>NC_030821.1:60722209-61347209 GCF_001704415.2 Capra hircus
TACATAATAAAATTAATACGTGGTGAAGTGTGATGTAAGGCCCAGATCAAATAGGGCATCTGTGGTAAAGGTAGGGAGGGGAGCTGAGACTCCTACTGGCCTCTCCTGGCTTCATATGAATATTTTTTTAAAGTATTATTCTGGACACATTGCTTTGGTTCTAGATCCAGCTCTTCCCCTTATCTGTAGAGTTACTGCATCATTACCGTCCTCTAGAAAGTGATTCTTGGCCAGAGGTCCTTTCCAGGAGCTGCCTTTCAGGAAGATCATGAGTATCCCTGCTCCAGAGCCCTGCCTGGTGCCTAGTCAATGCTCGAGAGTGAAAGTGAAAGTGTTGGTCGCTCAGTCGTGTCCGACTCCTTGTGACCCTGTATTCTGTAGCCCACCAGGCTCCTCTGTCCATGGGATTTCACAGGCAAGAAAACCGGAGTGGATTGCCATGCCCTCTTCCAAGGGATCTTCCCAACCCAGGGACTGAACCCAGGTCTTCTGCATTTCAGAAGCTTCCCTTGTGGCTCAGAGGTTCTGCCTGCAATGCGGGAGACCTGGGTTTGATCCCTGGGTTGGGAAGATCCCCTGGAGAAGGAAATGGCAACCCATTCCAATATTCTTGCCTGGAGAATCCCATGGATGGAGGAGCCTGGTGGGCTACAGTCCACGGGGTTGCAAAGAGTTGGACACGACTGAGCGACTTAACTAACTAACTTCTGCATTTTTACCGAATGAGCCACTAAGGGAACCTCAATAAGTAGCTGTCAATTGATGGATTAACAATAGCTCCTGACTCTTTTGGTGGCACAGATGGGGCTGGATTTTCAAGATATTCAGGAATACAGCCTAATCACTGGCTGCAATAAGCAGCACTACTGTTAAGTGACTCTTGAGTATGAGTATTTTCTTTGCCTGAGGATATGACTTAATTTGCTTATCAGCTGTTTTTTCACTAAAGTAAATTAGGTTACAAAGGTGATTTTTGTATTCTTTGATAGTAAAATAATTAGTGCTCTATTTGGTTTACTCTGCTAGAAAGAAATGCCTTCAGGTGAAGGAGCAAGGCATGTTTTATAATGCACTGAACTCTGATCAGCAGAAGCAGTAATTAATCCTCAGAGTGGAGACAGAGGGCTGAATGACGTTTTATGGAACCATGTCCAGAAGGGATGGCATCTAGCTTTATGTTAAATTATTCCTGTTTTATATATTGGTATAGTTTAGATACCCAATTACAAAAAAAATGGTAAGTATGTGAAAGAATTTAATTATCAAAGAAACAAAAAATTAACTTATTCTTTTTAAATTTATTTATTTGAAGGATAGTTGCTTTACAGAATTTTGTTGGTTTCTGCCATATAGCAACGTGAATCAGGCATAGGTATACATATGTCCCCTCATTTAACTTATTTGAAGCTGCTATTTGATTAAAGTTGCTTTCATGAAAAGAGAATTGATCAGATTTCATTGTTTCCGTTTTTATCACTCTATATTTGTTTATTGGGGCTTCCCAGGTGGCACTGGTGGTAAAGAACCTGCCTGCTAATGTAGGAGACTCGAGAGACACAGGTTCAATCGCTGGGTCGGGAAGGTCCCTACGTGCAATCCGTGAGACCTGGTGGAAAGATTCATTAAGACTGTTTATTACAAGTTACATGAATTCCATCTGAACAAACTCAAGTAGATAGAAAGGGGAGAAGGAGCCTTGGGGAGTGTCTGACGACCTCACAGTAGAGCCGCTGACTGGACAGGGTTCCAGGAAGAATTGGACATAAACACTCACTTCCTCCCATATGGTGGGACTTTCTTTCCCTCCTCCTGCCCTGGACTAACTTCGGGCATCTCTCTTACAGAAGATTTTTCCCAAAAACTTCAGATTAAAGTCCTAATAGGCCCCATTTTGTTGGTGGCCCATTTTCAGTCCCATCGTTGGCACCAAGAAAGCAGTGTCATGCTGTGCAAAGTGGTAGCTCCTGCGATAACCATATGGGTGGGAGGGGAGACAGGATGTGATGGCAAAGCTGTGTGTCTAGTTTAGTAACTTTTAAAGATGTGGCTCCAAATTAGTTGCTTGGGAGTTGATGGAGATGTTCTGCATAGTGGATGAAGGTCTAGAAACAAAGATCCTCTCTGTTCTGTGAAATAGTAATTCTAATGATGTGCTCAGTATCACGACACCATTGTGAAGACCCACTTTCACTGTATAAGGAATTTTTCCCAGAGAGGAAATCTCAGAAGCTAAGTTTTAGCCTCACCTTTGAATCTAAACATGGAAACACAGGAATGAATAAGGGGTACTCTTAGCACCTCTCTGAGACTCTGGATCCGTGAGACATATCTCAATTTTTTTTAAATTGGAGTGCAGTTGCTTTACAGTGTTGTGTTTGTTTCTTGTTGTGGTTTAGTTGCTAAGTCATGTCTGACTCCTTGTGACCACATGAACTGCAGCCTGCCGGGCTTCCCTGTCCTTCACTATCTCCTGGAGTTGCCTAAAACTCATGTTCATTGAGTCAATGGTGCCATCCAGCCAATCTTTCCCAACATAATGGTCTTTTCCAATGAGTTGACTCTTTGCATCAGGTAGCCAAAGTACTGGAGCTTCAGCTTCAGCATTGATTCTTCCAGTGAATATTCAGGATTGATTGCCTTTAGACATAAGCAAGGAAAAATGATTAGCTTTTTTGTAGATGGGCAATAGTGACTTAGTAACTGTAACAGAAGGAAAAGATGATGCTCAAACTAGTAACAGCAAGTATAAAGTGTCTACAATAACACCTAACCAAAATAACCATAGTCTTTATGGAGAAATCTATAAAAAATTAATGAAGTCCATAAAATAAAACTTAAATGAATGTAGAGCTATATTCTATTCATGGGAGGTCTGTATGTTATAAAACTGTCCATTCTACTCAAATTATAACAAGTTTTACACAAACTATAAAGCTGGCGAAAGTCAAGGGTAGGTGAGAGTCTGGGCACAGGTCTGCCATGTGCTGCTGAGGGGAGGCTAAGCCAGCACGGGCACCTGGACAGCATTTTGGCAGAAATTGCTTGAATGTAAAATATGTATATCCCGTTACTGTGAATTCCACTGTGTGGTGTTTATACTTAGGAAATATTTGCATGTGCAGTTATACTTCAAACAACAACCACATAAGCTCATAAAAAAAGAGAGCAGATTTGTGGTTCTCAGAGGCAGTGAGTGGAGGGGAAATTGGATGAAGGTGGTTGAAATGTACAATCTTCCACTTACAAGATGGATAGGGACGTAATGAACAAGTGCGTAATGACACTGCGGTACATCTTATCAATATATGAAAATTGTTAAGATAGTAAATCCTAAGAGTTGTCATCACAAGGAAATTTTTTTTTCCTTTTCTTTTGTATCTTTATGACATGATAGAAGTTCACTAAACTTATTGTGATCATTATTTCACAGTGTATATAGGTCAAATCTTTATGCTGTACACCTTAAACCTACACAGTGCCGGATGTCAATTATATATCAGTAGAACTGGGAGAAGGAAAATCAAGGAAAAGGGGTTTAGTTTTAAAAAGTTTGCACATGAACCAAGGGAAGCCATAGCCAATGGTGTCCAGACAAGCTTGAATGCCCATTATGAAAGTGTTAGTTGCTTAGTTGTGTAACCTGCCAGGCTCCTCTGTCCATGGGGTTTCCCAGGCTGGAATACTGGGGTGGGTTGCTGTTCCCTTCTTCAGAGGATCTTCTTGACCCAGGGATCAAACCTGGGTCTCCTGCATTGCAGGCAGACTCTTTACCATTTGAGCCACCAGGGAAGCCCATCAAGAAGGCAATGACTAAAAAATAAATAGTAGTATGTTCACATGATGAGAGTCGAATTGGCAGTTTAAGTTTGCCTGTGTGACCTAAAATGTATACCCTGCTTGAGATGTTTAAGTTGTAGACTATATGCAGTCTGATTCCTTTCACTTAAAAACAAACATCAAGATTCTTCTTTTTTAAAATTTGTTTATTTTTTAATCGAAGGATAATTGCTTTACAGAATTTTGTTGTTTTCTGCCAAGTATCAACATGAATCCTTCTTATTGGGCCTGTCTCTGGGTGTGTGAATAAGTAGAGCAGGCAGTGGAGAGATACACCTCAACCTCCTCACAGACTCAGAGTGATTCCAGATGTCGGTATTATCTGCGATGATTTTTAAGAGGAGGAGTTATTCTTCTTTATCCTTATTTGGGGCTTTCCAACAACACAAGAGATGACTCTACACATGGACATATACCGAAATCAGATTGGTTATATTCTTTGCAGCTGAAGATGGAGAAGTTCTATACAGTCGGCAAAAACAAGAACAGGGGCTGACTATGGCTCAGGTCATGAACTTCTTATTGCCAAATTTAGACTTAAATTGAAGTAAGTAGGGAAAACCACCAGACCATTCAGGTATGAGAGAAGCCTGCATGCCCTAACGAAGACCCAGCATGGCCAAAAACCACTCTAGCCCAGGGCCTGTCATGGGGTGCAGTTTCCAGTACAGTGTCCAGGGTAGCCTCCTGGGAGGGGGGACATGTGTGTGACGCTGTGCAAGTGGAGAAGGGGCTAGTGATGTAACTCATTTTCTGAGGTTGGCAGGTTGAGGAGGGGGTGTCATGGGTGTTTAAAATGCATTGTCTTCACAATGGAGCCTCTTAAGTTCTGAAAACCACATCAGAAGTGTGTCGCCACTGAAGTATGGTAAAGCCTCACTAATTCCCTTATCGAATAGAACCCATTTTATTTTCCTACAAGGGTGAAGTAGAATATGATTCAATCCAACACTGCTCTGACCGTTTCAGTCTGTTTTCTGTGTAGACAAGCAATGTAGAATCAGTTGGCCATCTATGAAGGGGGAACGCTGATGAGTCTGCATGGTAGAGACCCCGCCAGCATCTCAGTGTCATGAGAGGTGCTCTGAGGCTTCCCCTCAGCACCTCCATGCCATCACCAGTGTGGGGGAGATGGGGTGCACCCCTTCCCGCTGCCTTCCTGTCCAGCTTTGAGCTGCTCAGAAAAGGTGGTCTCCATCTCTCAATGAGACCCACCTGCTTTGACATCAGGGATGGTTGGTTTTTTCAGGGGTCAGCTTCTCTGTGTGGGGTGAATATAATGGCTAAGGGTGGGGAGTCCAGGCAGAGGAAAGACAGTCCCACAGAGGGTGGGGGAGAAGGTGCAGACAGGGGTCCATGGTGGGCGAGTGCTGGGCCGCTGGGGCTGAGATGCTGGGGGATTTTAGGTGACCCTGGGGCAGGAGCATGGCAGTGGCCAGCAGGTCTGAAGTAACAGGCATCCTCTGTATGTGGGAAACGGTCACAGTGGAAGGAGCAGTGTGGCTGCCGGGTATTATCTGTGGAGCCCAGATCTGAGGAAGACAGTGCTAGCTGCCAGCTCACGCTCCTCCCCATGGCTCCAGCACACATGGCCGCCCACTCACTCGTGTGCTCAGAGCTGTGGGGACTCTTCAAGTAGGACTTGGTCACAGCACTGCCCTGCTCACTGTCCCCAGGCTCCCTGCTCCCCTGGACTGAAATCCAAGCTCCCGATGAGGGTCCACCTGTCCACCTGCACAGCTGCCCACCTGTGATTAAACTGGAGGCCATGTAATGGGCGAGTGGGAAAGATAGGGGGCAGGGAGCAAGGATCTCATGGTGGGGAAGTGAAAGTCCCCCAGTCATGTCTGACTCTTTGCAACCCCATGGACAATACAGACCATGGAATTCTCCAGGCCAAAATACTGGTAGCCCTTCCCTTCTCCAGGGCATCTTCCCAACCCAGGGATCAAACCCAGGTCTCCCACATTGCAGGCAGATTCTTTACCAGCTGAGCCACCAGGGAAGAATACTGGAGTGGGTAGCCTATCCGTTTTCCAGGGGATCCTCCCAACCCAGGAACTGAACCGGGGTCTCCTGCATTGCAGGTGGATTCTTTACCAACTAAGCTATCAGGGACTATATTGAGGAACACGGTAGGAAAAAGGGAGTCGACTTTTCAAATTTCCCTTCATTCTCTTTCAGAATTGATTTCTTTCTTCAACAATTTTTTTTTTTCTATCAGAGCCAAGTACAGAGTAAGACTAACAGTCCCCCTTCACCTGGCTGGCTCACAATTTCTATATAATTCCAATCGATTTTTACTTTAAAAATTAGTTTTCATTGGAGTTGTTGTTCAGTCACTCGGTCACATCTGACTCTTTAGGACCTCATGGACTGCAGCACGGTAGGCTTTCCTGTTCTTCACTGTCTCTTGGAATTTGCTCAAACTCATGTCCATTGAGTCGGTGATGCCATCCAACCAGCTCATCCAACCAGCTCATCCTCTGTTCCCTTCCTTTCCTGCCCTTAATCTTTCCCAGCATCACAGTCTTTTCCAATGAGTAGGCTCTTCTCATCAGGTGGCCAAAGTATTGGACCTTCTGTATTGGAGTAAAATTGCTTTACAATGTTGTGTTGGTTTCTGCTGTATAGCAAAGTGAATCAGCTATATATATACAAATATCCCCTCTTTTTTGGATTTCCATCCTATTTAGGTCACCGCAGAGTAATGAGTAGAGTTCCTTGTGCTATACAATTGAAACACAACATCAAACTGCCACAGAAACCAGACTTCCTAGAGGAAGTATTGCCCTCCGTTAGTGAGAATGAAGGTCATGCTAGGCACACAGCCCCATGATGTACACAGTGAGTGTAGGTGTGTGGAGAACTTGACTGTGGAGTTGTTGCTTTGTTATCGTAAACAGACATGGTCTAGAGTCCTGGTTGCTTCATCTGTCTTCTCTCTGTTCCTAACATGGGAATATCTGTAGCAACCATGGTATGTAATTGCTGTGCCAGCACCAAGTCCAGTAAGCGGTGTGTAAGAAAAATGAGGTCTCTTTTTCTCTCTCTTATCTGCATCTTAAACATTACAGTGGCATGGGTGTGGAACATGTCACAAAGGTGGAGTTGAAAATATATATGAACTGAACTCCAAGCGAGGTTTTTAAGTGACTGAGCGTGCAGACCAGTGGTCCCTGTGAATTCAGGATGCAGAACAATCATGAGTTTTGTCTTTCTCTCCTTCCTGTATATAGCATGTGACGTGAAAGTTGCTCAGTCATGTCCAACTCTTTGTGACCCTATGGACTCTACAGACCATGGAATTCTCCAGGCCAGAATACTTGAGTGGGTAGCCTTTCCCTTCTCCAGGGGATCTTCCCAACCCAGGGATCAAACCCAGGTCTCCCACATTTCGGGCAGATTCTTTACCAGCTGAGCGACGAGGGAAGCTCAAGAACACTGGAGTGGGTAGCCTATCCCTTCTCCAGTGGATCTTCCTGACCCAGGAGTCAAACCAGGGTCTCCTGCATTGCAGGGGAATTCTTTATCAGGTGAGCTATCAGGGAAACCCTGTATACAATATGCATTAGGAGTCTTCTATAGGATGTGGAGCAGGTTGAAAAAGAAAGTGTTAACAGCATCCAGGTTTATACCTGAAGGACTTGTGTTTCTCAGTCCTGGGCAGAAAATTAAAATAGTCAGGGGTCCCCAACCTCTGGCCATGGACTGATATCTCCAGTCAGATCAGCAGAGGCATTGGCTTAGAAATAAAGTGCTCAGTAAATGCAGTGCGCTTGAATCATCCCGAAACCATCCACCTCATCCACCGTCCTTGGAAAAATTGTCTTCCTTGAAACCAGTCCCTGGTGCCAGAAAGGCTGGAGAACACTGATAAGGGATTGAACTGATGACCATGAATTCTGTCCTGTCTGAGTCTGATGGGGCAGTGGTGGTCCCACTGCAGAGACCTGCAGACTAGAGAACAAGGCAGAAGAAGGTTGTTAAGTTCCCCATCACTGCCCCAGACATCTGCCACTTGGGTCCCACTTTCCTAAATACTTTATATCTCTGTATCACTTTATTATTATTTATCAGTATTTTGAGCCTTGGCGAGCCTCCAGTGGGCTTGAGACATGAATTATCTGAGAAACACTAGAAAGAACATTGGCTGTGATGTGGAGAAAACCCAGCAGGTGATGGTGGAGGTGAGGGTCCTGGCAGGAGATGTCTCAATAGCTCCCAGAGAGGTCATGTTACTCACTCAGGGTGGGGGACAGGCATCATAGAGTGGGTGACAAGTGGCCTTGCTGGGTATCAGGCTTTGAAGAAAGAGCTTAGAGATTTGCCAATGCACTGGATATGAGGAGTGAGAGAGGTCAAGAGAGCTCCTGGGAATTTGTGTTGAGCAGCTGGAGGGATGGGTTGTCTTGCACTGAAATGAGGAGACTGAGGCTGGAGCAGGGATGAGAAAGGAGGAGGAGGATGCGCCATTGGATGTGTTACGTTTGAGATGTCCACTTCCCAACCCAGAGGAAGGGCAGGTCTGCAGGGCAGCAGAGACATTCTAGCTGGAGCTACAACTCTGAGACCCCTACAGAGGCCACACTTAAAACCACAATCCCTGTGATATCAGTATAGGAGTGAACACAAAAAAAGGGAAGTCTGAGGATTGAGCCCTCATGCAGCTCACCTCGCTCCCCACCCCACCAAAAATAACTGTGCATTTGCTGAGGAGAAGACAGCAGTGAGAGGACACAGGCATGCCCATGAGGCTAGGAGAAAAACCAAGTGAGTTTTCCAGGCAGCCAAAGCAAAAATTCTTTTCCAAGAGGAGGGTGAGGGACTGTGTTAAGTGCACCAGTCTACTCTGGGGTAAACTCTTTTTATTCATATTGATGAGACGTTACCTAATATACATTTTATTCTTGAGCCAAATAGGTCTAGCGACTTCCATGAATCATATTCTAAAAATTCCTGTGTTCCAACTTTATTTATAAAAGAAATCATCTTCTCTCACATTTCAGTCTGTGAGATACTTCTTAAATTTTTGTGTGTTACCTAGTCATCATTTAATCACTGGAGAGAAAAGAGTAAATGCAAATAAAGCATACTATAGACTGAATATTTGTGTCTCCACCTCTTCCAGATTCATGGGTTGAAGTCAAACACTTGGCGTGATGGAATTAGGATGTGGGGCCTTGGGGGTGATGAGGTCATGAGGGTGGGGCCCTCCTGAATGGGATTAGTGCCCATATAATAGGGACTGTTCCCCTGCTTTTCTCAGGTGAGGAAACCAGGGGAACATGGGAAAGCAGAACCTCCCCACACCAATCTGCTGGTGCCTTAGTATTGTACTTCCAGCTTCTGGAATTGTGAGAAGTACATTTCTGTTGTTTAAGACACCCAGCCTGTGATATTTTACTGTAATGGCTTGAACAAATTAAGAAAAAGCATAGCTAAAAAATAATCCTAAATCCAACAATATGGGTATAACTTCATTTAATTTATTTCTAAGTTTTGGTATGATAAATATAATTTTCATGAGTATATATTGAATATTAAATATATACGTATGTATATATTTGAGTAATATAAAACAATTTTCTTCAAGTGAATTTCTAGCATTAACATTTCTGGGTCCAAAGCATTTGCAAAATTCAGTTGAACTGCTTAAATCACTGCAATTTATAATATATTTTAATTCTCAGATGTTAAGTTTCTTTCACTTTTTTTTAAATTTTATAAGTATAAAAATGTGTATGTGCACATATATGTTCTCACAAATTGAATTTTTTCAGGTTTATTTGGTATGAAAAAAATCTCAGTGGCATTTTAATTGGAATTACTTAAAATTTACATGATAATTTCATTTTTCATATATGTATTTTTCTGTCTAGGAGCATGGTATGTTTCTTCATTTAGCTGAATTTATTGTGTATTCCTCAGTTGCTTTTATCTTTGTCATTTTTATGCTAAAGTGATTATTTTAAAATAATTTTGGACTTACAGGACAGATGCTTGACTAATATAAACAAAACTTCCTCCAGAACTATTATATAAAGTCAGTTATACACCACATAAGCCCCATCACCTCAAATATTTCCGTCATTTTAAAAGTAAGACATGTTTGCAATGTAGTAAATTTCCACCAAAATCAGGAAATTAACTCATTATGTTTCTACCATGCAACCCATAGACCCATAACTGTCAGTTGTTGCAATGATGTCTCTTACAGTGTGTGTGTAAGCATGCTCAGTGGCTAAGTCTTGTTTGACTCTTTGTAAGCCTATGGACTGTTGCCCTCCAGGCTCCACTGTCTAGGGAATTCTCTAGGCAAGAATATTGGATTTCCTTCTCCAGGGAATCTTCCCAACCCAGGGATCGAACCTATGTTTTTTTGTGCATCTCCTGCATTGGCTGGCAGATTCTTTACCACTGAGCCACCTGGGAAGGTGAAGCGTTGCATTTAGTGTCGTGTCTTTTTAAACTCCCCCAATCTGGAATAAATCCAGGTCTTTCCTAATTCCCGTGACCTGACACTTTTGAGTGTGACAGACCTTTTTAATGGATCACTTGTGAATGTGAATATCAACTTCTTCATGATGGCTTTGAGTTCATGGAACACTGGCAGAAGCATCCCAGGAGTGATGCCACATCCTCCTGGTTGTCCCATAGCTGATATCCACTTTAGTCTCTTGAAAAAGTGCATCTGTGTGTTGGAGTGTCTTTCCTATGTTGAAGTCTTAAGCCCTGCTTTCTGAGTGTGACCTCATCTGGAAATAAGGTCTTGCAGATGTAATAAAGTTAGATTGAGGTCACAGTGGATTAGAGAGGGCCCAAATGCAGTGACTGGTGTCCTTACGAGAGGAGATCTGACAACACAAACACAGAGGGATGAAGCCACGTGATGATGGAAACAGAGAGTGGAGTGATGCGGCCACAAGCCACGCGCACTGGGGACTGGCAGTCGCCACCAGAAGCCAGAAGTTCCAGGAAGGACCCTCTCCCAGTGCCTGCAGAGAGGAGCCTGGCTCTGGGAACACGTGCATTCCTAGCTCCAGCATCTTGAGAGAATACATGTGTGTCATTTTAGGTCACCCGGTTTGTGGTAATTTGTTATGTGCAGTCCCAGAAAACTAATACAAGATGGTATCTGCCAGATTCCTTTACAATAAAATTAGTTTTCCCCTTTATAATAAATAAGTTTCTTTTTCCCTTGGGGAGTCCTTTGAGATTAAGTAAGGAAGTCCTTAAAAACTTTTACTCACCTGTTTTTAGGATCCATTAATGCTTCCTGGCTCAATTATTACTATTGTTGTTGTTGTTAAAAAATAAAACTAAGTAAAAAATCAAAATAATTTCCTTTTTTGATTTTTCATTTAGTTTTTTAAAAAAATTTTAAACAGTTGTTATAAACTTTTAAAATTAATTTTTATTGGAGTTCAGTTCATTTCAGTCACTCAGTCATGTCCGACTCTTTGCAACCTCATGGATTGCAGCATGCCAGGCTTCCCTGTCCATCACCAACTCCCGGAGCTTGTGCAAACTCATGTCTATCGAGTTGGTGATGCCATCCAACCAGCTCATCCTCTGTCGTCCCCTTCTCCCCCCACCTTCAATCTTCCCCAGCATCAGGGAAAGATTAAAACATTTTTTAGAATATAGTTGCTTTATAGTGTTATTAGTTTCTGCTGTACAGCAAAGTGAATCAGCCATACATGTACATATATCCCCTCTTTTTTGGATTTTTTTTTCCCATTTAGGCAACTACAGAGCCCTGAATAGAGTTCCCTCTGCTATACAATAAGTTCTGATTAGTTATCTACTTTATCAGTAAGTTCAATCGCTCAGTCGTGTCCGACTCTTTGTAACCCCATGAATCGCAGCACGCCAGGCTTCCCTGTCCATCACCAACTCCCAGAGTTCACTCAAACTCACGTCCATTGAGTTGGTGATGCCATCCAGCCATCTCATCCTCCGTTGTCCCCTTCTCCTCTTGCCCTCAATTCCTCCTGGCATCAGGGGCTTTTCCAATGAGTCAACTCTTCGTATCAGTTGGCCAAAGTGTTGGAGTTTCAGCTTCAGCATCAGTCCTTCCAATGAACACCCAGGACTGATCTCCTTTAGGATTGACCGGTTGGATCTCTTTGCAGTCCAAGGGACTCTCAAGAGTCTTCTCCAACACCACAGTTCAAAAGCATCAATTCTTCGGTGCTCAGCTTTCTTCACAGTCCAACTCTCACATCCATACATGACCACTGGAAAAACCATAGCCTTGACTAGACAGACCTTTGTTGGCAAAGTAATATCTCTGCTTTTCAATATACTATCTAGGTTGGTCATAACTTTCCTTCCAAGGAGTAAGCATCTTTTAATTTCATGGCTGCAATCACCATCTGCAGTGATTTTGGAGCCCCCCAAAATAAAATCTGACACTGTTTCCACTGTTTCCCCATCTATTTCCCATGAACTGATGGGACCGGATGCCATGACCTTCGTTTTCTGAATGTTGAGCTTTAAGCCAACTTTTTCACTCTCCTCTTTCACTTTCATCAAGATGCTTTTTAATTTCTCTTCACTTTCTGCCATAAGGGAGATGTCATCTGCATATCTGAAGTTATTGATATTTCTCCCAGCAATCCTGATTCCAGCTGTGCTTCTTCCAGCCCTTCCAGCCCATCATGTTTCTCATGATGTACTCTGCATGTAAGTTAAATAAGCAGGGTGACAATAAACAGCCTTGACGGACTCCTTTTCCGATTTGGAACCAGTCAGTTCTTCTATGTCCAGTTCTAACTGTTGCTTCCTGGCCTGCATATAGGTTTCTCAAGAGGCAGGTAAGGTGGTCTGGTATTCCTATCTCTTTCAGAATTTTCCACAGTTTATTGTGATCCACATAGTCAAAGGCTTTGGCATAGTCAATAAAGCAGAAATAGATGTTTTTCTGGAACTCTCTTGCTTTTTCGATGATCCAGCGGATGTTGGCAATTTGATCTCTGGTTCCTCTGCCTTTTAAAACCAGCTTGAACATCTGGAAGTTCACGGTTCACATATTGCTGAAGCCTGGCTTGGAGAATTTTGAGCATTACTTTACTAGCGTGTGAGATGAGTGCAATTGTGCGGTAGTTTGAGCATTCTTTGACATTGCCTTTCTTTGGGATTGGAATGAAAACTGACCTTTTCCAGTCCTGTGGCCACTGCTGAGTTTTCCAAATGTGCTGGCATATTGAGTGCAGCACTTTCACAGCATCATTTTTCAGGATTTGAAATAGCTCCATTGGAATCCCATCACCTCCACTAGCTTTGTTTGTAGTGACGCTTGATACATAGTAGTATATATATGTCATTCCCAGTCTCCCAGTTTATCCCTTCCTTCACCCCTTGGTGTCCATATGTTAAAATTTCTGTTCTAATTTATGATTCAAAAGAGTGAAATAAAATAGAAATTATTTGATTTGAGGTAACTGCCTTGTAAAACATTAGCACATTTGAAGAAAAGGAAATTTATCTCCATGACAAGGTTAAACACTTGTTCCATCATCAGCCAGCTACTCAGACATTCTGCCTCATCCTGATAACATGCCAGTAATGGGTGTCTTTCTAGAAATAATTTGTGTAATCAACATTTTCAAGTTCACTTTCAAAGGGAACTATAAAGTTTAACATCTCCTCTGTATTTGTGTTTACGTTGCTTTTTTAATGTGTGTTACATATTTCTATTTTCTCTCTCTCTCTTTGGCCATTTTACCTGAGGCTTATTTCGAGGCTCAGCACATTTATCTGTGAAGGACCAGGGAGTGAATATATAGGCTGAGTGAGCCATTCGGCCTCAATCACAGCTATTCAGCTCTACACTTGTAGCAGGGAAGTAGCCAGAGACATAAATAAATGAATGTGACTCAGTTCCAATGGAACTTTATTATGGCCACTGAAATTTGAATTTCATTTAATTTTCATGTGTCACAAAATATTATTCTTCATTTTCCCCTAACTATTTAAAAATCTAAAAACCATTTGAACTCGAGTATCATACAAAAACAGGTGGCAGGCGGGATCTGGCCTGCAGGCCATGGTTTTCCAACCCCTCGTCAATTTTACAGATTTGGTCAAAAGATGAAACAAACAAAAAAACACTTAACTTTGTTTATCATATAGATAGCTAATTCTTTGTTCTTTAAATTACTTAACATTTTAAGAATTTAGTCATCCCTTCCATATACTGTTTTAATATTTATTTTTACTATCTTCTTGAGTTTAATGTTTAGGTTTCCTTTTACTATTTTTCATGAATGTTTAAGTATACAGCAGTCTGTATAATAGAATAACAACCGTATCCTCATTACCATGCTTAATAAGGAAGAGATTACAAAGAGAGAAAAGCACTTCTATGCTTGGCAGCCTGGTGGACAAGCTAACTTTCATACCCTCCCAATGGAAACCATTAAAAAAAAAAAAAGCTGGATTAATTATTTTGAAATATATCACCGAGCTGGATAGACAGAAGGAGTCAGCAGAAGGCTGAAAACAATTTAAAATCAGGGACCTCACAGGCCAGATTAAATAGTGTCACAGTAGCTTTGGCTCTCAGAGGGTTAGCTGCCAGCTCTTCGAGACCCAGAGCTTGTGCTCTGGTTCCTAAGGGAACATGGGACAGGAGGCAGGCTCCCATCGTGTCTGAAGCAAAGAGCTGGGGCCTTGGGGTTCCCTCCACCTTGGGAAGGGTGGAAACGGGATTAAAGCTGCATGACTTGGGCTGGGCTCATGACCATTTGTAACCGTGAGGAGCTGTCATTCTCACTTGTCACCTAAATTCACACCATGGGGTTGAAAAGCTGACTTCGAGAATTTCCTGTAAAGTGGTCTCAGGTTGATAATGTCTGCAGGTGATGGAAGTGATGCTACTTCAGGTAGATCTGAAAAGAAAAATATCTGCAAGACACATCAATTCACCATTTAAAAACCTCCAAAGGAAAGAACAAAAATAAAGCAAAACTCAGCTTGAACAGAATTGGGAAGTATACCGATCAGATTTAGAATATAAACTAAGTAGGTTTAATATGCTTTAATATAGAAAAGAGAGGCTTGAAAATATAAGAACGAAGCACAGTACTGAAAACTGACATTGAAAATTTGAAAAAGAACAAAATGGAGCACCTAAAAATGAGAAACATGGTAAAAAAATTTCAGCAATACTGGTAAAGAGCGAAATAGATAAAACCAGAGACAGAATTGAATCCATGAATAGAAGACAGACTAAAAGTATCACCCAAAATGCAGCCAAAGGAGAAACAAAGAAATGGGGAAAAAAGCCAAGGTGGCTGGGACAAAAAATGAGAAGTTATTATATATATTTGTATATGATATATACATATATACTGATATATATGTATTTACATATATAAACAAATGTGTGTGTATGTGTGTATGCATCAGACTCCCAGAGTGAGGAAATAGTGTGAGGATGAGGCAATATTCCGAAACACCATCACTAAGAATTTTACCAAATTGTTGCAAAATATCAAACCCTTTGCCAACAAAGGTCCATCTAGTCAAAGCTATGGCTTTTCCAGTAGTCATGTGCAAATGTGAGAGTTGGACCATAAGGAAGGCTGAGGGCCAAATAATTGATGATTTTGAATTGTGGTATTGGAGAAGACTCTTGAGAGTCCCTTGGACAGCAAGGAGGTCAACCAGTCAATCCTAAAGGAGCTCAACCCTGAATATTCATTGGAAGGAACTTTGCTGAAGCTGAAGCTCCAATACTTTGGCCACCTGATGCAAAGAGCTGACTCATTGGAAAAGACCCTGATGCTGGGAAAGACTGAAGGCAAAAGGAGAAGAGGGTGGCTGAGGATGAGATGGTTTGATAGCATCACACTGACTCAACGGACATGAGTTTGAGCCAACTCTGGGAGATAATGGAGGACAGGGAAGCCTGGTGTGCTGCAGTCTATGGGGTCACCACGAGTCAGACATGACTTAGCAACTGAACAGCAATGCTTGTTGTACACAGGAAAAGAGAGGAAAGTAGAAAATGTAAGATAGCCATAATTTGTCAATTGTTAGTATTTTGTTATATTACTTTTAATTGTGTCTATTGGTATATTTTAGTTAATTGGTTTTATACTGGTTATATGACCTGTTTTTGAATCGCTTCTATCAAATGAGGCCTTTTCCTTATCACTGAGTATTCTTCAGAAATATCACCACAGCTACTGAATGTTCTATGGTTTGAATGTAGTGTAGTATGCGGAGATTAGCTACTTGCTTGCCATTCGCATTTTCTCTGCTTAGGTACACAGATGATTTTTTTTCTAGGCTTTAAAATTTGATTTACTTATTTATTTTTGGCGATGCTGGATCTTTGTTGCTGTGCACGCTTTTCTCTAGTTGCGGCGAGCGGGGGCTACGCTCTAGTTGAGGTGCGTGGGCTTCTCACTGTGATGGCTTTCCCCGTGGCGCGTGGGCTCTAGGGCACACAGACTTTGGTAGTTGCAGCACGTGGGCTCAGTAGTTGTGGCGCAGAGACTTAGATGCTCCGCGGCATGATGGGTCTTCCCAGATCAGGAATCAAACCTGTGTCTCCTGCATTGACAGGTGACTTCCTTATCAATGAACTGTCAGGGAAGGCTTTTCCAGGCTTTTTGGCATTACTCTTGGGCCAATGACTGTGTTTGGTGGTGAAATATGACAGTGCTGATGGGTACTGTTTCCAGGCTCCCAGTTCCTTGTGGAATCCTGGCTGAAGGCAGTGGCAGGCAGGGGATGCTGAGGGCTCTGAGAACCCCCCAGTGGTTGGTCGCAAGTGGGGACCTACATTCCTCTTATTGGTGTCAGTTTGGAAGTGGAGAATGGGCAGAAGAATGGGGTTATAGAAGAAAGCATAATCATTTGGGGAAAACAGCTGAAAAAATGTATACAGATGTCAGTTACTTTCAAAAGTGAAACTCCAGTCTTAGATGACTTCTGCACGCAGCTCTCATCAACTCAGAGAGAGATGGTTCACTCGAGGTTTGTAATGAACGTCCCACTCCTGGGCATACATAGCAGGTGCTTTAGAAAGAGTGCCCAGTTAGCGTCCCTGCTATGTGACTTTCTGTTTTCTATCCTTTGCTGGTTTACAGTTGTGCTTAGAATGTATTTGTTTTAAATTTATGCCCTGTTTGTGTACTATGAGTATGTTATCAATATTTCCCACTTTGCTGATAACTTTTACAATTCATGTTTTTGATATACTGCTTTAACTTTTTAAATCTTATGAAGTCAGACTTATTTTTGTTGTTACTGTTTATGATTTCTTCCACTGAGTTTATTCTTAGACCCTTAACCCTCCTAGAACAAGCATTTTTTAAGACAGATGTCAAGTTCTATATTATATTTTTTTACTTTGCATTTTATGTTTTTAGGGGGGAAATAGCACTTAACACAAACATTTTAAAAATAATTGTAGTAAACGAAAACATAATTGGGCCATTTATCATGTGCTTTTTGAACAAGTGCTAACAGCTTAATTTAATCCTTGCAACGATAGGAAGAGAGTACTGTTATCAGTGTCCTAGTTTAGAGATGCAGAGGGGGCTGAGGAGCCTTAAGTATTATGATGATGGAGCTGAGAACTGGTGACCCTGCTTTGCACCCAGGCTGGCCAACTCCACACCCGCAAGCCTGCAGGCTGGGTGCCATATATGCACTGGCAGCACTGTTCATGCAGGTGTGGGGGGGGCATGCACAGAGTGGAGGGGACACTCCTCATTGTACACAAATTCTTATAGGAATTTAAGGTCTCATCGTGGCTATCAGTTCTGTTCTATTGATCTCTCTGACTCATGCATTATTATCTTATTATTAAAATTTTAGTAATTCTCAAAAAATCATATTAAATGCCATTCTATGTTAGCTTTTAGCTTTCCTCAATGACTTGCAGCTTCATCTTTCTTTGAACTTCATTTAATACTGCTATTTTCTTTTGGAATTCATTCTAGAAAAAAGTTTAATATTCATTCTATTTTATTGATTACTTATTTGCACACTTGTCTTAGATCTTGTACTAAACAGCAATGTGTTAAGACAAGGGATATATTTTTTAATAACTTTTTTTTTTTTTGCCTGTACTGGGTCTTAGTTGCAGCATGTGGGATCTAGTCCCCTGACCAGGAATTGAACCTGGGCCCTCTGCACTGGGAGTATGGAGTCTTAGCCATTGGACCACCAAAGAAGTCCCAAGACAAGGGATATTTACCTGTAACACCTGCACTGTGATTTCTAGTGGTCATTCAATAAAAGTGTGATTTAATTCTTTTCAAATGGATCACGTGGGTTGAGTTTTGTTTATGTAGCACCTATACAGAGTAACACTGTAACAGCTCCTGCTGCATGCCAGGCTTTGTTCTAATGCACAGGACATCTTGGTTAGGCAGGCACTCCTAGGTGGGGAAGCTGAGGCCAGAAGAGGTCGCACAGCCTGGCAGGGTTGGAACACAGGCCAGCTGGGAGCTGGCAGGCCCCGCCACACATTTGGTGTTACTATGCTACTCAGTCCCCAATGACTGGAGTGTTAGGTGGTGAGAGATGGGTGGTATTTGAAGTTCCTGCAGAGGCCTGTGGTCCCCACCTGCCGGATGGGTGGTAGAATCTAGGTAGGCTGTGAGGAGGCATGGATTTGGTCTCTGCAGAAGAAACAACCTGCATCATGTGGGAAAAGCAGAAACAAGCTGTTTGTGGAGATTCTATTGAAAAATCACCTAGTTTTGGGAGGGGGGTGAATATGCTACAAACCAGTCATTGCTATTTTGAAACTAAGTTTAGATTAAGGATTCTTTATCAAATCTAAGCAATTAAAAATTCTAGTTAGTCGTAGCATTGTAGTGTGTGTGTGTGTATATATATATATATATATATATATATATATATATATATATGTATGTATGTATTTCTGTCTGTACAGACAATGTTACAACAAAAATGGTGCCAAACAGCAGAAGGATTTGCGTGTTAGGTCTGGCTTGCATTTTCCAGGTAGGGGTTATGTTAAGTCGGGGAGATTGATTATGTTGTCCCCAGTTTGTTCCAACAAGGCATCAAAGTAGATGATCTGACTGCCACATGCATGGCTGTGCAGCTGCTCCCTGTTTTGTTTATCTCCAGCTCCCTGAGCTCTGTGAATTCAGTTGCATGCAGGACATCCTGGGAGGAAGGCAGGCATCACAATGATAGGGGGTCAGGTTGACATCCAGGGAGGAGGCAGGATGGATAGGGGTGCAAGTGCAGCTTCTTCAAGCTATTTTCTGTTGGCTGTGTTAATATGCTGTTGGAGCTTGTCTCCTTTCATTCAAAAGAAAAATAAAAAAGCCTTTTTCCTTGTGCCGCAAAATGATCCCCCAAACCCCTCTACTTTTTAGGATTTGACCTTAATAAAAAGGTTCCATAACCATTCTGTTTGAAAAGGGGTGGGGAGTCAGATGTCAGAGAGCAAGAAAATGAAATTTTGCATCAGGCAGAATTTCCTCACCAATATTTCAGAAGGATTCATAATTCTGTGGCTGTGTACAAATGATCCATTTTGTTAATCTGAATTTCTAGGGTCATTAAAATTTTTTTTCCCTCTGCTCTGGAGTAGTTTATTACTTTGAGAGAGAGAGGGAAAGAAGCCAGTTTAAAACCAGGTAAGGGAAGAAAGCTGACAAAAACATAAATTAGAGGAAGAACTTAATTTAAAAAGTGTCAAAAAGGATAGATAGTCTTAGTTCAATAATAAAGCCTGGTCCGAGAGCCTTCTATCTTTAAATAAAGTGCTCCAGCACTCTATTACCTGTGTACAGCCCATCTTTGATTTCCAATCTAAGTCTATTTTTGCTTCTCGTGATTAGCATACAAATGTGAAAAAAAAGAAAAAAGTGGTCACATGCGTGACGATTAGGACATGCCTTTGACTTGAATGTCAGTGTTCTGTCAGCCTAGAGGTGAGGAAATGAATGGCCATTTGCGGGCTCCTTCGAGGTGCATCTTGTCTGAAAATGACTCTGATCCATCTGCTTTTATTTGCATGCTAAGTTCATCACACAGATCGCAAGTCTATAAGCATATATTTGTTTTAAAAGGAACAAAGGGCAACAGCATGCAGCAACTTGTTAATCTGTGGGAGGGGGCCTTTCCCTTCCTTCTGCACAGGAGCTTTGAGTCCAGGATGGAGTCCACACGTGGGGGCCCTGCCCTGTTGAGAACCACATGCCAGATACAGGGATGGGAGGGCTGAGTCCTGACATAGATGTTAAGCTGGGCACCAACCCAGTGCATGGGACGGAGGCCAGGGATGCCTTCCCCTAGTTTTACCTCTGAGGATGGTGTTGGGAGGTATCACCTGTCCTTGGGTTTGACGAAGACGGGACCTAATTTACTTTTTTTTTTTTTAATGTTTTTGTATTATGCTGTGTTAATTTCAGGTATACAGCAAAGTGAATCAATTATACACATGCATGTATCCATACTTCTTCAGATTCTTTTCCTATTTAGGTTATTACAGAGTATTGAGTAGAGTTCCCTGTGCTCTACAGTAAATCCTTGTTGATTATCTATCTTTTATATAGTAATGTGTGCATGTTAATCCCAGTCTCCTAATTTATCACTTCCCTCCACATTTCCCCTTTGGTAACCATAAATTTGATTTTGAGATCTGTGAGTCTGTTTCTGTTTTATAAATAAATTCATTTCTCTTATGTCTTAATTGGCTTCCACATATAAGTGATATCATATGGTGTTTGTCTTCCTCTGTCTGACTTACTTCATTTAGTGTGATAATCTGTAGGTCCATACAGGGTGCTGCAGATGGTATTACTTTGTTCTTTTTTATGGCTGAGTAGTATTCCTCTGTGTGTGTGTGTGTGTGTGTGTGTGTGTGTGTGTGTGTGTGTGTGTGTGTGTGTGGTACATCTTCTTTATCCATTCCTCTGTTGATGGATGCTGAGGTTGCTTCCATGTCCTGGCTATTGTAAATAGTACTGCTATGAATATAGGGGTGCATGCTTCTTTTCAAATTATGATTTTCTCCAGATAAATGTGTAGGAGTGGGATTACTGGATCATGTGGCAGTTCTATATTTAGTTTGTTTTCTTTGTAGGAGCAGGGAGTAGGCCCACAATAGCTAAGACTTCAAATTCCCTAATAATATGTTCAGAGAGTTCCCTGCCAGACTCCTGCCTACCAGCCTCCTCGAGTCCCCATCAGAATCCTCTCTGAAGAGAGTGTCCCTGGGTGGAGGGAGTCTGCCTGCCTCCTGGCACCTGGATGGGCTTCGGTCCCCTCATGCGGGGCTGGCAGCAGTGGGGGAGGTCACTGCTGTGCCAGTGGCTGCTGACGGATGGCCCCATTTACATCAAAGGCAGTTAGTATGCATGAAACCACTCAAGCATCATTTGTTTCAGGGAGTCCAACCGGTCCATTTTTCAGTTCCTTTCTGGTTCAGGGTCAGAAGCAAATGAAGGATCTCAGATTGGCTTCATTGGGGCAGTGATGCTTCCTTCTTCATTTATAGCAAATTTGTTTAAAGTTATCACACTTTTACCATGTGGAAAGGTCCTTCTCTAAAGGCCAGGGAAGCTATAGCAGGGCTGGAGCCCCTGGTGATGTCGCAGGCAAGTTCATGTGGATGGTCAGTCACACACACCTGTGTGCAGTGAGGAGGCGGCCATGGGCAAACGTGCAGAGACGCCGGGCTCTGGATCACTGGCCAAACCCAGGTCAGCTTGCAATGCTGTTTAAATCCGATCTTAAAGGAGACAGTCCCTTTCCACTTTGAGACAAAGCTTCAGATTCCACTCCAGGACAGGAAATGATTGATATGATTTTGGAGTTCCACTCAAAAGATTGCTAACATTTGTGGGGTGCATTATAGTTTAAAAACAATCTCTTACTTGTTAATAATGAGGAAGATGTTATTGCCACTTAGTAAGGAAACTGAGTCTCTAATTAGTTTAATCAAATTTCATAGACAAAATAAAATAAAGTCATGTCACAAGAAAAAGGAAAAAATTACTTTTCCATGTAAATAATTCATCAAAAATCATATTCTCAGGAAATGAGAACCAAAGTGCTGTGACAAATGTAGCCATGGCAGCTGACCCGATGTTTGGAAATTGGGGCCAAAAGCTCCTGTCTTTGTCTTTGAACATGGAATAAAGGAAGCAGTGTTACCACTGAGCAGGTACGACGCTGTACATGCTCTGTAAGTTACTGTCCACAGTGGTGTACGTCCTGTGTGTGTATCATGTTGCCCTTGCTTGACGTTTTTGCCTTGAGGTGATCTACATGGCCACCTCTGGTCCATGCTCTGGTCCAAGCCTCTATGTTACCCAAGAGCCTGCAGAACCAAGTTTAGCCTGCCTTCTGACTCTACCCTTACACTGAGATGAAGAACTGAAAATCTTCATCTATAATGTTGCAAGGATTGAGGCTTCTGCTACTTTGCACATGTAGCAAAACCACCTTTCCTGGGGTCTGTATGGATGCATAAATCTGCACACACACAGAAGTCAAGCTCAAGAGGCAACTCATGGATTTCTTCTGATCCTCTGCCTTCCACAGACATCGTCTGGGCTGTTGTAGGATGATATTTAATTTGATGAGTTCTGTGTACCTGTTTTTCCTAGGAAAGGGGCCAGAATAACTTCATTAAACACAGATCCCATATCAGAGACTTTCCTCCTTTATTTGAAGGGAAGAGACAGAGTTGATTGACAGCTTAATTTCTAAGCCTTAGTGTCTCAGAAGTACAAAACCAAGGCTTTGTGCTGATCTGCCTGTGGAATGAGGTTTTGTCAATGAGCCCCATCATTTAAAAACACTGAGTTGTCAATCTGAATAAAAGTAAAAATAGTTAAACTCAGTAGACACACACTGGAGTTAAATGCCTTCCTCATATTCCCAGAGATGGCTGCAAGGGTACGCAGACGAGAAGGGTCCCCACAGGACGCCCTGCTGGAGTTTATTCATTTTATGTTAATAGCATGTTAGGGTGCGGAGTGAGAAGGGTCTGTGAGATAGACACACATCTGAGGCTGCTTAAGGCATTAGATGGGTGTCTTCTGTGGCCGTCACGTCTCCGAGCAGGTATTTCAGGCGCAAGGAATATATTTAATCAGACGTTTCTTCCATTGAGACACACACATGCTCACAGGGTCACCACTCTCTCTGCCTCAGTGCTCTCATCATCTGATGTGGAACCGTCTGGCTCCCGAACTCAGGCATCTTACCTTGGTGCATTTCTGCCTGTAAGTGAGGCAATGCTACTTTATGAAAGCATATAAACACATGGTTCTTCAGCCCGGTGCAAAAATAAATGTTTTTTTTTTTTCCCCACATTAATGCATGAAGGGCTGGAAGTGGCATGAGTGATTTCTAAATTTTGCAAGTAAAATTTCCTGAGAGACATTAATAACATCTATTTTAGTGATTTTCAGCAAATAATAGTCAAGTTTCTGTACATATTCTGTATGAATATTGTGTGAAAGAGTGGGGAGTATACCTATTAATGAAAATGAAAGGTGAGATAGGAGATGCTGTATATAACAAGGGCTATTAGTAAACCCAGACATGAAAATATGTGGATCTGTTTTGAACAAAAGGGAGCCATTGTGGCTCTTAAATGCAGCTAAATCCATCTGGGAGTAAGTTAAGGTAAAGTCTTCATTGCTGTGTTGTTATAATGATAAAGTAGAAGAGAAGCACTTAAGATCACTTTAGTTTTCAACTTAGACAAGGCAATGGCACCCCACTCCAGTACTCTTGCCTGGAAAATTCCATGGACAGAGGAGCCCAATGGGCTGTAGTCCTTGGAGTTGCTAAGAGTCAGACACGACTGAGCGACTTCACTTTCAGTTTTCACTTTCATGCATTGGAGAAGGAAATGGCAACCCACTCCAGTGTTCTTGCCTGGAGAATCCCAGGGATGGGAGCCTGGTGGGCTGCTGTCTATGGGGTTGCCCAGAGTCAGACACGACTGAAGCGACTTAACAGCAGCAGTAGTTTTCAACTTCACGATTTCACTGCGTACCAAAGCGGGAATCCGGGAGGTGGGCACCTCTGCAATTAATGCACGCATTTAAAACTCCTAAACCTGCAGATGCCATTCACAGGAAACACCTCCAGGAGATACCTGACCAGAGCAGCAACCTTACTACCAATTTTCACATGGGGATGGGGTTCTAGCAAGACTTCTGAAATGCTTTCAGGTATGGGGGTCTCAGCCCTGGAGAAGAAGGAGGTGGACAGTGAGAACATCTCCCAGGAACTGCGTTCAAACCTGAGCAACCCACAAAGTCCCCCACGAAAACAGCTGAAAAGCAAAGTGAATGACAAGGACTTTGTGATTGTCTGCAGACCTAAGCTAAACCGAGAGAACTTTCCAGGTGTTTCTTGAGACTTCCTTCCAGATGAGCTGCTATTAGGAATCTTTTCCTGTCTGTGCCTCCTTGAACTCATGAAAGTCTCCAGTGTTTGTAAGAGATGGTATAAGCTAGTGTTTGATGAATTTCTCTGGCAAACTGTAGACCTCATGGGCAGAAACCTCTACCCAGATGTGGTTGGTCAGCTTTTGTCCCAAGGAGTGGTTGCCTTCCACTGTCGTTTATGCCTTCCACAGTCATTTATGGACCAACCATTAGTTGAACATTTCAGCCCTTTTTGTCTACAGCACCCGGACCTGTCGAACTCTGTGATCAATGTGTCTACCCTGCACGGCCTTCTGTCTCACTGCTCCAAGTTGCAGAATCTCAGCCTTGGAAGGCCTCCAGCTTTTGGATCCTGTTGTCAATAATCTTGCTCAGAACACAAATTTACTGCAACTAAACCTTTCTGGGTATTCTGGATTCTCTGAATCTTCCCTGAAGACTTTGCTGAGCAGCTGTTCCAGATTGGATGAGCTGAACCTCTCTTGGTGCTATGACTTCACTGAAAAACACGTACAGGTGGCTGTTGCACACGTGTTGGAGACCATCACCCAGCTGAATCTCAGCAGGTACTGCAGAAATCTGCAGAGATCAGATGTCTCTACCTTAGTTGGAAGATGTCCCAATCTTGTCCACCTAGACTTAAGTGACAGTGTCATGCTGAACAATGACTGCTTTCCAGAATTTTACCAACTCAAGTACCTCCAACACCTATCATTCAGTTGGTGCTATGACATAATACCTGAAACTTTACTTGAACTTGGAGAAATTCCCACATTAGAAACATTCCAAGTCTTTGGAATCATGCCAGATGGTACCCTTCACCTGTTAAAGGAAGCCCTCCCTCATCTACAGATTAATTGCTCCCATTTCATCACCATCACCAGGCCGACCATTGGTAACAAGAAGAACCAAGAGATACGGGGCATCAACTGCTGTCACTGGCACAGCCCAGTTATATATGAAGCCTCTGTTGCAAGATGGTGTCTCCTATTTTCTTTGAACAGGGAAAGTAGGCAGGAAGCCTAGTTGTGGAGAGCTCAGCTATCTTTATTCTTGGTTTTCCATTGCCTTCCTTCTACAAGTATATTAGAGAACCATTGGAGAGAGAAAACTATGAAGTGTTGCTTTTTAGAAATGACTGTGAAGGCTTTTATCACTGCTATACCTTTAAGAGTCTAAGCTCTATCCTTTTTGAAATTTTAGGGAGAGTGAGCCTATAATTTCAAGGTACCTTATATAGCAAAATTTGAACCATGTCTTCCAAGTTGTCATTCTTCATAAATCTATTTAGAATCAAGCTTAAAAATCACTACCAGCAAATCATTTTCATAGCTTATATGGCAACTGAACTTTCTTCTATTTAATTTTTCAGCACTGCTTTATTATAAGACATAGGTTGCAAAAAATAATAAGCTATTTGTATTGTAAGCTGGAAAGAATGAGAATCATAGAGTAGATTTGCAGCAGTCTCTTCTGAGGATGGCAAGAAAAATAGACATTTCAACTGTGCCTTTAGATTCGCAGTCAGGTTGATGGAAACAAATAGCCCCAGGTCATTCACCTTAAAACCTAAATAAAGAAACAAACAATCTGCCAACCAGAGGTATAGAATTGGTATAGAATTTAAAGACTCAAAAGACAGTTTTCTATAACAGGTTAACCTGGGTATCCTCTAATGCACATTAATGAAGTCTCCTTTATGTACAGTTGGGAAGGTCCCCTTGAGGAGGAAATGGCAACCCACTACAGTATTTTTGCCTAGAGAATCCCATGGACAGAGGAGCCTGGTGGGCTACAGTCCGTGGGGTTGCAAAAAGCTGGACACAACTGAGACTAATACTACTCTACTCACAGTTTCCAACAATCTGAAACTTTCCTGATATGAGCTTAGGGCAATGGCACCCCACTCCAGTACTCTTGTCTGAAGAATCCCAGGGACGGGGGAGCCTGGTGGGCTGCTGTCTATGGGGTTGCGCAGAGTCGGACACAACTGAAGCGACTTAGCAGCAGCAGCAGCAGGTCAATTCTGCTTTTCTAAAGCAAACAACAGCAGCAACAACAATCATTAACAACAGTAATTCAGGATGCCAGCACAGTCAGTGAGCTCATAAGAGGTACCAGATCTTACCAGCTACCATGGGTGCAGAGCAAGGAGATAGCACTTGTGACCTGCCTGCTGGGAAGATGGCGTCTGCCAGAAAATTGCACTTATTTGGCAGATGTTTGGTGTGACCTGCTAAGTGTTCAGGGATTCCTTGGTGGCTCAGGGATAAAGAATCCACCTGCCAATGCAGGAGACATGGGTTTGATCCCTGGGTGGGGAAGATTCTCTGGAGGAGGAAATGGCAACCCACTCCAGTACTCTTATCTGGGAAATCCCATGGACAGAGGAGCCTGGCGGGCTACAGTCCGTGGGGTCGCCAAGAGTCAGACACGACTGAGAAACTAAATAACAGCAACTGGGTGCTCAGCACAAGAGGGCACCTCTGATTTTTCAGAGCTTACACTGTGGTGGGGAGATGAGGTAGGCCGTGCAAAGATGGATGCTGTGGTGAAGGCAGCCGACTGCTCAGATGGAGAGAGAAGACAGGTGGGGTGGGGGCACTCTGACATTCTGAAGGCTTCAGACCCTGCCTAGTACTCACATGTTTCTATTTTTAAGCATGTGTATCTGGAAACTACTAAAACTCAGCTTCACATGAAGGAGCATTTAGTTATATATGAGTCTTTACATTGTTGGGGTTAACAAAGTCCCAGAAGTGGCATCGCTTTGATTTGTACATGAACATACGAAGGGGAAAGCATACTTCTTGAGGGAAAGAGCTGGTGAGAACCCACGGGAAGAGCAGCAAAGATTGGGCACTCCCCAGCTGGGGAGCCAGCCATGCTGGGTGATGACCCCGGGCTCCTCATCCCCCACTCTTTGCCTACAAAGTTGATCTTGTCCCTGCTCTCTCAGGTTGGAAGATTCATGTGTTTCTTGTCATCGCCGGCCACATTTACCAAGGGCCCGGAAACACATTTTGTTTGCCATACAATCCTCCTTCTGATCTGTCAGGGCCAGAGACTGGCGTCTGACCCCGCCCTCTCACAGGAGAGGGTGGAGCCAGGTGAGCAGGATGGAAGGAAAAGACAAGGTGACTGTTGTGGAAATGTGGAAGTGAAGTTGCTCAGTCGTGTCCGACTCTTTGTGACCCCATGGACTGTAGCCTGCCAGGCTCCTCTGTCCATGGGATTCTCCAGGCAAGAATACTGGAGTGGGTTGCCATGTGCAATGGAAGATTAAACTAGAAAGACGTATTGGGTACACAGGATAAAGCTTTCTATCCTTAGTACATTTACGGAGTCATGTTTCTAGCCGTTAGTTCTGACAGTAAAGGGCTGCAAAGGGGAAGATGAACAAGGTCACACCAGAATCCAGCCTTACAGTAACAATGGACACAAGGATAGATGCTCATCTTTCTTGTGGAAACTAAGTCCTGAGCACCGTGGAATCGAAAGAGATCTTAGAGGCCGTCCCAGCCAGCTTTTCTCCTCATGGGAAGTTTCCTCAGACACATCTCCACAGACAGTCATTCAGTCCCTGCCCACATGTCCAGCAATGAACCAGCTGGAATGTGTCTGACCGCTAGGAATGTCCTTCCTTATGACTAGTCACCATGTTCTTCCTTTTTACCTATTATCTATTGCAATTCAAAAAACTAAGATCATGGCATCTGGTCCCGTCACTTCATGGCAAATAGATGGGGAAATGATGGAAACAGTGACAGACTTTATTTTCTTGGGCTCCAAAATCACTGGAGATGGTGACTGCAGCCATGAAATTAAAAGCTCCTTACTCGCTGGAAGAAGAGCTATGACAAACCTAGACAGCGTAGTAAAAAGCAGAGACATTACTTTTCCAATAAAGGTCCATCTAGCCAAAGTTATGGTTTTTCCAGTAGTCATGTATGGATGTGAGAGTTGGACCACAAAGATGAGCACCGAAGAATTGTTGCTTATGAACTGTGGTGTCGCAGAAGACTCTTGAGAGTCTTTTGGACAGCAAGGGGATCAAACCAGTCAATCCTAAAATAAATCAGTCCTGAATATTCATTGGAAGACCTGATGCTGAAGCGGAAGCTCCAATATTTTGGCCACCTGATGTGATGAGCTGACTCATTAGAAAAGACTCTGATGCTGGGAAAGATTGAAGGCAGGAGGAGAAGGGGTCGACAGGGGATGAGATGATTGAATGGCATCACCGACTCAATGGACATTAGTTTGAGTAAGCTCCAGGAGATTGTGAAGGATGGGAAGCCTGGCGTGCTGCAATCCATGGGGTCCCAAAGAGTCGGACATGACTGAGTGACTGAACAACAATAATTGTTTTAACTGTGTCTTCTGATGTGAACATGGGAGAAAAAAAACCCAAAACAACCCCAAAACCTCACAGGTACAATAACCAAGTTTCCTAAGTGAAGTGAGTGAAATCGCTCAGTCGTGTCTGACCGCATTGGAGGCAGACGCTTTAACCTCTGAGCCACCAGGGAAGCCCAAGTTTCCTAAAAAAGTGAAAAAGTGAAATCGCTCAGTCGTGTCCGACTCTTTGCGACACGTGGATTGTAGCCCTCCAGGCTCTTCCGTCCATGGGATTCTCCAGGCAAGAATACTGGAGTGGGTTGCCATTTCCTTCTCCAGGGGATCTTCCCGACCCAGGGATCGAACCCAGGTCTCCCGCATTGCAGGCAGACATTTTAACCTCCGAGTCACCTGAAGATACTTGCAAATGAGAACAGACCAACTCATAATTAAAGTGAAATTTGATTTTTTATTTTTATTTTTGGTTGTGGAGAGAAGAGTCTAATTCCTCCTTTGCTCTAATCCCCATGAGGGTTTTCAAATTCCCTATTTGATCCCCATCTGCAGCCTCAGTTCCTGAAGCCCTGTTGCTGGTTCCCAACTCAGGGTTCTGGGTCATCAGGAGTCCCTTGTCTCCCCCCGCCCCACATGCTCCCCTCTCCTTCTTTGTCTCAGTACAGAGCAATTCCAGACTTCAGGCTGTTAACTCAGGACTCGGAGCCACCCTGAGGTCTGTCGTCTTCTGTCCCACGTCTGATGTGTCAGCAAGTCGTCAACTCCAGCTTCAGATATACCCGGAGCGGGACCACTTCTCATTGCTCCATCTGATGTTCTGGTCCAGGTTGAGCTCTCTTGTTGCCAGGATCAGAGCCTCCTAACTAGTCTTCATGCTTCTACCCCTGTTTTCTCAGACACTGTTCATGACACAGTAGCCAGAGCATACATTTTTAAAAAATCAAAGAAGATGTCACTCTCTGCTCAAAATCCTCTGCTTCCTTGGGAGTGGAGGCCAATTCCTTACATCCCAGGTCATAGACTGTCCCAACCCTGAATGCACCATGGACTCTGCTTCCTTGGGGCTCTTGTGAGCCACATCCTTACCCACCAGCCACCTGAGGGCTCCTCAGCTTTGAGGATTTTCCTTCTCTGGGGATCTTCCTGACCCAGGAATTGAACCCAGGTCTCTGGCTTCCCTGGTGGCTCAGAGGTTAAAGCGTCTGCCCACAATGCGGGAGACCTGGGTTTGATCCCTGGGTTGGGAAGATCCCCTGGAGAAGGAAATGGCAACCCAGTCCCGTATTCTTGCCTGAGGAATCCCATGGATGGAGGAGCCTGGTAGGCTACAGTCCACGGGGTTGCAAAAAGTCGGACACAACTGAGCGACTTCACTTTCACTTTCTCCTGCATTGTAGGCAGATTCTTTACCATTTGAGCTATCAGGGAAACTAGTTCAGAAACCAGTCAATCCTAAAGGAAATCAACCCTGAATATTCATTGGAAGGACTGATGCTGAAGCTGAAGCTCCAATACTTTGGCCACCTGATGCAAAGAGCTGACTCATTGGAAAAAAAAACCTGATGCTGGGAAAGATTGAGGGCAGGAGGAGAAGGGGGTGACAGAGGATGAGATGGTTGGATGGCATCACTGACTCAATGGACATGAATTTGAGCCAACTCTGGGAGATAGTGAAGGACAGGGAAGGCTGGTGTGCTGCAGTCCATGGGGTGGCAGAGAGTCGGACATGACAGAGCAACTGAACAGCAACAACGGGTACAGGCCAGAGATTCAGATCTCAAGGACTTGAGTTTCTCTGCTTGAGGGCTGTCCTGTGGCTGGGGGACTGGGCTTAGCCTGCATAGAACTTGTCAGAAGTGCCGGGAGGGACCCTAACCTGATGGGGAGAGCAATACCCCAGCTTCCTCATGCCCTGGTGTTGCCATTCCCAGGTGTGTTTCTGAGTCCCCCATGGAGTTGAACTGCAAATGCCCACAGTGGTAATTCAGTCATCAGCACAGACTTTGTTTTCCTATTTTAAGCCATTGTATGATTAGAATGTTTAATATGAATCAACCTTGTATTACTGAAATTAACTCAGTTTTCTCATGACAGATTATTTTTTTGGTATTTTATGAGATAAGTTTACAAATATTTTGCTTAGGATTTTGTGTCTAAGTTCAGATGTAAGATTATCCTGGAATTTTCTTCCTCCCACTGTTTTTTCCCCTGGTTTTGATATCATGATTCTACTTAACCTCATAAAAGTAATTGGAGAGTGTGCCCTCTTTTTCTGTTTTCTGCATGCGTTTGCGTATGATTGGAATCATCTGTTTGTTAATGCTCTGGTGAAATTCATTTGTTAAACCTTCTGGAACTGTTGGTTTGTTTTTCAGGGGAGAATTTTATGTAGCATCTCAATTTAGTTAATGCTATGAGACCATTAGACATCTAGATAATTCTGAGTCAGGCTAAATGTTTACATCTTTAGAGGAATCTGCTTGTTTAACTAATCTTCGAATGTATAGGCATAAAGTTGTTTCTATTATTTATATTCTTAATGCTTCTATGAGTAATTCCTATTTTGAGTATTGTTTATTTGCAAGATTTTTCTTTTTTTTTTTTTCATTCTCCCGCTGCTTTTCTTTCTTTTTTTTTTTTAAAATTTTTTAATTTTTTTTTAAATTTTAAAATCTTTAATTCTTACATGCGTTCCCAAACATGAACCCCCCTCCCACCTCCCTCCCCACAACATCTCTCTGGGTCATCCCCATGCACCTGCCCCAAGCAAGCTGCACCCTACGTCAGACATGGACTGGCAATTCAATTCTTACATGACAGTATACAAGTTAGAATTCCCATTCTCCCAAATCATCCCATCCTCTCCCTCTCCCTCTGAGTCCAAAAGTCCGTTATACACATCTGTGTCTTTTTTCCTGTCTTGCATACAGGGTCGTCATTGCCATCTTCCTAAATTCCATATATATGTGTTAGTATACTGTATTGGTGTTTTTCTTTCTGGCTTACTTCACTCTGTATAATTGGCTCCAGTTTCATCCATCTCATCAGAACTGATTCAAATGAATTCTTTTTCACGGCTGAGTAATACTCCATTGTGTATATGTACCACAGCTTTCTTATCCATTCATCTGCTGATGGACATCTAGGTTGTTTCCATGTCCTGGCTATTATAAACAGTGCTGCAATGAACATTGGGGTACATGTGTCTCTTTCAATTCTGGTTTCCTCCGTGTGTATGCCCAGAAGTGGGATTGCTGGGTCATAAGGTAGTTCTATTTGCAATTTTTTAAGGAATCTCCACACTGTTCTCCATAGTGGCTGTACTAGTTTGCATTCCCACCAACAGTGTAGGAGGGTTCCCTTTTCTCCACACCCTCTCCAGCATTTATTGCTTGCAGATTTTTGGATCGCAGCCATTCTGACTGGTGTGAAGTGGTACCTCATTGTGGTTTTGATTTGCATTTCTCTAATAATGAGTGATGTTGAGCATCTTTTCATGTGTTTGTTAGCCATCCGTATGTCTTCTTTGGAGAAATGTCTATTTAGTTCTTTGGCCCATTTTTTGATTGGGTCGTTTATTTTTCTGGAATTGAGCTGCAGAAGTTGCTTGTATATTTTTGAGATGAGTTGTTTGTCAGTTGCTTCATTTGCTATTATTTTCTCCCATTCAGAAGGCTGTCTTTTCACCTTGCTTATATTTTCCTTTGTTGTGCAGAAGCTTTTAATTTTAATTAGATCCCATTTGTTTATTTTTGCTTTTATTTCTAGAATTCTGGGAGGTGGATCATAGAGGATCCTGCTGTGATTTATGTCTGAGAGTGTTTTGCCTATGTTCTCCTCTAGGAGTTTTATAGTTTCTGATCTTACATTTAGATCTTTAATCCATTTTGAGTTTATTTTTGTGTGCGGTGTTAGAAAGTGATCTAGTTTCATTCTTTTACAAGTGGTTGACCAGTTTTCCCAGCACCACTTGTTAAAGAGATTGTCTTTACTCCATTGTATATTCTTGCCTCCTTTGTCAAAGATAAGGTGTCCATATGTGTGTGGATTTATCTCTGGGCTTTCTATTTTGTTCCATTGATCTATATGTCTGTCTTTGTGCCAGTACCATACTGTCTTGATGACTGTGGCTTTGTAGTAGAGCCTGAAGTAGAGACTTCATCAGGCAAGTTGATTCCTCCAGTTCCATTCTTCTTTCTCAAGATTGCTTTGGCTATTCGAGGTTTTTTGTGTTTCCATACAAATCTTGAAATTATTTGTTCTAGTTCTGTGAAAAATGTGGCTGGTAGCTTGACAGGGATTGCATTAAATTTGTAAATTGCTTTGGGTAGTATACTCATTTTCACTATATTGATTCTTCCGATCCATGAACATGGTATATTTCTCCATCTATTAGTGTCCTCTTTGATTTCTTTCATCAGTGTTTTATAGTTTTCTATATATAGGTCTTTAGTTTCTTTAGGTAGATATATTCCTAAGTATTTTATTCTTTTCGTTGCAATGGTGAATGGAATTGTTTCCTTAATTTCTTTTTCTACTTTCTCATTATTCGTGTATAGGAATGCAAGGGATTTCTGTGTGTTGATTTTATATCCTGCAACTTTACTATATTCATTGATTAGCTCTAGTAATTTTCTGGTGGAGTCTTTAGGGTTTTCCATGTAGAGGATCATGTCATCTGCAAACAGTGAGAGTTTTACTTCTTCTTTTCCAATTTGGATTCCTTTTATTTCTTTTTCTGCTCTGATTGCTGTGGCCAAAACTTCCAGAACTATGTTGAATAGTAGCGGTGAAAGAGGACACCCTTGTCTTGTTCCTGACTTTAGGGGAAATGCTTTCAATTTTTCACCATTGAGGATAATGTTTGCTGTGGGTTTGTCATATATTGCTTTTATTATGTTGAGGTATGTTCCTTCTATTCCTGCTTTCTGGAGAGTTTTTATCATAAATGGATGTTGAATTTTGTCAAAGGCCTTCTCTGCATCTATTGAGATAATCATATGGTTTTTATTTTTCAATTTGTTAATGTGGTGAATTACATTGATTGATTTGCGGATATTGAAGAATCCTTGCATCCCTGGGATAAAGCCCACTTGGTCATGGTGTATGATCTTTTTAATGTGTTGTTGGATTCTGATTGCTAGAATTTTGTTGAGGATTTTTGCATCTATGTTCATCAGTGATATTGGCCTGTAGTTTTCCTTTTTTGTGACATCTTTGTCAGGTTTTGGTATTAGGGTGATGGTGGCCTCATAGAATGAGTTTGGAAGTTTACCTTCCTCTGCAATTTTCTGGAAGAGTTTGAGGAGGATAGGTGTTAGCTCTTCTCGAAATTTTTGGTAGAATTCAGCTGTGAAGCCGTCTGGACCTGGGCTTTTGTTTGCTGGAAGATTTCTGATTACCGTTTCAATTTCTGTGCTTGTGATGGGTCTGTTAAGATTTTCTATTTCTTCCTGGTTCAGTTTTGGAAAATTGTACTTTTCTAAGAATTTGTCCATTTCTTCCACGTTGTCCATTTTATTGGCATACAACTGCTGATAGTAGTCTCTTATAATCCTTTGTATTTCTGTGTTGTCTGTTGTGATCTCTCCATTTTCATTTCTAATTTTATTGATTTGATTTTTCTCTCTTTGCTTCTTGATGAGTCTGGCTAATGGTTTGTCAATTTTATTTATCCTTTCAAAGAACCAGCTTTTGGCTTTGTTAATTTTTGCTATGGTCTCTTTTGTTTCTTTTGCATTTATTTCTGCCCTAATTTTTAAGATTTCTTTCCTTCTACTAACTCTGGGGTTCTCCAACTCTTCCTTTTCTAGTTGCTTTAGTTGCAGAGTTAGGTTATTTATTTGACTTTTTTCTTGTTTCTTGAGGTATGCCTGTATTGCTATGAACTTTCCTCTTAGCACTGCTTTTATAGTGTCCCACAGGTTTTGGGTTGTTGTGTTTTCATTTTCATTAGTTTCTATGCATATTTTGATTTCTTTTTTGATTTCTTCTGTGATTTGTTGGTTATTCAGAAGTGTGTTGTTCAACCTCCATATGTTGGAATTTTTAATAGTTTTTCTCCTGTAATTGAGATCTAATCTTAATGCATTATGGTCAGAAAAGATGCTTGGAATGATTTCGATTTTTTTGAATTTATCAAGTTTAGATTTATGGCCCAGGATGTGATCTATCCTGGAGAAGGTTCCATGAGCACTTGAAAAAAAAGTGAAATTCATTGTTTTGGGGTGAAATGTCCTATAGATATCAATTAGGTCTAACTGATCTAATGTATCATTTAAAGTTTGCGTTTCTTTGTTAATTTTCTGTTTAGTTGATCTGTCCATAGGTGTGAGTGGGGTATTAAAGTCTCCCACTATTATTGTGTTATTGTTGATTTCCCCTTTCATACTTGTTAGCATTTGTCTTACATATTGCGGGGCTCCTATATTGGGGGCATATATATTTATAATTGTTATATCTTCTTCTTGTATTGTTCCTTTGATCATTATGTAGTGGCCTTCTTTGTCTCTTTTCACAGCCTTTGTTTTAAAGTCTATTTTATCGGATATGAGTATTGCCACTCCTGCTTTCTTTTGGTCTCTATTTGCGTGGTTGCACTCCAGAGAGAAGAAACCCAGCTCCACCCACCAAAACTCCAACACAAGCCTCCCTAACCAGGAAACCTTGACAAGCCACTGATAGAACCCCACCCAAAGTGAGGAAGCTCCATAATAAAGAGAACTCCACAAATTCCCAGAATATAAAAAGGCCACCCCAAACGCAGCAATATAACCAAGATGAAGAGACAGAGGAATACTCAGCAGGTAAAGGAACAGGAGAGTTGCCCACCAAACCAAACAAAAGTGGAAGAAGTAGGGAATCTACCAGAGAAGGAATTCCGAATATTGATAGTGAAAATGATCCAAAATCTTGAAATCAAAATGGAATCACAGATAAATAGGCTAGAGACAAGGATTGAGAAGATGCAAGAAAGGTTTAACAAGGACCTAGAAGAAATAAAAAAGAGTCAAAATATAATGAATAATGCAATAAATGAGATCAGAAACACTCTGGAGGCAACAATTAGTAGAATAACGGAGGCAGAAGATAGGATTAGTGAAATAGAAGATAGAATGGTAGAAATAAATGAATCAGAGAGGAAACAAGAACAACGAATTAAAAGAAATGAGGACAATCTCAGAGACCTCCAGGACAATATGAAACGCTCCAACATTCGAATTATAGGAGTCCCAGAAGAAGAAGACAGAAAGAAAGATCATGAGAAAATCCTTGAGGAGATAATAGTTGAAAACTTCCCTAAAATGGGGAAGGAAATAATCACCCAAGTCCAAGAAACACAGAGAGTTCCAAATAGGATAAACCCAAGGCGAAACACCCCAAGACACATATTAATCAAATTAACAAAGATCAAACACAAAGAACAAATATTAAAAGCAGCAAGGGAAAAACAACAAATAACACACAAGGGGATTCCTATTAGGATAACAGCTGATCTTTCAATAGAAACTCTTCAGGCCAGGAGGGAATGGCAAGACATACTTAAAGTGATGAAAGACAATAACCTACAGCCCAGAATACTGTACCCAGCAAGGATCTCATTCAAATACGAAGGAGAAATCAAAAGCTTTACAGACAAGCAAAAGCTGAGAGAATTCAGCACCACCAAACCAGCTCTCCAACAAATTCTAAAGGATATTCTCTAGACAGGAAACACGAAAAGGGTGTATAAACTCGAACCCAAAACAATAAAGTAAATGGTAACGGGATCACACTTATCAATAATTACCTTAAACGTAAATGGGTTGAACGCCCCAACCAAAAGACAGAGACTGGCCGAATGGATACAAAAACAAGACCCCTCTATATGCTGCTTACAAGAGACCCACCTCAAAACAAGGGACACATACAGACTGAAAGTGAAGGGCTGGAAAAAGATATTTGCAAGATTTTTCTTGTTGATTATTGTTACCTGATGTTTCCCTTTTAGAGAAGCTTTTTAAGGCAGCTTAGACTCTGTTGAGCCTCTCAATTTTATCTTTATTTTTATTGCATTAATACCTGCTATTTTTTAGTTGCTTTCTTTTCTTTATGATTATTCTGTTTATTTTTCTAACTTCTTAAACTGGCTGTATACTTGTATACGCATTGCTTTTTCTTTTCATGTAAAGTCTATTACATTTAAGGCCTCAGTGGATAATGTTTTCCATATCCTGTAGGTTTTAAGACTTTGTATTTTTGTTATCTTTCTGTAATGATGTTGTTTTTAATTGCCACGAACTCAGTGAGTGATTTAAACACATTGTAAATTTTAGTTTTCTAATATTTGTCTTTCTTTCAAGTTATTCTTTCTTATTGATTTCTACCTTAACTACCTTATGCTTAAAAAACATGGTCTTATGATGTTAATTCTTTGGTATTTATTTTCCAGTATATTGTCACTTTCATATTCTATGTATTTTATTTTTAATTGGGTTCTATATATGTCTGTTAGCTCAGGTTTGTGTATTTTTAATTATCTACAGCCTTACTGATCTTTGTGTTATCAGTCACTTACTGGGGAAATTAAAGTCTACATCATGATAAGAGCTTTGTTGATTTGTATTAGAGTTCTCTAAATTTCTGCTTTATATATTTTGAGGCTGTGTTATTAGATGCTTGCAAGACTAGAAGTGGTGTGTGTTCCTGATAAACTGACTTTTTTGTCATATAATGGCAAGTTATATGATTTTTGTTTATTTTTTCTTGCCTTATTTTAAACTGATAATTTTTTTCCCTCAGTCAATACTTCTTTCTCTTATTGGTTACCCTAGAAATGTTCATATACATGTTTTACATAATACATTTAAAATTAATCAGTACCTTTACCATCCTCTCGGATAATATAGCTACAGCCTTCTTTAAATCAAACCCACTCCTCCTGACTTCAAAGTGGAGCTTCCCCACGTTAGACGTTATTATCACTGCTTTATAAAATCAGTGTTTATTTAGTTTGCTTGTATATTAACCCTCTTCTTTATTCATTAATCCTTTTGCATGTCAGACTTTCATTTTTAAAAATATTTTAAACTTTAATTTTAAATCTTGTATGTAATTATAGTTAGGTTTGACTAAAGATCTGTTCCTTTAGGAAAAGTTGTGTTTGTTTCCCCCAGGCAGCAAACCAGACTGCTGTAAAGTCTTCACTTGGATTTGGTGGGGGGGATTCACGCACCAAACCCACATGAGGGATTGACTATCGCTTCTACTCATTACTCCTTGTTGGAGGAGGGAGTGCTCACCAGGGATGTCAGCTTGGTGGCTTCCTCCCACCTTCACGCAGAGTCAGGCCCAGAGCAGTGGAGTTTACTCCCATTGTATGTGCCAGTGCAGGAGACCTGGGTTGGATCCCTGGGTTGGGAAAATCCCTTGGAGAAGGGCATAGCACCCCACTCCAGTATTCTTGCCTGGAGAATCCCCATGGACAGAGGAGCCTGGTGGGCTACAGTTCATAGGGTTGCAAAGAGCTGGACATGACTGAGGGACTGAGCAACTGGGCACACACACACACACACACACACACCCCACACAGCCTTGATGAGGTATATTTTTACTAATCTTTTCATTTAGGGTGTTTCTATCTGTTGGTCCAGGCTTTCCTAATGGTTTGAGGGGGATGTGATATCGGTAAGTCACCTCTCTGAGTTGTACAGCCAGAGGTTCTCTGTCGTATTTCTGCAGAACGAACTAAAACAAAAGCTCCTGGGAACCGGGAGCAGATGGGCAGATGTCCCTGGAATCGTTGTCTTTCTCATAGATTAATGTTCTTTCTTTCATCATTTTGCTTATGTTTAAAAACATTCTGTATTTTTATTTTTCATGGAAAGTTTTTTTTTAATTACACAATTGACTCTAAATATTGCCAGCAAATGAAAATGACATAATGCCTCTTCTCTATGAAAAAGCCTCATTTTCAGAATTTCTGATGCCAGGGGACAATTATTATGCTTATTTCTGGCTGGAGATCAGTTAGTAGGATAGTGGCAACGTTTAGATCAAAATCCATAAGCAATCGAAAATTCGTGGCTGTCACCATCATTAGCAGATGTGGTATTGTTGGTATTGGCTTGGAAATGCTATCTACCTAGTGTATCTTTGCAAAATAAGTAATTTTATAGTATTTTATGAATTTTTATAAGATTGTGCAAAAGGTGACAGTGTGTCATGTTCACTTCAATAATGGGATTGCTATCAAGTCTATGTGGTTGTCCTGGAAACAGAGAAAGTTAAGGGTTATGAGATAAAAATGGTCACAAAAGATCACCGCTTCCTCATATGGAAATATGTTCATGTCAGCAACAAAGCCTGAAAAACTTAATAGGAATTTTAAAAGGAATCCTGGAGTTCAGGGATGACCTTAAAATGCTTTTGTTAGTTAACACTTTCTAAGTATTGCTAGTGGTGGGGTTAATAACCTATTAGTTCTGATTCTATCTTTTTAAAATGAATTAATTCATGCATTTATTTTTGATTGCCCTGGGTCTTTGTTGCTGCAGCTGGCTTTCTCTAGTTGTAGTGAAAGTGAGAGTGTTAATCATTCAGTTTTGTGCAACTCTTTGTGACCCCATGGGCTGTAGCCCACCAGGATCCTCTGTCCAGGGGGTTCTTCAAGTAATTGGAGTGGGTAGCCAATCCTTTCTCCAGGGCGTCTTCCCAACCCAGGGATTGAACCCGGGTCTCCTGCATTGCAGGCAGATTGTACAATCTCTAGTTGTAGGGAGGGGACTATTCTTCATTGTGGTGTTTGGACGTCTCCTTGCTTCTCTTGTCGAACTCAGGCTCTAGGCTCTCAGGCTCAGTAGCTGAAGAAAGAGTGGGCTCAGTAGCTGTGGCTCATTGGCTTAGTTGCTCCACAGCATGTGGGCTCTTCCCTGACCAGGGATTGAAACTGTGCCCCTGCATTGGCAGGCAAATTCTTACCCACTGGACCACAAAGGAAGTCCTGGATTCTACTCTTAAAGTTGCAATTTGCTAGCATTAACCTTGATGGTAAGTATACTAGTTTACATGTTTAACATGTTTTAAAAAGCATGTGTATTCTTACTTTAAATTCTCTTTGGGACAAGGCATAGCCTATATAATCAAAGTCACAAACAGATTCAATATCTTTCTTCTGAGGTCTAAGAACATCAAGAGATGGGAACTCCTTCCCTTGGTTTGAAATCTCAATGTTGCAGGGGAGGAAAATACTAAATTCTGCTGTTTTGAGTATTACTTTAATTTAATATTAAACAGATATCCATGATTTTCATGATTTCAGGGGCTTGAAGCAGGAGAGGATGTAAGGTGACCTGTGATGTCATTAAGAAAAAGGGCTCACAATGAGCAGGGAAAAAATTGAGTGTGTCAAACCCTGGCCCTCTTCACATGGAAAAGTGTTAGGCACTCTGAGCAGGCTTGCTCACAAACTGCCCTCTGCCCTCATCCATCCTTAAATAATCTGAAGTCTCAAACACAGCTGAAACATTAGGCATTTCTTAGCTTTGAACATAATTCAGACAAATAATTTCTTGTTTTTGACTTTCAAAGTAGATAAGTCCCTGTGGAGTTAGAAGGGCTGGACTTGGTCTAGGGAACAGTGATAGAGCCGGTTGTTGGGGGATGGTGAGGGTTCTGGGTGCAGATTCAGAGTCGGGACCTGGAGGAGGGAAATACAGGGTCCCGGATGTCAATCAGAGTTCATCTACAAGAACTGGGAAAGTCTTTCTGAGCTTCTTGGAGGACATTCTGTTCAGATACGTGTGTGTGTTTTTCTTCCAGAACTATGGCTCCCTGGAGAAGAGCATCTGGTGTTGGTTTCTTGCCCCATTGGTGGGCTCTGACCTTCCAAATTTTAGAAACTTCCAGCCTTTCTTTCATCTCACTTCTGTGGTCTATGGGTGAGAAGCATTGTGCTCTGGTCCTATGAAAAATCTCGTGTTTATAACTGCATGTGATTTGCCCAGCAATAGGGACCACAGCTTTTATCACCTTCACAAAATGGTTTTTGATACCCTCTTCCTAAAAACATATTAAATGATATATTATAACAGCCTACCTTACAGATCAGTCTGCTTAGTTGCTAGAATTCATGGCACCTTTTCTATGATTCCGCCAACTTTTTAGTTAGAAGGATGATAATTTACCACTGATAAACATCCGCTTGCGCTGTCCTTACGTTTCAGTAATGAAGAAACTATGACTGTTTGGCCCTTCAACTGTGATGGATTGGATTTGGCAAAGCTTGATGATATGACACACCAAATGCACTGAGACGAAATTGCTTCCAAGTTGATAAACTGAAACAAATGAATTTCAACTTGAAGTGAACTTTAACAAAAGTCATCCATCTCAGTTATAATTTATGTTTTAAAAGGACATAATAGACAATATTATAATCTAGATAGTAGAAGATGGTGTGCAATTTTCTATTCACAAGGTTAAAAAGCTTTTATTCACCTATGTAGTTTCCCCATTTCCAAGTTCATTGGGTGTATCTTAAGATTTTACTTGTAGTAAAAAAAAAAAGACATAGAAGTACCCCTCCAATTATTTTTAAGTATTCTAATTTAAATTTTATATCAGTTAGTGTCTAGGATTTTAACTAAACATCATAGAGAAACCAAACCTGCCAATACTGGTGGGCATTTGACCTGGTGAAATAAGTAATGTTTTTAGTAAAGGAGCATCAGGATTTAAATGTTATAAAACTGTATATGGTTTGGCTTAAGATAAAAAACTTTTCTCTGTTTATTTGACATATTTAGACAAGTAAATATGTAAAATTTAAGTAAAATTTCATTCTCTTATTAATAAATAAATAGCTTCCTATGAATTCAAAAAGTTGGGAGAAGAGAAAATAATGCACCTCTTATTAAACTATGAAATTAACTGGATGGGTTTTTTACAGACTTCAAAGTATGAGTGTGCATCTGTTTAAAAATTGGGTTATTTGCTAGTTCGATGGCTTTTTGGAAATTGATTTCTTACGTATCAAAGCTATGTGCCATTAGGATATAATGTGGTGTTGCCATGAAACCAGGGTTTTCTGCTTTCCATTTCTGTGTTTACGGTTAGGTGTTTAACAAGATGAAGTAAACAGGGTTCACCTCCCACCTCCTCCCCTTACTTATTGTACATTATTGAAAATTATCTGTTTTATGGCAGAAAAATAGGTTGTATCGCAGAAATATCGTGCAACTCTTTTTCTCCATCTATTTTTTGTTACATTCATGAACGCAATTTTGCTTGAGAAATGCTGGTTTCTGAAAACTAAGTTTGGAGGTAAAGGGCATACATATTTCACATACATATATTTTAGTATATTTAACATATGCATTTATGTAGTATATACACATGTGTATATAGATACGAATGTTTTACCTACATACATATATGATTTTAGCCTTCTTTGATGTATTTTCTTCTAAAGGCAACCTGAACAGCACACAAACATCCATTATCGCATTTCAAGGGTGAATGTGTAGAAGTGGAATACTGCTTTGTGATGATTGCGTTTGATATGTTTCCGTCTTCAAATTTTAATTACTTTTGATGCTTCTGCTAGTGGTTGATTTATCCTTCTTTAGCTGCCGTAAGGAAAGGTGTCAAGTTGTCTGGTTTAAGGTGAGAAGTATTTTGTCTACAGAGGCCAGCAGTGTTGAGAGGGTACCCAGATGTGTGATGATTCAAAAGAAATTCACTGAAGAGAGGCATGTCAATGGGTTACAGAAGTGCTGAACTCCTCTGAAGCATTGTGGAATAAAATGTATGAGAAATAAAGGATTCGCCATTAAGATTTTTAATGAATTGCCTTGTTAATCCATACGCTGCATGTGTGTTACAACAGTTCTAGGCTTAATTAGTGTACTTGATGATTATGTGTATTTTCTGATGTACACACTGATTAAGCATTGTCCACACACTGGAGCTGGAAACAAGATCAGTCTGTAAAGTAGTATCTAGTCATCTAACCCAGGACTCAGGATGCAAATAGATCAACTTACATAAAATTAAATTAGTTCTGATAGAACCGATTTTGTCCGAGCAGCTGGTGTCACGTTGTAAGCAACGTTCTCTTGTTGTAAGAAATAAAGGCCTTCTGTTGACAGAACCTTATATCCTTTTAAGCTTAAAAAACTCTAGGCAGACAGTGTTAGAGGTGAACCAAAACTCTTAGACACCAGGAATCATGGAATATTTTCACTTAACTCGTTGCACTGTGTTGTAGAAATGCTGTTTATTACGCTATTTCGACAGCTGGGGGACTGAGTGCCAGGCTCAAAATGCTCTTCCTGATACTCTGTTTTTAGGCATCTACAACTTTTGTAGATTTTCTCTCATACTGAGATTCTTCAGAGAGTCTTTTAGGTCATATATTCAAACATACAGTGAACTCTTCTCTGCTTGAATTTGCAAATACTTAAGGTATTTTATCTTTTCTCTCTTTTGTTCCATAGCTACATTTCTAAAGTCAAATTTAGCATTTAAGAAGTTAAAGACCAGATGTTTGTTTGAAAATTACCTGCAACACTGCCAAGAAAGCAGTTGTCCTTCATTGGTGTGTTCCACATGTTTGTGGGGCATCTCTGGCTGGATGTTCTATGCTGCCCTAAGCGTTGGGTTGTGTGGAAGATGCTTTCTGCTCTCAGGAGAGAGGATGAATCAGCAGGGAATAAATTCGGGAGGAGGGAAAAGATAGCTACAGGGGGCTGAGTGGCGTTGGAGGTAGTCACAGAGCATGAGTGGAGAACAGAGAGCTCGAGAGGAAAATGCTTGTTGTGAATGACAGAGAGACTCACGTAACTTCTGTAGGATCCATTTCCCGCAAAGCCTCCCATGTCAATTTCACCACCTTTTCAAACAAAGTCTTGAGATGTTCTTGTCCTTCCATAAAGATGTATCGCATCATGTTCAGTTTTCGCTGCATCATCTATAGACACTGCCACAGTTTTGTGTTTTTGGGCTACCCTGGTTTTAGTTGCAGAATGTGGGATCTAGTTCCCTGACCAATGATTAAACCCAGACCCCCTGCATTGGGAGCACAGTCTTAGCCCCTGGGCCACCAGGGAAGTCCCTACTGCTGTGGTTTTAAAAGTCAGTGTCACATCTATATGTTTATGTGTGACATTTCTTTTTTCTTTTTGTTTTCAAGCTTTTTGTTTTGTACTGGGATCTTCCCATGTGGCACAGTGGTAAAGAGTCTGCCTGCCAATACAGGAGACCTAGGTTTGATCCCTGTGTCGGGAAGATCCTCTAGAGTAAGAAGTGGCAACCTGCTCTAGTACTTTGGCCTGGAAAATCCCATGGACAGAGGAGCCTGGTGGGCTACAGTCTATGGAGTCTCATAAGAGTTGGACATGACTGAGCAGGGACAATAAACTGTGGAAAATTCTGAAAGAGATGGGAATACCAGACCACCTAACCTGCCTCTTGAGAGATCTGTATGCAGGCCAGGAAGCAACAGTTAGAACTGGACATGGAACAACAGACTGGTTCCAAATAGGAAAAGGAGTACGTCAAGGCTGTATATTGTCACCCTGCTTATTTAACTTCTCTGCAGAGTACATCATGAGAAACGCTGGACTGGAAGAAACACAAGGTGGAATCAAGATTGCTGGGAGAAATATCAATAACCTCAGATATGCAGATGACACCACCCTTATGGCAGAAAGTGAAGAGGAACTAAAAAGCCTCTTGATGAAAGTGAAAGAGGAGAGTGAAAAAATTGGCTTAAAGTTCAACATTCTGAAAATGAAGATCATGGCATCTGGTCCTGGGAAACAGATGGAGAAATAGCGGAAACAGTGTCAGACTTTAATTTTTTGAGCTCCAAAATCACTGCAGATGGTGATTGTAGCCATGAAATTAAAAGATGCTTACTCCTTGGAAGAAAAGTTATGACCAACCTAGATAGCATATTCAAAAGCAGAGACATTACTTTGCTGACTAAGGTCCGTCTAGTCAAGGCTATGGTTTTTCCTGTGGTCATGTATGGATGTGAGAGTTGGACAGTGAAGAAGGCTGAGCACCAAAGAATTGATGCTTTTGAACTGTGGTGTTGGAGAAGACTCTTGAGAGTTCCTTGGACTGCAAGGAGATCCAACTAGTCCATTCTGAAGGAGATCAACCCTGGGATTTCTTTGGAAGGAATGATGTGAAAGCTGAAACTCCAGTACTTTGGCCACCTCATGCGAAGAGTTGACTCATTGGAAAAGACTTTGATGCTGGGAGGGATTGGGGGCAGGAGGAGAAGGGGACGACCGAGGATGAGATGGCTGTGTGGCATCACTGACTCGATGGATGTGAGTCTGAGTGAACTCTGGGAGATGGTGATGGACAGGGAGGCCTGGCGTTCTGGAATTCATGGGGTTGCAAAGAGTCGGACACGACTGAGAGACTGAACTGACCTGAACTGAGCAGGCACACACTACTACTTATAGCGAGTTAACAATGTTGTGATGGTTTCAGGTAAACAGCAAAGGGACTCAGCCATACGTATGCATATATCCATTCTCTCCCAAACTCCCCTCCCAACCAGGCTGCCACATGACATTGAGCAGAATTCCATGTGCTATCATGTGTGACATTTCTATCCATCTGTATTTATTTGCTAGATTTAAGGTTGCATTACAATTTTGAGGACCCTTTTTTTTTTTAAAGTTCTCTTTGATGGGATAGTTATCCCACTGCTTTTATGCATGTTGTATTTGAGCTCATATAATTCTTTTCTCTATTCATTTAATAAAGTGTTGTTTAAAAAAGTGAAATTAAAAAAAGGAAAAACCTCTGATCTCATGAATCCATGGACTTTAGGGGGATGAGTGGGTTGGGGGGACAGGCATAAAGTGAGGATGTTGAGTGTCCATTGACAAGCCCCTTGGAGAAGGCAATGGCACCACACTCCAGTACTCTTGCCTGGAAAATCCCACGGATGGGGGGAGCCTGGTGGGCTGCAGTCCATGGGGTCACGAAGAGTCGGACACGACTGAGCGACTTCACTTTCACTTTTCACTTTCATGCATTGGAGAAGGAAATGGCAACCCACTCCAGTGTTCTTGCCTGGAAAATCCCAGGGACAGGGGTGCCTGGTGGGCTGCTGTCTGCAGGGTCGCACAGAGTCAGACACAACTGAAGCGACTTAGCAGCAGCAGCAGCAGTGAGTGCATAGGGCATAGCACCTTAAGGAGAAGTGTTTAGCCGATTACTGACTCAGGATTGGAGGATAGACAAGGACACTTCTGCATCAGTAGTGATAGGTGACAGTAACCAGTGTCACTGCAGGGGAACTGGAAGGTGATATCTGGAAGGTGATCAAATCCTTTAAACATATCTAGACAGTTTAGGGAAGCATTTTCATCTCTGAGAATCTTCTCTGAAAAAAAAAACCAAAACCCTAATAGGGAAAAAAAGTACTTCCAAACAAGGATGTTCACCACAGCATTGTTTATAGTGGAGAAACAGTTAACACTCCTGTCATGCAGTGGGGGAAGACAGCTATCCACAGAACAGATGTTTGATGGAATTAAGTTTGGCTATTTTCCTGGAGAAGATCATCAGTTGTGCTTTGCAGAATGCATTCACCCATTCACCTGTGCATTGTAGTTCATCCTGTAGGTTTCCTGGGAATAACCCCCCAGTTCGCCTATAAATGGATGTTAAAGGATTGCCTTGACAGTGTACAGCCCTGGTTAGGGGCGAGGGTTTTCCAAGTGGGGTCTCTATTTGCCTTGATGGTGTTTCAGGGCTGAGCTCCAGGAGGGAGGGTCATGAGAGCAACGCTGCCGGCCATGGTCTAAATCCTCTCTCCTAGGAAGGGTATGTGATGAAGGTCACTAAAGGACATTTTAGATATTCTGAAGTATATTCCTAGACTGAGTTACAGCAGCAAAGCTCCATCCAGCTTGGAGCCCATGCTCTACAGGTTGATGTCATCAGCCTGTCCTGAGTGACGGTGTGAAGTCTGTGTGTGTCAGGGAGGATGTGGCTGAGTGCAGTGTGCATCTCAGGATGAAGGTTCTTCCTGATGGAGCTCCAGTCCAGCTGGCCTCGGCGCTGGTGGTGGCTGCACTTCTCAGGGCAGGGGTCTGTCGTGACGTTTCAGGTACCGTGGACCATGCACTGCGGCCCAGGGTCCCTGCCACATGCACAGCGAGGGCGCAGGGCTTTCTGTTCTGCTTCCTTCAGCCATCTCCCTGCCTCCTTCTATATTCCGCAGCTTGGCTTCTCCTTCCTTTACTCCTCCTTTAGCTTTATTATGACCGTCTTGCCTTTTGTGAGTTCTTATATGCTGCTTTAAGTTCCTTCTGTAACGAGCATCACGCATCACACTAGCAAGTAAGTAAATAGATCACGCTTGCTCCTTTGAAGAAACTCTACGACAAACCTTGACAGTGTATTAAAAAGTAGAGACATCAACTTGGCCAATAAAGGTCTGTCTAGTCAAAGCTATGATTTTTCTAGTAGTCATGTATGGATGTGAGAGTTGGACTATAAAGAAAGCTGAGCACCAAAGAACTGATGCTTTCCAAATGTGGTGATGGAGAAGACTCTTGGAGTCCCTTGAACAGCAATGAGATCAAACAAGTTAATCCTAAAGGAAATCAACCCTGAGTATTCATTGGAAGGACTGATGCTGAAGCTGAAGCTTTAATATTTTGGCCACCTGTTAAAAACAGCCGACTGGTTAGCAAAACACCCTAATGCTGGGAAAGATTGAGGGCAAGAGGAGAAGGGGGCAATGGAGGATGAGATGGTTGGATGGCATCACCGACTCAGTGGACATGAGTTTGCGCAAACTCCAGGAGATAGTGAGGGGCAGGGAAGCCTGGTGTGCTGCAGTCCATGGGCTCTCAAAGAGTTGGACAGAACTTAGTGACTAAACAATAGCAAAATAGACTGGCAGTCTTCTGTGCTTCAGCCTGGTCACCCAGTGATCTGGAGGTGTGGGGGAGATGCTAAGAGGTGCCTCTAGCCTCTTGCATGTTCTTAGTCTGCTCCAGATTTGGGGGCCAGCCAAGGAAGGAAATCGTTCAGTCATGTTTGACTCTTTGCAGCCCCATGGAAGACTTCCCTGATAGCTCAGTTGGTAAAGAATCTGCCTGCAATGCAGGAGACCCTAGTTTGATTCCTGGGTCAGGAAGATCTGCTGGAGAAGGGATAGGCTACCCACTCCAGTATTCTTGGGCTTCCCTTATGGTTCAGCTGGTGAAGAATCCACCTGCAATGCAGGAGACCTGGGTTCGATCCTTGGGTTGGGAAGATCCCTTGGAGAAGGGATTGGCAACCCACTCCAGTATTCTAGCCTGGAGGATTCCATGTCTAACTCTTTGGTTAGTGAACTTTCACTTTCAAACTTTTTTTCAAGGAAGGAACTGGTCTCTATCTTAGTCAGTACTTTGTGGAGTAGGTGAGACAGTAAAAAGTTGACTCAGGAGTCTCAGGAGGGATGCTATCCCAATTGTGGTTTCTATCCTGATTGATACTTGATGTTTGGAAATGAAGAGGGCTGGGGATACATTCTTCATGGACAGACAAGTTCACACGGGACCCACATGCTCTCTGCTCTTCCCCAGTATTTGAATTTTGTCATAATCATTGAATACAGAGTGAAGGGTCATTAGCTCACTCTTTTCTATCCCAAGGGAACTTGCAAATGAGGTGAAGAAGCAACCATAAATTTCTACATCGGGGTGCGCTAGGCTCGTTTTGAATATTTTCATACCTGCTTCTTCTTCATCTCACTCTGATCTCAACTGTCAGTGCCAAGATGAATTGGATGTCGAGATGAAAGGTAGGAGCGAGACAGCAGCTGAGGGAATCCCAGGGAGGATGCATCTGAGATCCACTCAGGGCAGCAGCAGAGGATGTATCTGCTCTTTGCCACAGAGGTTGATAGCCTGCGCTCCCTGTATTCCAGGTGGAGGGGACTTACAATCTGTAGGAGCACAGAGCACATAGACACTTGTCTTAAATAGGAGCTGCGTGATAACCACTCTGCTGTGCGTTTGATGAGTTGATACTTTGTATCTTCCCACTAGACCAAGAAGCCCTGAAGGTCGAGGACCTTCTGGTCCATCATCTTCCCTGAATCCTTCTGGGGAGGCTGTGAGGTTTCCCACTCACCTCTGAGTTTGAGGGAGGCTTAGTAGCCTTGGCCCCATGGCTAATTCCCACTAATTTCTCCTTCAAATTTTGAAAATTCCGGTTTTTGTGAAGTTGACGTGATCCTCAGCACCCATTACTGCCCCTTGTTGTGGTCCCTGCATGTTCACAGAGGTTCCAGCCCCACTCGCTGCTTCCTCTTCGCCTCGCTCCTCAGGCTGCTCTTGGTGACACAGTCACCATCTCTGTACTGGCCCCGTGATTCCTTGACCTCCCCGCCTTCAGTGATCTTTCCCTCTAGCCCCCTCAGGGTTCATTCCCATGTGACACTCATGACCTTGTCATCACCAGTAGCTACCACCTGGCAGAGCGGGTATTGTGAGCACCCTGTCTCCTGATTATTTTCTCTCTTGTGCAGGTGCAGATGCCACAGTCCATCCTTACGCACCGTGGCAGCCCTCCTTTGCCCCACCTGCACCCCCCTGCACTCACCAACCTACAGCATCCTCCTCAGCTCTGAGCCTGTGCCCAGGCACCCTAGCAGGGCTGGAAAACCTGACTTCATGGAGCCTCTGTCTTCCCAACTCCAGCACTCCTTAACTTCTAAATAATAGGATCAGATGGGAACTTCTGGTCTCATCCTCCACTGGGCGTGAGTGCAGAGACTTTACAAGTACTCATCAAGTATTTGCACCCATAAAGTTTAAAAACAGGTGTCTCACTCTAGGGCTTCCCTGGTGGCGGAGTGGTAAAGAATCTGCCTGCAATACAGGAGACATAAGAGATGGGGGTGTGATCCCTGGGTCAGAAGAATTCCCCGGAGAAGGGAATGGCAACCCACTCCAGTATTCTTGCCTGGGAAATCCCATGGACAGAGGAGCCTGGCGGGCCACAGTCTATGAGATCGCAGAAGAGTCAGACATGACTTAGCGACTAAACAACGACAGTAACAGCATCTCAATATAACCTCCGTAAACCAGATGCTTGTAGAATTAACTGCAATATCTTCTAACATCAGTGGTTTACAGGTCTATCTTAACACTTTGGGATTATTTATTTAGCTTTTTTCTCTGCAAAGATTAAAGTATTTCAGAGCCATCTATAGGTCCTCCTGGGAGCTGATGTAGATGGAGGAGAAGAGACAGAAATGACACTTCTTCCCCATAAGAGATGGAAGAATCCAGTCACCCAAATCACCGTGCTCTCATCCCCTGTCGTTTCCCCAGTGGGGATGTGTGCAGAAAACAGAAACCATACTAACTGCCTAACCCATTAGTTCCTCACCTCACCACAGTGAAGAACTCAGACTTCTCAGGTGGCACTGGTGGTAAAGAACCCGCCTGCCAATGCAGGAGACATAAGGGACACGGGTTCGATCCCCTGGTCGGGAAGATCCCCTGGAGAAGGGCATGGCAGCCCACTGCAGTATTCTTGCCTGGAGAATACAAGGGACATAGGAGACTGGAGGGCTGTAGTCCAGGTCGCAAAGGCTCAGACAGGACTGAAGTGACTTAGCCTGCATGGTGAAGAGTGACGACAAAGGTAGAAGAAGCCCTTCCGAGAAGCACCAAGACCTCAGTTTTGCTCCAGATTTGGATTTCTGGAAAATAAAACACAAGCAGTGTCTTACTCTGAGGACAGCAGTGAGAAAAGTTTGGGTTGCTTTTGAGAGGAGTCTTCCAGGAAGTGGAATCACTTTTAGTGCCTCTTTGTTGAAACTGAAATATATTTGACATACGGCACATGGTGCTGTGCTCTGTCGTGTCCAACTCTTTGCAGCCCCATGCACTGTAGCCCGCCAGGCTCCTCTGTCCATGGGATTTCCCAGGCAAGAATACTGGAGTGAGTTGCCATTTCCTTCTCCAGAGGATCTTCCCTTCCTAGGGATCTAACCCATGTCTCCTATTTGGCAGGCAGATTCTTTATCACTGAACCATGTGGGAAGCCCATATCTGGCATATAACATTATATGAAATTTAAAGTATACAACGTGTTAATTTGAAAAATGTATACATTTATATTACAAGTTTGATACTTTTGTATTACTGTAATGTGATTACCATTGTCTCTTACAAATGATGCTGGAGATTAAATTAAGTTATCCCTGGGCAGGAATGAGCATGACATTTCCAGCAAATGGTGAGGAGCTACCTGTGGAGTCTCTGTGTAAAGAGAAACACTGAAAATAGCTGAAGAGGCAAAGTGGGGTTAAACTGAGAAACCCTAATTGTACTGAGACAGCTGGACTTAGTGCTGCAGATCAAAGAAGTTTCTAAGCAGAAGATATCTTTATTAGGCTAACTCTAGCTGTCTAAGAAATACACACAAAAATGTACAATAGCACAAATACAAGGAGAGTTTAATTTTGATCATGTAAATAGGTTCAAAAGCTCTTGTTTTTTAAGGGGAGTTGGGGGTTTTGGTCCATGCAGTCATTCAGGACTCAGACTGACTGGGGCTCTGCCATCTTCATTGCATGATGTTCAAGGTCATCTCTGTATTTGTCAGGAAAGGATGAAGCTTGCAGGCAACTGGAGAGGCTCTGTGGGTTGGACTGGAAGTGACTGACATGTGCCACCTCTGCATGTGGATGCAGCTAACCTCAAAGGAGGGAGAGAGGCTTAGCCTGGTGGTTGTCCAGGAAAAAAAGGAAAGCCATAGAATGGACATAGCTAGATTGGCCTTCTAGGAAAATGATACTGGAGGTGTGGGAGGGATGTCCTGGAAAGAAGCACTTTCCTGGGACCGTGGATGAGCATGGGTACCAGGATGTATTAGGAGTTCAGATGATGGATGACGGGAGTTTGGGCAAGCCCTGGAGGTAGGGTGGGAAAGGGGTCCTCATGGGGGTACGTAAAGAGCTATAACTACAGGGATGGCAGGGGTTTGGAGTCTGGATTCCTGTATGATGTGTGGGTGGGGTTGTTGTACAGGGCCTGGAGACTGGTCAGCAAGGGGACCACCCAGTGACTCCATAGGACTGGAACTCTAACAGCTGAACATCCCTCTCAAATGAAGAAGGCTGATGTTTGGGATTTAACCCATCATAGAACAGACAATGAGAGGGACAAGAGCTCTGAGTCCTAGACCAGTGGCATGGTGTTTACAGGCTACTGAGGACCTGGAACTGTGCTGGCCACCAGGGGAGTGCTGGACTGCAGGAGGCCCCCTGAATCGAGATACCCCAAGTGACATCATGTATCATTCTTGCCTGGGTTCTTAGGATGGAGTCCTGAGCAGTTTCTGATTGTATCATCTGTTCAGCCAAGGGTCAGAAAGTATTGTGCAGTCTCTGGAAACTTGCTCAACATTTTTAGTGTTTGCCACTAATTTATTTAGATGTGTTTCATCTTCTCACTTATTTAAATGTCAGTGGCAGGAGCTGGGCACCCAGAGTGCTGCACCAGCCTCCCCTTCCATTCAGGACATTCAGAGTGTGGCCAGCAGGCTTGCTGTTTTCTCTGTCTTCTCGTTCTGAAGCCATCCTTCCTCTTCTGCTCTTTTATTTTTGTTACTTTAAATGCTAGCTATTCAGTCATGAGACACTTATCACAAAATGAACTGTAGAAACCACAAAGAGGCCTTCGTTGGGGACCTCATGGTCCACTCCATCAGTCTCAGGGAGATGGAAACCAGGAAGTCAGAAGATGCAGGGCTCTTCCTAAGTGGAGTTGTAATAGGCTTGGTCTGCCTTTCTGGGAAGAGGGAGCAAGCTGGTCATGGACAAATATTTCTGTCTTTCCTACAGCAATATGTCGAAAGCTTGACCCCCAATATGATGGTATTTACAAGTTCCACCTTTGGGAGGTGAGTAAATTCAGGTGAGGTCATGAGGGTGGGGCACCCATGGGGGTTAGTGCCCTTACAAAGAGAGTAAGAGAGCAGAGCTCACTCTTTCCGCCCTGCGAGGACAGTGAGAAAACGGCCATCTGCAAGCCAGGGAGAGTGTTCTTCCCGGGAACAGGATCACCTTGGTCTTGGACTTCCAGGACTGTGGGAAGTCAGTGTCAGCTATTAAACCTGCCTGATCTGTGGTATTTGGTTGTAGCAGCCTGAGCTAAGACATTCATGTAAGCCCAGATCTATCGAAGTGGAGTAATTCCTCTGTGTGTGTGTGTGTGTGTGCGTGTGTGTATAGGAGGAACGGTTGTGCAAAGAAATGAGAACAATGTCCCACACACCTAGAATGATTTGCGTGTGCCCCATATGTGCACGGAGCTGGACCTCCAGCCACAGGGATGTGATCCAGAACCAGCAGAGCGTGGAAGGGAGATGCGGACGAGCCATCACCATGGCGACCCCGCTCAGATCCCTGACTCCAGGATCCAAGGCCACCATGTCACCATGAATGAAACAGGTACAGAGATCTTAGCACAGATTTCATGCAGCTAAGTGATGCTGCCATCACAAGGCTGAATGAGCTGCCTGCCCACCATGGACCGAATGTAGTTCAGCTGTTCAGTGATGAAGCAACACTGTATGTATCTGATGTCAAGGCCATATTGCAAATATGAACATAATAGATAAGAACAGACACAGATATAGGTGTGGGTGTAGATACAAGTAAAGATGCATCTACAGATGCAGAAGTAGATGCGCATGTACCATGATTCTCAGCAACGTTTTTACTTCTCACTGTATTTTAAGCTGCATCTTAGTGTTCATCTGATTCTTAAATGAAGAGCATCACCTGGCAAAAGAAAGATTTTAAAATTTCTTATTGACACCATCAATTTTGCATGAACAATGTTCATTTTCCTGAATGATAACAACTTTGTAGAAGTTCAGAAGGTGGAATATTAGAAAGCTTTGACAGTGGTATCTATTTCTAAGATCACGGAATGCAGTCCCATCACTTCATGGCAAATAGATGGGAAAAAATGGAAATAGTGACAGACTTGATATTCTCGGGCTTCAAAATTACTATGGATGATGACTGTAGCCTTGAAATTAAAAGATGCTTGCTCCTTGAAAGAAAAGCTATGACAAACCTAGACAATGTATTAAAAAGCAGAGACATCACTTTGCTGACAAAGGTCTGTATAGTCTAAGCTGTGGTTTTTCCAGTAGTCACGTATGGATGTGAGAGTTGGACCATAGAAAGCTGAGTGCCAAAGAATTGACACTTTCAAACTGTGGTTTTGACGAAGACTGAGAGCCCCTTGGACAGCAAGGATATCAAACCAGTCAATCCTAAAGTAAATCAGCTCTGACTATTCATTGAAAAGACTGAAGCTGAAGCTCCAAAAAACCCTGGCCACCTTATGTGAACAGCTGATTCATTGGAAGAGACCCTGATACTGGGAAAGATGAAGGCAGGAGGAGAAGAGGGTGACAGAGTATGAGATGGTTGGATGCCATCACTAAGAAAATGGACATGAGTTTGAGCAAGCTCTGGGAGATAGTGAAGGACAGGAAAGCCTGGTGTGCTGCTGTCCATGGGGTCACAAAGAGTTGGGCATGACTTAGAGACTGATCAACGATAACAGATCAACAATAGTAACAACCACAAGATGCCATGGCAGAATCCATACCAGGTTCTTATAAAATTGTAGAGCTGGAGGATTTCTTTTTGGTCTACCCAGGAGTTACACCAATGTAGGGCAGTTTACTGTGCCAGGTAGATATTAGTTTTTCTGTTTAAAATGTTCTTAAACTGAGCTTTCAAAATTCCAAAGTTAACTCACATAATGTGTAGTACAAAAAAGATTGAATGTTTACCTTCTAAGATCAAGAACAAAACAATGGTGTCTGTTCTTTCCACTTCTGTCCTAAATTAGAAGTCTTAGCCAGGACGATTAGGCAAGAGAATGGAATAAAAGTCATCCATTTTGAAAGGGAGTAGTAAAACTTTTCCATTTGCAGATGATGTGATATGGTGTATAGATATGTATACAGAAAACACTAAGGAATTCACGGAAAAGACTATTAGAGCTAATAAGCAAGTTCAATAAGGTTTAAAGTTACAGCATAAATATGTAAAAATCAATTGTATTTCTACACACAGCAATAAACAAGACATGAAAGTAAGAAAATAGCTTTACCTACAATAGTATCAAAAAGAATAAAACACTTAGGAATAAATTTATCAGGAGAAGTGTAAATCTTTGAACGCCATAAAACATTGTTGAAAGAAATGAATCAAGCCCTAAATAAATGAAAAGGCATGTTCGTACATTAGGAATTTCAGTGTTGTTAAGATGGCATTCTTGACTCAATGGACATGAGTTTGAGCAAACTCTGGGCGATAGTGAAGGACAGGGAAGTCTGGTGTGCTGCAGTCCATGGGGTCGCAGAGTCGGACATAACTGAGTGAACGAACAAGATGGCCATACTAAGCAGGGGGATCTGCAGATCAAGCACATCAAAACCCCCAGCCGGCTTCTCTGCAGGAATTGACAAGGTGATCGTATGTTTCATATGGAAATTCAAGGAATCCATAATAGCCAAAATAGTCTTGGATAAGAACTAAGTTGGGGGGCTCACAAATCCCAATTTCAAACCTTGCTCCAAAGCTACAATGATCAATGTAGTGTGGCATGGACATGAGGACAGACATATAGATCAATAGAGTTAAGGGAGAGTCCGGAACAAAATCCCTACCTCCATCATACACTGATTTCAACAAGGATGCCAAGACAATGCAGTGGGGAAAGCATATTCTTTTCAACAAAGTTGCTTGGACAGCTGGATATTCACATGTAAAGGAATGTGGTTGGACCCCTACTTTATGCTAAGTACAAAAATTAAGTCAAAGTGAATAGAAAACCTACATGTCAGGGCTCAAACTATAAAACTCTCAGGAGAAAACATAGATGTAATCTTTGTGACCTTGAATTTGGCAATAGTTTCTTAGTTATAACCCCAAAGCAAAATTTTGCAAATTATATATCTGATAAGGGACTTATATCTATGATATATATATAAAGAATTCCTACAACTCAATAATAAAAATACAAACCCAGTGTAAAAATGGGCAAAAGATCTGTTCTCCAATAAATGATATCAAATAACCAATTAAGCACATGAAAAGATTCTCAATACCCTTAGTCATTAAAGAAACATAAATCAAAACCATTAGTAACACCCACATGACCCAGAATGGCCATAATAAAAAATAATAACAAGTGCTGGTGAAGATGTGGGGAAATTAGAACTATCATGTACTGCCAATGGGAATGTGAAATGGTGCAGCTGCTTTGGAAAACAATCCAGAAGGTAGGGTTACCAAGTGACCTAGTTAATTCCACTCTGCAGAATACACCCATGAGAAAGGAAAGCATACCCTACATGCAAAAACTTGCATATGAATATTTACCGCAGCACTATTCATAGGTGTCCAGTGGCTGGTGAAGGGATAAGAAAAATAGGGTGTGTCGCCAGGGGCTTCTCTGGTGGTCCAGTGGTTAAGACATAGCCTTTCCAGTGCAGGGGGCACAGGTTCCACCCCAGGTCAGAGAACTAAGACCCTGCATGTCATGCAGTGCAGCCAAAAATAGATCCAAACAGTGAAATATCATTCAGCAGTACAAAATAATGTCCTCATACATGCTACAACATGGGTGAATGTTGAAAATATACCACGTGAAAGAAGCTGGTAACAAAGGACAAGATATTGTACAATTATTATGAAATGTTCAAAATAGGCAAATTCATAGTGACAGGAAGTAGATTAGGAGTTATATGGCCTGAAGAAGGGAGTCAGCTGCGGGGGGCTATAGGGGGTGGATGGAGGCTGACTGCTAGTGGTTATGGCATTTCTTTGGAGGGTGATAAAGATGCTCAGAAATTGTGGTAATGGTTGCATGACTATGAACACACTGAACATTTAATTGCATAATTTAAACAGGTGGCTAATTTGCTGTGTCCTTTATATTTCGGTAAAGCTGTTCTTTTATAATTTGTCAATAGTAGGTGATTTTTTATTTCATTGTCAATAATATCAATCAAGTCACTGAAATTAATCAAGTGTCTGATCTACCAGCTAGAAATCCATGTTTACCCTGGAAACATTTGCATCTTGTGTGGGTTCACTAGTGGAATGGCTCAGAGCTCAGGAAAGGGACTCATTTCACAAGGCAGAGTCAAAGTACTATCCATTCCCAAGCTGGGTATTCTCAGATTGCATGTCCTTGGCTCCTGATTTGCATTGGAGTATTAGCTTTAATTTTTTTAAGGTATCTTCTGAAATGTATTGATAACACGAAACCATTATGAGTTGTATTAGAGTATGTGTGTGTATGCGAGCGCTCAGTCACTTCAGTCCTGTCTGACTCTTTGAGAACCTAAGGACTGAGCCCACCAGGCTCCTCTGTCCGTGGCATGTGGGATTCTCCAGGCAAGAATACTGGAGTGGCTTACCATGCCCTCCTCCAGGGCATCTTCCCCACCCAGGGAACAAACCTGTGTCTCCTGAGGCTCCTGCATTGCAGGCAGATTCTTTACTGCTGAGCCACCTGGGAAGCCCTTTATTGGAGGGCTTTAAATATCACAATGAAATTTTGCACTAGGCACTTAGATTACTTACATGCCAAACTGTTGCAAAATGTGAATAAGTTGATAGACCACATGCTAGGAAGGACAGTGAGTCTAAGTGTAAACCATCCCTCCCCTCATAGGAAACAGAACTGTGAAGTGAAGTGAAAGTTGTTCAGTCGTGTCTGACTCTTTGCGACCCGTGGACTGTGCAGTCCATGGAATTCTCCAGGCCAGAATACTGGAGTGGGTAGGCTTTCCCTTCTATATGGGATCAGACCCAGGTCTCCCATGCTGCAGGTGGATTGTTTATCAGCTGAGCCACAAGGGAAGCAAAAAGTCAGGTCGGAGAGTGTTTATTTTTTATTTTTATTTTTTTTGTAATTATAAAAGTTTTATTTGCTATATATTTTGTAATGATTAAGTGTACCAGTTATAATATATAATAGATTAGTTATTAAAAACTATTTGCAATTATGTAACCTAAGTTACATAAAGGGTTGCAAATTTTTTTTTGCCATTTTATATACAAAAAATGGTGTGGACCTTAGAAGGAGAAGTTATTAAGAAGAAGTAGCAAGAATATGCAGAAGAACTATACAAAAAAGACCTATACAAAAAAGACCCAGATAACCATGATGATGTGATCACTCATCTAGAGCCAGGCATTCTGGAATGTAAAGTCAAGTGGACCTTAAGAAGCATCACTATGAACAAAGCTGGTGAAGGTGATGGAATGCCCAAGCAAGAGTGGGCTGCTTGTTTTGGTGAACAGAGACTTAGAGGCTGGATGGGTTCTATCCTGGGCCTGGCCTCCAGGACCTTGGAGGGCGTTTGGCTAGAAGGAAGTCTGCAGACAGGGAAGAGGGTGGGATTCTGGTCCCTCTCAGAAAACCGAGACACAGGATGGTGGGGGCAAAGGGTCTCCAGCCATTCCTTGAGGCCCTGCTAGAAGAGAAGCCTGGGTCCTTCATCTCATATCATACCCTCCTCTGTTCAGAGAGCCTGGTGCAGTGGCTGTGAGGTTTGTTCAGTGTTGAAAGGATGGGAAAAGTTTTCAATTCTTAAAAAAATGTATACAGTTGTCCTTTTTTAATAACAATAAACTCATCAATCAATGCCTTTTTTTTTCTATTATGGACACAGATTCTAGTTTGCTCTAAGATGCTACTGCCACGGTGGCTTATTCTTTGAAAAATAAATCATCTCGAACTTTAAGATGTTGCCATGTGGTTCAACCCTACAAACAAATGAGAAGCAAGATCTTCATTCTGTTACTAGTTTGTTGAAAAATATGTCCAAAGGTGTTTTAAAAATAGCCTCCAGGTAAGTAATTGGAGGCAAGATCGTCCCTGCTGATTTTTTTGTCCCATTTCCCAAAAACTCCCACTCATCTTGGTAGTCTGGGGGTCGTCCTTTTCCGAGGTAAAAGGGCTTGCTGCACAGTTTGAAGGATCTATTGGTTTTTTTTCCCCATGATTTCATTTCTTTGATATGGTTAGGAGTGAGAAGCAGATTGAGGATCTGCTAGGAGTCCGGATGAAAGCAGGCACATGAAAAATTCCCTGAAGAGCTGGACACAACCTGCTGAGGGATCGAAACCCAGTGTGAGAAGCAGGGGTGGAATTGCAAGGGTGGGGGCACCGGGCTGGGAACCCAAGACCATTCATTCCTGGCAGCATCCAGCTCCCCTAAGCTCCACCCAGAAGTGTGGTTGCCTTTGTCATTTTAATTGGTCTGTGTTTGTGAAGTGGGGCCTCTATTTACTTATAGCTTGGGGCTTGTGTTTACCAAGCCTGGTGGAGGCCAAGTGACAGGGCTCCCGCACGCTCTCCCCCTGTATCTTGAGGCACTTTTCTTTTCAGTATCTGTGCCTGTCTAATTCGTGAGCTTCTGTGAAGCAAGCACAGGAGGGTACAAGGCCTACAGGGAGGAATTACACCTAATTACTCAAATAATTGCTAGGCTGTTGCCTTCTTAGTCACTGAAAATAATTTCCAGGTCCCTGGCTTTTATAGATAGTCTTCTGGAGGCAGGAGGACACAGCCCCCTTTTCAACTCAGCCCATTCACTCACAAAATCAGAACACTCGAGCCTGCAAAATTAATAAGCACCACTTCCATTACATATATTTTAGGTTGTTGTTGCCGTGGCGATAAAGTCAGGGACATTGAATCTCCTCTGTTGAGCCATTGTTATCATCCCTGGCCATCTGCTGCCGAGGAGTGATACTCCATCTCATTTGCATGATGACTGATATATGGGAGGTTTGGAAGGACATATGCCACGGCAATCATGTGATGAAAATTAAAGTGAAAGTTTTGGGCCCAGAGCCGAAAAAAAATCTGTGTATGCGCATGAGGCTGTTGATGTGCAAATGTGAGTCATATTGAGAAGGTCTGAATAGGGAGGTGTGACGTAAAGAGGGGACACAAGGCAGGTGCTTATCTCTCGGCAGTCAAAGGCACTGGATGTCATATCATGGGAACTACCTTCCAAAGAAACAGCTTTAGTGTTTCCGTTCAGCACACAAGGGAGGAGAGAAATATAAGTTTTGGAAACGAACAAAAAAGTAAGTTGAAAACTTTGGAACTGCGTTACTGCTAGCATGGAGGTTTAAGTCACTCAGCATTTTAGTAAGTTTCTGTGTTTTAAGTCGTCATGTTGAGTTTTGTTACTGGGGGAAAAATGATACCACTAAAGGTTGAAGTTTGGAAGTATGTAGATGGTTTTTCTGATGTTTGTTTGGAACTTCGGTTTCTGGTTTCTGCTGTGGTAGACACTTGGTCAACATTTTAAATGCCCTTTCTGTCTCTCTTTTTTAAATTTGTGCAAAAAAAAAAAAGATTTTTGGATCTTCATGGAGAAGGATTTCAGAATAAAATATCTTGGTGCAATTGCATTTATACTGCATCAGTATTGTCTTTGTTCATATACATTTTGAAATGTGCAAATTTGCAACAGAATATTTGATATGAAATGATACTTAGTACACTTCTTTCTCTGAAACAAAGTAAAGTGAAATAATTTCTGAGATCACAAGAACTGTCCTTGAGATTGCAAATCTGACATCTCACTAGGATGGAAGAAATCTTTTCTGGGGAAGCGGGGGGCAGGCGGGGGAGGGCTGGTAAATGGGTTGTCAGCACAAAAATATAGATTATTTTTATTAACAAATTACCAATATCAAAGATGTTCCATATTTTTTTTGGAAAGTCAGAAATTCCAGTCATGTTTACACATAAGGGAAAGAGTTTGTCTGAAGTCCCAGAGATATTTAAAATGTTAAGTATGGTCTTTATAATCTTGTCTTTAAATATTTAGAGAATTGAATCAGAGTAGCCTTCTTAAAAAAATGAGATGGTCCATTTTTTTTATAAATGCAGATATCAGAAGACTCTTTAGAAAGTTAAAGAGTGATATTAGAAAAGGCTGAAAAAAGAGACAGACTTAATATGAACCTTGAACAAAATTTTGCTGAAGGATGAGTTCAGTGAAATATTATTAAAAGAGAGAAAAATTTCAAATACCTTGATAAACAGTCTTTTGCCTCATGTTCCTTTCATCCTAACAAGGCATTTATTAAACATGCTTTGATACATGTGGAAATAATAGATGTCTCCTAAAGGGGTATAGTGAGCTTTTTCTCTTTCAATTTCAAAGAACAAAGCAGCTCATAGGCAAAGTGTATAAAATAACTTCTCCAATATTTTTCTTAGTGAAAGTGGCTTATTGTCAGAAAAGTTATATCAACTCTTAACGTTATGTAATAACTAGCACTGCAAAACTCAAGAGAAAAGAATTGATGAACCAATCTTAAGCATAGTTGTGTACACTATCTTTATATTAGGGAAAAAAGTAAATAAGGACCAGGAAATCATCAAATTCATAGTCTAAAATAAAGCTGAAATTAGACTTTCCCTAACTTTTACCCTTGCAAATATCATCTGCATATTATCCTACTTTTATGCATGTAACCTAAGATTACCCGTGATCTCTTTTCTCCTTATTCTAAATATTCAATTACTCACTGGTGATTATTGTGGCCTTCTTGGCTTACTCCAGTATTAGATTAATATAGATTTCTTGTGCCAAATTAGCGGAAATCACTGTTGCACATAAGAGTGATTCACTCTTTTTTAGTTGTATTTATGTTATAGAAGCTGCATCATTTTAAGCTTAAAAGCTTTTTTATATTTTAAATTTGGATATACTGTACCTTGGAGAGTATAAGGTAGTTGTATTTAAAACCTTTTAAAGTACATTGGAACTTTTATGGAGATTCTAATTTAGTTATGGTTAAAGGAGTCGTCTTTTTTTTTTTTTTTAAAGGGTGGCCATTGCTATTCTGCTATAACATCAACCAGTAAGTTTTAAAGTTTCTTGGTTCTTCTTAACTTAGACATTTTAAGTGCACATGAAGAGTGGAGATGCTCGGAGCTGTCCATGGTAGCATGATCTTTAAAAAGTTAGATGTTATAAAATGTATATCTATATACTCTGTATAATTGGCCTTATTACCATTTTAAAAGGTCAGGATTAAATTCTTATTAGGTAAATTAACTGGGTATATATAGTAATTATTTGCAGATAATGTAACAACCTTACTCTTACAATTCAATTGCAAAACTTTAAGCTTCCATAATGTAATAAATCTTTCAGTTTCACTTTAAAGTGTTTATGAGTAAGTAAACAAAAATCATAAGCTATTAGTTATGTAATTATTTAGGTTTACATTAACAGAAAAGCACAGTGCAAATAGTTTCCATGGTAGTAGGACCATGCGAACAAACATCAAAAAATGTAACTTGTATGACTTTACTGCTTTTGGAATTAATTCCTGTCCTTATGTGACCTGCCATGTCTGCTATAGAAATCTAAAAGATCATAATTGTTTGATATGAAATGCAAAAGGAATAGTTAAATTGAAAGTTTAACATCATGCAATTCAAAATCCCAAGCGGTATATAAACATTAAAAGAAACTTTGGACTGCTAATCCTAGGAAATGAGTTTTATGGATTGAATTCAACAAGGCTTCAGAAATGGTTCCATCTGCTGCCTAGCAGCTGGTGAAAGGATAAATTTAATTCATTAATTCATTTGGAAAAAAGGATCCGAAGTAGTAAAGACTTCATTGCTCATAATGCATAGAGGTGAAAACACAAACTGAAATCTGGTCCAATTGATCATCCAAGATAATGAGCCACATTTTGTCTTCCCTTTTTTGGTAAAGGTCTTAGTGATGGAGTCAATACGGTGTTGATTTTTATGAGAATAACCAATCATTCCCAATCATTTCAATGATAAAAATGAAAAACTTGGGGAAATTTAATGTGAGTCACATTTTTTTTAAATCTAGGGAACATTAGAAATTATACATGTTCTCATTTTTTGTGTGTGTATACATGGATAGCAGTGTGTGTCTGTGCTTATAGTAATACCTATTTATTCTCTAAATCATATATATTCTGAATCATTCCAATGAACTACCTATATTAATTGACATCCTCCCATTTGTCAAAATATTCAAACTTCCTTAGTCCTTAAGATTCATGTAGGCATCCTTCAGATTCAGAATTCATATTTACTCAAAAGTTACAAGATTCAAAATGACACTTGTTTTGTTTTCTCCTCTTTCTACACTTCAAACCAGTTGCTCCAGCCTCTGTTTTTACTCACAGGCTGCAAAGGACTTCAAAGATAAAAACTTGTACTTGAAGTTGTCTTTTCCCAGCATCTCTTCTCTGTTAATCATGCTGACGTAGGACATGGAAAAAAGATTCAGTTGACTGCATGGCACGGAACTTTTAGTATCTTTATATAAAAATGATAGAGGTTTGATGCTCAGTTTCTTGAACTGTTTAAATTTAACTAACATGGTGAGGTATTGAAAAAGTTAATGTGTTTGAATTCCCTTTAACTGATAATCATAATCATATTGGTGGGTCTTTTTCCCATCTGCTGGCATTTTAATGGGAGCGAGTTTTCATTCAGAAGTGTGGCGCTCACCTTCCCAGGAGAGGTAAATATGTCCTGGGTGACAGTGAATTGATCACCATAGAGATAAGGATGCTCCTGACCTGCTTCAGAATCAGCATCCATTTGAGCCTCTCATTTTGGATGGTGATTTCATGAATGGTTTTTGACTATTCTTTCTCTGTGGCCATAGCTCACTGTGGTGGGTTTGTTGGATTTGCTCTAAAGGTTCTGTTTGCACCCTGTGGGTTGGGTTAAGAATCAGGGTTTATGCATTTACTTGTACTGTTGCATTGTTTATACAGCTTTGGTTTAGTTTTGATCTTTTTTTTTTTTTTGCCTTTTTTTTTTTTTTTTTTTTTTGCCTTTGAGGCTCTTCCACAGTGTCAGCTGCTGACTGATAGTAGGAAAAACGGCCTCATGGTGTGAATGAAAGGGACCTAGCGGTTGGTAAACAGAGATAAGGAATAAATAGAGCACAGGCAGAAGGAGATAGTTCTGTGGGCGCCCAGACTGCTGCCAGTCTGTTCAGGGGAGAGGCAGAGCCTGCCTTTTCCCAGATTAAATTAGTGTGCGAAATCTCCAGTGACCTCCTCCGCTTCTCCCCACACTCTGTGGCCAAGCTGAACAGCCTCTGCTGTAAAGTATTCGTTTTATCCAGGGACTGGCTGGACAATGGAGCTCTCCCTGATACTTATGGACAGCTGTCGTCATTCACCGTGCTGTCAGCATTTCATTTTTCAGAGGAGTTAGAAGGGTTTCTACCTTGTCACGGAAAGAGGGCAGAAAGGCAACTTTGCCAGTCCTGAGGCTGCTCGGGCTGGTGGCGGGGGCGGGCGGTAGAACTGGGGTGGGGTGACACGAGGGTCCGGAGAAACTGTGAAAGGGAACAGTGCTTTTGGATTCTGCTAATGTGATTAAGTGAAGGCAGAAATTAAATTTCAAATCTGGGGTCCTTGCTCAGAGAAAATATCTTTGATGCTGAAAGTTCTTTTTTTCTTTAAATTAAGGTCCCCCATTCCAACCAGAGAATTCATCTATGCCTGCCCTACCCTTGTTTTGGCTAAATATGCATGCATTTTATTACCTGCGAGTAACCACCCTTAAAACAGTGAGACTGCAGTATACCTCTGGAGTCTCTCTCTCTCTCTCTCTCTTTTTTTTTTTTTTGTGATTTACTGCAAATATATTCAGCATTTGACTGATTAAATAGACCTTCGGCAACCTTGAGGGTCACTGTGTAGAGTATGTACATAGAAAATGCATCAGCCCATTGTACCCTGGCAGCTAATGAGATTGGTCGTTAAGTAAATGACACAAAGCCCACAAAAAAAGCTTAGCAGCTCACTAGAGTATCACAGAGTGTCCCTGCACACCACACAACGACACAAACACTGGACTACCCTGGCCCACCCCTGCTTTATTCTACATCACTGCTTCCCTGGTGTCAGCATGAGAGCAGAACAAAGGCAGGAGGTGCGGGTAAGTCAGTCTGGCAATTAAACCCCAGGGAGAAGTTGAACAAATCTTAGCCTAACCGTGGCGAGGCAAGTCCGATTCTCGACAAGTAGGTCAGAATGAAGGGGTTTTGCTATCACTTCTGGAAATGTTGCTTCAGTGATCAAAGCTCTTCTGTGGCCATTCTGCTCGTTTCGTTTTTGCCATTTCATAAAAGTTTTTACATTTCAAAGTCGAGTGCCCTCCAGAATGCAAGGGGACTTGAATTGGAAAGGCAGGCTGTTGGCTGGAGGAAGGGGGCTTTTGCGAGGGACGGCTGTTCAGGTGTGTGTGAAGGTTTGAGAAACTTTCAGATGCATGAGGTAACTTTGATTTCAGTTAGTCCTGCTGCTTTTCAGGGAGGACGGAAACCGGGGTGTGAATGGGGGCAGTGAAGTTGTTTCTTGTCAATATGAAATTGTCCCTTCCGCTAGAATGTATTTACATGTGTGAGATAACCATTTCCTTGATCAGTATCTTAAAAATCAATCAATCAATCGTACACAACAGAACAAGGAGATGAAAGCTGCTGTGTGTGTGTGTGTGTGTGTGTGTGTGTGTGTGTGCATTCCACTTCTCTTGAATCTGCAAATAAAATCATTGCTGTGATTTTGTAATGTTGAATAGGATTAGTGGTTATTTGCTTGCTGTACTTGGGGAGAAAAATCTAAGCTCTCTGACACTGAGCAGCACGGGGGTACTGTATCCCTTGAAAAATGCAGTTAGTATTGAGCTCTAACATTGCAGGATCCTTTTAGAGAAATATGGCAACAGGAAGTTGCCGGAAAGTCTTATCTGCCCTGCTGAAATGTCTGTCTGCCTTAGATGTGTGTACTCAGAGGCTGTTTAGTTCAAGAGAGAATGACGTTGTTACACGGCATTCAGGTAAATTCAGTATTTTATTCTAAGGACGGTCAGATAAGTGGATTGTCAATGGTTTAATAAACCCTGATACTCTCATTGAAAACATTTTAAAAAGTATTATTAAGTGCGATGTTTTAAAATAGTTGGATTCATAATATTGTCAGGATTCAATTTTTGAAGACATTGTCATTTAATATTAGAATAGCATGTCATCTGTTCATGAATTAAAACTCTCCGTGTTACACAGAAACTGGTTTCTAAACTTGCATTACTTGCCCTGAAACATTTTGATTTATATAAGAATATGGAAATATTAGGATATAGAGTGATTGCTCACTATTAGTATTCATGGGAGATTCATAATAGAAGTTTAGAATGGGATCTCACTGACCCAGAGGTCACATACTTTTTTTGTGTCTTGAAGTACTTTCCTCTTTCCAGTGTGTTCCCAGCATTCATTTTCTTTATGAGTCATTTAAGACTATATGTGGACAGTATATAATATATACTATGTATTATGAACTCTAAGTATTATTTTTATAGTAACCAAAATTTAGAAGGAAATAGATTTTGTGAAGAAAGTATCTAACAGTGTCTTATAACAGTTTCAAGTAAGAAAGAGTTACTTTGATTTTACTCAATTCAGATATTTGGAATATGGCATCTCATCACCAGGCCTTTAATGGGGTAGAAATTGTGGAGAGCCCAGGCAGTCTGAAAGTGGCTACAATTACCACTAACAATTCTAGTTTAAGGCAGAGTAATGCAAGTTAGGCAGTCAGTCTTTTGGACAGCGTAGATCCATGAGGTTCTCTTCTTGTACTGAACATTTTAAATTTGAATCTCATGTGGTATAGTTTATTTTTTTTTCTGTGGTTGCTTGTGTTCATCATGTTAACACAGGAATGAGACGTTCAGAAAACACACAGTCCTTTCGGATGGCTGTACATGTCTGACTCCTCTCCTCCTCAGTGCAGATAAGGTTGGGCAAGCGGGCCCAAGTGTGATACTCGCATCACTGTGGATAAAACCGAGTGGGATTGCTTCCACAGAAATATAGTTGTCACTCTTCCAAGCAAAATCGGGCTGCGTTGCAATTGAGACCAGAGGGCCTGGGTCATTACTTTTGCTTTATGGGAACTTGTTTGCATCAGGATTGATCCTGAATTTAAGAGATGTTTTAAAAAATCTAACTATGAAAATACACGAAGAAAATGCTTCTACCTGCTGTTTAACTTTATTCTTCAAAAAAAGAGAGAGGAACTTCATTTCTGCTGATAGAAGGAAACTTTGTTATTGAACTTTTGTTCAGATTGATTTGAGAGAGAAGTGTTATAAGTAAGGATGGTGTGGCTTGCTGTGGGTAGTGCAGGGGGCTCATTTCCAGTCCTAAGGGAAAGAACTATGACCTGCTTGCTGGACATGAGGCCGTTTGAGCCCCATGTGAGTGGCACAGAGTAACCCGAGGACCTGCTCTACTCTCTTCCCAGGTTCATGTGTTTGAAACCTGGTTCTTCCACTGCCTAGATCTGTGTTCCTGGAGAGTTATTTAGCTTTCCTGGGCCTCGGTTTCTTGGTCTGTTGGATAGGGGGTGGGGGGATAAATCTTGCTCTTGTCATAACTTCTGTTAAAATTAAGTAAGGTGATATAAGTATTTAAAAGCTTTTCCTGCCTTAACTTTCCCCTGGAGCTTAAACCAGTAGGTGGACCTGACAATATCACATGAAGACCCCTTCATGCTTGCCTTACCAGTACAGAACTCTTTCTCATGTTTTCACTTTCAGAGCCCTCAATTTTGTGAGATTCCTTGAAAGATTGTGAAAAGTCCATTTTACGTGGCCGTGTGCTCATACCAAGTCTAAGGTAAACAAGTTAAAAATATCAAATGTATATTGATATATGTGATTTGATGGGCTTCTTATGCATAGTTTTATTAATAGCAATTAAATGTATATTAAAATTTCATTACATTTGAACTTCAATCTCCTATAAGCAGAAATCCTGAATTTCATTTCATTTCAGAAAAGAATTTGAAATGAAATTCCGTATTTCATTCCCTAAGTTAAGTACTTAATGAAAGCAAAGGTCTTTATCTACTGTTAGGATTACTCCTCATTTTTTTTAAACTTAGTATCTTTATGTTTTGTCCCTTTGGGATTTATTTCATAAGGTTTCTGTGTAGATTATTTCTTTTTTTTTTTTAGATTATTTCTTATAATTGATACTTTGATTTGGTAAAAAATTTTTCTTCTTCAGGGACTTTATGATTGGAAAATATTTTATTCCATTAACTAAAGAAACTTGAACCTAGTTGACTGCTAAATATTTTAAAATTTCATTCTAGTGAACTCTAAGTGTAGTATCAAGTTGATAAGCTTTCAGGTACAAATTTGTTACTTTTTTGATTTAAGTCTTCAGATTGAATTGTAGAAATACTTGTTCTGCTAGGGTTTGACCTGTATATTTAAATTACAACTTAGAATTTTGTTGCTAAGAAGAATTTCTGATCTTGTGTACCTTGTGTCTACAGGTACTCTCAAAAATGTGAATGCATCCAAAGTCTTATTAGTGACTTATTTATACTAAGTAGTATTAACTACAAAAGTATAATAGCTTTTAAAATACAATATTTTAATTTATTTGACTTACACAGTATAAATATGAAGGAACAGAGGTACTTGACACAGTTTATGTTCTCCAAATATTCCTAAATACTGATGGTTTGTCAGAGTAAAATATGTATTAATTGATATGCTATTAAGATGAAAAAAATTACCCTTGGTATTCTGTGAAAAATGTTGGCATCATGATTTCATTGCAAAACAAGTCTACAAATGGAGATGGTACACTTTCCCCACCTTTTTCAAAATTTAAAAGTAACAAAGACAGTTTCATTTCCTAAACTTTGAGTTTTCCCATGAAGGAAGCATGACACAAGGCCACTGTGTAAACCTTGCCTCATGCTTTTTTCAGGCGTGCCCTGCCTGTGTCCAGTTTCTGTATGAGTGAATGCACGCTTGGCTTGAGACAAAACTTAGTTGTCTCGACTTAGTGTTATGCAGAAGCAGACTGAAATGAAATGGTTAATTATTTAAATAGAATAAACAGTATTTTCATTCCTGGCATGTAGATTAAAGAGAATAAGAAAACAATAAATGAGAAATTTTGTTACTGAAAACCTAATTTGTCGAGGAATACCGTCAGCTAGGAAGATGCATGAGTGTGCGCTCTTTTGTTCCTACAGTATATTTGGTATGAATTAGAATGAAGGTATTTACCTCTTTTAAATTTTCTTCTTTCAAATAACAAACAATGGTAGGGAATTAGTCTTAACATTTCTATTCTGAAGGGCGAGAAAGGGGTGAGGATGAAATACGCTCATGAAGAAAATGAAATCAAGGAAAGATTGAGGCTGACAAAATGACTACTCTAGAAAGGGGGCAGAGATTCGAGTACACAACCCATTATGTATCCAGCCCTTGATCTTTTTTGTGTGTGAAATATACCAGTGTCTACCAAAAGGGTTAAAGAAAATGCATTCTGTTGCATCTGCTTACTAAATCCCTTACTTTAGTAGAAATTCAAATTTTGTAAAGATTATTCGTTTTATTGATGCATATAATTATAATCACAAGCCATCTGCTGATTTGGCAGGCATGGTTAAAATTCTCTAACTCTCATAACCTTTCAAGTACAGTGCCCTTGGGACTCTATTTCACTTTTATATTTTGGAAAACATGTAGGGACAAATAAGGGCGGTCATCTACAGAATGTCAGGCCTGAGGAAGGGAAGGAACAGAGGTGGGGTACTGCAGAGGGTATTTTTAAGGGTAGAGGAAGTCATTTTTCCATTTTCTTTTTTTTGCTTTTGACTTCATGAAGGATTATCCTAGTTCTATGATGTATTTAGGAATTTTTTACCTAAGGATTAAAGCTCTACCATTTTACTCCTGAAAGGCAGGTTCTAAGTCTAAACAAAACAAATAAAAAACCTTTCTGAATAATCCTCACATTGGTTTTCACAGGTAAGTGGAATGCATTTCACTGAGACTTTTTGACCTAATAGAATATTCCACTGGTTTTATTTTTTCTGAAATACATTCTGAATCACTTCCCAGCCATCGATTTCAGATTGTAGGACAGTTTGTGCATTTTGATACAGACCTTTGGTTTGAAGGTCAAATTTCTAAGTGTTTTTGTAGGAAATCTTGTGCTGAGTAGACTTCGCATGGCAGGAATCTTCTGGGGTCCCTTTTTTGCTCCCGTGAACATTTGAAGCTTGGTGATGTCCCATGCCTGCTTCCCTTACTTCCTTGGGACTGTTTCTACATAACGGGACCTGGTGCACCAGGAGACTCCAGCAGTCAGGTTTTGTGGTTGGAGATGGTATCTAGGCCGTATCTCAGCAAGACGGCAGGTGAGCCGAGGGCGACGCCAGCAACTGTGGGATCCAGGACTTGGCTTTGTCGAATGATGGAAACACGCATTTCCCTTCTTCCTGCTCCCCCACACTCACACATACTCACACACACCTGTTAAGTCACTGACCCAAGGACTATTTCTTAGGTTTGGCCAATAGAAAAGAACTTCTGGTACAAACGTTGTATATGTGACAAGGATGGTATCTGTGAAGTAATAGCAAAGTGATCATCTTTGACCTTCACTGATGCACACACAGGACCGATGTGCCAGCCCTGTGTTAAGCCCCTCTGTTATGCGATTTATTATGTTATTTATTACTTGTAATGTTTCCCGCTGTACTCCTTTTTGTGGATAAAACAAATGATATTGAGACCCATACAGGGGCTTTCCTGGAGGTCAGCAGCAGGATCGAGGCTTGAACCCAAATCTAAGTGTTCCCCAAATCCATGCTCTTAATTTCTTTCTATGCTGTGTGGTCTCTGGGCGCAGAGATTAGGGGAAAAACATTGTCAGCGACAGTGTCAAGTGACACCAGATCCCATGGACTTTGGGTTCTACTCACAGTCAAATATCGTTAAGTTGTTGAATGATCTTGACCCAACAACTTGCTTTATTTTGATAACATCTGTCATATTCATGGTTGGGTGTGGTGGGTCCTTTTCATTGCCTCAATTCTGTAACTCGATGAACTTTTTAAAAATGAAAACATCCCCAAATTTGAAAAATAGTTCACAGACACATATTTTAATATACCTGCTGCTGCTGCTGAGTCGCTTCAGTCGTGTCCGACTCTGTGCGACCCCATAGACGGCAGCCCACCAGGCTCCCCCGTCCCTGGGATTCTCCAGGCAAGAACACTGCAGTGGGTTGCCATTTCCTTCTCCAGTGCATGAAAGTGAAAAGTGAAAGTGAAGTCACTCAGTCGTGTCTGACTAGTAGTGACCCCATGGACTCCAGCCTACCAGGCTCCTCTGTCCATGGGGTTTTCCAGGCAAGAGTACTGGAGTAGGGTGCCATTGCCTTCTCCGTGATATACCTAATACATAGATATTTAGCAGGCCATAACCTGGTATCTGAAGTAGCCTGCTCTGAGAACTATAAACATTAGCACATCAAAGTTACACATTAAGCCAAACAGGCAGAATCTTAAGTCTGTGAGCGAAAGCACACACTCACCTGGAAACACCCGATCGTTAAATTCCTCCTCTGAGGATGTTGATGTTGAGCAGAAGACAATTATTTTGACTATGATAACACAGTGCTGACTTCATGCAGGCCGCTATTTTGAATCCTTTGCCCCTATGAATTCTTTTCATTCTAAGAACAACCAGAGGAAAAGTCCATGAGTGAGGTCTGCCATCATCCCTTTCATAGTGAGGTGACCGTGCCCTGGGAACATGGATGAGCCTGCCCAGAACTCGGGGCTTCAGAGCAGAGCCTGGCTGACCCTGCTGGACACTGTGGCCTCAGGCAGCATGGGTTACACAGTCAGCCACTGTGTTCCCTTTCTCTTTATGGACTCGTTAAGATTTCACTTTGCTTAAGAAAAAGGGACATCGATTACGGATTATGAATTACATGTAGATTCATCATAGTGTTTATTTTTGCATTTTAGATCTTATTTAAGCAGTTACTATTATAATACTCAGTTTCCTTAAATTATTATAGAAGATTAACCCAAAAACATTGTCTAATCTTTTGCAAATACCATGTTGAAAATATAATACTGAGTAAGAAGAGTCAAGTTAATGCGATTTGACAAAAATCCTTTAGAAGAGAAGCTGTATTTAAAATAATTTTTCAGTATCTAGCGCAGAAACTTTGAGAACTGTGTTAGCTTTAGCTCTGGTGCTGAACATCATCACATCGAAGTTATCTAGCACAGAAACTGTGAACATTGTGCAAGATGCAAAAGCGTTTGTTGGAAATAAAGAATCCAAGGATGAAGAGTTTTGATCACAGTGGAACTCTTCGAGGTAGATACCACGTCAAGTTCACAAATGATTAAAACACTTTGTTCCTGTTGGATATGATTTAAGATAGTGTTTGTATTTTATAGTTTCCCAGTGAAGTAAAAAATGTAAATATCAGCACTGCTGCTTCTGCTAAGTCGCTTCAGTCGTGTTCAACTCTGTGCGACCCCATAGACGGCAGCCTACCAGGCTCCCCTGTCCCTGGGATTCTCCAGGCAAGAACACTGGAGTGGGTTGCCATTTCCTTCTCCAATGCATGAAAGTGAAAAGTGAAAGTGAAGTCACTCAGTCGTGTCTGACTCTTAGCGACCCCATGAACTGCAGCCCACCAGGCTCCTCTGTCCATAAGATTCTCTAGGCAAGAGTACTGGAGTGGGGTGCCATTTCCTTCTTATTCAGGCCCTCGGTTGACTACGAAATAGTGATGTGACTAGAATTTGCCAGGAGTTTAGACGATGGATGTAAGTCATGTTACCTGCCCTCGGGGACTTTGTGAGCTGGAGTGGAGCACAGTGGTGTGGTTGAAGTCAGCAGCCTTGGCTGGGTCATTGTTCATGTGATAGGGAGGTTTCCTCGTGGCCACATGCCACTCCACTCTGCCACTCGTCCCTACTGTATGTGGGCCCAGAGCACCCACCAGGCCTAGATGGTTCCATTCTCCCCTAGAAGGTAAGGTTACGGCCTAAAGAATAGAATGACTGCTTTTGCTTAGCTGTGGCCTCAGGGGAGACTTTGTTGAAGAGCCATTTAAAGAGCCTTGAGTCCATCCGCTGACCGGCTTATTGAGAGTCTGCTGTGCTCTAGCATTTTGGATATAGACACAAGGACTGTGAGATGCCATACCACAGCAGGCGACACGGGCAAGCTGACATTCACAGGCCAGCGGGGCCCGTGCTGTGCGGGAGGCAGGCCCAGAGCACAGGGCTGAGAACTGGTCAGGAGTTGTAAGCGACAGCCCTGTGGCTGGGACCACAGTGAGGGTGATTAGCGAGGTTAAGAGGTTCAGAAGGAGGCTATTTAGAGGAAAAGCTGATAAATGCAAGACACCAGGCAGTGATATTGAGTATCCAGTTGATCCATGGATCTGAGATACAAGGGCAAGATCTGAGAGGGACATTTGGATGTGGTTTTCGAGGACAATGTACGGAGTGCAAAGAGGATCAAAATTAGCAACACCGGGGAAGATCAGTGTGGAAAGGTAGCAAAGAGGAGCCAACGAAAGAGGAATGAAGAGAACTGGAGAAATTTGAGAATTTCTCCAATTTGTAGAAAACAAGGGTGTAAACAACTTGCTCAGAAAACGGACTGACAATGCTCCGTGAGATACACTGAGTAGGAAGACACTGGTGATCTCAGCTATGGACACTCAGGTTGACTCAGGGACTGGGAGCCAGGTCACCATGGGTCGTACTGGAAAGTAAGGTGAGAACAGAAAGCCTCTGGGAATTTTAAAACGTTCGTAGAACAGAGTCAACAATATATATAGGAGAAATATGTTTATATACTGAAGAGAAGGAACCAGAGGTTATAGAAGGCTGAAACAAAATATGGATGAAAAACAAACTTGATCAGGTAGGAAGCACGTGTAGTGGAGCCCAAAATTGGGAGGGAGCACTCTTCTTTAAAACCAGAGAGAAAAAGAGACAGATGAGAGGATGCAGATAACAGGGTCTCTGTACATGGAAAGGTGAGACCTTGGGACCATTCCAAGTAAATAGCCCCACGTTTTCTGTGAAATTAAGCAGCAAAGTCCTGTATCAACTCTGTGTGGAATAGCTTTAAACTCTAAGTGCCTTTAATATGTTTTTATTATTACATTTACATCATATTAAAAACAAAATGTTCTACTTCACTCCTAAATGTTATGTATCAAGGATGTTGGTACCGAAACTCAGAAGGCGGAAGAGAACCAGAGGAGCAAGGGCTTTGAGCGGTCCTGGAAGATGCAGGTGGTGAGGGGAGGGGAGCGGAGTGTGTCCCCTGGGACTGAGAAGGAGGAGGTGAACGGGAGGGGCAGGCATTGGCTCCTCTGCGCTGAGGACTCGTGAGGACACTGGGAGGTGTGGGCTTAGATCACAGGAGGCTGTAGACCCACTTCTGTTCTGTATCTGTCTTCTTTTTGTACTTTTCCTTGATTTACACTGAAGATGGACCTTTAGCCATTTGCCTCTTTTTCTCTTTCCCGTCTCTACCCCAGACAAGGTCTACCTCCTGGTACCCAGGTGACTGCCACAGCCTGGACACTGCTCTCCCAGACTTCCGCTGCTCTTCCAGCCTCTGTGCACGGCTGTCCAAGTCATCTTTATCACACTTAACACAAAATGCAGACTCCTCACTATGCTCTGTGTGGCTCCGCCTATTTTTTCGAGTAGCTTTGTTGAGATATAATTCACATAGCAAACCACTTACTTATTTAATGTTACAGTTCAATAGTCAGTATGTTCAGATTTACGCATCAGTTTTAGAGCATTTCCCTTTCCCCAGAAGAGGCTCTGCATCCCTTAGCCATCATGCTCACGTTCCCTCTGCCCCAGGCCCCAGACAACCACTTGTCTGCTTGTGTTTTCATAGCTAAGCCTACTCTGGAGATTTCATCTAAATGGAATAGCATTGCATATGGTCTTTTGTGACTTTTCTCTCACTCGGTATAATATTTTCAAGGTTCATCCATGTTGTATCATCTATCAGTGCTTCACTCCTTTATACTGTGGAACAATATTCCATTGATTGGATAGACCATGTTTTATTTATCCACTCATTAGTTTATGAACATGTGGGTTGTCTCCTCATTTCCATTGTTTATGAACAATGCTTCTGTGAACACTGATGTACAGTTTTTGTGAGTGTGCACATATGTTTTTATTTCTCCTGAGTATGTACCTAAGGGTTGAATTGCTGGATTACATAGAAACCCCATGTTTAACCATTTGAGGTACTGCCAGACAGTTTTCCAATGCAGCTGCACCATTTGACTTTCTCACCAACATTGACATTCTCACCAACAGTGTAGGAACATCTTATTTCTTCACCTCCTGACCAACACTTATTATTGTGTTTTTTTTTTATTATAGTCATCCTAATGGATGTGAAGTGGTATCTCATCATAGATTCGTTTTGTATTTCCTTAGTGACTAATGACGTTGAACATCTTTTCAGGTGCTTGTTGGCTATTTGTACGTCTTTGGAGAAATGTTCAAGTCCTTGACCCATTTTCAGTGAGTAGCTCGTCTTCCTATTATTGAGTTGTCATCTTTTTTAGATATTCTGGGTAGAGAGCTCTAACTGCTTTCACCACAGGCACAGTTCTTGTACTTTGTTTTAAATGAGCAAAGATTACAATTACTTCAATTTAAAAGACTCCCCAGCTTCTTGAGTACTTTTGCATAGTACTTATCACTGCTTCAAATTGCACTGTACATTCATTGCTTCCTTTTCTCTTGGTTTGGCTCCCAAGAATATAATTTCTGTCTCCATGAGAGGCTATTGTGATTAAACACATGTACCTTTCAGCAGGTGTCCAGTTCCCAGGGCTGCTTCTCAAGGGCTGGGTGACTCTGGGCAAGTATTTAACTTCTCTGTGTTTTAATCTCCTCATTTGAAAGACAGGAAAAATTAATAATCGATTTGTATAGTCATTATGCAAAATGAATTAATATATAATGAAGCGTTTACAATAGTATTTAGCACAAAGAAATAAAATTTTAAAAGTCAGCAAATATTTTTGAATGAATACTTAATGAATTTTCCTACTAACAAGGAAAATGAGCTGTTAAGTTTACAAAGATTTAATCAGTTTCATCAACACATATCCTCACTGTGACCAGGAGAGGTTTTTAATCGGGTACCAACTACCTGTGGGCTTTGCATGAAAATTGATCTCTGTGGGGATCGTGGAGTTTTACAGAATTTCTGCTGTGTGCCATGCCTTTTATGAGTGACAGCTCAAATGTCTTCAGGGCTCTAGAGGGAGGTTCTGTTATGGTACATTTTTAACAGTTGAAGACCCTGAAGATCCGTTAGGGAGGTTAAATGCAGTCCTGAGATCACAGAACTAAATTCAGGTTGGTGTCACCACTTTACACCTGCCACCTTTGGTTAGGGCTTGAGTGTCCCTTCAGCTACGAGCATTTCCCAGGTTATTTGTCACTGTCTTTCCCCACAGACTGATTTTATGATTTTTACCATATTTCATGGTCTCCATAATCTTATCACTCATCACCGACTTTATGAACATTCTCTCCAGGCAGTTTCCAATAAATGATGCAAAGAAATTCCCATTTTGTGAGCTCTGACTCAGTTGTGGGTCTTTCCAGGATTTGTTCAGCAAAAGACATACAAGCTCTACCTGCCATTTTAGCCACAGCTACACGGCAGGAGAAACCTTGGCATCATACAGGGTCTTGAGCATTAGCTCAACTTAAAATAGGAATAATGATGTCAACCCCCTTAGGTTGTTGTGAGATTTAACTAAGATAATATGACCATGAGATGCCTAGTCCAGTGCATGAATTGGTGTCCAGGTATGACTGAAGATGGTGATTGCTAAAAGCCCCCTCTGATTCTATGTTTACCTCTTGCTTCCTGCAGATTGCTTACAGCACCCTCCACCATTCCCTCCTGCCTCTACCTAATTTAGAGTCAGCCTATTGCTTGGCATATTCATGATAAATAATGCCGTATTTCTTCCATTGCCTCAATTTTATTTCATGGTATCTTAAGAACTGCCCAATTTAGTTTCTTTAGGCATTTGTAACACACCAGTCACTCCTCTGTTTTTAGCATATGATTGAATTGGCTATGACAATCCTTAAATTTTAATACACCCCCACTTGGAGTTAAAATCAATAGTTATATGTATTAAGGTAATAGCAAGATTGCATAATGTTTTGGGTACATTTTAACTTGCAAATTATTTTTAATTAATAAAGTTGATCTTAGTTCACAAGTAGACTGTTCATAAGATTGTTATTTTGTACATCCCTACTTTTCAGATATAACATTAATAATACAATAATTGACTTTAAGCATCATATGTACTAGTCTTAGAAGCTGATCTACCCTGTATATTTTCACCTGCATAACTTTTTGCTACATGCTATGGGTACTTTCGTATTTTATCTTTAGATATTATTTTAAAGGATACTTTCATATTTTATCTTTAGATATTATTTTCTCAAAATTCATATCCGAGAGGCTGTGCCCTGATCACAGTTCTCTGTTTTCTTAATAATTAATTGGTCAGCGGTCTTCAAATAGTCAGCACTCTCACTGGGTTTCTGGACTCTGGAGGAGGCAGAGACAAGGTTGTCCCAGCCCTGTGGGAGCCGTCAATAGGTGGGTGGTGAAGAGCATATTGAGGGTGATACATGATGGGATCAGGGGCTGTGATTGGAGTAGGCATGGCTTCCTGTGGGAACACAGAACCACACTTGGGAGGAGGAGTTAGAATGTGAGAGGAAACCCATCGCGGTTCCTGGAGGCCAAGTCTTCATTTCACGAGTGTTCTTGTTGTTCACTTCGGAATCACAGTATATAAATTAAGTTTTTAAAAGACGGATTCTGTAGTTCGTCTAAGGAATTTTCTTCTTATACACACTTCTTTGGGAAAAATTTAATGTCCTCCCAAAATAGGTAGTGTGTTACCTCTGACAGAAAACTAAGGCCAAATTTCCTCAGTAATCACCTACAGATAGTGAAATGTGGGGGTTGAGAGAAACTAGTGGAAACCAATAGGGTTCTGGAATTGGATAAGCGCAGGACGAAGTGCCTGATGCGAGCTGTCCTGGTCTCTCTGGAAAACCAGATGTTCAAATGACCAGAGGCTCTTATTGAGTCTGATTCATTATAACTCGTAAAAGGCACCCAAGCAGAGATGTGGGTTAAGATCTGGACTCTCAACAGCAGTCTCGGCTGTAACAGCACTGTGCGCAGCCGAACTGGATGCGTAGGACAGTAGAGGAGAACTCTACATAATTCTCCTCTCCTCTCCTCTCCTCTCCTCTCCTCAGACTCTGTAGCTCACGTTTGTGCTTCTGCAGGAGAGAAGTCATCAAACCCAGAACCCTCAGGTTGTTCTCCTGACGCACTAAGAAGTAAACTCAGCACCTCCATCTCCTCAAAGACTTTCATTTCATCACCTCTTTGGTTTGTGCAACACAGACATTTGTACTGTGAGAGGGGCACACACCTCACACCCCTCTCCACTCACCAGGAGTACACCTGTTTATATGAATTCTTCCCCCTTTTTCTCTAGAAGAATAAGTGCTTAGTGAGGAGTTGAGTAAGTGAGTTAATGTGTTCATTTAAAAATGCTGTTCTATATGGAGAAAGTTGGTTATACTGACATTAATCAGATTCCTTATTTGTGATGTTATCTCGTATTTAGGTGAGGTTAGTACTTTTAGAATAGCTTTGTTAAAATCTCAGGGGGATAGCAAGACCAAACAAGAGGTGGCAAGAATTCCAGAAGGGCTACAGATTCCTTTAAAATTGTTCTCATTTGTGAATGAACTTATGGGAACCAGGGGGAAGTGGAGAGGGGTAGATTGGGAGTTTTGGATGGACATGTACACACTGTTATATTTAAAATGTATAAACAACAAGGACCCACTGTATAGCACAGGGAAGTCTGCTCAATACTCTGTGGCAACCTAAATGGGAGAAGAATTTGAAAAAGAATTTTTAAATTGTTCTCATTGGCTTACTGTGATTTCTTACATTGAGCCATAATTCTCCCGGCTTTACTGGAATATTGTTTAATAAGTTCATGGCTCAGGACACAAAATAGTTTTTCCTTGTCTGGGCTGCTGCTGCTAAGTCGCTTCAGTCGTGTCCGACTCTATGTGGACCCCATAGACGGCCTCCCCCATCCCCGGGATTCTCCAGGCAAGAACACTGGAGTGGGCTGCCGTTTCCTTCTCCAATGCATGAAAGTGAAAAGTGAAAGTGAAGTCACTCAGTGCGTCCAACTCTTAGCGACCTCATGGACTGCAGCCCACCAGGCTCCTCCGTCCATGGGATTCTCCAGGCAAGAGTACTGGATTGGACTGCCGTTGCCTTCTCCGCCTGTCTGGGCACATCCCTGCAGAAGCACCTCACTTCTGCTCCATGTGTCGCTTTCTGTTTGGGGAATCATCCTCCATCTCTTCAGTGATGTTTTCTTCTACAAAATAAATTTTTTTTAATAAATAAAATAAATTTATTTTACTTCCAACTGCTCTCACACTTCTAGTTCTAGGATATGTATTCCAATGAACAATGCTGCATATACCCTTGTGAGAGCTTTATCACTGAGGTATTTATCCTGACAGCAATGCAAATAGATTATTTAGTTTTAGACTAAAAGGTGTTTTCATCCTTTGAGAAGTTTTCAGGATGATGTGTTCTTCAACATAGCAGCAACCTGAATCCTTCAATAGTCTCTGAGAAACTTGCTGTGCCATTTAGGAATAAGTGAAAATTTACTAAGGCTGGTAAAACATTGACTGTCTCAAGGAAAAATGCATTCTTGCTTGACATGGAAATTCATTTTTATGATATCATTTTTAATTAATTCATCCTCTTATTTTATTTGCTTTGGGCTAGTTTCAGTGCTGGTGCAGTCTTAGATCTGTAATTTCTGAGCTTGCATTTGTTAATGGCACCTGTAACGAAGAAGTGCATAATTACTGTTTCTTTCTCAACATGAATGGCTTCATCTGAAGGGAAGATCAAGTTCAATAAGCTATAAAGTGCTTCTCAGAATGTACTCCAGTGAGGGGCCAGAACATTCACTTTGTATCTGTTCTTTTCTAGCATGAAGTATTTGCTTGAGAACAGAGTGGGGAATGCTTCTGCTCCGTGTGGGCGTGGGGAATTTAGACTGTGGGATGGGCTTGCCTCACAGCCTGTGTTAGCGAACGTTGAAGGCGACAGTTCTGAGTGTGGTCCTCAGACCATCAGCACCTACATTGCCTGGGAACATGATGGGAAGGGCCAAGCTCACGCCCACCCTAGACTACCCTGCAGGTGACCGTGGTGCTGGCTGAGGTCTGAGAACTGCTGCTCTGACACTGCCGTTCAAGCTGTGGTCCGTGGAGTAGCGGGAGCCCCTGGACCCTTGTTAGCAATGCAGGAGTTTGGGGTATCGGAAGCAGGTGGTCCTGATGTGGAGTAGAACCTGAGCCACTGACCTGAGGTCAGAGCAGGACACTTACCTGAGGTTAGAGCATTTGGGGACATTTGAGAGGCTGTCAGAGTGGGATCAGTGATACTTTTTTTTTCACTGCACCAAATATTGACTTGGCCAAAAAGTTAGTTTGGGTTTTTCTGTAATATCTTACAATATATTTAAACAGCCTAATTCAACTTGTTCATATTAAGGGAATAGTGGGAAGGTGAGGGTACAGAAAGAAATGTTTACAGGTAACAGCATGAGAAAAGTAAGTTCATGTGTTTTGCTTATTTTATAAGATAGTTGGTAGGTCACTCAGCTAACAAAATACACAATCACTATGAAATACCACCTTTAAACCTTAATTATTTTCAAGAAAGTGTTACTTGTTAAATGTACCCTAGCCTTTTATAGTGTGTGATTTCTATTTTTAGTTTCTTTTGGTAGAAGTTGTTAATTTTATTCTAGTATTTACTTTACATCAATATATCAGTGCTTCTGTTTTTACTCTTCTTTAGCTCTCTTTTTTAAAAAAATATAACCTCATACTAGCTGGTTTGTATATTTTAAATAATATACCTTGAATCCCAGTTATTATTTGTACCACTTCATTCCAGTGATTTCATTCCACTTTCCAGTTTTTCTGTCCTTTGTCAGAACAGAAAGCACTTATGTGGTATTCCTATACTTACAACTCCATGCTTTGTATCAGTCTTCATTTCTCAACTAGCTAAAGAAATTCTCAGCATCTATCTTTTTGCCAAAACTTTTGCAATCATCTCTTGGTTGTATGAAGCCTTGCCTCTAGCAGAGGGCTTGCAAACTATACCCCTTTTTGTTGAGTGGGATCAGTGGGCACTTCACTGTTTGTGGATCCCCGTCAGTTCCTTCTGGGATAAAAAGAGGGAAGAGATGTGTAAATCTCTCATCGCAATGTTCAGAAATATGTAAAGGCACGCTGCGTCTACATTGTGAGATGGAGAACAGAACCATGGTCTAGGGAGCAGAGCTATAAACTGGACAATAAAGCTTAAGTGTGCATGAATACACACACATATATGTACATATACGGTCACAGGAACACATGCATATAGACACATATATATCTATATAGCCCGCAGTGACCTAGACATTTTAAGTGAAAGTGTAGTTTTCAAGTAATTATTTTTTGAAAGCTCCATTTTCTAATTCACTTTTCTTGTACAGATAAATCTAAGGTATGTTTTATGTCTCTCTTTTTCTACTCTCAAATTTAATTTTCCAGAATGTGTCTCTTAGAAAGGCTTTTTACCAGGGAAGGAGGTTGTAAACTTTTGAGTCCCATCTCATCCCCACGGGGTCATTGTTACAACGCTGAGGAACCAGGAAGACAAAGCTTTCTGTTGAAGCTGTGAAGTTTGCCCCTTTCTAGGACTTGGCGTTTTCCACCTTCTGGTGGTGAAGCCAGTGGCCTGAGCAGAAAAGACTTGACCAAATAGAAACTTATTTGTAAGAACATTTGTGGCATGGAAACACATGAAAATGAAGGGATTTTTTTTTTTAAGCCTTTGGAAATCTTTGCACAACAAACACCCCCGTATGTAAATAGAACTGTCACTAGCTGTTTGTCCAACAGCGAGGCCTCCAGATGAACCAGGGCTGTGCGCTGACAGGGACAGCTGACTCATTAGCAGAGAGCAGTGAAAGGTAATTAACCCTGGGAAAAGTACAGCTGCCGTGCGGGCTGTTCCTTTCTGTAGGATCTGATTAGAAATTAGTGTTAAACCACTGACTCTCTTTTTTTTTTTTTTTTGAAAAGACTGTCATTGATAATTCACTTTCACTCTCAGGTGTGTGCCCAGAAAAGGTTCTCAAATGTACTTGTGGACAAAGGAACTCAAATCTAAAAAGCATTTTCTGATCACAGTAGACACCTGTTTTTCTTGTTGAGGGGAGTTCTTTCAAATGAATATTGTTGGACTCTTGACGATTGGTTAGTGCCTTGGTCCATTCTCTCATAGTCAATATGTAAATTACTTGAAAAGATTGTTTCATACAGTTAATAAGCTGTAGATAATTACTGTTTAATTAAGTTTCTCTTTTTCTTTCCATTTTCCCTCTGATGATACTTCTTGTCCATAGCAATGGAAAGTCTCCAGTTCAGAGCCAGTGGGCTTTAGGGAAGGTGAGTGAAGATTATTTAGAAATAAATTCCCCCTCCAGAGAGAAGTACCCCTAACTTTCCAATGGCCTCCAGAAACTTGAGAATTTAAGGTACTTGTTTTTCGGGGACAACTAAAGATGCCTGATTTTGTTAATGTTGGTCTCCTACTGGTCATTGGAGTTACAATTATGTATTTTTTTAAGAATTGTGTACACCAGGCCTTCTTGGTTGATGATGTCACTTGTCTCATATGAGGAGCATTAATACTTAAACACAATCAGGATTTACATACGTAGCTGAAGAATGTAGTGGGCAGCATAATCACCCGGCCTCCACCGACTGTCTTTTTTTTAGAATAAATGGGGAAAAAATCTTTAACATCTGAAAGAACTTAAGTCAGAGGGAAAAAAATATAACAAAAGATAAGACAAGTAGAAAACAAATGGAAACATGGCACTTTGAACCCAAATATTAATAGTGATATTAAATGTTTATGTCTTAATTCCTGAAACCTGTGAATACATTATCTTACATACAAAAGGAGTGTGAATAAATTAAGAGTCTGGAGATGGGAGAGTTGCTTGGTGGGCTCAACTTACCCCAGAGACCATAAGAGAAAGGCAGGTGGATGAGTCATGGAGAAGTGACCTGAGAAGGACCCACCGTTGGAAGAGGGAAGAAGGAGCCATGGGCCATGGAATGCAGTGGCCTTGAGACACTAAGAATGGCCACGGAAAAAACAATGATCTCAGACCTACAATACAAGGAACTGGGGTATGCCCCCAGTCCTCGTGAATTCCCCATACAGCCTCTGGAAAGGAGCACAGCCTGACTTGATCTTAGCCTGGTGCAACTGTCCCAGACTTTGGACCTCCAGAGCTGTAAGGTAATATATTTGTGTGAAGCCATGAAGTTTATGGACTTTTTACAGCAACAACAGAAAATTAATATGGAGGATAAGTCAACTGATAGGTGGGACCTGTTTTACAGCTGACAGTGTAAATCCTCTAAAGAATTTCTTGTGTTTGAATGAAGAGAAGAAAGATTTCTTGAGCACCCAAGACTGAGAAATCAGTTTTAGGAACTGGAATTTGTAAATCATGGTGATGGTTATCATGAATTCTGAGATTTCCATTTTTGCATTGCAACACCCCTCCTCACACCAAAAATGGTCTCCACGTGGTATTTTTGTAAGCATGATGCCTGTATCGTCAGAGGTACAGATGGATACCAGCTTTACTGGGATAGTTAGTATGTCTGTTTCACTGAGCTTGAGCAAGAGGAATAGAATGTCCATGGGAAAGATGAGGTCCATGATGCAGAGAGAAAACTGATCTGACTATTACAGGGTTCATGGGTCCTGGCACCTAGAATCACAGGACTATCATGCAGAAGCTGGTGTTAGCATGGAAGGCTTTCTTCATTGTGAAATGGTGACAACTCCCCATAGGCATGGATGATGACAGGAAAAGAATGCACTCTGGTCTCATGAGAGTGCCTTTCTCAGGGAAAGAGTTCAGTCAAGGTGTTATTTAGTGGCCAAGTTGTGTCTGACTCTTGCGACTTCATGGACAGTATAGCCAGCCGGGCTTCTCTGTCCATTGAATTTTCCAGGCAAGAATACTGGAGTGAATAGCCACTTCCTTCTCCAGGGAATCTTCCTGACCCAGAAAATGTCATACCAGTTTACTCTCATGGTAAAAGTAATGGGTTAGTTTTGTCTTTCCCTGTGGTTCCGTTTTTATCTCCAGTACAAAGCTCATTCATTTGAAGGACATGGACATACGCTGTTTAAAATGAAATGTAAGTGTGTTTAAGTCAGGACAGTTGCCATACCGACAAATTCTGAGTAAGAAAAGTGAGGTACGGAAACTGGAAGCTGGATATAGTTTAAATGAGTTTAAGATCTTCCTAAATGGTTATTTTTTGCCAAATTTGGAAAAATAAGACTAATATTTCCACGTTACCTTTGGCTTTCATTCCCATGAAAGGACTGATTTAAATCACGTACTATTATTTTTCATGTAAATCAGATAAAAGTAGACATTGGGGAAGAAACTGACTGTGAAATCTATTACACTGTATGCTTGCTCTCTTTTGTGTTTGGGGAGCTTGACTTTTTTACGTAAGGGAAGAGGACATTGAAGACAAAATTGTAAATTCTTAACTGGCGCAGCAATCAGATAAAATCTATAAGCTCCAGATGTTGTCCTGGGATGCTATGTATTGAATACAATTAATAGGATAGTATCTTAGGCATCCAAGGAATATTATTTTAGGCTTATTTTAATTCAATTCAGTAGTAACTGAATTGAATTCAATTCAGTATTGAGCACCCACACTGGCCACATTGTGTTTCAGTGAAAGGTCAACATGACACATCCCCTCAAGTCCATAAGCTTTACTGGCACCAGGAGGATAAAGTGACCTTGACTCTGTCATGTCAGGGAGCTCAAGGAGTCAGAGTGGGGGTGCATCAAAATAGGACTGGAACTCACAAGTCCATGCCATTCGGTTGCTTCACCATGGCGTGGGTGATACTGCTTCTCAGCAGACACATTTTGCAGCTCTGATACCAAAGCAAAGTTAGTTCCTTTGAAAGTTGCAAATAAAATCAACACATCGTAAACATTTCATTTTAGCTCTTTACCCTGACCAGCTAGTCTCCTTTAACCCTTGTCTAGCTATCTAAAACTGTGGCTTAAATACATTGTTTAACCAAGCCAAGTACAACTTTGACTGTGGTTTTTCATTTGGTCTTTGGGGACATTTATTTATTTTAGCCAAAGTCTCTGAATCTCCGAAGATGTATTCTTCATGATTCATCATTTCTGGAAGCATTTCCAGGCTGGTCTCAGCCCATGCTCCCATTGCTTGTTCTGCCTCCTCCTTTATCATATTTCCACATCCTATTGGAATCCTCAGTTTGCTGATTTGTACCATGAGGATAAGAGCTGTGCTTTCTGTATCTTTAAATGCCCAAGACCGGCATGGAGTTTCCCAAATCAGTTCTCAATAAATGTGTATTGAACCAATAGTAAGTAAAGTGTTTAGCAGAAAGGGACCTATGTTAACAGAATCTGCATTAAATTAACTGTAATGAGGACAAAATCCAAAAACCATTCTGCAAAAATCCAGTGCCCACTGGCCTCAACATTTGAGAATCAGGTCATGTCTTTGTCAGTTTCATTAGTTTCTCCCATTCCATATTTCCTGGTCAGACAATAAAGATAAATAACTCTATTCTTTTATCTTAATCCAATTGTACAGAATATGGTGAGGATTTTAATGCAAAACAAACAGTTCCTGCTGGGTGAAACAGCACACTTGTTGGAAAAAATTCTAAGAAAACCTCTTACAAATGGACAAGGAAAATATAAAATGTCTTAGGATATCAAGCATATTGTGTAACAATCTATATAATAAAACAGCTTAAATAGAGAACATTCCCTTTACATAATAAAAAGCCTCCTTTTTGAATCAACAAGTGCTCTTTGAACTTTATTAAAAATGTTTTGACATTATAGGGTTGTTTAGTATAGGTTTACTCAAAATAGCACATTTAGTTGCAACACAAGCCTTGAAGTTAAGTGGTTAGTTTAATAAAACAGAGTTTCCATAGTTACCACAGGAGAACAGAAGATAACTTTTATTTCTTTGGAAGCCAGAAAGGGGCTTTAGAGAAAAGATTAAGCAAACAGACCCAGGCAGGTTCATTATGCAGGGCTTTGCACCTGATTGGCTTGTTTAAAAGTAGAAACTTGATATTACAGGAAATTAAAGTTTTCCCTCTAAAATCTATAGCAGCACACTAAGAACTATGCATATTCTATATCCCTGGGCATTCCCAACTAGCATCTGAGTCAGAGAGAAAGCTGGTTTAATGAGATGAATTTTTGCTCGCAGTGTTTTGTTAAGAACCATTTCATAAACAAGTGGTTAAAAACCCATGCAGGAGACAGCACAGCCCTACACTCCATCTCAGGTCTAACTTGGTTATTCCCGATCACCATTCTGTCAGAAGGCCTGATGGAAGGAAACCAAAATCCTCCTCATGCCGGTTTGCTGAGATGCACTCTGAGTGCTAGAGATGGCTCCTGCCGCCGTGTCCTCTGCTGTGTGCAACCCAAGGAGCTCTTCACCGTTGACTGTTGAGAAGCAGAGTGACGTGGTTCCCACTGTCTCACCTTCAGCCTGTGAGCCTTTAAGGCGGCAGTGATTAACAGGACTTTCCCAAAGTTTCTATGTAGTTACAAGGACAGTTTCAATCTTCTGTCATTTTTTTGCATTAGCTCTGATTATGCTTTTACCAGAAAAATGCATTTGTTTTAAAGGTAACAATACCGACTAGGAGAATAGCTTATGTTTCATCTATATTTATCAGCACTCACTGTACATTTGTGTCTTCATTACCAGGAAATATTAAGGGACATTGTGCCATCGATTCCTGTTTACAGTTTATTATGCAGAGATAGGAAACACTTAGCATGTAAAATGAATGTAGAAATTATTCCTGGATAGAAACATGGACATTTCCCACTCGTTGGCTCTTTCTCCTCCATCACCGGATCAGAGTGTAATTGTCAGTAATCAGGCCTGCTTGCTGCTGATAAAACCACTCTGAATGCTAGCGGCCTTCTTTGTGTGATGACTCAATTATTCCAGAAGTGCCTCATCAAATCTACCCCATCAGCTGGGCTAATAAATAAGGAGAAGAAACTGGCCCCCCAAAGCAAATTATAAATCCATTTGCATTAACCATTTCGCTGGTCCATGATCTAGGCAGAAATAAGCATGGCAGCTTGTGTTAAGCTTATTTGAATATGTTTATAATGTTTACAGCATGCAACTTTTTTTTTCCCACAAGGTGTTGGAATTATCAGTCATGAATGGCATCTGAATGCATTTATGTTAATTGCAGCAAGGCTTTAAGGATCTTTGAAGGCTATTTTGTGACTTAAATCAGGTGGAAGTTAAAACCTCTTGCAGGGAGAAGTATGGGTCTCGCACGAGTTATTGGCATTGCCTCGGAGTTTCAGAAGAAGGGGCTTGTGCTTTATTTTTACAGGTGGTAGAAGGACCAATGTGAATAATATAATGCCTGCTAGTACAAGTACAATGACTTCATATTGATCACAGTGGAAACCAGAAGTTATTCTGATGTTCTGTGTGACTGCAGCAATTTGCAGAGAAAAAAAAAAAAAAACATTTTCTAGAGAAGATCAGAGTTACCATAGCATTCTTTGTACTTCAGATTCCTTGAAAGGCTCCATAAGGCAGAGAGCTCAAAAGGCCAGGCAAACCAGTAAAAATCAATTAAGTCCGTCAATGGAAATTTTGTACATTGACAAATCATGTTTCTGTTCTTGTAAAATAACAAACTCTACCGCATAAGAAGTTTTGTTTGTATTTGAACTTCAGTGATCACTGGGGAAGCAAAAAGCATTCATAATGTATCATGAAGAGCAGTTTGGTTGCTGATATCAAATAATTAGTCTTGCTGAATATGCTGTGATTTAAAACCCAAGGCATTCCCCCTAAGAGGAAGCAATGCCACTGCCCCATTTTGCAGTGGGGGCTGTTTCAGTTTTGATGAAGTTCTTTCTACTCCTACCGTAACAAGTAGAGCTTATAGCCAATAAACAGTATTTTTCTTTGCCTGCTGCTGCTGCTGCTGCTAACTCGCTTCAGTCGTGTCTGACTCTGCGCGACCCCAGAGACAGCAGCCCACCAGGCTCCCCCATCCCTGGGATTCTCCAGGCAAGAACATTGGAGTGGCTTGCCATTTCCTTCTCCAATGCATAAAACAACTTAAAAGGAATCCACTGCTGCTGCTGCTGCTAAGTCACTTCAGTCGTGTCCGACTCTGTGCGACCCCATAGACTGAAGCTCACCAGGCTCCCCCATCCCTGGGATTCTCTAGGCAAGAACACTGGGGTGGGTTGCCATTTCCTTCTCCAATGCATGAAAGTGAAAAGTGAAAGTGAAGTTGCTCAGTCGTGTCAGACTCTTTGTGACCCCATGGACTGCAGCCTACCAGGCTCCTCCATCCATGGGATTTTCCAGGCAAGAGTACTGGAGTGGGCTGCCATCGCCGTCTCTGAAAAGGAGCCCACTACTTCTCTTCATTTGCTCCTGTCTATGAAGCAAGTCCTCCTTATATCAATCTGGACGGCTAAGAAGAAGGAAGCAGTGTTTGACAGCATAAATATAATGTGACAGTAGGCTAACGTCATTTTTGTACATCAGTTGCTAAATATATACTCTCTTGCTATGATGAGAAAGCTCATTGATGAAAAAATTCAAAATAAGAAGTTTAAATTTTCATTAGAAATTTAATGGTGAAACATGGCAAGTGGAAAGCTGAAGAATTCGATCGTCTGTCCAAGCAAATTTATACAAAATTTGACTCTCACTTATATATCATGGTGATTAATATAAAAATAAACTAGCGAGGTGGGATGGGAGGTGGGAGGGAAGCCCCAAAGGGAGGGGATATATGCGTACATATGGCTGATTCACTTCATTGTACACAGAAACTAACACATTTTAAAGCAATTATACTCCAATTAAAAAATAAATATAAAAAATAAAACTAGACAGAACTATAAAGGACTTGCTTTCCCATTTAAAAAAAAAAGAGCAAGAAAAATACCAAAGTTAGTGACTGAGAGGTTGAAAGTGTTGGGAGGTTGGGAGACAGGGCCTCACGGTTCAGCAGTGCTGAGGTTGTATGTGTGTTAGTCGCTCAATCGTGTCCAACTGTTTGTGACCCCATGGACTGTAGCTTGCCAGACTCCTCTGTCCATGGAATTCTCCAGGCAAGAATACTGAGTGAGCTGCCATTCCTTTCTCCAGAGAATCTTCCTGACCCAGGGATCGAACCTGGATCTCCCACATTACAGGGAGATTCTTCACCTTCTGAGCCAGCAGGGAAGCCCAGTGCTGAGGTTAACATGGTGAAGTCTCCCATTTCATTTCACTTGGCAGGAAACTAGACCTGAGGGTGATGTTTGGAGTTTGAATTAACGCCCAACTTCTGAGAGGAGGCTGCTGGGCATTTGCACCGGACGAGTCCCACTGGTAAGTAAACTCCAAACGTAGCAGTTGTATCACAGGGCTTCCAGCACTATGATCTTTCATATTTGATTTCCTTGCCTTTTCATCAGAGTTTTCACTTTGAGTTTAGTCTGGAGGATTCTTTTTAATATAGAATTTGTTTCTGAATCGTAAGTAAATCTATGGTTCTCTGCTTTAAGGACACAATTGACAGTTTCATCTTATCACTTCAGGTCACCTCACCACCACCACCACCAGTAAAATATAATCTGGTATATCTGAAAGATGTGTAATATCATATATGAAACAAATCACCAGTCCAGGTTCGATGAATGATACTGAATGCTTGGGGCTGGTGCACTGGGACGACCCAGAGGGATGGTATGGGGAGGGAGGAGGGAGGAGGGTTCAGGATGGGGAACACATGTATACCTGTGGCAGATTCATGTTGATGTATGGCAAAACCAATACAATATTGTAAAGTAATTAACCTCCAATTAAAATAAATAAATTTATATTAAAAATAAAAAGTAACATCTCATATTCATTACATCATATCATAGGTTTAAAGAACTGTCTTTCATATACATACTACCATCTGTAAAATAGCGAGTGGGACACTGCTGTATAGCATTGGGAGCTCAGCTCGGTGCTCTGTGATGACCTAGAGAGGTGGGATGGGGCAGGAGGGAAGCTCAAGAGGGAAGGGATGTATGTATACTTATGGCTGATTCACTTAGTTGTTGTATAGCAGAAACCAACACAACATTGTAAAGCAATTATGCTCCAACTAAAAATAAAAAACAGCAATACTATAGTGCATATTTGAAAGTCGCTAAAAAATAATAAAAATAACTGTCTTTTCCTGAAGCAAATACTTATCCTTGAAGTGTCTGTAAATTTAGCACTCCATCCATGGTTATTGGCATAAAGCAGAGCACACAAATGGAGTCTTCTATGATGACTCCATTTAGCAGGTGAAGCCACGTCTTAATTACAGCACTCGCTGAAAGACTGTGCAGCCCTCTAGGCTCCCAGCACCTTGGTTTGTCATGTAGTTTCACCTTCTAAGACTGCTGTTTCGTGAAAAGATGAACTTCAATGGAAAAGTGTCCATCCTGGTAGGCAGGGGAGAGAACTAACTCAGTTACAAGTTGGAGGAGCTTGGCCAAGATTCCAAACCTTAGGTTAATTGTCTTCCAAAATGGGTATCTCCTAAGAATATTTTAGTAAATCCTTAAGTTTTACAGCATGGTTTAAGATCAGCAAAGAGATTAAAAGTACAGCAGTTATTGCCGCTTGCAGCATCATGGATGGACCTAGGGATTGTCATACTGAGTAAAGTCAGTCAGACAGAGAAAGAAAAATATCGTATGACATCCCTTATCTAAAAAGAAATGATACAAATGAACTTATTTAGAAAGCAGACTCATAGACTTAGAGAAAGAACCTGTGATTGCCAGGGGGAAGGATGAGGGAAAGGGATAGTTAGGGAGTTTGGGATGGACATGTACACACTACTATATTTAAAATGGATAACCAACAAGGTCCTGCTCTACAGCACAGGGAACTCTGCTCCATGTTATGTAGGAGCCTGGATGGAAGGGGAGTTCGGGGGAGAATGGATATAGGTGTATGTATGACTGAGTCCCTTTGCTATCTACCTGCAACTATCACAACATTGTTAATCAGCTATACTCCAGGACAAAATAAAAAGTTAAGAAAAAATATAGCAACTATTGAAAATGGGTTTTTAAGGGTACCTCTTTGGTACAGTAATAGGATGCATGCAGGGAGTGAAGGGAACCGACTGCAGTGGGAGATTCCTCTTGGTATCAGCCAGTGTGTTTCCACAAGGCCATGGGCGGAGCTGAGAACGATGGATGCTTGGAACAGCGAGCCTCTGCAGCTCCTCTTTCCCGCCCGTATTCCGGTGCACTTGGACTTCCCAGGCCTTTTGTGTCACACCACATTTCTGAACTTATATTTTGCCGGCATCCTCTGTGCAGGGCTCCACGTGGATCTCAGCTGTGCTGCCTTTGCTCTGCTCCCTGGGGAGGGGAGAGACAGCAGATGGGGTTAGGGCAGAGGGCTGACGCATCTGACAGCAAACGGCCGGGTTGTTTGCGGGGAAGCCGCGAGCGTCAGGAAGCTCCTTTCCCCCTGAGAACCAACTAACCACTGAAGAAAGTTGAAAATGAGTCCTCTGAGAAACGCTATTAAAAGTAGTAAAAAATCACGCTTGTGCAGATGAGGTGCTGCTGTGTGCTTATTCGGATGCTAATGAGTTTGACATTAGGGAACTCGGAGGGTTTAGAGCTACTCCCTTCTGTGATTCCGTTCTTTATTGGCAATCTTTGAGAAAATAAATGGAAAATGTATTGCTAATAAACACACACCACGATTGGGTGTAGACAAAAAGCCATTACTTTCAGGGTTTAGAAAAGCGCTCTGCCCACCAGTGTTTTCCAGATCTTTTGTCTTAGGTTAGAGTGTGACAAACAAAGGGGACAGGCAGGTGGACCGACCAAGGGCGAGGGAGGGTAAGCCAAACACAGTTGTAGAGAAAGCTGGGTTTTGTTTTTGCTTTCTTTTAGTTGCAATCAAGCAAACTAAGAACTCCCGAGTCCTATGTGACTTTTCAGTCCTTCTGTCCTATGTCTTGAGACTTTTGCTGTGTGAGACATTCTGTCTTGAGACATCTGTGTCTTAAGACATCTGCTCTGTCTTAAGGGTTTTATCCCCATTTTTCACCAGGATCTACAGTTGCTGATTTGAGTTGAAGAAGCATCTGCTTAATGTCTGGTCAGAACTTTCAAGTAACGCAGAAATCCATGGTTAAAAAGCTGGATTCTCCAACTTACTGCAAAGGGTAAACACGGACCCTAGAACTCATCTGCCAGGAAGGTTGGTGACTTGTGTTCTAGAATGCCGGAATGGACGGACAAACCATGGCGAGTGTGTGTTAGGATAGGTACTATATCTATATCTATATATAGTGTTCATGTCAGTAGCCACTTGCTGTCAGGCTGAGAGTGTTAACACTGAATTTCAGTTTTCTTTCAAGGGCCAAACAGCCTGAAGACAGATTCTGTTCCATCCCTGGGAGCAGGTAAAGGAGATGCAGGCCTGTGTGTTATGTCTGGAAGCAAGGAAGCCACATGCAGATTGTTCCCATGGAAAGCAGGATAAAACATTGGCAAAAAGAGCTAGTAGCCTTTTAGGACACCTCATTCAAGAGCATCCTAAATCCACATGCCTTGGGAACTTGTCTCTTGTGATTTCTTGAGGATAGTATGTGCCAAACCTTGACTGACCTTTTTCTTCTGGTGGTTAAAAATAAAACCAACAATAGTAACATTGAGAATCCCTATTATACAATTTTCCTAGTAAAGGGCAGGCATTTTATCTATATCTATGTGCATGCTTAGTTGCTCAGTCATGTCCAGCTGTTCGTGACCCCATGGACTGCAGCCTGTCAGGCTCCTCTGTCCATGGGGATTCTCCAGACAAGAATACTGGAGTGGGTTGCCATGCCCTTCTTTATCTATATCTTATTTATATATCTAGTTTGGTAAGAAAAACAAAAATCGATTTGCTTACCTTAATAAAGGTAAACAGGGGTAAAGAATCTGCCTGCAATGCAGGGGACCTGGGTTCAATCCCTGGGTCAGAAAGATCCCCTGGAGAAGGGAATGGCAACCTGCTCCAGTGTTCTTACCTGAAGAATCCATGGACAGGGGAGCCTGGTGGGCTACAGTCCACTGGGTCACAAAGAATCAGACATGACTGAGCAACTAACGCAGCCAGCCAGGATAAAGGTAAACATCTTTTCCCCACTGATATATTATTAAATAGTATGACATTTTCATTCTGTGTATAGCATAGTCCATCAGAATTATAGGCAATTGTTTACTGTCCACATCACTGGCTATTTTTGCTCTTCTGTTTTTTTGTCCACCTTACATACCTTCTCTCTTTTATTTTTTATTTTAATAGAATGAATTGCAGGATTTCTCACTAAAGCAAACACAGGTGTTCATTCATTCTGACGGAGGGGGGCTCACCGAGTCAGCGTACAAGTTACCTGGAGGAAGAGGTAAGGCAACATTTTTATTAAAAAGCAGAATATGTTGAAATAGAATGCAATTGAAGCATTTTATAAAGACTCTCCCCTACAACATTGCTTTATCTCTATAGATTTACTTTCACAAAAATATATTGTTAATGCCCAATTTAGGATTGTGATTTTTTTTGTCAGAAGCATGATCACTTTACTGTTTTAAAATATTAAACAGGTGAAGTTCTCTGAGCCTACAAGCCCTTTTGCATATTGATTAGTATGTGTTATTTGTTTGCACATGTTTGCCCTTAGAGAGAGACTCAGCATTAAAATTGTTTTAAAATTCCAATTTGAATTCATTTGTATTAGAAATTAGTTTATTTAAGGATCAGAGGTAAATAAGTAAGATTTTTAAAAGCATGTTTTTAAAAGCATTGTAGCTGATTTCTGCAGTTAATTCCTACAAGCAGTGAAAAGTAAGGAACTGGGACATCCTTGGGAACAATCTGTTTAAAATGGCTTACCCCTCTATGAAGAAGCTTGTTTTCTAACATTTATGCATTTTTCAACACATGCATCTCAAAATATCAGCAAGAAAAAAAATTTTTAGACGGTTTCAGGGTTTTAACTTTCACTGAGTTCTCTTTAATCAGAGCATATTAAAAATATTTTTAAGTCTATGAAAACACAAAGCTGGTGATTGCCCCCTTAGGTCACAAAACTGTGACTCGGAGGCCGTGGTACAGAGACTAATAGAAATCCTTGGCACCCGGCGTCCACCTAAGGGAATGATAGAACTATTTGCTGGAGTCGTTTGGCAAAAGGACACAGACATATGGCTTTGGTTCATGGTCACGTTGCCAGTTGTGCAAAGTTAGAGGGTTAGTCGGTACACAGGAGCAGCAGCAACTCAGAAATCAAAAGTGAGACTCCAAACACATCAGCCTCCTCTTAAAGCCACCCAAGCTTTCACAGGCCTGAGGTTTCTTCTATTCGACTCTAGAAATTCCCTTTTAAAGGCAGCTTTTCTGTGGGGGTGTGCATGCCCTCAGCCTCAGCAAGAGCTCTCCCCAGACAGCTGTGCTTGGTCTGAGAGAAGACTGAACCTGCTTCCCCATCAGGGGTGAGGGGACATGAGATGGGTCACCAACATGCAGGATGCCATCGTTCGGTTCTTCAGCTTTTTCTGCAGAATACGACAGTACAGATAGAGCTGGACAGGAACAGAGAGCTGAAATCAGGGATCCTGTGCCCTAAATAAAAGATTTGGAAAATTTTTCATTTCATTTAGAAGAAAGGATTCAAAAAAGTTTCAGAAAATTACTAATATGGCATTAAAGATGCTGTCAAACTTCCTGATTTTATTCATTTAGATGTTTTTAAGTTTGCTTTCTTTCAAAAAAAAAAATTATTGTGTTTGGCTGCACCACATGGCGTATGGAACTTTCCTGACCAGGGGCTGAACCTTTGCCCACAGCGTCGGAGGCATGGAGTCTTAACAACAGGACCACCAGGGAAGTCCTTACATTTATTTTCTGAATTACTCTCCCTGAGAAATAAGTAAATGTATGAAAAGAGAACCAGGAAAATAAAAGGAGGGTGAGAACAGAGGAAAAATATACTTGATCATTCAATCTTGGTTTCCTTCTCAGTGTGTCAACTGTGTTTTTAGGATCACAGTTCATTTCCCCTATCTTTCCCTTGTACCACAGGGAAGCATCTTCTGCTGCCATTTTCAGTCGATTCAAAGCTCTGTTGAAAACAAAATGATGCCAGAATCATCAAAAGGAAGGGCACTCAGTGTAGGGTTCTTTGTTCTTCGATCTGGCCAAGTTTTGTCCCAAGGTACAGACATCATTTAGCTGTTCCATTTTCTGAGGTTAGCCTTTTCCAACTTCCTCAGTTTCTTTTTGTCATTTTAAAAAACCTGACTTTTGTAAAGGAAGCATCCGCTGAGGATGGGGGACTCCTGGTGGGGAGGACCCCTGGACCTCCTCTCGGCAGGCACGGGACTAACTTCTTCTCGCCATCACCGTGAGCTTCTCAGGAATGGAAGAGTCACGTGACACAACAGACAGCCTGCTTTGTCGGTTTACAACTCCCAGGAGAGGAACACTATGAAATTTTCTTTAAAGTGGGATTTATTGTAAGTCAAATGTAGTGAAAGACTTCTCAAATTAAAAGTAGCTACTGGCGTGAAATTCTATGTAACTAGACAGGGCTTCCTGGTGGCTTGGATGGTAAAAAATCTGCATTCCATGCAGAAGACCTGGTTCGATCCTTGGCTTGGGAAGATCCCCTGGAGGAGGGCAGGGCAACCCATTCCAGCATTTTTGCCCAGAGAATTCCTTGGACAGAGGAGCCTGAGGGGCTATAGTCCATGGGGTCACAAAGAGTCGGACACGACTATGCAACTAACACTTTCACCTTCAGACAAGATTACAATTAATTGTATAAGGATTTTGAGAGTGTCCTCAAAATGTTATGATCACCATGGCTTTTCTACTAATATTAAGAAATTCACCGCTACTTATAAATCTATATCAAGGATGACAATGGATAGAATTCTGTTGAAAGGAGAAATAAAGCTTCAAGATTACCAAGAGATTCATTTTACCCAAATCTTAAGAAGTGATTAAATATTTACTTGGAGGTTGTTTTTGTGGACAAATAATTTTGTTTAACCATTGATCAAAATAGAGTTTTAAGTGAAAAATAAAAGGGAACTAAATCTCCTCACAAACAAGTCATTTGCGTGTGTGATGGGAGCAAAACTGAGTTTATCAATCTGGTGTCCTGCTCCTTGAATCTCTCCCTTCCACAAATCAGCAATTCTGGGGGTCCCTGGGGGCTCACATGATAAAGACTCTGCCTGCAATGCAGGAGACCCAGGTTTGATTCCTGGGTCAGGAAGCTCCTCTAGAGGCGGGCATGGCAACCCACTCCAGTATTCTTGCCTGGAGAATCCCATGGACAGAGGAACCTGGCAGGCTATAGTCCATGAGGTTGCAAAGAATTGGACACAACTGAACCCCGAAGAAGGTGCCTATTTTGTGCCGTGGAGTGATGCAGAAGGAAGATCCTCTGATAGCCCCTGATGTATCTAAGTGCCAGGAGGAGAAGGTGGTCAAGCTCAGGTCACTAGGGACACCTGCACATAGCTTTGTAAATCCCTTGAAGATATTACATGAGTTTTCCAAATTCAGGTAAATAGTGAGAATGCATTTCATAGTCATCTTTCTTCTTCACCGCTTCTCTGCTTATCTCCATTGTTGGTTGGCATAGCCTTCCTCTAAGTTTGCTTCTTGGCCTCCTTTATTTTATGTTTCTTTCCCTCTTGCCATTTGTCCTTGTATTAATTCCTCTCTCTAGAGAATTGGGGGAGAAGCTCCTTAAAATTTTTTTTCATGACTTCATTATGAAATAGATACCAAGCAGGAACCCTTTTTTTTCCTTTCAACATAAATATTATATGTAACATATCCATAGTTACAGGTTAATAGAACTTTTCCTGTAGTTTCAGGAAAAATAAGAGTGGCAAAATTTGCCTTTACTGGTTTATCTCGATTGAGTAGATTGATATAGCCAGGAGGAAATGGTAAGAGTCTCAGAAAATGTCTTATTCCCATCCATAAACAATGGGATGTAGATAAAGGCCCTAAGAAATGGGAAGAAGGACAGCTGTTTGGAAAATCAAAGCTCTGTTTTAAGGAAAGAAATGCTTCATTAAGTTTTATGAAGTCAATTGCAGGCTTGTCCATAGCATTTGAGGTGTAGGCAGTAAGGCTGATCAAGCCTCCTTTTCCAATAGAAAAAAAAAATAATGTTCTCCATAAGAAGTGGAGTTTTTAGGATGCAGCCCATGTTGGTTATGGTGGTGGCTGCTTCTATAACCAGGAGAACTTGACCAGGTGGCTGTTCCCCTCCCCCATGCACACTCCTCATGTCTGAGCACCAGCAATGAGGTAGGACGTCCTTCCCATGAAGGAACCATCCCTGGAATGTGGTGCTCACTGAATCCAAGGTTCCATTTTACAAAAATTAGGTCTACCCATCAGCAGTTTATTGAAGTCCATGAACATAATCCATAGAAAGAATGCTTAGAGGTTTCTGCTCCCAGGTGTAAGGTTTTTGTGAACAAAGGCTTTTTTTCAAGCTGAGGTCTCCCAGGAGATCAAGCTTTCTCATGAATGTTAAAACTTCTTGCCCCAAACGAAAGGCCCAAGATGTCTTATATCTTTATCCCCAAGTTGCTGCAAGATGTAACTAAACCCTGAACTTAGGAACTGTCCTTCAGGTGTGAAAGGAGGGAGAGCTGAAATGGGTGAACTGTATGTGGGGGCCTTGATCCCTCCCATGCCCATCACTTGTCCCACGTGTGACGTTGAATGCTGAGCTTCGTGGATGCGTTACCAGTTCTTACAAACCTTGAATGGGATGTGTGTGCTCCAGTATGACGCTATTGTCCAGCCAGAGGACAATAGCATCAGAAAATGCCGTCCTGACGCTGGCACTCCAGGCACCCTCAAGCCAGGGTCCATGAATATTTATTTATGCCTCGCTTCCCAGGACTATGACAGGGAGGCTGCTGCTCAGGGGGAAGGCAGAGCCTTCAGGTGCTCAGACAGCTGGATAGCGAAAGAGCATCAGTCTTGAAGCTGCTAAAGAGAAGGTTGCATTGAAGCAGGTTTCTGAAACTTTTCTGTGTGCTGCTGGCCCTCCTCTTCACACAGTGTTGCAGTTTTCGTGAAGAAATCCATGGAGTCCAGCCTTCACTTGTGTTTGAGTGGGCGATGTTCAGAGTGGTTGGAGGCTAAAAGCGCCTATGTGCAGGATAGCCTTAAGACTCACGTTGAGAGGATTCTCACCACCCACCCCTCCACCTGGCACCCCCCGCTCCAGCAGCAGAAGCAAAATGGATGGTTTTCACCATTTTAACCCTTACACTGCTTATCTGTCTTGTTAAAATCAACCGACTCAATTAGCACGCAGGGAGAGGAGTTTGCACGAGTCGATCCACTTTATATGCAGCAGGGACACTCACAGAGGAGGATTTCACAACACAGGGCTCACCATCCTGTGTAAACCAAGCCACTCTAATCCCGGACAGTGTCACATCTGTCATAAATCCGCGTGGTTTTAAAAGAAGGGACATCTATAGAAGAAAAAAAAAAGCACCTCTGTTTTCTTGTTGTCTTCTGTTATCATGTAGTTTTAAAATAGTTATAACAATAGACCGTTTTTATGTAGGCTAAAGCCATGGCTGCTCGAAAAAGCAGCGCACACTTCTTGTTGGCTAATTTGCAAAACAGTTCAGTGATTGGTGTGGTGTTTATTATAAAATGATGACAAAAGGGTGCTGGTGGTTTTAATAGTTTTAGCTTACGAGGGCTGTCGTTAATTTTGTCTGTAGTGTTGCAGGTGAAAAAATGCACAATGGATAAATAGTCTATATTGGTTTAACTGAACATAATATATAGTGTGTTCTGGAGTTGTTTGTCTCAATAGACTATAGTAATCAAAAGTAATGAACCTATTATGTGCAGGACCTTGGAGAGCGTCGAATGGCAGTAAAAGTGTGGCACATAAAAGGTTTATTAAAGGAAATTAAAGTCCATCATTGCCACACCTGCTCCCCTATTATAAGTCTATGGCAGGTCAGCGCTTTCCATCACAACTCAGCCTCGGAGAGCAGAGATGCGTCTCCCATCCTCATTGCAGGCACACCGCATCCCTGCCTGTGTCAGGATTTAAGGATGGTAGCCGTGGAGAGCACCTTCTGCCTGCCTCTGATTTTCAACCAGCGAAACAACTTCTTTCTGTTTCAGAATTCCTTCTGGTAAAGTGCAAATGTGAATTAAACTGAAATGCTTAAAAGATCCTAGTGAAATGGTTGGAGGTAGTCAGGTCAGAATCTATCTCCATGTGGACAAAAATATCAGACTTTTAAAGTCTTGGCATCCCTTTGATAATTCACTTGGTTATATTTAAGATCATTAGTAATGATGTTTTAGGGAATTTGATGCTGACCGAAACAACACTCAAAGTTTTCTCTCCTTATAGATGTGGATGATTATAACTCACCTCTATTCTGGAATTACCAGAGTAAATGTCATCAACATTTCCAGTGGTATTTTACAATAGGGGCGTTTTGAGGTTTTGTGTTACATTGGGTTTTTACACTGGGAACTTTTTTTTTTTTCCAACTTAGAAACAGGCCTGTATCTGAAGCTGGTCATGCATGTGTGTTCAGTTGTGTCCAACTCTGTGTGATCCTATGGGCTGTAGCCTGCCAGTCCCCTCTGTCCATAGGATTTTTCAGGCAAGAAATATTGGAGTGGGTAGCCATTCCCTCCTCCAGGGGATCTTCCCTACTTAAGGATAGAACCCACATCTCTTGTGTCTCCTGCATTGGCAGGCGGGTTCTTTAAAAAAAAAAGGCCTGTATCCAAAAGGGTCTAGAAATACAAGGGAATCTGGTTGAGTAACTTAGTCTGGAACATTTTGGTTTGGTATTTGAGATTTTGTCTCTTTCACAACAACTGTTAATCAGACCATTCTTCTTTCCATCTTCACGATGCTGAAACTGTCTGAGTCACTAGTGAACACTTGCAGACAAGAACATCTGCCTTCTTGTCCATTTCCTCTGGTTTCAGCATCTACAGAAGTATTTCCAGAACTTGCGGGCTGTAAGAGCAGTCACAGTTCTGTCTCCGCAGAGTCAGATGCTGTTCAGGAGTGGGAAAGCTCCTCTGCTCTTCATAGTGACCTAAAGAACTTCTAGTGGCCTGTGTTTGTATTTTAGTCAATGTCAAAGGAATGACCTAGGATTTTGTGTTCACATTACAGATGGATGCAGAGGCTGAAGATAAAACGCTTCGTACCCGTGCAAAAGGAACCAAGGGTGAGTTAGCATGCAGATTCCGTGCCCAGCACACCGTGAAATGTGGGCATCCCATGCTTGGTCCCTGATGTGTAGTCAGGAGGATCACAACTTCCTTAGGGTTCCCGTGTTTAAATCAAGCCAGGACGCTGCATCATGGCACTCTGGGGCTAAAGAATATGAACCAGAAGTTGAAGGACCCAGATAAGGCTAAATAATGTAGGATGCTAATGTTTACGAAATGCAACCATGAGTAGATTTAAACATCCTGCAAAACAGTATAAGGGTCAGCAAGGGAAGAAGGCTTTGTGGAGACCTCAAATGCTCGACGTGACCTTTAACATCCAAGGGAAAAGTCCAAACCATTCATTTATTGCCAAAGTGGGTTTTGATTTTTATATTATCTGGTTTAGTGGCTCCCAATTTAAACTTCACGCTAGTAAAATGACGATGTTTGGTTTTAGACTGTCCCCGCCGGGGATTTCCGGCAGCTCTGCAAAGTCATGTCTGAAAGGTTTAACTTGCCGGTTACCCTCTCTTTTTGTAACCAACAGATGGTAATGTAATATTGAAATATAAACAGGCCCTTGATGATCAGAACATCTGGAAAACAGGATTGACTGGCAATAATACCCCTTAAGGAAAATAACTTTTATTATAATTAGCTATATTTGTGTGACCCTCCATTCTAAATGGAAGGTTCGGCCTGGCCTCTGGAGGGAGCCAGATAGCTGTTCCTGGCCTGACCCACCTCAGGTTGGCCTCCTGGTGGAGGAAGGTTTGGGCTGGGGAGTGATCACACAGTCGTTTGGAAGCATTTTGAGATTTACAGTTGAAAGCATCTAATCAAATTTGATGCTTTTGTTAGCTGTGTTTGTGTTGTATAGTCAAGGTACATAATCCCCATTTCAGTGAAGTATGGAATCACCCATTTTTTAAAACTGCAGAATGATTTTTTTTTCAGTTAAAATAGAACCCTGATTATCATTAGGCATGATAACCAACATGCAGAATCATGCATTTGCATTTGGTCCAAGATATGGAAATTTTCTCTACCCAAACTGAAGTTGTGCCATATTCTTTCCCAGGGTTAGTTAAAGTTACTTTAAAAGTAGTTACATCATATATCCTATTATTTGGAGCAACTTCTCTGGTGGCTCAGTGGTAAAGAATCTGCCTGCAAGGCAGGACATACAGGTGTGATCCCTGGGTTGGGAAGATCTCCTGTAGAGGGAAATGGCAACCCACTCCAGTATTCTTGCCTGGGAAATCCCATGGACAGAGGAGCCTGGTGGGCTACAGTCCCTAATATTTGGAATGCGATTTTGGAAACATCAAAGTTTTAGGCAGCAAAGTTCTCCATGGAATAAGAGTTTAGTGATAATATCCTAGCATTATTTAGGATAGGCTCACGTCTGCCATAAATATCAGTATTCTAGGAAATGTATTTGGATTATTCGAATCTCTTATTCTGACTTCTGAAAACACACAGCTCTCTCGTACTTCAAATGCATTTTAATTTGCCATTCTTTTTAGACTTTGAATCCTTTTGGCACATACATAAGCACTCTTAAACAGAGCCAAAATGTTGTTGGAGAAATGAAACAAATGTTTCTCATGTAGCGTGAGTCATCTTGAAAACCACCTGTTGCCTCTCTCAATATGCTGCTTATTCTGTGGTAGGCAGGTATTTATAAACATGAACTTCTTTAGTTCCATCATTTCTTTTTTCCTCTAACTGCTTTCTTTTACAAATTTATTTATTTTTAATTGAAAGATAATTGCTTTACATAATTTTGTTATTTTCTGTCAAACATCAACATGAGTCAGCCATGGGTGGACATATGTCCCCTCCTCTTTCACCTCCCTCCCGTCTTCCTCCCTGTCCCACTCCTCTAGGTTGATACAGAGCCCCTGTTTGAGTTCCCTGAGACATACAGCATTCCCATTGGCTATCTATTTTACATTTAGTAATGTAAGTTTCCATGTTACTCTCTCCATACATCTTACCCTCTCCTCCCCTCTCCCCATGTCCATAAGTCTTTGGAAAAATCAAAGCTCTTCTTTCTATAAGTGTCTTATTTTTAATTGGAGGTTGAAATTAACATTACTCAAACATCTCCTCTTTCTCCAGGAATAAAATTTATGGAACAGAATCTTAAGACATTTATTAATAAAATATTATCCATTTTATTTAAATGCTTGTTTAATATAAATAAAATGCAAATAAGATTCTTTTGAAAATTTTCCTAGAGACAATAAAATTGATTTAAAAAGTAGTTCAGGGACTTCCCTCGCAGTCCAATGGTTAAGACTTCACCTTCTAATGCAGAGGTGTGGGTTCGATACCTGGTCGGGAAGCTAAGATCTCACATACCTTGCAGCCAAAAAACCAAAACATCAGAAGCAATAGTGTAACAAATTCAATAGACTTTAAAAAATGGTCCACATTAAAAAAAAAACAACCTTAAAATAAAAAGCAGTTTGTCCTCTGTGCTCCTGTGCTTTTTCGGTGAGATTCTAGAGACAGGTATTTGGAAGTTGATCCATGACTGCAAAGTCCCAGGGTCACTGGAGGCCTGATCCAGAACCATCTGTTCTGGGCCCTGGTCACCTGTCTTCTTGTGTCCAAAGAACCAGAACCAGAAAGAGGAATCAGCCCAAAGGGAAACTTGTTGGGTGTGTACTAACCAGGGCTTCCCAAGTGGCGCTAGAACACACCTACCAATGCGGGAGATGTAGGAGACTTGATCCCGGGGTCGGAGGAGGGCCTGGTAACCCATTCCAATATTCCTGTCTAGAGAATCCCATGGACAGAGGAACCTGGTGGGCTACAGTCCATGAGGTTGAAAAGGGTCAGACAATACTAAAGTGACTTAGCACGCATGTAATGCACTAACCACGCACTGGTCGTTATCCCGAGGAGGTGAAAGGCTTCTCTCATGCGGTTTACAAAATTGTGCACTGATTTTCCTTTTCTGTCTTCCTTTTTGTCAGTAGCACCAATGGATTCTCTAATCCAGGAGCTCAGGTAAGAGTTGCTACTTTACTTTTTCTAAGATTGATTGGCTTTAATTATTAGAATGTTTTGTACTTTTCAAGCCTCAGATCCTCATTTTACGGTGAGCGCTAAGCCAGTGGGCCTATTTCATGTGCCTCTGTCTCTGCACCAAAGAGATAAAGAAGGGGAGAAACTACTGACTGTCTATCTAAAGCAATCCAAGCTAATATTCTGATAACAAGACACCATTCTTCTGCAACGTGAGTGGTTTCCCACTTTCTCCTCATAGGGTGTGCTGCCTCTGTGTGCATACCCCGCATGTGGTTTGTTTTCGTGCTGATGGAAACAGAGAACTGAGGTCATCTGAGAACCTGACTGAGGAACAAGCCCAGTCCAGAATGCCCCATGTTTCTCCTTAAAATCAGATAATTGTTTTATAGGTTCCACGTGTAAGTGATATCACATGATATGTCTTTCTTTGTCAGGCTTGTTTTACTTTGATAACCCACCAGCGTTGCTACAAGTGATGTTCCTTCACTCCTCGCACTGGTGTGTGAGGAATATTCCACTGTAGATATGTACCAAATCTTTACCCATTCATCTGCTGATGAACACTTAGGTGGCTTCCATGTCTTGGCTAATACAAATGAACTTATTTACAAAACAGAAGTAGGCTCACAGACGTAGAAAACGAAGTTATCCTTACAAAAAGGAAGAGGGGGATAAATTAGGAGTTTGGGATTAACATAGACACATTACTATATATAAAATCAATAAACAGGATCCTACTGAATACACAGGGAGCTATACTCAATATTTTGTAATAACTTCTAATGGAAAAGAATATGAAAAAGAAATTATATATAATATATATGTAGCTGAATCACCATGCTGTGTACAAAAAACTAACACAACCTTGAGAATCAACATACTTCAATTAAAAAAAATTTTTTTAATTATGAGATAATCATGTGAATTTTTGACTGTAGGTATTTGAAGGTAATGTGACATGAAATTCGGGGTGGATCTAAGCACTTCAGACTTAGAGACTGTGATATGGGCCTCAGGCAATGCTCTGGAAATTCCAGTTGACTAGTTTTTGCAGAGTAAACTCCAGTACATAGGTTTTCTTTCATAGTCTTTGCAAGGTCTGGCTTTGTTTTGTTTTGAAGTGCATCTTTAAAAAGAAATGTATGTTGCTGCTGATACGTTTTCTGTCCTGGTGCTTTTTCTTAACAAAATTTGTCAAGCAAGAGGAACCCCTTATCTCTTCTCTAGGTGTGCAAACCCAGAAAGTCCCAAACTCAGGGTCTAATCCATCTTTCTGGAAGCAGCGGTAGTATGCGTGTTCCTCAGGGGAAATGTGCGGAAATTGGAGTATGTGCAACAGTGTCTGGACATGCACTGGTGTGTGAATGTGTAACAGTGTCTGGTACACCTGGAAATTTACAGTGTGTGCATTGACAGTTTACATAGTCATTTTTCGAGGCAGCTGTGCCCTGCGGCTTCCTAAAGGAGTACCTTCAGTCCATTCATCAATTGAATGGGACGGGATCTGTCAGAATTGGGTACAAGCCTTCATGCTGGAGCTTTTCTCTGTGGAAATGTGTTTGTAGGAAAGCCATGGCCCCTTCTACATGGATGTTGTCATTGAGAATTTTATATTTTAAACTGCTTTTATAAGAGTAGAGCCCAGAATACACCCACACATAGGGACAGGATTAAATGGCTGAAGTATCTGGCTCCCTTAAATTCTTGCTTTTGCATCTTTTCTTGTTGACAATTCCTATTTGTTTGGAGATGATGTCTCTGAGGAGTAGAGGAGAGAAGTTGACAGTGCTCAAGGATTCAGGGGTCTGTGATATGTGATCTCCCAGGGAGGATCCTTGGGGTCTCACAGCTGAAGAACTAAGTGTGTTTTCCAGTAGGGTTCTTTGTAGAGAGCTGAACTACTCAGAGGCAGGGAAGGCCTTTTGAGTAATGAGTCTTGAAGAATAATGTGAAAAACAAAGGAAAATTTTGAAGAAATGAATATATTTTGTGTTTGACCTAAAATTCATAGAGAAAAGAGAGGACTTTAGCAGAGAGAAATGGCTTTCTGAGAGAAGCAGCATTGTTTAAATAACCTCATTGGAAAAGACCCTGATGCTGGGAAACATTGAAGGCAGGAGAAGGGGACAACAGAGGATGAGATGGTTGGATGGCTGACTTGATGGATATGAGTTTGAGCAAGCTCTGGGAGTTGGTGATAGACAGGGAAGCCTGGTGTGCTACAGTCCATGGGGTCGTAAAGAGTCAGACACAACTGAGTGACTGAATTGAACTTAACTAATGGCAAAATAGAGATTACTAGTAATATTTAAATATGTTAATATTTATTAACATCAATAATTACAGTCAAACTAATATTTATTGAAAACCAGAGAATCCTGAGTGTCCTGGAGCAGTTTGTTTCATCAATTCTCCAAGAACCTTACAAGGTAGAAAACTATCGTTTTTCCAATTTTCAGATGAAGAAAGTGAAAATAAATAGTTTACATAAATAGCCTAAGATTCAACAGCTAGTAAGGAATTCAGACTTCTAACTCAGGCCAGCTCCTCACCCTGGCTGCGTGCTCTCTCCTACGCAGTTAATGCTGATTATCCAGAATATGAATCAAAAAGAAAGTCTGCCATCCATGTCCTCAGAATCTGGATTGCTACAATTTTGTAGTTTAAGCCTTACGGTTTATTTTTAAAAGCCTATTGGTGTTCAGTTGCTCAGTTGTGTCCAGCTGTTTGTGATCCCATGGACTGTAGCCCGCCAGGCTCCTCTGTCCATGGGATTCTCCAGGCAAGAATACTGGAGTCGGTTGTCATTCCCTTCTCCAGGGGATCTTCCCGACCCAGGAATTGAACTTGCATTTCAAAGCCTAGTTTTCTGAAATTCGAAGAAGAATACACTTCAATTAAAAATAACATTTCCTAGTCTCCTAATTTTCTGAATAAATATTTGTCAGATATTCAATTTTACCTAACTTGTCATTAAATTAATTAATCATTTCAGAAAGCTTGTGATAATTGCTGGAAAATTAATAAGCAAAATGAATTCACCTATTTTTTTCTTTACTGAGAATGAGTTTATAAAAATTACTGATTATTGTTAATTTGATAATTACTTATTTTCAACAGTCTGATCATGCTCAGGCTAAATAGGTCTCAAGCTGTTTCTTAAATGGCTCAAGTTGATCCAGGTATGAACCCTAATTGCCGTTCTATATAAACCTTGAAAAAAAGTCCAATTTGTATGGAAAATTATAGTTTTGTTCTCTTTTTAATTTTGTCCAACTTTATCCATTTGCTACAGTTTTTCCTCTGACTGATTCTGCAGCTTTGTTCTGGTCTAGAACCCAGAGTCTGTTGCTCCTGAATTTTGAGTATCTAAGGAAATGTGGCTGATTTTCCCCAGTGTAAAACTTGTGGCTCTTTTGCAGAGAACCTTGGCAACTTTATTTAGTTCTTTCTTTTAGAATGCATTGGACATGTTATTGCTTCTACAGCTACTACTTACAAAAACACTAATACAAATGAAGCTGATTTAAATATATTGCATATTGTTCCTGACACTAATAAAAATTGATACTGACATTCTCATCTTCTTATGATTCTCTGTGTCAGCTACTATCCTCACCATTAAAAAAGCAATTTATAACCTCAGACCCACCTTTAATCATGTGTCTTATTAGCATTTCCAGTTTTTCCTCCAGCACAATTCAGGTTACATGTGGTGCTAAGGGAGCTCTCACGCGTCCGTCTAAATCACGACCGTTGGATTTTCTGTGCTCTTTTCTTTTATTACTGTTATCCTTAATCTGATCCTCCTGCAATTGCATCTGCTAATATTGGTAATTGTGTTCTGCGTCAGTAAAGTGTTTTACACCAGTCCAGCCCCTCTCCTCTCATTAGGAAAATATATTCCAGCCTTTGAAATGGCTTTTCTATGTGACTCCTTAGAGGCACAAGTGAATTCAAGGCTCTTAATTATATTAGAGGTAAATCCCACTGTCCTTTCATGGTCTTATTGCTGCCTCCCAGTTAGCTGAAGTTTTGTAATAAAATTTTAATTTAGTTGTCTCTTTTTACTTGGTTAGGTCACTAACTCTTGTCTGACTCTTTGTGACCCCCTGGACTACAGAAAGTCAGGCATCTCTGTCCTTCACAATCGCCTGGAGTTTGCTGAAATATATGTCCATTGAGTGATGCTATCCAATCATCTCATCCTCTGCCACCTCCTTCTCCTTTTGTCTTCAGTCTTTCCCAGCATCAGGGTCTTTTCTAATGAACTGGCTTTTAGCATCAGGTGGCCAGAGTATTGGAGCTTCACCTTCAGCACCATTCCTTCCAATGAATATTCAGTGTTGATTTCAAGTGACATTGTCTAGGTTTAACTGACAAGCCAGGTTGGGGGAAGTTAGTGCTTTATCCCTGCAAGGTCTTTGACTGAAAGAGACTGGACCAGAGTCAGAACTGTGGGCCTGTCTGTGGTGCAGAGTGTACTCCATGCCTCACCAGACACAGTGTAGTCACTGTATTGCCCCGATACTGCAGACCCTAGCATTCCTTTGTTCACCCAATAGTCTTTACTTTTTAGAGCAGTTTTATAGTCATGGCAAAACTGAGCAGAAGGTGCAGAACTCCACACAGACCCCCCACAACCTCCCCCACCATCAGCACCCCCACCGGGTGGTATCTTTGTTACCGCTGATGAACCTGCACTGTCATGTTGAGATCCCATCTTAGCATCCACATTTGGGGCAATATTTACTTACATCTCATCAATAGATGAATAAATCAAGGTGGACTATACTGCTGATTAGAGATCACTGTCCTTCCTTCTGGATTTTTGTATTCCATGAATGAGTTATGTGATTTTAAGTCTGTGTTAATATACCTGGAGTTCGTACAAATCTCTGTTCATTCTAGTTGTTTTCCTTTCAAAACGCTGTCTCCCAGGCGATGAACTGGTGTGGGCCTTGTCCTTCCAAGACGGATTTTACAGATCATGAGGTGTGTGTTGTTTTTGCTGTTGGCCTGAGGTCAAGGACGGGCATTTAAAACGCGGCCAACACAGCACGCAGAGCTGAGAGACTGAAGAGCAGTCTTTCCAGTTTGCGTCTCTAACGCGACAATTGCATGGGGCGGGTGCTCCCCAGCTTAGCTGCGTATGTTCTGCTTTCCAGCATAAAGCCTGCATTTTGGGAAAAACAGCATGGGGCTTATACATAACTATTCCAAGTAAAGTTTCTCAGAAAAAATAAGAACAAGCAAATGTGCTTTCTTTTCTCTACCTTTTTTTTCCATGTTCCAATGTTATCACAAGGATATGGGTGGTACAGGTCAGCCAACAGTTCTAGGACATACGGCGCGAACATCTCCAGAAACCAGACCTTTTCTAAAACCGTGATGCAGGCCACCCTTGTGGGCCGCACATGAAGATGCACCCGCCGAGACTTTAGGTTTGCAGAACTCAACCGCAGAGATCACTGTTTATCCACTTAGCTCTTCTTTCTTTAGTGCTTGCTTGCTTCAGTTGTGTCCGACTCTATGACCCCATGGACTGTAGCCCGCCAGGCTCCTCTGTGCATGGGATTCTCCAGGCAAGAACACTGGAGTAGGTTTGCCGTTTCCTTCTCCAGGAGATCTCAACCCAGGGAGTGAACCCGCCTCTCTTGCCTCTCCTGCACTGGCCGGCAGTTCTTTACCACTAGCGCCACCTGGAAACACAAACCATTTTACACAGCGCAGTTTGCTGCTCTTGAGTGAGGAAAGAATAGTTCCTTCCGTGGTGTTTGTTCAGCACTTACTCTGCACCAGTGTTGCCCCAATTAGCACGTTGGTATAAAAAACCGGGGGATTATATGATAACATCCCCGTGGGTGACATTGTAGAGGGAGAGGGCCCCTCCGACTCGGGGACCAGGTGTCACCCAGAGCCTACCTGCTCGGAGCATGCCTGGGTGTTTATTAGAAGTGCAGGCTCCCAGGCTAACTCCAGACTGAGTGAACCTGCATTCTTGTGAGGTCTCTGAGGGCATAGCAACCACTCCAGTATGCTTGCCTGGGAAATCCCACGGACAGAGGAGCCTGCGGGCCACAGTCTGTTGGGTTGCAAGGAGTCAGACATGATTGAATGACTAAAACTTTCACTTTTCACAGGCATCTCCAAGTGTTCTCAGAGGATTTGGTTATGTCTCAGACAAAATCCAGAGTCTCTTTCAGCTTCCATGGGTCACGTGCCTGCCTTGTCACCTTGATGTGTAGGGAACCAATGCACTGAGGCTCCTTTCAACCTGCCCAGGCACGTCACAGTTCAGGTGCAGCTGCTGTCTTCTCACCCAGTTGTTGCATGGAGCGTCTCTAACCCAATGTAGAAGTATTCATTCCATCTCTTATTTCTCCTTCATCTTCTGAGAAGGAACGATTGACTTGAATCACTGGCAGGTTCTTCATTTCTGCTGTTATCTCTCAAGTAAGCTATTAATATACCCACTGGAAGTCTCCTCTCAATTACAGTATGTGTTTGCAAACATAAGAGTTCTGACACTTTGTTGTGTTTTTCTGGCTGGAAGTGTGAACCCAGGTAAGCGTGTCCCACATGCTGACATGTCAACTCCCTACCCCTAAAGCATGTGTGTGCTTTAGTTGCAGTGTTTCCTCTCCGTGCGTGACTTCCTGGAGCTCTTAACGCAGGGGAGTGTGTTGGGGAGAAACTGGGTGAACCGCCACCCTGGATCCAGGGGACCTCGTGGTGGGTCAGACCCTCTGTGGGACCTCAGAGCCCTGTTCAAATGTCACATCCCTCTGCCTTCTTGACTAAGGCTGCTCCATGCAGCATTTTCAGTCTCGGCCTCTGGGTCCCACAAATCGTCCCCCACCTCCAAACAGAGCTAATCTGGCCTCCAGCTTTATGCAGACCTGCCTTCTGACTTGTCTTCGCCTTTGAAGCTCTCTGCTGCCTTTTCACTTCGTTTTTTTCCTTGTGTGATCATTCTCCTTGTTTATTTCATCCTCCTTGAAACAGAAAGTGCTTTTTTTCATATCACATCCACTTCCGAATGTTCTTCTTCCAGTCTCATCACCAGACTGTTTTCTGTAGGAAATCCCAAGCCTAAAACTCCTTCTTATTTTATTTTATTTTATGTTATATCATTCTCTTTCCATCTCAATTCTATTACATCTGTTCCTGGCAGCATTCTCTCCTTTATCTTTTCCCCTGTGGGATTTGTAGTCACTCTTTAAGGCTAATGACTAATGTCATCTCCGCCGTGAGCTGTCCCCATGACCTCCCAGGCTGACTAATACTTTCTTCCATTGTGTCCCCAAAGCACTTCTTTTCCTGTCTGTTTTAAAGCACTTATTACTTTGAATTATAGCTATTTTATTATTCATTCATCCATCTGTCCACCCATCCAGAAGAAAGCAGATCTCCTGCCTTCAAGTTTAGAATTTGGTTGGTGAGACATCAAAAAAGAGCAAACTATTGAACAAAACTTTAATGAATCGTACATAATTCTTTTTAATATACTGTTAACTTTTTGAAAACAAGAAATCTATTTACTATTGTATCTTTAGTACATGATGTTACTTGAGGTGTTGTTTTTTTTTTCTTATTGTCTACCAATGTTCATTTAGAGAATAAGCAATGCAGTTAGTGGTAGGTGGTACAGTGGTAAAGCATCCACCTGCCATTGCAGAAGACAAAGGAGACTCAAGTTCAATCCCTGGGTCAGGAAGACCTGGAGACCTGGCAAAGGGATTATTGACAACTCACTCCAGTATTCTAGCCTGGGAAATCCCATGGACAGAGAAGCCTGGTAGGCTACAGTCCATGAGGTTGCAAAGAGTCAGACACGACTGAGCAAGTACCTTTACCTTGATGTAATTAGTGACTCATATGAAGGAATTTTTATTTAATATGTTGATTCTCTTTTATATAGTGCCTATAACCTCTCTGCTTTCAAATTCTTCAATTCTTTCCCGACTTCTGTCCCTTCAAAGTCAAGACTATTTAAAAGAGTTAAGACCCCATAGTAATAAAATATTAAAAAGTGCCAAAAAAGTAACAAAAATAAATAAAATCAAGGCTGCTTAGTTGGCAAAGCTTCCACAAGCCCCTTGACTACAAACCAGGCCACTCTAGTTGTAATCATCATTTCTCATTTGTTTTCTGCCATCAGTACATGTTTTCCTCTACAGTCTATTTCATCCAACATAAAAACAAGGTGCTCTTATCTCTGTCACTTTCACCCTTAGTTTCCTTGGGTCATTTTCAGTCAGGAAAAGAAATCACAGCCAGAATATAAGTGCCTACTGCCTGTTTCTGAGATGCTTTTGTAAGGAATCAGCCAGTGAATCTGTGGACAGGAGGCCTGGGGTCACAGGGCAGCAGGTGGGACCGCTGCTACTGGATGCATGGGCCCTTGGAGGAAGGTGAGGACTGGAGTGTCTGATCCATGAAGGTGCTCACATGGTCCCCACCTGAGGTCGGCATGCTGCTCATGGGGCAGGATGTTCTCCAGGCCAGGATAGCCGCACTTGTAGGGAAATGATCGCATATGCCCGGGGTGACCATGGAGTCAGCTCTGCTCTTCCTGGTACCCCGTGAAAGCTGAGAGAGTTCAGACCCCTCAGCCCTCTGAGGGCCTGTGTCTTTGGAGGCAGAGGTAGACACAGAGCCCACCATTTCTCTTGGGGTCAGGGCCTCCAAGTTCCTTGCAGGAAGGAAGAACTGGCAGGCCCACTCACCTTCCTGACCTCCCCTGCCTCTCTGATTCTATCTCAGCTCTCATCTCTGGTTCTCCCTCAGCTCCCCAGTCTCTAAACATTGGAGCCCCACTCCAGGTGGGTCCCTGACCCTCTTTGCTGGAGACTTCTTGGTGAACTCTTCCAGGCTTTCAATCCACTTGCATGTCAAATCCGCTCTTCCCTGAACTTCAGACTCATTCTGATGGGAAGTGACTTGTGGACGTGCAGGCTCAGTCTTTAGTTGAGAGCTTCTAAATCAGGGACAGCCTCTAAAAGCAAGTTATTTCTGATTCAGTGGAATACTTGGCTGCCAAAGCACTGTGCATATATATACTTGCACATACACATATATAGTGAGATGACACATACATTTACATACACCCAATTTTAATAATACAGCGGAGGAGATGATCCCTGCTAATTCAGCACTCACTTGACTATTTTAACGCTTGATCCTCCTTTTAAATATTTCTCCCGCATGGCAGCAAGTTCTGTGAAATGATTCATGATATGTTTTGGTGAAGTGGAGAAGGATAAATGGAAGCCATCCAAATGTCAGACAACTCTTGTTCATACCGATGGCCTTGTGTGTATCTGTAAGTTTCTAGTTTTTTTTTTTTTCAGTTCAGGGACCTAAGAAAGGAAACTAGATTTATGGACCAAATATCTGCATTCAGGTAAATGTCAAGAAATAAAATCGGCATTTACGATGATAGTCATAAAAAAGCCACATGCTCTAAAAGTGTCTTTTGTCACAGTCGTGTTAAAAGCCAGACATCCCCGTGTTAGTTGAAGGAGTTGTGTTGCTGTGTTTGTGTGTGTGCCTAGTCTGTTTTGTTTCCATCAGGGGGTGAGCCTCTCCCTCCTGTTGGTTGCTCTTGGTGTCTATTTCTGCTGGTCTTTGACATTGTGCCCTCGGCATACCCACACACAAATGCACACACGCACACAGGTGCACACGCACACACGGGTGCATACACAGTGCTCACATGCACACAGGTGCACATGCACACAGGTGCACACACACACGTGGGCACATAGTGCACATATGCACACAGGTACACACACACGCACACATAGGCACATACACAGTGCACACACACACACGTGGACACACACAGGTGCGCACACACACACGGCACATACACAGTGCACACACACACGTGCACACATACATGTGGGCACACACACAGTGTGCACACCCACAGGTACACATGCACACACGTGAGCACATACACAGTGCACACACACACAGCTACACATGCACACACGTGGGCACATACACAGTGCACACAGGTACACACGCACAGACACATGGACACACAGGTGCACACGCACACACATGTGGGCACATACACAGTGCACACACGCACAGGTGCACACACACACACGGGTACACAGTTTCTTCCCGGCCTCCCTTCCCTCTCCCTCTCTCTCCCTTTCCTTCTCTGCATATTACCTTTTCTTCTTCTGCAAATGTCTGCTTTCAATGTTCTACTAGACCCACCCCTCTTGAAACTGAGAAAACCATTCTTTTGAACACTGAGAAATATTTATAGTAGAAACCACACCGGGAATGACCAGGAAAAGAAATCAGCAAATAGTGAAAAAGGGCAACATTGATAAAATCCGTTCTAGATGACAAAAATGATGAGACTCTCCTGCTTACTACAGAATAATCAATTATAAAGACTGCCTGACAGAAGTATGTGTATATAAATGTTGTCTGAAGAAGTGAATTCATTATGTTTTAAAGAACATGAAGACACTATGTTAGTTGCTAATATGCCAAATATGGTTATGATTATCTTTTGAATGTAAAAACATTGCATTTAAAAAATATTTTTATTTTTAAATTAATTAACTAATTTGGCTGTACCAGGTCTTAGTTGTGGCACACAGGATCTTTGCTCTTCATTGCAGCATGGGGGATATTTAGTTCCAGCCTGTAAAGTCTTAGTTTTGATATGTGGGATCTAGTTTCCTGACCAGGGATCAAACCTGGGCCCCCTATATTGGGAGAGTGGAGTCTTAGCCACTCAACCACCAGGGAAGCACCCAAAACATTTCATTCTTAAATAAAATTTTTTAATGAATTAAGCCTTACTCTCTGTCATTCTCAATATTCAGAGCCATTTAGAGCCTGCTCCTTAGAAAGAGTTCATGTCTGCACATCTTGGGAAAAAGGAAAAGTCAGTAAATGTTCACAGGAGAGAACAGAGGACACCTGTGTTCTAGTCATTCAGTACTAAAATAGGTGGTACTTTATGCTTCCTGATCTTCATTTAAAGCCACCAAATGTAGGGCTTACTTGTGTGGTCCTGATGTGTTTCAGGGAGTGATGGCCCCACGATCACAAAGAGGCTGCAAACCCATCCCTAGTTCATGGTTTTACTTTCTGAATAAATAAAGTAGGATTTACTGACTCACCTGCTCCTGTTAACCCCACCCACCACCATCTCTCCTTTGGCTTTCCTCGGTGGAGAGGGCAACCGGGAGCAAAAGCCCATGTGGATCAAAGACCTGTTGTTCCAAGGAGAGTGGGCAGCCACCTCGTCCGAACAGTCACCGGGTAGGCTTTGATGCCCCTCCCAGGGAAAGGTGATTCCTGTTTGCGTGAAGTCGTCTTCACACACTTGCATCTGGATGGGGCTCAGCTCCAGGCCTCATTTATGAAGTGTGATACCAAGACCCAGGCCCATAGATGCATTGGTGCTGGTGCGTGCTTGCTCAAGTCGTGTCTGACTGTTTGCAACCCACGGACTGTAGCCCTCCAGGCTCCTCTGCCCATGAGATTTTTCATGGAATGAAAATACTGGAGTGGGTTGCCATTTTCTCCTCCAGGGCATCTTCCCAACCCAGGGATCAAACCCTTGTCCCCTGCATCTCCTGCACTGACAGGCGGGTTCTTTACCGCTGCACCACCTGGGATGTCTGCAGATGTACAGGAGATAAGAAATGAACAAGAAGCACTCTGTTCCCTTTTAGACAGCTCCAGGTTACTGGGAGAGACAATGGCAATTAGGGAGTTAAGTTTTACAATCACGGAAACTTCCAGACCCCCGTGGTGGCACAGAAGGAGTGTGTTCTGACAGTGTTGCCAAAATGATATCATTGGGAAGAGTGTGTCCACCAGCATGGTGGGGCAAGGGAAGCAGGAGGATTGAGAGAGTCTTCTTAGCTCCACTGTTACTCAGGATTCAGAGTAAGTTTTTATTATTGTTATTGTTGTTATCATTATTATTATTACAGTGTGGCTTTTAATGGCTTGACTATTTTATGAAAAAACTGTTGTGGACATTTTGCAAGTAATTGATCATTCATAAAACTTAATCCCAATTAAATGAGGAAAAAGCATCTATTAGCTCTGGCCTTATGGGAAAAAAACTCTCACTCTTATAAACCTGATATTATCAAATAACCTTGCCAATGGAATCAGTGTTCCATGACAGCAAACCAGCCATCGATAAATAGCAACAGCGTGGCTGCTGAATTGATGACATGAGTCACAGGAGAAGCTTAAATTATAGGTTTTCTGTGGGTGCTGTGCTTCACACAGCTCTGTGAACGTGAGCATGGGCACAAGTGTCCACCACGTGGCTGAGTGAGCTGGGCGTGGACTCGGGGATTGTCCTCCATGAGTGTCCACCATGTGGCTGAGTGAGCTGGGCGTGGACTCGGGGATTGTCCTCCATGAAAGAAAAGTGACCCCAGGCTCATCTGTGTAAAAGTAAACTTGTGTTTGTGGTAGCCTGTGACTTGGAAATCAGGAGGCCCATTTCAAGTGAACACAGATTTAACTTTCCTGCAGGGGCCTGTCTCCTGATTTTGTAGAAGCTGGTCGAGTAGCCGGGCGAGAACTTGCTGCCAAAGTCTCGCCATTCCTCCCGGGTACTCAGCTATGGGGGCTGTTCCCAGCATTGGTCCCTCTCGTTGCCTACATACCCCCTCCATCTACATCCTCTTTCTTCCCTAGCATCCCTGCTTGCCTAGATGGCTCACCTGGTGACCTTCATCCCTAAGGGACCTGAGCCCTGGTCGCCATGACCTTCAAGTTCTCTGGCTGCTGCCCAGCTGATTGGCTATCAAGTCTGGCCAGAAAGTACCAGGAGAGGCCAAGAGGGTCACCAAAGGGCCAAATGTATTCTTCTCTGTTCCCCAAATTTAATGGCAGCCTTGCTGTTCCCAACAGCCAGGATCCATACTCCTGCCAGGATGGCAACCCTCCCCTGCCTGCTGGACTCCCTGCCCAAGAAATCCACGTGACTGAGAGTCAGGCAGAGCTGGAACTTTGATCGGACTCTCAGGTGTCCCCCAGTGGAAGCCCTCTCTTAAGGGACCAGGATCTTTAGATCCTCAGAGGATAGATTTAGGGGGAGTAATGTACAGATCCTTCAAGTTAGTCATTAGGAATTATAGTAAACCAAGTCATTCCTAATGCCACCTGTTTGTTAGTTCTTGGGCTCAAATATCCAAACCATGGAGGGCAGGACACTGTAACGGTCATCACGTGCGCATGCTGGCCCCAAAGAAGGCACACCCTCTTGGCAGCATAGCACCTTCAAGTCAGCATCTCACCTTTGCCTTTGAGAAGTTATTCTGTCACTCCATCTGGCCAGGATATGCCGTAAGTCATACCAGTGGTGTATCCAGTTATAATCTTTGTCTTCCTAGCTGAGTCTCTTTTGGTCGCATGAGAATGCTTGTTGGCAGAATGTTCAGATAGCAGTGCTGTGTGAAACGCTGAAGATGGGCCAGGCGAATCCATACTCAAATACATGTGTGTATGTTAGCTGCTCAGTCGTGTCCTATTCCTTGTGACCCCGCAGACTGTAGCCCGCCAGGCCTCTCTGTCCTTGGGATTCTCCCAGGCAGGAATGCTGGAGTGGGTTGCCATTTCCTTCTTCAGGGGATCTTCTGGACCTAGGGATGAAACCCACATCTCCTGCACTGGCAGGAAAATTCTCTACTGCTGAGCCAGTGGGGGGAATGCCAGCAGTCCTGGTTCCCCTCGCTGATGGAAAGTATGTATCTGCCCCATCAGTGACTGCAAAATGCTCATAGTTGCATCTACGTTAATCTGTAAAGCAAATATCCTTTATGTTGGTCTAGCAGTTGCAATTAGAACTATTATTTGAGTTTGTGGTTGCCCATTGTTAACCCTGAGGATCAGTCTTACCAAGAGTCTGCACTTTAACTTTTTATTTTATTTTGGAATATAGCCGATTAACAGTGTTATGATAGTTTCAGGTGCATAGCAGAGTGGCTCAGCTATACATCGACAGGTATCCATTCTCCCCCAAACTCCCCTCTCATCCAGACTGCCACATGACATTGAGCAGAGTTCTCTGTGTTGTACAGCAGGTCTTTGTTGGTTATCCTTTTTAAATACAACAGTGTGTGCATGTCCATCCCAAACTCCCTAACTATCCCTTCCCCCCATCCTTCCCCCTAGGCAACCACAAGTTTCTTTAAGTTTTGTGAGTTCCTTTCTGTTTTGTGCATAAGTTATTTTGTATCACTTCTTTTTAAATTCCATGTATAAAGGATGTCATATGCTATTTCTCTAGCTTCCTTGACTCACACTGTTAAATTTAATGAAGAGAAAGAACACAGGGCCCACCAGCCATGCATCCTTTAAGTTTTAAGCGACACTAATCACTGTCATTTCTTCTAGAATATGATGTTTGGGGGTTACTGTTTTGATGCTGGGACGGAGAAGTTTTAGAGGATTCCACGTTCCTACTTCACTTCCCAAGAAGCCAGTTATGTTTTTGTGTTTACCTGAGAGGAAAGAGCCCAAGTGCCTCTTCATTTGCGTGTCAGTTTTTCTGCCATGTTTTTGCGCACTTTTAAGTTACTTGTCATTTTCCTATTTATTTGAAAGAATTCTTTGTCTTATTGGCCTTTTATTGTTTTGAAGAGTATAATATATCTACAGAAGCATGTACTTATCATAAGAGGAGAGCTCAATGAAATTTCATGACCTAAACAATTTTGTGTAAATAGATGAAAAACCAGAATATTGACAGAAAGCTCTCCTTATTGGCTGGTATCTCTTGATGAATAAAGGTTCTTAAGTTTCAGGTGTTCTAATTTATCAGTGTTTTCCTTTAAATCATTGTGTTTTGTAAACTGCTTAGGAAGTTTTTGCCAAGGTCATGAAAGAACTTTCTCACATTTTTTTCCTGGAAGTTTTATTGTTTCATAGCACGTGATTTAAATCCATAACCTGTCATGAATAGCTTGTTGTATGCACTATCAATTAGAGTCAAGATTTTTTTTCAGATAAATATTCAGTTGACCCAGTGCCAGCCACTGAGGAGACAACTCTTTCCCCAGTGACACCTTTGCCGTGAATTGTCTGTGTTTGTGTGAGTCTATTTCTGGATCCAGTAGATGGAATGTATACTCTGTTCTTTTTCTCTATTTGTTTATGTTTGCACCAGAAATACCTGTCTCAGGTACTAAAGGTTTATGATAAACTCTGACATCCAGGTCTGTAAGTCTTTCAACTTCCTCACTGTTCTTCAAGACCATTTTTGCTATTCTTGGTTCTTTTCGTTTCCATCCAAATTTTAGAGTTAACTTGTCAATTGCTAAAAAAAAAAAAAAAAGAAAAAAGAAAAAAGTTCTTCTTGGGATTTTGTTTGGGGTTGCATTAAAATTAGTAGGTAAAATTTGAGAAGAATGAAATCTCTCAGTACTGAATCTTATTCCATGAACATTTTCTATTTCTTCCTTTATGAAGATTGTCTTTAATTTTCTCAAAATGTTATTTGCTTTGTATAAGTTTTACATGTGTTGTATTAATTTATTCCTCAGTATTTCATACTTCCATGCATCATAAATGGTTTTATTTTAATTTTTTCTCATTTTTTATCACTGGTTTATAGAAGTTCAAATCATTTTAAACAGTAACTTCATTAAATTTGCTTCCTTATTTTAATACTTTGTAGGGTCTTTGAGGGTTTCCTCAAATAATATCATGTCTCTGAAAATAATAATAGTATAAGTGTTTTATACTTATACTATACTTGCCAGTCATTTTTCAAATTCATTCTTCTGGGTCCCTTCCTATGAGTCTGTGCTTTTCTTTCTAACCAGAAGAAAACAATAGGAATACCCAATATGAATTTTCCCTGGAAATATTGGAGCACATAAATAGTTTCTTGGACTCAGGGATTTATAACTTCCATTTGTTTTTCTGTTCTATTCTTTTGGTGGGATGTACTCAAAATATAGCTATTGCTGAACCTACATTTTAAAATTAATTTTTATAGGAGAATAATTGATGTACAATGCTGTGTTAGTTTCAGGTGTATAGCAAAGTGAGTTGGTTATGTATATACATATATCCACCCTTTTTAAAATTCTATTCCCTTACATGTGGGGAATAGATGTCCCAGTATATGTCTGTGCTGAGTCACTTCAGTTGTGTCCAACTCTTTGCGACCCTAAAGACTGTAGCCCGTCAAGCTCCTCGGTCCAGGGGGATTCTCCAGGCAAGAACACTGGAGTGGGGTTTCATGCTCCCCTCCAGGGGATCTTCCCAACCCAGGGATCAAACCTGCGTCCCTCACATAGGCATTGGCAGGCAGGATTCTTTACCACTAGTGCGACCTGGGAAGCCCATTCCCATATATGAACCTGTGTTTTTAAATGTGTTACATATCTTCTGTTAACTTGCATTGAGGATTTATTACTGTGTAAAATAAGCTGAAAAATTATTCTAGAACCCAGTGTTCATTGCACAGATTTGAGGGACTCACAGTTTCCTAAACCTGAAAGGTCAGTGAATTTGATGTCAAACAGACCTCCAGCAATGAATCTATCATCAGTGTTATCTGATTGCTATTGTCCTCCATCATTTTTGAATAAAATTTCAGCTATATGTTGTCATCAAAGGGAGCACCATTTCCAGTTAGAATTCAGGTTACCAAATGGAAGCTTTTTCTGAAAATGTAACCAAAAATTTCAGGTAGAAATACAGATCTTCTAAAGATATTTTAATAAAATCAAAACTGCAGATATAAAATATGGCATTGAAAGGCATTCGGTGCATCGGTAACGCTCCCTGGAGGACTCTGAATGTTTAAAGCAACAGTTTGATTGAATAGAACAATAAATGCAGGGCTGAGTGTATTTTTTCTCTTTCTTTCTCATCTACTAGAAAAATATAGATAATAGAGCTCATTTATTTCCTTAACATTTCAGAGCTCCGCAGATGGGAAAACACAACCCAGTGGAAATGATTTCTGGCAACCTTGAGAAGATATGTTAGCATTTTGTGGCATTTCTTTCAGTGACATGTAAAGCCTGGCTTTCCCTCACTGCAGTGTCACAGAGAAGTGTCACAATAAAGCCAAAACAGTGTGCCCTCGGGGAAAACGAGGGAGAGGGACCATTCTCCATGCACACACAAAGGGTAATATTTATTATAAAGGCTTTCATTTCAGCTCCAAATGCTGCCTGGGCCACAGCTACTTTGCAGTGGAGAAATGCACAGAATGTGAGATTTAAAGCAAATGTTGTGTATAAATCTAATGTAATTTATGTAAATACAAATACGATGTAAAAAAGTAGAACACATTTACAGACACACAAGCGTGTGTCAGTCTGTGCAGGGCACCTGGTGGGGGAGAATTTGGAGTTGCTGGGTGGAGCCTTCAGCTGGGTTTTGGTGGAGTCCAAGGCACACAGAGTCAGAACCGGGGGTCAGAACCAACTTGCCCTGACCTGCTTTTGTCACCAGCAGCGCGGATATCACCTTCTTTGCCCACAACATGTGATATGGGAATTGTTCTCCCTCGTCGTTGGATGAGGAATTTAGCATCCCAGAAGATTCAATTACTTGTTGCAGATGACACAGCTAATATTATGTAAGGAGCTTCATGCACTGTTAATATCAAATGCATTAATTTATTTGAAGCTATATTTGTATTTTTTGATAGAACCTTAATATCCTTTTCAACCTTCCACAAGTTATTGTTTGGACCCAAATGCTGAACTTGATCTTTATTATTATTATTAATGTCTCCTCATTATGTTCATTCTACTGCTCCACACTATGGACACTGTGGGGGGAGCCTTGTCTTAACCACGTTTTGCGGCATTTTTCTTTGCTTTGACTGAGTGTCATCTCCTGGTTTAATGAGACCTGAATCATTGGGATCAGCCCTGTGGCAGGTGGCTTCCTTCGGTTAGAGCGGTGACTGGTTTAACAGGGCCTGCTCCACCCAGTTGTCAAAGGCAGATGGAAATTACCCAGGTTCCTTGTTCTGATTTGGTGACATGTAGGGAGAGCATGAACTTTGGGGACCAGCAGGCCAGATTCAAATATCAGCCCCACAAGTTACAGGTCACGTGATTTTGAGAAGTTCCTTGTCTTCCTAAATAAACTCGGATAAAAACATTAACAAGATAATAATATTAACCGGCTGCCCTGGTGGCTCAGGGGTAAAGAATCTTCCTGCCAGTGCAGGGGACACGGGTCTGATCCCTGACGCAGGAAGATCCCACGTTCCGTGGAGCAATGACGCTCATGTGTAGCCACTACTGAGCCTGTGCTCTAGAGACCATGCGCTGCCCGTGCGCCCTAGAGCCCATGCTCCGCAACAGAAGAAGCCGCAGCCATGAGGCGCCTGCGCTCTGCAGCTAGAGGGAAGACCCGCCTCACTGCAACTAGAGTAACGCCCGCGTAGCAGCAAAGACCCAGCACAGTCAGAGATAAATAAAATTATATTAAAAAAAGAAAATGAGAACAAATTATGTAGCTCCAGGAGATAGCTTATTTTCAATAATATATACTGATAAGGCAACATCTGTAAGAATCCCACCGGAACTAGATGTTTCACCTCACCCATCACCCCAACCCTCAGAAAGAAATGGTATCTGTCGGACTGACCAAGGCCTCCAGCCAGGTCTCTGTGATCAGCGTTTGTCCTGGTGCTGACGAAGCTTTGTTTGAATAAACCTTCCCAGCCTCTTTTCCAGAGCCCATGCTCTGCTTACACTGGTGTTTAGAGTCCACTTTCCTTTCCCGTTTTAGTATCTGAATGTCATTTGCCGGAAGCCTCTTTCGTCTTCGAGAAATCTTACTGGTTCTGGATAGCGGTTAAGTGGCCTTGTGCATCTTATGAGCATCTCGATGGAAACTCTCTTGGTTTAGAGGGCTTCCTGAACCCTCTTCACATTCCTGGGAGCTTCCTTCTCCTGTCCCGCCCCTCTCACAAGTCGTCCTCCTGTCCAGAGCAGGCGTGGGCCCCGGAAGGTCTGCTTCTCCGCCTGCGTTCGCTCCCGTGACATAGGACTGTGCTGCTTGGCTGGCCCGGCTCGGGCCGTGCAGTCTCCTCCTGAAGGCCCCCGTCTGCTCTCCTCACTTGCTTATTCTATTCTACCCCACTGTCTGTTCATGGTCACTTTAAATTTGGGCTCATCAGAGAAATGTTGCCAAAGCGCATTAGTTTGTCTCAGAAACTTGCTCTTCTCTTCCACATCAGAATAATCTTCAATTCTCAATTTTTAATCTTTTTTTTGAGGGATTTCTAACCCTCTTGAATTATCCCTCCTTCCAGAATTTTTTATTTCCCAGAAAGAATAGCACTTGTTTTCTTCTGAAATTGTAAAAGCTACCCTTCTAAATTCAGGAATTCATGCATCTGTGCCTGTGCTGTCACGTCGCACTCTGTGACCCCCTGGACTGTAGCCTGCCAGGTTCCTCTGTCCATGGGATTCTCCAGGCAAGAATACTGGAGCGGGTTGCCATTCCCTTCTCCAGGGGATCTTCCCAAGCCAGGGATAGAAACTGAGTCTCTTGAGTTTCCTGTCTAGGCAGGCGGGTTCTTTACCACTGCACCACCTGTGAACCCAAGAATTCGTGTGTGATGATGATCAGATAATTTTCACAAACGGGCCACCATGGGTATTTATTTCTCTGTATTAATGTTTTTAAGAGAACAATTTAAGGCTTTGTTTAATATTACTGAATATTCAACCTTCTTTTAGAGATGGGATAAATAATATCTCATTACTCTGTGACCAGGGTTCTCTCCTCTGGATCTTTTCATCTTAAGCCCTCACATTTTTCTCCAAAGAGCATTTAATAAATATATGTCAGAGACTCAGTGTTGGCTGAACCCTCTGGTCTTCCTAGATCTCACCAAGAGAATGTTTGTTTTAACTTCAGCACAGAGTGAGCTGCGCTGACGCCAAGCAAGCTATATGTAGGAAATGTGTTTTCAAAGGGCCATCCTCAGGAGGACTTCCAAATAAAACGCTATGGGAGCAGGAGTAAGGATAAACTGTGGTCCATTTTTGTGAAATCCAATCTCCTTTCTCCTCCTTTTATGTTTGTTCTGTGTGCCAAATGGGTGAGACTCAAACGGCGGAGTGCCATGAGCATCCTTCCACTTTTTTCTGTGCCTGGAGATGGGCTGATCAAATGTTCACAGCCTACCCCCCACCCCTCACACACACTTAATGCCCCGTCTTTCAAGTCAAAGCCCAGGATATGGCATCTCAAGTTTGACATGCAACTGTGGCAGAGATAAGCAGTTTCAGTAGCAAACAACTATCCAAAAAACCTTGTGATTTATCCATACTGGACACATTTCTTGTAGCTGGTGGTATATTTTTCACATTAGCTCTTTCTTGGGATTAACAAACCAGTGCAAATCTTGTTTCATCCGTCCCTGGGTATTTAGTCTAGTGCCAGGCAAAGCTCAGATTAACATATGCTTACTCAGGATTAAGGATGATTTTTTTTTTTTAACTCTTCTGATCAGCAGTAAAATAGAATCTACACAGTTCAATGAATTCAACTCACCGGCTGTTTTTGTTAGTGCCGACAACTAACCCAAACTGGGCCACAACTTCCTTTGGGTTTACTTGGTGATGGTCAAGGGTCAGGCAGCCGTGAACTCTTTTGCCATGCTCTTAACCTGTGTCTCTTACTGCAGTGCTGCACACGATTGCACCACGGCCAAGAAGAGAAGAGCCGGGGAGCAGGCTGTGGGGGTCCCGGTGAACAAGAGAAAGTCCCTGCTCATGAAGCCCCGACACTACAGCCCCAGCGTGGACTTCGAGGAGAGACATGCAGACCAGACGGAGGCGGAGGGGCAGGACGGCCGCCTGGAGACCAACCATCACCCCAGCACAGGTAGCAAGGGACCTGGCCCCAGCTTTACTTCACTTCTTCCCCAGCACACTGACCCAGGCCCACCTTAGGGGGAACATGCCGCGTGTGTGGTGGGAAAGCCCATCCCAACGTGGGATCAAAACCAGACACTGGTTTCTCTCAGCATCTGCTAGCGAGGACTGGTTTTCCTCTGTTACTGCAGGGAGGTCAAACACAAGCCACAGAGCATCCTTGCCCCTGGGCCGTTTGCAGGAGCACAAGCTTGGACTGTGCCTCTTTCTGCAGAAGGTAAAAGCTGCTCAGCCTTGCAGTTGAAAAGGACCTTGACTCAGCAAGGGGGCAGATGTCCAGTCCCTAAAAGAGAAAACCTCAAAATGAGCTTTACAACATTTCCAAATGACATCTGAGATGCAGTCTCTATTTTGAAATTTTACTTTGTTAATTTTTTACTGACGTTTATAACTGATTCACAGTATTAAGTTTCAGGTGTACAGCATAGTGTTCAGTATTTTTTCTATATACCATAAACAGTTATAATTGTATACCATAAAGAGTTATAATTCCCTGTTCTGTATGATACACCCTGTTGCTTATCTATTTCACACATAGTAGTTTACATCTCTTAATCCCCCATCCCAAATTTTATTTTGAAATTTTTAGGATGTGCTTCTCCCCAGTTCACGGTCACACCCACTAGACCTGGTTGTCACAATACCTCCAGGAGCTAGACCATCACAGACCACTTTGTGCATGAGGCTGACATTGAAGGACATGCGAAGTATCTCAAAAGTTTTTTTTTTTATTTTTAAATATAAATTTATTTATTTTAATTGGAGGTTAATTACTTTGCAGTATTGTATTGGTTTTGCCATACATCAACATGAAGTTTGTTTTTAAAATACATGGAGATCTAAAGCTTGACTTAGTTAGAAAGTGAAATTAAATGTACGTATCTGCTATTAGACCTAAGTATGGGCTTCCCTGGTAGCTCAGGCGGTCAAGAATCTGCCTGCAATGTGAGAGACCTGGGTTTGATCTCTGAGTTGGGAAGATCCCCTGGAGAAGGACATGCCAAACTACTCCAGTTTTCCTTTCTGGAGAATTCCGTGGACAGAAGAGCCTGGCAGTACGTGGGTTGCAAAGAGTTGGACACCACTGAGCGAGTAACACTTTTCACTTTCATGTGCTGTTACATACACGTTTTTTTGAATGTGTTTTTAAGTAATCAAAATACACCAAATAAATTGTCATTTGGAAAGAAGTATACATTATACAAGCCTAAGGCAATGAGATTCTTAGGTCATAAAAACCTACTGCATATAGAATGGTAGTAATTGCAATAGGAGTTAACAGAAGAAGTGTCAAAGTGTGTTGACTGAGTGGATGAAAATCTTGGAGCACAATCATCGGTCTCCAGTAATCTCAACTTGCAAGTAGTGTGAGGTTCTGTAGTTAAAACAATTGTATTCTTATTTATTAGCATTGGAGTAAATTTCCTGGCTTTTCTGTATTTAACATACATCTTCAAGCCTCATGGCTCATCTGTAAATTATCATCCTTGACTTTTTTGTTTGTTTGTTTCCTTGGGCTGGTCAGTTTTTTGTTGATTCCTAAAAATTGCAGGTTGAATCTAGTGTCAGGGAAAATCCTTGATTTAGTATGGTTAGACTTGAGGTATAAGGACATGCAAGAGACACGGGTTTGATCACTGGGTAAGAAAGATCCCCTGGAGTAGGAAATGGCAACCCACTCTAGTATTCTTGCTTGGGAAATCCCATGGACAGAGGAGCCTGGCGGGCTTCAGTCCATGGGGTCACAAAGAGTCGGACATGACTAAGCACAGCATATACACACAAAATAATTAATACCATTGACATTAATTTACCAAGTATTTAAGAAAATTGGCATCTTTTACACCAACACATTTTGCAGGTGCCATGAGGACCAGGTCTGTACCTGCCCACTGGCTTCCCACCTTCTGTTGTTGCTGAATGATCATTGTAGGTGCTTGATATTGAGCAGGAAAATATACTGTCAAATGTTCTCAGTTAAATATTCACTTATAAGCACTGATGGACATCTTTCAGCAGCTTCAGAAAGGTTCACTCTTTTTTATATTCAATATTAGAATCACCACTACTAATAATGGATATGCTAAACATACACTGTGGTGGCCATTACTTTTGATTCTCACTATATCCTGAGCACATAAATTGTATCAGTTAACCCACCCAACAGTAACATGACTGTGTAATTGTGACTACAGGTGTGCAGATGAGACCACTGAGGACAAACGGGTTAATGCTGAAGGTGATGGAGCTTGTAGCTGTTGGAAAGAAGATAATTAAGAGACAGTCGAAGGACAAGCAAGATTCTGATCTCTCAGCTAACCATGCTCCATAATCCAATCCTCATGCTCTGAGTACCTTTAGAAGGCAGATTGGGCAAAGTCCCCACCATGTCAAGTCATGAAGTCACATGTTCAGAAATGACCAGTCCCAGGTGCTCCCTTCCCTGGTTGAGAGAGGAAAACTTTAACTGGCCTTCAGCCTCCTAAGCAAGTCCCCCAGAGAGAAATAGAGCTGGGTTTTCATCCAAGCCCAGCCTAAGGGCTTTTATCTACCATGCAGGTGCCCCAAGGTATTCACCTGACCAGATGTGTACCTGACTGTGTCTTCAGTGGGCAGTTTAGGTGATGAGAGAGGATACAAGCTCATGAAAGCTAAGGTCATGAACTTGAGTCCCTTTAGCGGCAAAATTGTGCCTCATGTGCCTTCTGCCAGTTATCTTTCCAAGAGCTGCCCGTGGGCAATAAGAGTGATAGAAGAGGGACTTGCCTGGTGGTCCAGTGACAAAGATTCTGGGCTCCCAATGCAGGAGGCCTGGATGTGATCCCTGGTCAGGGAACTAGATCCCACATGCTGCAACTAAAGATCCTGTATGCTACGACAAAAACCCGTTGCCACAAAAGACACATTTTTAGAAAAAGAGCAATAGAAGAAAATTTAGACAAAAAAGGCAGATGCACCTTTTCCACTGGGCCAAACAGAAGGCGAGCTCAAAGAACCATCAGGAGGCAGGTCGAGCTCATGCATTCCCAGTGCAGATGAAGGAAAGAAGGGGGGGCGGTGAACCACTGTCTGGAGTCCTCCCCAGGCTGTGAGCACTAGCTCGTGAATCTGAGAAACTCCTCACACTCCTGGGAGCTCTGAGGGCTGGGGTGACATTTTGAACATATTATCTCTCAAGAAACAGCAAGTAAGGGATAAGCCACTCCCACTTAAAAACTTTGAAAGGCGAATTCATTTCTTAGGGCTTTTATTGTCAGCGAAACTGACGTAACTCAGGAGCCCTGGAAAACTAATTTACGTGTAAAAATCATTTAGCTAGAAACAGAACTAAAATCCGAAACTTAGTTATACTAAAGGAATCAAACTCAAAATGTGTTGGGGCTTTCAGAGGCTTTCTTTCTTTTAATATTTATTTTTAGTTTTGGCTGCATGGGGTCTTAGTTGCAGTGCGCACTTTCTCTAGTTGCAGCGCACAGGCTTGGTTGCCCCACAGCGTGTAGGATCTTAGTTCCCCAACGTGGACTTGAATCTGTGTCCCTGCTTTGGAAGGCAGATTCTTAACCACTGGACCACCAGAAGGATTTCTTTTGTTTAAGCCGTTTTGATGCAGAACAGCTGACATGCATAATCACTGCTCTGTACATTCAGGATTACCAGACCCCTCAGAGAAGAGACTTTGACGTAAAGGAAATCAACAAATGTGAGCTTTTACGTATCAGGCCCCCAAAAGAACAGTTTATTTATTTTTCGCTCTATGAGGAAGTGTTGCCCCTCTCCAAGCCCAGGAGTGTACCAGAGGAAATTTCCATCACGTGTTGTTGTGAGATGCACTATGTTAGTTTTTGCTTTGTTGTTGTGTTTGTTTTATGTATTTTTATTTATACATTAGGTTGTGTTGTTTTTCATCACCAGTTAGCTGACAGGTGTATTTTAATATTTTCCTATAATTCAGTCTTGAAAGTATCCAGATTTGGGCAAACAGTAGGCACCTGACTTCAGAGTTGACTCTTAGCCCCCTCATTGGCTGGCTATGTGAACTGGGCAAGCCCTTAGCTTTCTAGAACCCTGGTTTCCCTTTGGTAGAAGAGATTCAAAAGTAACTTTCTTGGAGTTATTGTGAAGATTAAATGAAATAAGTAACTGGACATCATACCAGGGACATACCAGTTTATTGTCAGGATATCTTATTATTGGCTCATTGGTCACTGGGATATCGGATCATCCTTTTTTAAAAAAGTTTTGACTGTGCTGAGTCTTGGTTGTGGCTCTAGGCTTTCTCTAGTTGCAGCACGAGGGGACTTCTCTGGTTGCAGAGCACAGGTTCTAGAACACGTGGGCTCCACAGTTGGCAGCACTGGGCTCAGTAGTTGCAGTGCACCAGCTTCAATGCTCCGAGGCATGTGGAGTCTTAGTTCCCCAACCAGGGATCGAACCCGTGTCCTCTACACTGAAAGGTGGATTCTCAACCACTGGGCTACCAGGGGAGCCCCTTATCATTGCTTTAAAGATGAGGACCCGGGACTCCAAGGACACTGGCCTGCCTGAGCTCACACAGGTCATGACCCCAGTCTCTGGACTTCAGAGCTGCAGGGGAGTCTCCCTCCACGCTGTGCACAGACCCTCCCGTCCCCCAGGCAGCTGGTGATCACAGCGTGTGTGATGTAGACAGTGGCGACCAGGGCTGAGTCCTCTTCAGATGCAAGACTGGGCCCTCCCATGGCCGGCGGGTCACTACTCACTCCGGATGAAGACAGGGCCCACCTTGTCCAGGTGGAGGCTCCTGTGTCTCCTCTGCCATCGCTCGTTCTGCTGCAGCGTCAGGAAAGGCACAGTGTCCATCCTTTACTGATGACCCGCAGGGTGTCAGCTGCTCTCCCATGAGGCTGAGGAGCCATCGCAGTTGACACAGACACGTGCCAGGCCCAGACTCAAATGGGGTCCCCAGCACAGGCCTCGTGGGTTATTTCAAGGGCAGAAGCACAAAAGAGATGACTGAGCCACCCCGGAAAATAAAATTGCATGCGCATAGAGAATATAGGCAGCCTGGGCACCCCGTCACAGACCTGTCAGGCTCGAAGGGAACTCAGTGTCTCTCTCTGACAATAGCAGCGACAGCAGCGGGTGGGCGCGGGGCAGGTTGGTTGGCAGGTTTGCTGAGCATGCCTGGAAACCCCCGGACACCGCACGCCGGCACCTCTCCCGGCAGGGCTCCTCTCTTTCTGAAGAATAATTAATAAATATTTTCTTTTAGCATATAACCAACAGTTGAACCAAACAATTATGGAAACTGGAAGTGACCCAAAACGCTCGCATTGGCAGCGTGTCGGTGACACGCATTGTCGGGCACACGTGCACGGCTGTCACCCCGCCTCTCCGACGATCTGCACTTAATAGGAATATTTTAAACTATGTAGCTAAGCAACAGAGGTAATTGTTGCTTTCCAGAGCTTTTGTTAGCACTCTCACACAGCCCAAATATGCATAATTAGGTATAATGTCTATAAATCATTATTGTACACATGTGGGTACTTAAGTGGAGTTGAGAGAATAGTTCAATGAATTGAGCATATTCACGGAAAACGCTTTTTATTTGTTTTCTGTAGTTCATAATACTCTAAAATTATCATAACCCTTTACACTTTCTCTTAATAGCCAGCCGTGATATTGAGAAAAACTTCATTTGCATTTTAGACTATGTTTAATATATTATTTAAACCTGGAGTTCCTCTGATATGAATTCAGGAGAGGATAGACCGTCCTCTCAAATATTATGGGCTGGGTTTTGCCAGCCTCTTTTCTAGGAAGTAAAATGTTAAATTTTTCAGTTTATGTTGAATAGATCCCAACAAAGGACTGCACCCTATAATCAGTGGTATTTAAAGGGGCTAGTGTTGTGACTCAATTCTTCTCTTCATCCAAAAATGCTTTTAGTTACTATGGCAATATTTACTTGATCCTGGCAGTCCAGTGTTGATTTAGGGAGATAATTACCAGAAAGGAAGATGATGGAGATGTATTTTTGAGTGTCCTTGTCAGAGACAATGTTTATAAAAAATTAAATGGGACCCAAAAAAAAGGCATATTGTCTTCTGCACAGACACCCTCTCCTGCAGCCCTTCCGTGGGACGCCTGTGCTTTCCTTCCTTCCCAAGATGTGCACTAACGCAGAATGCCCTGCACTTGGTGTCTTTAACAGTCTTTAAGGAGGCTTATTATTTTGTCTTCCCATCCCCCACTCTGCCTGTAGAGACACAGAAATGGTCCTGCTTTTTTTTTTTTTTTTTTGTCTTCATGAATGCCAGGGACCACTGCCGGGTTGTCTAGTGTATTTCATAGGCTGGCAAGTGCTGAGCTCCCTGGGCAACCCCTCCCCAGGTGCCAGGCTGGCGCTGGGGCACCCACGGACCTGAACCTCAGTTGGTGTGTTTGCACGGGGACAGTGTATATAAATAAACACACAGTCTGTCACCCCGACTAGGCCACTGCCAAGAGGGAAAGTGGGTGACGCTGATGGCTGCCCTGGATGTGAATACAACAAGGACAGACAGGTACTTGGGCGCCTGTCCTCAGTCTCAGGCCTTCTCGACCATCAGGACTGGGAACAACTAGCTGACATCCAGCATCCTCCAACTATCCCTACCTCCCTTTTCACATAAGTGTACATGGGTACCAGGCCAGAAACAGTGCTACTGGTCAAGGCATTATTCCATCTTACTCTTTTTCCATGTACTTGTGTTTCCCTTGGTGTGGAATTTTCATGTTACAGGTATGAAAGTGATCAGGGCTTCTTTTAGTTATCATCTCTGTGTAGACGTGTTGTGTATTTTAGCTAACATTCCATAAAATCTGAAAGTTTGTTTGGGATACTACAGAAGTAGAGAAAATCAGCTGAATAAGCTTTGAAAATATATTGCCAGCTAGCAGAGAAAACCAATGAATACTTCCTTTAAAATGTATAATAGGACATATATTTGATTTTCTTCCAGTTGGCTGAGACTTGCAAATATAAGAGGTACAGTAATGTGAATTTCACATTCAGAACTCTGATGGTTGAGCATTTATTTCAGTAACTAAACACACTTAGCTCTGACATGTTGAAAATTCAAATAGCTCATTTCTTTAAAGGTAATTCTTAAGAACATTAAGGTCTGAATTTTATTTTGTTTTGTCGAGAGTGTATATTTTTCTACCCAATGTTTATAAAACTGATGGAGTCCACATATTCACATATTGCATCTATTATATATGTATGTGTGTGTGCTAAGTCACTTCAGTCGCGTCTGACTCTTTGCAACCCTATGGACTGTAGACTTCCAGGTTCCTCTGTCTATGGAATTCTCCAGGCAAGAATACTGGAGTGGGTTTCCATGCCCTCCTTCAGGGAATCTTCTTGACCCAGGGTTTGAACCCGTGTCTCCTGCACTGCAGGTGGATTCTTTACTGCTGAGCCACCAGGGAAGCCCATTGTATATGTATCTATTTATTTATTGATCATTGTAATTTTCTTAAAATATTTTTATTCTTGATTTTCAAATAATGGCTTTCTTTTTCTCCTTGAAGAAATCATGATAAAATCCATGGATGAGAAGTTTCATTCAACCGCACAAGAAAACTCAGATGGGAAGGAAGACAGATATGGCTGTTATCAGGAACTCGTGGTCAAATCTCTAATGCACTTGGGGACACTGGAAAAAAGTGCATCTGTTCAGACCATAAGTGAAAACTTAAACGACAGTGGCATCCAGTCTCTAAAAGCAGAGGGGGACGAAGTGGACGAGTGCTTTTTGGTTCCTTCCGACGATGGAAAAGATAAGACTGACAACTCCCAGCTGCGGTTCTCGCCCTCCTCCGACAGCGACAGTAACTCTGAAAGTGTGGAGAATGGTTGGGACAGTGGCTCCAACTTCTCAGAAGAAGCCAAACCTCCGAGGGTCCCAAAGTATGTTTTAGTGGATGATAGGAAAGACCTACTGGAAGTTCCCGAAATAAAAACTGAAGGCAACAAGTTTATCTCCTGCAAAAATGTGTGTGATTCAGAGACAGAAAGGAAAGACCCTCAGAACACTCCATTGGACCCATCAGATGGCCCAGCCCAGCCCTCCTTCCCAGGAAGTGAGGACCGCGGTCACGGGCGTGGGTGTCCGGCTGCGGGGACGGAGGAGGCCGCTGCCCTGGAGAAAGCCAAGGGGAACCTGAGTCTGCTGGAGCAGGCGATTGCCCTGCAGGCTGAGCGAGGCTGCGTCTTCCACAACACCTACAAAGAGCTGGACCGCTTTCTGCTGGAGCATCTCTCGGGGGAGAGGAGGCAAACTAAAGTCATCGACATGGGTGGAAGACAAGTCTTTCCCAATAAACGTAAGACCCAGTTTTGCTTTTATTTCACTTAAAATTGCTTTAGAGTTGGGAGTGGCGAACAAGTGAGATTTAATTGCTTCTGCCAGATAGCTTTTTGACAATTTAACACAGTTTAAAAATATAATTTATACTATAAAATTACCAAAATTTTCTCCTATTCTCTAGCTTGTTCTCAGATCAAGCTTTGTTGGTTTTACTAGGTTTTCACACACAAGAAAAATCATTGACTGTATTTCTCTTAATGTGACTTTTTAAAAATATATGGTACTTTTTTAAAAAAGTGGTATGTTGGATACATTAGAAGTACATTAGTATTTACTGAATTTTAACTGTTCTTTCCCGCCCTCTTTCTGGGGTCATCTCACTGGCTTGGAGTTTTGTCAACATCAGGCTACTTGCAAGCCAGGCAAGATGTTCTCATCATTCTTGGGACGAGACTGGGAGCTAATTCCTTTGTAAGCCTATGCTTTAAACAAGCTCTCTGACTCTGGGTCTGGAAGCATCTGGACCAAACTTGAATGAGAAAGTCAGTGTGCTTGGAGGAGACCTTAAATCGATCCTCAGACTTTGGGAAATCGCACCTCCCATGAAGATGTACCCCACCACCACCACCGAGTCTTGCACTGTGTGGGCCTGGTGATGAGTCCTGCAGTTAAATGGGGTTTCCCAAGGGGTGGTCCTTAAGGGCAACCTACTGCAGTGCACTGGATCCCCCTCCAGGGGATCTTCCCTCCGTAGGGATCAAGCCTGTGTCTTCTGCATCTCCTGCATTGCAGGTGGATTCTTCATCACTTTACCACCTGGGAAGCCCTAAGTTACACATATACAAATGTCTGTTCTTTTCCAGATTCTTTTCCCATGTAGGTCATTATAGAATATTCAGTATCATTCCCTGTGCTCTACAGTAGGTCCTTGTTAGTTACCTGTTTTACATGTAGTAGTGTGTATATGTCATTCCGCAACTCCTGATTTATCTCTCCCACCCCACTCTTCCCCACTGGTAACCTTAAGTTCATTTTCTATGTCTGTGAGTCTGTGTCATGGATAGGTACCATTTTTTTATATTCCACGTATAAGCAACATCATATGATGTTTGTCTTTCTCTGTCTGACTTAACTTCACTTAGTATGATCATCTCTGGGTCCATCCACGTTGCTGAAAATGGTATTATTTTATCCTTTTTTATGGCTGAGTAATATTCCACTGCATGTACATACCACATCTTCTTTATCCATTCTCTGTCAGTGGACATTTAGGCTCATCCATATCTTGGCAATGGAATGAAAAGTGCAGCAATGAACATTAGGGTGTGTATGTCCTTTTGAACCAAACCACATTTTCCTCCAGATATGTGCCCAGGGGTGGGGTGGCTGGATCATATGGTAACTCCGGCTTTAGTTTTCTGAGGAACCTCCATACTGTGCTCTATAGTGGTTGTACCAGTTTACATTCCCACCAGTGGTGCAGAAGGGTTCCTTTTCCCCACACCCTCTCTAGCATTTTTTTGTTCATAGACATTTTAATGATGGTCATTCTGACTGGTGTGGAGTGGTACCTCACTGTAGTTTTGATTTACATGTCTCTAATAATTAGCAATGTTGAGCATCTTTTCATGTGCATAACTTGCTTTTTTTAAAGCAAGTTCCTGAGGCGATTCTTGGACACCGTAAAATCTGAGAATCACAGAGTTAAGGGAGGAATATCCTAGAGAAGGCCAAGTTTGGGGACTTGCAGGATTGATGAGAATAATGTGCTGTCAGGCGAGATGTTTTGATCACTGAAATTTACCGAGAAATAAGGAGGGTATTTAAATCCATTTTAGTACTCACCTGCAATCTTGTCTAATACTGTGTTGCAACTCATCTCTGAGGAAAAAAGAGTAAAACAATGTCATTTGGTGAGGGATAAGACAAGTAGTTCTTTGGGTACATTCTGTAAGGGCTGAACATTAAGCACCAGCATGTAGTCTGGGGCAGGATGCTGTATAAGCAGCCCTGAGCACTCCATTTACACTCAGCTTGGAAACTTACCCATGTGTGTGTTTGTGTGTGTGTGTGTGTGCATGTGTATGTGTTTTAATGAACAACAAAATCAGAAAAAAAAGATGAAATTTACCTCCTATTTCCAAACCCCATCATTTCCAAAGCACTCTATTTCCTCCCTTCTAAGACACACAGTTTTCCCATTTTAGCATCTCTGTAAAATTAGAAGGGTGTGCCATTAGTCAGTTTTCAATTGTTTTTCCTTTCTCACTGGCACACAGAATAATGTTTCCTCTTGCAACTGATGGCATCTTCAGCCACTGATATCTCGACTTCGGAGACACTTTGTTTCACAGTTTAAAACACATGATAATTCTTTGGTCTCTTTTATAGAACTTTCAAAATGTTTTTTGTTTACAAACATTAGCAAGGCAATAGAATGTGAGTTAGGGAATACAGGTCATGGTGGAGGCTTAGAGAATCGCTGATGGAACTAGATGAGTCCACGGTGTAGCCTCTGTGTGTGTGTGTGTGTGTGTGTGTGTGTGTGTGTGTGTGGAGGGGGTGAGGTCATGCCTTGGGGTGTCAAGTCCATGCAGGGAACTTCATTCCAGACAGGAAGAAACAGGCAGAACAGTGAAGCCAACTGCAGGGACTTCAGGCTTCTCCCAGAGGATGTCCAAGTTCATACTCTTCCTCTCATCCCTGGTGTGGGATCATAAGAGGAGCTATTTTTTTTTTCTCTTGAGAGTATATTCCATGCACCTAAGTAAACATCAGGTTTCCCAGGCATCTCAGTGGTAAAGAATCCACCTGCCAAAACAAGAGATGCAGATTCCATCCCTAAGTCAGGAATATCCCCTGGAGGAGGGAATGGCTACCCACTCCAGTATTCTTGCCTGAGAAATCTCATGGACAGAGGAGCCTGGTGGGCTACAGTCCATAGGGTCTCAAAGAGTTGGACACAAACTGAGTGATGAAACAACGGCAAGTTAGCACTAAAGTCCCGAGGTGCATGGGACTTTGCTCTCTGAGAATATTAGGATTTTAAAGTATTGTTTCACCCAAGTCTTAAGTTACCGGGTTTGGCTGTCCTGTTGCCACCAGCCACAGGGAGATTTTGGGTCGCAGGGTAAGTAGAGTCACCGTATAATTTATTCTACAGCCTGTGACATTTTCAGGGTGAAGGGGAGCCATGAGAACAAGCCCACGAGTCCATCAGGATGTCAGGTCACCAGAGTGCAAGGTCATTTTCATTAAGCAGCATCCAGGAAAGAAAATGAAGAAAGAAAAGCCAGGCCAGAGAGCCCTCTCACCCCCAGAGCTGCTGCTGCGCTTGGTTCAGGCACGGGGCTGGTCCTAGAGAGCACTGTGGGCATTTTGTTCCCACAAGGAGAGGTTGGCAGACACGGCCCCCACCTGGACAGGGGCCAGCCTCCCTTATCTCCCACACCCCCTCTGGCTTCCCCCAGGCAGATAGCGTGGCCAGACCTCTCACCGTGGTTTGGAAATGCGGCCTCACCTGGCCAAGATCCGAGGGAGGGAGGCCATCAGAATTCAGGTCGTTTCTTCTTTCCAATGCGCTCTCGTGGGGTGTCAGCACCCCCATCCTAATTTCATGTTAATCAGACATAGAGGGTTTTGACTAGCTTTCTGCAGACATTCTGTACCCAGACGAACTTGAAATTTGGCAGCATTTTCAGACTCAGTGAAAAATAGCCCCACAAAATCATACAATATGTCAGAATTCTTCATACGTCCCTTTGTCTCTCACAGAAAACAATATAGTCTCCACATCCTGGCATTAAATGCTGTCTCTGGAAACACGCACACTGGCTATTCCAGTATCCCTTTCCACCAACCACGTCCTTTCCCTGCTGATCCCTGGCCCCCTGACCCCAGGCAGCACTTCTAACTCCAAGGGTCCTTGGCTCCTCCCGCTTTGTTAAAACCAGCACCCCCGCCACGCCCCCAATAATTGCATTACACGCGACCTGCTGTGCCCATCTGCCCAGCACCGTTTACCCTCTGAAAACTGGGGTGACATGGCCACACTGAGGCACGTCTGCTTCCATGATATTCATCGGGCAGCGCTGCCTGGCGCTCCGTGCCACTTCTGGAGCTGGAGCACATGGCCCTTGGAGTCCTCGCAGCTGAGACCGTGCCCGTACCCCTCGCCCGTGGCTTCCGAGCGGCAGGACCTCGTGGACTGTTGACTTTCACTCTCAGCACTATGTGTTCCTGATTCCTGATGATGGAGTTCTGATGAGCCACAGTCTCTGCACCATGCTGGTCCTTTCTCTGAGGCCCTGTCTGCCCGTTCTGGTCCTGGTTCTCTAGAAGCCCTGATGTGAGGGATGTGAGGGGCAGACCTGTCCCAAGCTGGCATTGTCACTTCACTCACTAGTTAAGAGTGCAGTTTCACCTCTGAGAATGCATTTTGCTTTTAAGCTTATCTACCCTCTCAGTCATGAATATAAACATATTCATATTTAGTCCTCATTTATTTTATGTATTGATGTAATCCTTGATCTGACCCTCAGGCTTCCCCGGTGGTTAAGGGGTAAAGAATCCGCCTCTAATGAAGAAGATGCAGGAGACACAGTTCCAATCCCTGGGTCAGGACGATCCTGGAGAAGGAAATGGCAACCCACTCCAGTATTGTTGCCTGGAGAATTCCATGGACAGAGGAGCCTGCTGGGCTACAGTTTATGGGATCGCAGAGTCGGACATGACGGTGCACACGTGCACACACAGGCACACATGTGCACACACAGGCGCACATACTCACACTTATTATCTAAGCCCCAGCCTCATGTGTGCTGGGAAATGAGGACCCTGAGCTGTCTTCCGCCCACGCCCTCTAGGCCGCCTGACTGTGTGGGTTACTAAGTGTCCCTTTCCTCTACCAGCTGCGCATGTGGTCTACCTGCATCCCCCACCGTGTTCTGACAGCGCCCTGTAAACCACTCCAGGCTGCCCCACTCTCCTGCTCCCACATTTTGCAGGTCTCCCCTAAGAATGTATGCTTGCCAGGCCTCTGTCTTCAGTTTCTGCACCAGGAGTGAAACCATGGTCCCTTCTCCTCCGTGGCTGCTGCAAGTTGATCCAGGGCTGTGGACCAGGGGGGTCTGGGCTTCCTGGGCCCCTGCGGCCCTGTCCACCAGCCGGGACTGGCGAGAGGTGACCTCTTGTCAGGTCAGCCTCCCAACGTGGCTGGAACCCAGAGCCCTGGGGCCACTGCACCTGCCACCAGGACCCGCTGGGCTGGCCAGGCAGTCCCTCCTCAAATAGGACAGCTTCTTCATCGCGTGATGGTTGAGCCTGGCTTTTCCAGATTCCCTCAATAAGAGACAGTGTGGGTTTAAATAAATTCCTTTTCTTTTGCTTTTCTGGAGCCTACTCATCCTCTGGTGTAGGGCTGACTTTTCACAACTGCGATCCGACAAGGCAGCTTGAGACCGTCTCTGTGTTTCGACACACCCTCGCCCTGTCTCAGCCTCTGCTTAAGATACCAAGAAAATCAGAGAGAAAGCACTTTTTCTGCTCCCGCGGGTCTTAGTGGAGGGTCTTATTCAGGGCGATTTTATTATGTGGAGGCTGAGCAGCGTGAGAAGACCGCCCCCGCAAGAGCCGCTCTCTGAAGGGAGGGTGAGGACTGACCAGCTGTCTTTCCATTTAATTCCTCCGTAGACTCACCGAGGCCTGAGAAGAGGGAGACCAAGTGCCCCATCCCCGGGTGTGACGGCACAGGGCACGTGACGGGACTATACCCCCACCACCGCAGCCTTTCGGGGTGCCCCCACAAAGTGCGGGTCCCGCTGGAGAGTGAGTGCCGCCCAGCCCTGGAAGAAGTCCGTGGGGTCGCCCACTTTCTCCTCCAGTTTGGGATTAGACATGGAAACACCAAGTTTTCTGTGTCAAGACAATTTCTGTCTAGCCGGGTGTTTTAAAATACAGCGTATTCATAAAAACATTGGGGTGCAGTGAGGCCAGTAGATCAAGAGATGACTGGTGGTGTAAACATAACTTGCTTCTCACAGTTCCCAAGAGGAGGGGGCTCCTCAGGCCAGGCGGAGCCCCCAGGGAAGCACCAGGGCCAGAAGGGAAGGTGGGGAGTTGAGAGCAGGGACGAATCGTTGGCAAGAACCTTTGCTGAAGTAAGCCGGTCTCAGATCGACCAGTTGGAATTTTTCCTGGGAGCTCTAGAGCTTGGGGGCTGTCTGTGGTTGTCTGGGACCTGGCCCTGGGGGTTAGAACAGGTGGAGAGTGTCCTGGAGTGAGAATCAGATGGGAGAGTATGTCAGACGTGGACTCCAACTGTCTGGTTTGCATTTGAAAAGTGTTTACAACCTCTGGGAATTAGGGAGCCGCAGGTGGGGTCATCTCCCCAGAGTCAGCAAGACCCCAGTGTCAAGGCATCAGAATATACAGGAGATAAAAGGCCTGAGTGATATTTGCGTGCGCTGTGGTCCTTTCTCACCTGAGATTCCAGAGCATCAGGTGTGTCTCCCTCCTCCTTGACAGCAGAGACACTTGGCATCTGAAGCGTTGCCCAGAACATTTTTGCAGAGTGAGGGCTTTGTTGGTCCCTCCACCCATGTCCCACCATGAGCCCCGAAACTGGAGGGAGAGGGGAGGGAAGAGCTGCTCCTAAACTTTGAAATACCTGCAGGCTCCGTCCTCTATTTTGGAGACTCTTATTGAAACACCTCTTAGGCCATACAACCTGCCCTGATGGACATGTCTCAGTGCCAGCCGCCCCAAAGACATTTAATACTGGATGTTCGCATGGGCTTCTGGTCTTCAACCTGAAGTTGTATGGGAAGGGAGCAAGCTGAATTGTAACTAAATTCATTTGGATGCGAAGCTGAGATATCAGTTTCTTGGCATGTGATGTACTGGTAGTAAATTGCTCTTTTCTTTTCTGTGCTATTTTGTGCTTAGTTCTTGCCATGCATGAAAATGTGCTCAAGTGCCCCACCCCGGGATGCACGGGACGAGGGCATGTGAACAGCAACCGCAACACGCACAGGAGGTAATACAAATGAGACTCCAGGGACTTAACCTCTGTTATCACTATTGCTGGATCACTGTCAACTGTGTTAGCACTTGACATAGATAAGAAATATTCTCAATGTGTGGAGAGTAATAAATAAAATACCTCATTATTTCCCTAGAAATTTTCATAGAACAGCCAACAAAAAATGTCATATTTGAACACCAGGGGTAGATACTCATATAGGGACACACACAGAGTGTGACCTCTGCTCTGAACCTCCCCAGAGCTGTTTGATATTGGAAAGAGTGGCTTAGGGGTTCTCTTGAACCCCATCCAATGTGCATTAAAGCAGTCACCATAAAACTTCAGATTCCTGAAGGTAAACATCATTTCATTTCATTGAGAGCTATTCCACAGAGATTGCAACTAACTTTAAACACATATGTGCATTTATGTATTGCATACATGTAAATATTTTGGTAAAATGCTTATTGTTTTTATATAATATGTATAGATTATGTAATCATGAGATACTATTTGATGCATATGCATATTGCCAGAAAACTTATATTCTGTACTCTCCATTTAAACTAAGATGTAAAATTAAGTTCCTAACATTTTGCCTATAGACCCTAAGCTATTATATCATGGAATTATCTATAGCTGGACAATTGCCATTGGATGAGTGCATTCTGTTAATACTTAAAATATCACCAAGTTTCCAAATAATTCAGTTATATCTCCTTTACATAATATTTTGATTTTTAAATGAGTTTGTTTTCTATTACCTCTGAGATGAGATTTTGGGACAAATGTTGACACAGTAGTTTTGCAAAGCCCTCTGGGATCTTTTAGGATGATAATGATGCTAAGAGAACTATTAATATTATTACGACAACATTTGGTGCATGCCAAGGATGAGTGAGGTAGGTGCCCAAGCAAATTACATTCTCTTTTTAACTCAGATCTACCCACTTTTTTTTTTTTAACAGTCTTTCTGGTTGTCCAATTGCTGCAGCTGAAAAATTGGCTATGTCCCAGGACAAAAGTCAGCTTGATTCTCCCAAAACCGGACAGTGTCCTGAGCAGGGTCACAGGTATGACAGTCCCCTATGCTCCCTATGTTCAGAGATCCTACACTGAGGGTCCTTCGCCCCCCATGTGTCACTACCATGGGCCACCTTCATTTCAGTGTGCAGCAGCCACTGTCCACTTGAGAGGCCGGCCCAGTTCATCATCATGTCACTGAAATGAACTGCTAGACCCTCCAGAAGTTCAGCTTAAAATTAATCTGCATGCAGTGTTATGTAATGAGGATGAATCAAATAACATGGGCTTCCCTGATAGCTCAGTTAGTAAAGAATCTGCCTGCAATGCAGGAGACCCCAGTTCGATTCCTGGGTTGGGAAGATCTGCTGGAAAAGGGATAGGCTACCCACTCCAGTATTCTTGGGCTTCCCTTGTGGCTTAGCTGGAAAAGAATCCACCTGCAATTCGGAAGACCTGGGTTTGATCCCTGGGTTGGGAAGATCCTCTGGAGAGGGGAAAGGCTACCCACTCCAGAAATGTGGCCTGGAGAATGTCATGGACTGTATATCCATGGGGTCACAAAGAGTCAGACATGACTGAGCGACTTTCACTTTCACTTCATATAATAGTATGTATTAATCAAAGTTCTGTTTCACTCAATGTAAGCCTTCCCACGAGTCAGGCACGCACCACCTTATGGTTGATGTAACCTTTCCATCTCATAAATCTCATTACTCAAAATATGTGATGCTATATATTCATCCTTCTCTTTCAGATATGCATATAATTTCTTTAAAACAGAAATTCATTCCAAACTGGTAACTTGTAATAAAATATCTCTTGTTGGTCCTGGGTCCTCTACATTCTCAAGCACTTTGGAGGGCTTTACATACATTTAAATAATGACAGAGGACCACACAGTGTGAAATGATGCACTTATTAACACAAAAATCACACATGCAGGAAAGAAAACAATTTCAGGATTACAAGAGATAACCAGATCTTCATTGTTGTTACTGAGACATTGAGCTGAGAAAAACAGTTATTAGGAACATTTTTAAGATATGGTATCCCTTAATATTTGCTTCTGTAGATTTAATTAAAAGGGTCAATTGGCATGACTTTGCCAAGAATCAAAATTACATGAGTGAAAAAGATAAGTCAAGCAAAGATCATGATAATTCCTGAGCAGCTATCCGTTTAAAATCTTATAACAAGAGTTTTTGTCAGTATTACTGTATTTTCCAGGTCCTCCCTTAGTAAGTTTTTTTGGGCTGTGCTGAGTCTTCGTTCCCTCCAGGGCTTTCTCTAGTTGGCAGGCAGGAGCTGCTCTCCAGTTTCAGTGGCTTCTTACTGCAGGGGCTTCTCTGGTGGATCAGATGGTAATGGATCCACCTACAATACAGGAGACCCATGTTCCATCCCTCGGTTGGGAAGATCCCCTGGAGAAGGGAATGGTGAACCATTCCAGTATTCTTGCCTGGGGAATCCTATGGACAGAGGAGCCTGACGGGCTACAGTCCTTGGGGTCACACAGAGTCGGACATGACTGAATGACTAACATTTTAACTTTCTTTCCCTCTTGTTGCAGAGCGTGGACTCTAGGCCTGAGGGCTTTAGTAGTTGTGGTAAAAGGGCTTAGTTGCTCTGTGGCATGTGGGATCTTGCCTAACCAGGGGTCAAACCTGTTTTCACTGTACTGGGAGTTGGATTCTTAACCCCTCAACCACCAGGGAAGTTTCCTAAGGAGGTTATTTATCAAACACAGAAATAGCATTGTTTCATTTTGCCCATTTCTTAAAAGAGATGTATTATTTTAGGCTAGAACACTGCTGCAATATTAGGGCTATAAATCTAGTTATTTATGCCATAACAAGATCAACTAATCACTTAAATATTTTGATGTAGCACTCACAAGCTTTTTACCTAATCCAAGACATATCACAGAAACTTAGACATTCTGATGAGCAAAGTATGTATTGGTGGGAAAAATAAGAAAAATAATAAATTTTGATACTACTAAATTGTGAAAGGTATATTTGTGTTCTTTAGCCTTAGACCACAGCCCCACAATATTTGTGTTTTCCTTGGTTGACATTAGTGCTACACAGACATGATGCCCTGGTTTAATCGAGACAGTAATTCTAAAGGAATATTTAAGTCATATTTAGCTTGGATTAAGATAACTCTATTGAAAAATGTGATAGCTATTGTAGTAATTTCAATTCATATTGAAACAGTGGCAATTTAATAGATAAAATATTGAAATACTACCTAACACAGCAAAAGCCTTTATTCTGAACTTGGGGGAAAAAAGGCTCAGAAGTTCATGGCTCAGAAATCTGGTCTCTGGTGCTGACACTGACCCTGTTGGACGTCAGGGTCCTGCTGGCTCTGCCGAACAGAATATGATGGCATTTCCTCACTAGCGACGGTCGTGACTTCCACGGCTGCTCTGATGAACAGTGGGATGCGTGCACCTTATCAGTCCCCTGGTGGTAGTAACATGACCCTTTTCTCTAAGTAGCTCAGAGTGCAAATAGACATCACATACTTGCTCCTTAAGCATCTTTGTTAATGAGTGGAGGATGATGTTCTCTCTGTTACTGATGAGAGACTCAGACCAACCATGTACAACTGCCCCCCTAAACCCCCTGACTCGGCCACCCAGGGCCCAAAGCACCTCCTTGTCCCTCCTCCCTGTCTGGCTTTTCCCCAGTGCATGTCTCTGTAGCACCCACAGGTGTGACATATCCACCCTGCTTATATTCTGACTCTGGGACGCTCACTGAGAGTGTCCTCCTATTTCTCTCGAGCTCTGTGCCTCTCTCTTCAGGACGAGCTTGGTGAAGCAGATCGAATTCAACTTCCGATCACAAGCCATCAACTCTCCCAGAGCCACGGTGTCTAAAGAGCAACAGAAGTTTGGAAAAGTACCCTTCGATTACGCCAGTTTTGATGCCCAGGTTTTTGGTAAATGCCCCCTTGTACAAACAGGTCGGAAAACACCACCATTTCCTGAATGTAAGCTTGAATTCCAATACTTATCCCCCAAAATGTATCTTGTGTATGTGTGTGTTATGGGAGGGGATGCATTTAAATAGGTAATATATTATTTATTGGTAATATTTAGCAATATTTAATAGGTAATATACTGTTTCTGGGAGGAGAGAAAATATATAGTGAAATAAGAATAACAATTAAGTTAATCAGTACTATTGATATTACATGATGTTACACAGAATATGGTGAATAGTTTGTGTTTTAATTATTCTATAAATATGGTGCCATTGTTGAATCTAAATACAGTAATTCTGACAAAATATTTAATTCTCATTTATCCAGGATTGGGATTAGTACACTGGAAACTGCAATAGCTATTATAATACAGTAATTTAAATTCATATTAAAATTATGAAAATCTAATAGGTCAAATAGCGAAATACTACCTAAAGTATTACTTGCATTAGCAAAAGCTTTCAGGCTTAAGGTGAGAGAAAAAGTGAAAGGTCTAAGAGGAAACTCATAATTCAAAAGTCAAGATTTTACTAGGAAAAAAGAAGTGTGGCTATGGAGATGTTCACCCACAGATTTAAGAATTAATGCAGAAATGTGTCCGTTCTCTAGCAATGACACATTTGTGTGGATGGTCATAATGCAAAGGTACTTGTAACACATAAAACTGGATGTTTTTACTAACAGTTTTCTCCAGTTGTTTAGAGTCCTTGAATATTCTAATGAATAGGTGAGATTTTTCACCTGGGAATAAATCCAGGAATGATTTCTACAAAGGGAAATAATCTCCCAGTTGGAGTCCTCCATAGACCATGAATTTTTCACAGTGTTGCGCAGATCCCTGGACTCCCTTTGATCTAACACATAGTTACCTAGATGTGGTGCTCTTGGGGACACAGAATGTTTCTCCCTTCTGTGATATGAATCATCAAATTTTTCAAAGAATTTGAATGCGGTATAAAACCCAACAGCTGGCTAAACAGACTAGGGAGGAGTGTGTCCGTCAGCTAGAGTACAGTGTACTCTAAAAGACTGTTTTACCTGTTCTTACTAAAAATAAAGTATAACCAACATAGGTAACCACTGACAATCTATTAGATTCAAGGGGAAAATTATACACACAAATACACACACAGTGTTTTGTATCTATATGGAGATGGTTTTATTTTATATATATATAAAATATACACACATACATATATGTTTAATTCAGGTGAAACTAGTTAATAAGAGCCTTCAAAATATTCATACAATTTGGATGCTGGTTTAAAAAATAGAATTTTCAGTGGCATTTATATAACTACAAGAATAACATTTGGTAATGTTTTAAACTATATTTTATGAAAAATAATGATCAAACATTTAAAATAAACACTACATATAGTAAAACAGCCAAATGCCTTTATAGCCCACATTAAATTTCGGATGTGCCTCCCAGTCCCTGAATGATGTTTGCAAACACCCAGAGTAAAGAGAAACATGTTTAATTCTCTCAGGGACACCCTGGTACCCATAGCAGAAGCATAAGGGAGGACTCAGCCTTGATAACTCAGTGCTTTTCTGTTCACCTTGAGAACTTGGGCTCAGTCCCACCCCTACTCGCTGCCCTGCACCTGAACACAAAAATGAAGTTTAAAAAAAAAAAAAAAAAAGGCTTCATCATCTACTCAGGTGCACTAAGTTGGAGGAAGAGAAACTTCTGATTTAAGCACAAAACAAACCTGCATAACAAATAGCAAAGCATGCAATTCTGAATCTAAGTATAAATCGTTAGTGTGAGAACAAATATGAAACAGTCCATTTCCTCCACAGGGATCTCTGATTCTCGTACCTACACTGTTTGTGGATGTTGTGGCCTTATACCTCTCTAGTCCCTGATAAGTTTCACTAGCGTAGACTTGAATCTACCATTTTTACCACCTGTGCTGCCAGAGCACGCGCCCAGTAACCTAAGTTAGAGTTTTTCTCATAAAACGTGCAAATGCAAAAAATATTAAGTGAATAGGCCTCCTTTCTCAGCAGTCACCTTGTTTGATCTATGAACTCCAGTGAAAACCAATTTGAATAACATTCATTTAAGGTACCCAGAGAGAATGGATTGTGTTTCTGCATATTCTTCACGTATTTTCATGCAAGAAGTTCTGTCTTTGAAACAAGTCTATTTAATGAGTAAATCCATGTTTGCGCAATTGCTAATCAAATCTCTCTTCAACAGCGAAGCATTTTTCCAGTCCAGGGAAATTTCCCCCCCGGCTGCCGAGTGCAGGCGCCCACACACAGAGCCCAGGCCGTGCCAGCTCCTACAGCTCCGGCCAGCGCAGTGAAGACACCCACATCGCAGCAGCTGCGGCCATCCTGAACCTGTCCACCCGCTGCCGGGAAGCCGCCGACATCCTCGCCAACAGACAGCAGGGTCTGCACGCCAAGGTAGGCAGGCCAAGAGCCCGGAGGGGGGCCAGCGGCTCGCCATGAGGATGGGCTGCCTCCGCAATCCTGGCCATGCTCACCACCCCCGTGGCCTGGCCCCCTTTGTCTTGGGAAGGGGCAAGCCTGGTGGATTCAAGGAGCAGGGAGACCAGGGCCCATTTGCAGGTTGTGCAAGGAAGCTGGGTGGGGGGATGTGGAGACTGGCTGGGGAGCCCAGTGGATTCCAAACCTCTTTTTGTGTTGGGGTCCTGGCCACAGCAGCATGAACACAGACAGCACTATTCTGCCTGAACAGCGGAAACTGTTCGCTGTCTGAGAATCAAAGATGGTAGGATGTGTTTAATGAAACTGCCAGTTGTAAAACATGGCAAAATTCATGACATCTCATTACTGTGTGTAGAACCATCATAGAGCATAAAATGGTCTGAGATGCTGTAGTTTTCTCAAAGGACATCATAAAACCTGGGTCCATTAAGTCAACAAGAGAAGGATCAAGGGCTCTTGAGAGCTCAGGGCCCAAATTCAAATCCAGAACTAAATTCTAGGAAGTTTCTGAAGATCCCCATCTTTCTGAAGCTCACAAAATTAATCACCTTTCTCTAATAACCTCTCCTCTCCAACTAACAAGGAGAAGTAGACATCTGTGTTTAGGATGTCTTCTTTGTGTGTTGGCTTTTGAGGAGGGAGTCATGATGCTCCAGAGTAACAGTGATGGGGGTGCCAGAACTGGCCGCAGGCAGCTAGAGCCAGTAACGTCTGTCTACACGGAAGGCTGTTAAAAGAAATTGTTTTCCTACCTAGCTGGCAGAAGCCAGCTGACAGAGCATGCCCAGGCTGGTTTGGAGAAGAGTGAAAGTGTTAGTCACTCAGTTGTGTCCAACTCTTTGCAACCCCATGGACTGTAGCCTGCCAGGCTCCTCTGTCCATGGGATTCTTCAGGCAAGACTACTTGAATGGGTAGCCATTCCTTTCTCCAGGGAATCTTCCAGACCTTGGGATCAAACTTGGGTCTCCCGCATTGCAGGCCAATTCTTTACCGTCTGAGCCACCAAAGAAGTGGTGATTAGAGAAGCGAGTTCCCCTTGCTCTGGGTGGAAGATGCCCCGGTTAAACTCTAACCCAGACTCACTGAGCACAGGCATTCGCTCCCCTTTCCCTTTAAGCTCAACCCGTCCCGGTGCAGTCAGCTGCTCACCTGTGTGCGTGCCAGGCCTTCAGGAGAGCAGGGCGCACAGTGGCATGGAGCATTTGACAGAAGAATCAGAATTAGCTTCTGGACAGGTCTGAGCCAAGTAAACCCCAGGAAGAGTTGGTGGCCAAAAACCACTCAAAAACCATTTTAAACAAATGAGTTCCTTAAACAAAGAAAAACACATTGCCTCAAATATATAAAGAAAATTTCAATTTCTCCAGAAATCACAGTCAAAGATTATTTACATAAATGAATGATTTTGGGTTCTTTAGAATGTAACTTTGGTTATTCTTAAACCCATTTTTAAAAACCTGAACGCATTTCTTCTTTTTAAAGGGATATTCTAATGTGCAGCTCATTGGAGTGATACTAAACTGTCTTCCTTCTTATTTGCCTTATTGTCAGTTTAGGCTGTCCTGTAAGAATAAAGGGGCTTCCCTGGTGACTCAGCAGTAAAAAAATCCACCTGTAATGCATGAGACATGGGTTTGATCCCTAGGTCAGGAAGATCTCCTGGAGGAGGGCATAGCAACCCACTCCAGTAATCTTGCCTGTAGAATCCCATGGACAGAGGAGCCTGGTGGGCTACAGTCCATGGGGTCTTAAAGAGTCAGACATGACTATAGCAACTGAGCACACACGCACACGTAAAAAAAAGTGCCAGTATTATAATGGTTAAAGCTACTTAAATTTGCTTGTGTGAATGGTTGTAGGGTGAAGGCTCTACGTGGATAGATACAGTTTGGTTCCTTCGAATTTCTGCCTTTTACCTTTGTATTCTCCACGTTCTATCAATTGCTGAAGCCAAGCAGTGAATCCAACAAAGATGACAGGAACCCCCCAAATGTCCAAGCCCCAAAACTGTCAGCCACACCTTAACTGCAGGAGCCCAGCCATGGATGAGACCATAAGAGTGGAAGGGGCAGAAAGTGCGGCAGTCGGTTTTCAGAGAATCTGCGATGCTGGCAGTTAGTTTTCAAACCCTTTTTCCCATGAACATTGTCTCGTCGGACATCGTGGGTGGTAAACAGGATCAGTGTGGCCCCCTGCACTGCCGCCTGGTGCCACTCTCCTCCAGGCCTGCATTTGCACACAACTGTAACGATCTGCAGAATTCCATCCTGGTTGGATTCTATTTTCCGACCTTAAAAGAGAACCTCATACATTCCTGAAACCACAAAAAGTAATTATTATAGAAAAAAAAAAAAGAGAGAGAGAGAGAAAGCCAAAGTAATTAACCCTGAAATATGGGCTCCAATCCAGCAGTGCCCTGTGCTGGCCGTTTCTGTTGTCTGCAATGCCCTCTGCTCCGTGCCCTTTTTTCATGTAGGATTAAATGTAAACAATCTTGCTCCACACTGAAAACTAGCCTGATTCTCTCTCCACCAGGATGCAGGGCTTCCTCCATGGTGGGTGTTTGGTGTGTTTGTTTTTGCTGATCAGAATCCAGAGACCTCTTGAGTTCCTAGCTCGGAAAACAAGATATAGAAATACACAACTTTCCCCCATTCTCGACTTCTGGAGCTGAGCATAAGAGCATTGTTGATGGACTAGAGAGATTCTGGCAGGAGGATTCAGCTGTCCCAAATGGAGAGTCTGTAGGTGCTCTGCCCAACAGAGTAGAGTCCCTCAGAGACCCTGCCTTCAAGGAGCTTAAGGTCAAAGAAGGACGAAAAAAGTGGTCAGTGCAGGAGGAGAGCAAGGTCTTCAGAGGGGCCTTTCCTGAGGTCCAGGGGAGGTGTGGGTGACTCTGTAGGGAATTTGACCAGAACTTTGACAAAGGATTGATTTTCTTCTGCCTCCATCTGGTCCTTTCCTTCCCCCAGTGAGCTTCTCAGAAGTCATTTAAAGAGCCTGAGAGGAGAACAAGTTACGAATCTTGCATGTGGGCATGACTTTGTTAAAATCAAGCCAAAGGACATTGACCTTGAGACTGCCTTTATACCCACTCATCAGGGCTAATACAAATTCTTTCAAGCTATGTTCAAAGTCATAACTCACCCCAAGTTTGCCAGGATAACTGAATTCATGATATACAAAATCCCTACTCTTGTGTAAGAAAAGACGGCAGAGGCAAACCTCAGGGAGGCAAGAGACCCTCTTCCAAAAACAATGAAGCACGTTATGAACATTCTGAAGTGTTCTCCTTCACGAGTTTCTCAACCTGAGTGTCTGCTTACCCCACATGCCTCCTTCACCGCCCAGCCCTGGGTGGAGGTGCCAGGGCAAATGCTGTCAGTTGCTGCCTGAGCTCACATCCACTACATCCTAAAAGTAGATCTTAGAAAGAATTGCTCCTGTTAAAATCCAGTCCAGCACTTACACAGCATGTCCACACTGCCTAAATCACCTGTGGGTGTTTTAAGTATCTCTTTAAGAAATCAAGTCAGAGAAAAATTAGTAATAGCAATACCGAGTGGAGATCACTGTGGTTACAGACACGTCTGTTTGAAGAATGAGCCACAGTGTGATCCTGGAACTGTCCTTGGTCCTGAGATTTGTAGCCTGTGCTTCATTTCCATGTGGAATTCCTGTGAGTTTGCAAAACATAGATGGACCACAGCTTCAGACATTCCCCCTTGAGTCTGGAGATGGTGCTCCTGAGATGAGCACAGGGCTGAGGACAACCAGGCAGCAGGAGGAGTGAGCAGCAGGGGTATGGGGAGTCCGCTCCATCCTCCTTCCTCCCCACCCTCCTCCTCCTCCCTCGTCAGCAGAGGTAGGAACAGGCACACAGTCTATCTTTATCCCAATCGCTGCCGCTTGCCAAGTGTTCTGTTGTTTGTTTTGGTGTTTTCCCCACCTGTTTAGACAAAGTGGCATATGCACAGTGTGCCTTAAAAGAAAACAAAAAATTGACACTTGCTTGAAATGTTTAAAGTTCAAAGTCTGTTTTGTACTTGAACAAGGCCGAGAAACAGCACGCTATCCCATCGTCGCTCCTGCTGCCTTCTCTCAGAAATAGCCCGGCGGCTCTGGGGATGGTTAGAATCCAAAATCAGCCTTTTTCAGTAACTTTAATGTGAAGTCAGATGCTGCTGCACAATGTGAGTGAACTGCTCTGAGGGACTGTAGTCAGGATCTCAGAGAACCAGCGATATGTGTGGGGAAACCACTGCTTTGCTTCTGTGTAGAACAGCATGGCGAGAGCTCTTAGAGTCCAAAAACCCAATCAAATTATGATTATTATCAGTTGTGTTGTTTACTGAATACCTACTATGTGTCATGCACTATAAATGAGCCCTCTGCCCATAATGTACCGCGTGCTTAGTCACTCAGTCATGTCTGACTCTGTGTGACTCCATGGATTGTAGCCTGCCAGGCTCCTCTGTCCATGGGATTCTCCAGGCAAGAATACTGGAGTGGGTTGCCAAGCCCTTCTCCAAGGGATCTTCCCAACCCAGGGATCGAACCCAGGTCTCCTGCATTGCAGGCAGATTCTTTACCATCTGAGCCACCAGGGAAGTCCAAGAATACTTGAATGGCATCTCATTTTGCAGATGAAGAAAGTAGTGCAGAGATATTAAATAATGCCCCCTAAATGGTGCAGCTACGACTGTTGGAGATAAAACTTGAATTCATGCCTAACTTTTGATCTCCTTGATGAATTTATCATTCTCTGGTATACAAACTGCTGGTCTACCAAGAGTTTTCACTATGACTTCAAGTGTCAGACAAAGATTTAGGGAAAAAGATTATAAATTTAGCTTCCCTGGTGGCTCAGGTGGTAAAGGATCTGCCTGCAATGCAGGAGACCCAGGTTCAATCCTTGGGTCGGGAAGATCCCCTGGAGGAGGGAATGGCAACCCACTCCAGTACTCTTGCCTGGACAATTCCATGGGCAGAGGCACCTGGTGAGCTATAGTCCATGAGGTTATAGAGATTCAGCCATGACTGAGTGACTGACACACCAACACTTTACTTTTATACCTTCTATCAGTCACTTACTTCTCTTCTGAATTCCATCACAGGATTTCTATTAGTATATCTCATGAATCATACTCTTAATAGTATTAATATTAATATTCAATTGCTATTTAGTAAGAATAAGATGTTTTCAGTTCATTTATTTTATTAATTTATTCATTTGATTTTTTGAGGTATGTGTGATCTTAGTTCCTTGACCAGGGACCAAACCCATATCCTCTGTAGAAGAAGCACAGAGTTTTAACCACTGGACCACCAGGAAGTCCCCATTTGTTTATTGTTAGTACCTTGCCTACCCTTTTTTGAGGATCAGTTCAGTTCAGTTCATTTCAGTTGCTCAATCATGTCCGACTCTTTGTGACCCTATGAATTGCAGCATGCCAGGCCTCCCTGTCTATCACCAACTCCCGGAGTTCACTCAAACTCAAGTCCATCGAGTCAGTGATGCCATCCAGCCATCTCATCCTCTGTCGTCCCCTTCTCCTCCTGCCCCCAATTCCTCTCAGCATCAGAATCTTTTCCAATGAGTCAACTCTTCGCATAAGGTGGCCAAAGTACTGGAGTTTCAGCTTTAGCATCATTCCTTCCAAAGAACACCCAGGACTGATCACCTTTAGGATAGACTGGTTGGATCTCCTTGCAGTCCAAGGAACTCTCAAGAGTCTTCTCCAACACCACAGTTCAGGAGCAAGAGGATTTTACTTTTTATATTAATTAGATTTTTAAACTTAATTTTTATTTTATATTATAGTTGATTTATAGTGCTGTATTAGTTTATGGTATACAGCAAACTGATTCACTTGTACATACACATGTATCCATTCTTTTTCAGGTTCTTTTCCCATATAGATTATTACAGATTATTGAGTAGAGTGCCCTGTGCTATAAATAACTTGGTATTAACATACACACACTTGTCCTCTGGAACATGTTTTCAAAGTAGGCAGGGTATTGTTACCAAGGACCTTCTGTATAGCACAGTGAACTGTATTCAATACCCTGCCTACTTTGAAAACATGTTTCAGAGGACTTCCAATATGAAGATGTTTCCACAGAAAAACCCCCTGAATCGGGAACAGAAGAGCCTTAGTGGAGAGATGCAGCAGAAACCCGTCAGCAGACCTCCACCGCTTGCATTCGTCTTAGCCCTGTCACAAAACAAGGAGGTGGTTCAGCCTCTCCTTATTAACAATGGAAAATACGCCAAATAAGGAAAACAAGGCCGTCATATTCTACCAGTGCCTTGGAAGTTAATGCTTTTCATAATCAGAACATTTAAAGTAAAATTACAGTTTTGTCTTTTATTTACTTTGTCACCATCTTTGAATGTAAGGTCGTTTTTTTTTAATTTTTGAAACAATATAATATTATCATTTTCCTGGGAAATATTCAAGGAAAAGAGCCCTTAGCCTATCCTCACAAGAATTTCTGTGTTTTCCCTTTTATTCTTCTTCAGAAAACGATTTTCTTCCTATTTTCCCTAGTTGTAAGTATAGCCAGAATTCCAGGTTGCCTCCTGCTTTCAGTGACAGAAGTCTTTTCCCTGTCGAAACAAAGTCCTTGAAATTATCATTTTACTGATCACATAACGTGCCAGTTAATAGGTGCAGTGTTATATTGTCCCTCTGCTGGCAGACATCTGAGTCACTACTGATTTTATAGGATAGATAAGGCTTATCATAGATAATCACCTCAACTTTCAGCTGAATAAAAATTTATAATTTATATATAAATTATATAAACTAAAATAATAATTTGTAGTCTATTTCACTAAAAGTGTCCTATATGTGTCAAATAAGCTTCTTGAATGCAATGACACTAGATTTTTCCATTTTCTTTTGCCCTAAATGTAATGGCTTGAAAATGTTATGTGCTTTCTCGATCCTTTTGAAAATCAACACACATCACAGGAAATATCTCTAACTCAGAAGTGGCTGAATTACATGGTTACTGATGTTGCTCCCAAGTTGGAGAGTATATGAGCAGTGTTACACCAGGCTCAAGAAGCTTAAAATTCAAATAATTAAAATAAGAACTAAGCCCTTTGAGAAAGGAGCATCTTAGGAGTCAGACTGGGGGTCCCTGTCTGGTGGGGCTGTCCTCTTCCCCTCCTATGGACTCTCCCACGACCACCAACCCCTCCTCATCGCCCTGCCATGTGGAGTTTCAAGCACAGAGAGAAATGATGTCTATTGATACTGCTCTGAATGAAATCCATGCAGTAAACGTGTGATCCACCCATCCATGGGCAGAAAGGGGCCCTTCTCTGGTGCTGTGTGTAATTGTCGAGTGCATCTGTGAGCTCACTTAAAGCCCATCTGTACCCACATGGCCGCCTGCTACCCCCCTCCCCTTCCCCAGCACAGTCAGGTGCTCAGAGCAGCCGGCTGGGGCGCGGGGCACAGAAAACCACCTCTTTCAAACATTAGGAATGATTTTTTTTTTTCAATCAACCCATGATTACTCAAGATGTAGAACCACCACAACTTTGAGAATCTCTGTTGTTTTTTTTTTTTTTCTCTCTCATTTACTCATTGGAAGTTTTCTTTTTCCTGTAGAAACTAAAATATATATTAGTGTTGTCTTGGAATAGTTGGTATTTTTTTTTTTAGCAAGCTCGAATCTGCACTATTTATGGGTTTTGCACTATAAAATGCTGCAGCCCAGTCACGTGGCTCCTTTTTCCTAAGCCATCTGTCACAGAGGTCTGGAATTTTATGTGAACGTTGGTTGTGCAGTCTTAACCCAAGTTTTTTATTTTTTTATGAAAAAAAATGTCAGCAACTACAATATTTAGCATTTTACTTTACATTGGCCATTAAACTTGATTGCTATAGCTCTGTTTCATTGCTATAGTTACATATCAGCGTTGAAGCCAAAAGTTGTTTTGATATGCTTGTGGCAGACTGCATTGTATCATGGAGAGAGTGTGCAGCACAGATATGGTTAATATCTTGGATTTTTGTAACTAAGGTTTATTAATGCTGGTATAAAAACGTATTTGATATTATACAGATGGCATAAGATGTGGTGGTTACTAAGTTATTATCCTGGATAAGCTCTACTGTGAAATTCAGGGCTTAAAACTATCACAGGAGATTAAACTATTTACTAAAAGGGACAGAAAGACAGGACAAAAGCATCTTAGTACAAATACATTAGAAGTGTATTTACCTCCCATAGATACCGTAAAGCATCTTTACCTGAGAGACTGAGAACAAAAACTTTGCAGGTAAAACAAGCAGACAGAAGAGATGCTTTTATTTTTTAATTCAGCAACAGTACAGTGGATCTCATCTCAGTGGGAATGTTGGGGAGGGGGTAAGGGCAGAGCGTAATTGGGGGGTTAAAATAAACCCCTGGGAAGTAACTGTTAGGGATCTTAGGAACATATTCAGGGAACTCTCCTGCTTTTCCAGACAAAAGAAACAGGGGAGAGACATTGTCTAGAAGTTAATTGTGAATTGACGGACGGCAATGAGAACCCAGGGAAGGTATTCCTTTGACCCACTTAGGAGGGTAACAAGCTCGCTCTCTGAGCATCCTGGGAGTTACTGTCTGGCAGTGTTCACGATTCAGGATCGTGCACACCATCCTCGGGCACGTGACTTGCAGAAGGGCCAGGATGCATGGGGACCTTGTTGGCACTTGAACCTTAAAAACAAAACGAAGCCTAGCCAAGGTCTCCCGAGGAGAAATGTTGTGAGGCAGAATTAAAGTCTCATACTGAGTATCTGGAAAATAATCACCTTTATTCTGGAGTTTTCAATGTAGAACTTAACCTCCTACCCCCACCCTTGTCATGCTGCCAGCTGCCACTTCACGGCCCCGAGGGGGAACCAGGCGGGCACTGCCCACCTCCCCAGCCCGCCCCCCATGAGTTAACCAAGCTTTTCTGGTTCAAGTCACCCAGGGTAAAATGTCACTGTCACAGTAATCTAATATGGTTCTAATATTTCCCAATAAAAATTCTCTCCCAGCTGGTTGTTTTTTGCATGGTTTTCATGTTGGGAGGGGGATAGTGTGTCTCTTTATTAACTCCAGTGTTAATGCTTTAAAGGATGAATTGGGAGTGATAATTCTGCAAACTAGAAAGGAAGATTTAAAGCTAAACTTAAAAAGAAAAGATAAAATACGTTTAGCCAGTACATTTAGTATTTGGACCATCTTACTTATATTCAGGCTTACATTGCTTAAACCCAGAAACACGAAACTCCCTAATGGGGCTGCCCTGAAAAGTCTGCCTAAGAATTGAACATTAACCAAAGCGAATCAGAAAGCGAGATTTAAAATCAGATATACTTCCATAAAAGCTTGCATTTAAAATGATCCCTTAAAAGCCCCACATGGCCAGGCTACCACTGCAAACTGCTTACATGGTATTTTTTGTTTCCTGTTATACACAGGGGCCTGAGATAGAAGTGGATGAGAATGGCACATTGGACTTAAGCATGAAAAAAGCTCGAATCCTGGACAAAGCTGCACCCCTAACTTCCACTAACCCTTCTGTTCCAACTGCTTCCTCTTCCCCGTTCAAAACCAGCAGCCTTCTGGTTAACGCAGCCTTCTACCAGGCCCTGTGTGACCACGAGGGCTGGGACACGCCCATCAACTATAGCAAAGCCCACGGGAAGACGGAGGAGGAGAAAGAGGTACTGTTCCAGTGTCGGTCAATAAGTTGGAGACAGAGCGTGATCGGAGAGCGTGGTTCACTTATTCCTCCTGCACCATTTCTCACCATCTTATTTAGATAACACGTAATTCTGTAGCTGGTTTTTTATTTTGGTAAAGCAATGATTTTAAATTTCAGGAGGTATTTACAAATGAATTCAACATTTCCCACCCCTTGCCTAAAATGAGATGTCATTAGAGTCTGTCATATCACCGTTAAGGGCTGGGTTGTGTATGCTGAGAGGTGGTGTCATCTATCCTGGGGACACAGCAGCCTATGAGCCATGAGCCCATGCGTCGCTGCACCAGAGGCTAGAACACGAGAGCAAATCTGTACAGGGATGCTTCTTGTCAAATTCTCTTCCGTGGTTTTACGGAGGGATGGTGTAGGCATCCCTCCATGCAGAGGTGTAGTCCAGGGACTGATCTTGGCTACTGGGTGTCCCAGCTGTGGCAACCCCAGACTTGTGGGCTGGGTTATCCCTGGAGGTGGTGTCACCCTGGAAGTCAGATGTTGTGCAGGAAGCCATCAGCTTCCTCTCATGGCTGGAGCCCCTCGGGGTGGGTCTGATGAGCCCTGACTCAGTGTCATTCCAAAGAGTTCATGGCCACATCCTCCACTGGTTAGCCTCTGGGTCACGGCGCATGTGACCCCAGCCTTCCTGCAAGTGATTTTGTCTGTCCTAGGGAAGTGCTTGGTGTTTGCCAGCTGACACATTTGAAGAACTGAAGTAGACATTTGGAAGTAAGCATTATTCCCCTTTTTCAGATTTTTGAAGCTCAGAGACTTTGGAGGGAGGCTAATTTAATTTTAGCATACACTTTATTTTTTATTGAAGTATAATTGGTTTACAATATCATATAAGTTCAAGAGTACAGCACAGTGCTTCAGATACACATACACATACACATACACATACACATACACATACATATACGCATACACATACATATACATATACACATACACATACACATACACATATATATACGCATACACATACATATACACATACACATACACATACATATACACATACACATATATATACGCATACACATACATATACATATACACATACACATACACATACATATACACATACACATATATATACACATACATATACACATACACATACACATACATATACATATACACATACACATACACATACATATACGCATACACATACGTATACATATACACATACACATACACATACACATACATATATATACGCATACACATACATATACATATACACATACACATACATATATGCATACACATACATATACGCATACACATACATATACATATACACATACACATACACATACACATACATATACACATACACATACATATACACATACACATACACATATACATATACACATACACATACACATACATATACGCATACACATACATATACACATACACATACATATACACATACACATACACATACATATACACATACACATACATATACATATACAGATACACATACATATACACATACATATACATATACATATATATGGGCTTCCCAGGTGGCTCAGATGGTAAAAAATCTCCCTGCAATGTAGGAGACTGGGGTTCGATCCCTGGGTCGGGAAGATCCCCTGGAGGAGGAAATGGCAACCCGCTCCAGTATTCTTGCTTGGGAAATCCCATGGGTAGAGGAGCTTGGTGAGTTACAGCCCATGGGGTCACAAAGAGTCGGACACGACTGAGCGACTAACACTACTCACTCTACATATATATGTGCATGTGTGTGTGTATTCTTTTTCAGATTCTTTTCCCTTACAGATTATTACATAATACTGAGTATAGTTCCCTGTGTGACTTAAGCATCTTGCTTAACATCTCTGGGCATGAGTCAGTGTCAGTGGCAGTGATCACAAAATTGGAGTGTTTTCTGTTCCCCTGCTGTCCTTCCCCCCACCCTCCCCCTCCACACTTTCATTGGAATCCCCATGTCCAGTAAGACTGGCCCTGAGGATGTAGGACACCCATCTGGTAGGAGAACCAACCTGTAGCCAAGCTCCTGGGTGAGTGAGCAGTTGAGCAGGCATGCAGAATAGCTGGACCGGGGGTGGCCTGAAGGAGCCCCCAGGACCCAAGGCAGGTCTGCGTCTCCGTCACCACCAGCCACACCTTCCCAGGAGGGCAGGGATCTCCCACGGCAGCAGGTTCCAATTAGATTCTGCCATGTGGGGCTTAATCACTGTCCTTTCTTTGGCTTTTAAAAGTTCACCCACGTATTTAGGGATGGTTTGAGTTAATCTATCATAACACTACTTTAGAAAAACTGTCTTAAATCATACACAGTCAACTTTAATGTAAAACAGACCCTGCAAAATATAAGAAGCTGGTTTGCCTCGGGTGGTGATCGAGAATTGGTGAACATGTGTCTCTGTCCTCCTCCGCATTCCCTGGTCAGCTTGTGCAAAGTCCCCAAGGTTACACCTTGTTTATGTCATTGCCGTATAATCCAGAAATATGCCTACATTCACACTTGCCATCACTCCACACTAGGGTCTGAAGTGGAGATGAGGTGGTGGGGGTGGATCCTTTGGAAGCACAGCCCAGATGAGAGCAAGGATGGTGATTCTTCTGGGTCAGGGACACCCCCAGTCCAGGAGAACCCCCTATTGCCAACCAGTCTCCTGCCTAAACCACTCCCAAATGAGGGCACCTAATCCCAGCTATGAGACCTGGAGGTGGGGTCCAGTCAAAAATGTGTGGCATGGAGGACAGTCCCTTACAGAGTGACCGTTAGTACATCCTTGTTCTTGGGCAAGTCTGCTGGGACAAAACCCCCCACGTTGGAGAGGCTTGGTGCCATGTGCTGGAGGCTTGGACTTTCTCTTCCTCACCCTTGCAACCCCACTGTATACCAGCCAAGGTCACTGTTCACCCCAAGTCTCTTTTCTGCTTGCCCAGAGTCAGACATCCGGTCCAGTCTTCACCAGTAACAAAGCAAAGTTCTTTGTTTTGCTCCCTTTCAGAGTCTTTGTGTCATTTGACATAGGTTCTGATGGCTCAGTGGTAAAGAACCTGCCTGCCAACGCAAAGGACGCAAGAAATGCGGGTTTGATCCCTGGGTCAGGAAGATCTCTTGGAGGAGGAAATGACGACCCTCTCCAGTATTCTTGTCTGGAAAATCCCTGGAAATGGACAGAGGAGCCTGGCAAGCTACAGCCTATGGGGTTGCAAGAGTTGGACATGACTTAGCTGTAAACCACCACCAGAATTTCTATAGCAATGTCTGCAGGGTACCCCTTATATTCTGGGGCACTCCTGCCACTTGGGGGTTGAGTAGGTACCTTGGGGACCTCCTTGGCTGTGTGTACTTCTTATCACTCAGCAGAAAGTGAAGTCTCATAACAAATATTCTCTCTTTAGAAACATGTGAGGAGTCATCTGGGCAGCTTTGTGGATTCGGCTGGGGCCCATTCCTATCTAATGCTGATGGAGCTGATGTCCCAGCGCAGTCATGGGGAAGATGGATCATTTCTATTAGACCTCTGCTCTTTTCAGAGCGGCTTACTCCCTTCAGGTCTGCTAGTGCAGGCTCACTGCTACAGCTTGCAACCTAAGTTATCTGACATCTGGGCTTCCCAGGTGGAGCTAGTGGCAAAGAACCCACCTGCCAATGCAGGAGACGTAAGAGACATGGGTGAGATCCCTGGGTTGGGACGATGCCCTGGAGAAGGAAATGGCAACCCACTCCAGTATTCTTGCCTGTAGAATCCCATGGACAGAGGAGCCTGGCCAGCTACAGTCCCTGGGGTCGCAAAGAGTCAGACATGACTGAAGTGACTTAGCACACAGCACACATCTGGCATCTGGGATTGACAAGCTACTGGAAGTTCAATGTTATAACAAGAACAAAGACGACTTTGGAGATCCTGAGTTCCTGGAGTCCTAGAGCTTGTGCTAGGTTTGAGTTGACAAGGTAGTTTTTAAGCTCAGTGCCTATTGTCAGGGTCTGAGCGTGGGTGGTTCACTGCTGAGCACTATCCCCACAGGACACACACAAAAGTGCTTCTGAATCCCTGTAAGCCCTGGGACAGGAGCCCTGGGACGGTTCCTTACCCCTGCTCTTTGTTCCTGAGTCCATGCCAAGGTGATTTGCATGTGTGAAATAAAGAGAGTATTTTTCACATTCTGTTCTGAATCCTAGAATGAAAAACGTGATGCTCAATAGTTACTATTTTGTAGAAATCGATGGCAGTCAATGTCCTCGTTGCGAAGGTAGCGGAGGGTGGCCACACTGAGTCAGAATAAGGATGATGGCTCTTTCTCTACAGTGTCTCACTGTCCTGACTAATCTGAAGAGCAGGATTCTTACCAAAGTTTCTAGAGAAGGAAATTGAAGCCAGATGGAGTGAACTTGCTGTTCTGTGGTCATATAGAAATTTAGTAATGGGCCTGGGTGTCAGGACCAGGTGCCATCTCAGGATGGCAGGACCAGAGTTCTGAGCCCGGGAGCAGAACATGGCCAGGGACCACGCAAACCAGGGACGGATGGTCCTGGCTGTGCTTCCCGGGAGCTCTGCCGAAATGCTGCTCAGGGTCCCAGGGCGCTTTGTGAACCTGGGCTGCTCTCAACTCCACGCACTCCACACACCCTCACACCCCACACCCCACACAGCCCCAAACCCCACATACCCCCCACACAGCCCTGCACCCTGCACCCCACACCCCATACACCCACACAGCCCGTGGCCCACATACCCCACACACTCCACACACCCCGCACACCCCCACACCCCACACAGCCCCAAACCCCACATACCCCCCCCACACAGCCCCTGCCACCCTGCACCCCACACCCCATACACCCACACAGCCCGTGGCCCACATACCCCACCACACTCCACACACCCCGCACACCCCCACACCCACACAGCCCCAAACCCCACATACCCCCCACACACCCCTGCACCCTGCACCCCACACCCCATACACCCACACACCCCGTGGCCCACACACCCCACACACTCCACACACCCCGCACACCCCTATACCCTACACCTCACACACTCACATCCCACACACTCCACACACCCTCACACCCCACACCCACACACCCCATACACTCCACACCCCCTCACACACCCTCACACCCCCCTCACACCCCATACACCCAAACACCCCATACCCCACACACCCCTACACCCTGTACCCCACACCCCGTACACCCACACACCCCATGGCCCACACACCCCACACACTCCACACACCCCGCACATCCCTACACCCTACACCCCACACACTCACATCCGACACACTCCACACACCCTCACACCCCACACCCACACAGCCCCAAACCCCACATACCCTCACACACCCCTACACCCCACACCCCACACCCTGTACACCCACACACCACATACCCCACATACCCCACACACTCCACACACCCCACACACTCCTACACCCCACACCCTACACACTCACATCCCACACACTCCACATACCCTCACACCCCACACTCACACACCCCATATACTCCACACCCCCTCACACACCCTCACACCCTACACCAACACAGTCCCAAACCCCACATACCCCCACACAACCCACACACCCCTACACTCCACACCCCATACACCCACACACCCCATACCCCATATAACCCACATACCCCACACACTCCACACACCCTGCACACCCCTACACCCTACACCCCACACACTCCACACACCCTCACACCCCATACCCACACAGCCCCAAACCCCACATACCCCCACACAGCCCACACACCCCTACACCCCACACCCTGTATACACTCCACACACACCTACAACCACAGCCCACACACTCCACACCCCCTCACACACCCTTACACCCCACACCCACACAGCCCCATACCCCACATATCCCCTCACACCCCACACACCCTCACACCCCACACCCCATACGCCCCCACACCCCCTTACACCCCACACCCCGCACACCCTCATACCCCACACCCCATATACTCCACACACCCTCCACACACCACATACCTACACCCCACATGCTCCACACCCCCTCACACCCTTACACCCTGCACCCCACACTCCATACACACTCCACACACACCTACAACCACAGCCCACATACTCCACACCCCCTCGTATCCCCTCACACCCCACACCCACACACCCTCATACCCCTCACCCCATACACCCCACACACCCTCCACACACCAACAACCACAGCCCACACACTCCATACCCCCTCACACACCCTTACACCTTACACCCACACAGCCCCATACCCCACATACCCCCACACAGCCTCCACACACCCCACACTCCCCTCATACTGCGCACACTCCACACACCCCACACTCCACACACCCCTTACACTGCACACGCCCCACACCCTCACAGCCCCCACACCTCCCACACCCCCCACCCCACACAACACTCACGCCTGTACTCCTGACCAGAAACTGGGTGATTATTTCTAATTCATTGTTATCTTGTTCATATGCACAACAGTTGCTTAATTTTGGTGGTAATTTTCAGAAAATATTGTCTGTCTCTCTCAGTGAAATAGCCTGTCCAGATGCCCCCTAAAAAAAAAATCCTGAATCTGGAAAAAACTCAAACTATCTCGAAAGGAAAGTGCTGAGAAATAACTAGAGCTGTCAGTTTTGTTCAACTGTCAGTTCTCCAAAGACTTCAGATGTTAAAAGTGCCAGATGCTATTATCTGTTATTCATGCTCTCATTATGTTCTGGTTTTTACTAAAATCAATATAAACTCCTATTGTACATTAAAGGAATTTCATCGCACCCATGCACTCTCTAAACACACATATATGTATGCCACGTTTTCTCTTATGTATCTCCAATATAAATTATTATTTTCAAAAGGATGCTATAAATTTTGAAAAAAAATCTGACAAATGATGTTGACATATTTTTTATGGTATGCAGTTTAAGAGTTTATATGATATACAATGCTTCTGTAACAAAATTAAACATTCTTATAATGAGGGTCACCTGCATTTTAATACATATGCTCTGTGCAAGTTTCTAGAGGTAGAATGCTGAGCCAAAAGAAAAAAAAAAAAAGGAGGAAGGGAGAGACAATCATTTCATAATGCGATTGCATATCCAAGAGTCCATAATTTTTTAAGGAAGTTACAAAATATTTAAAAGGTCATATCCAATAAGATTATTCTGTTGAAACAGCACCACATTTTACTGTGCTGTTAAATACCATATACTCTGCAAGAATTAACTTTGAATGCATTTGAGATAGTAAGTTAAGCTCTCATAGATGATTATTCCTTCCAGAATCTCTTATTCCCTTGTCTTCCACAGTGTGCAGATTCAACAGACAACAGCTGATAAGCTTTATACGTTCATCGGTGAATGTACATGCCTTCTTAGAGATGCTTTGCTAATTTCTATCACAAAGAAAATAATAAAATAGCTCTTTTCTGCTTTACGCCATTTTTGTGAAAAATCTATCATCTGATCAGAAAAACAAAGTCTGTTCTTTGTCTTTCTTGTGAAGTCAGGATCAGTACTAAACTGAAAAGAAGGCCATGAAAATTAGTAATGATCCAACATTGAATTTGGATCAGTTAATAACAATTCCATCCAGTGAGTAAAAGCATTACAAAATATCAACTTAGCAGAAGAGGTCATTGGATATACATTTGTATCCACTTTCAAAAGGCCAAGACGCTTTGTAAATTCTAGTGGAAAACACTACCCACGCTGAATCCAGGCACCTCCAAATGAAATGGATAATAGTGTATCTGGGGGCTTCCCTGGTGGCTCAGTGGTAAAGAATCCACCGGCCAATGCAAGAGATGCGGGTTCGATCCCTGGTCCAGGAGGATCCCACGTACCTGGAGCAACTAAGCTCGTGTGATACAACTCCTGAGCCTGTGCTCTGGAGCCCAGGAGCTGCAGCTGCTGAAGCACCTGTGCGCCTAGAGTCTGTGCTCCACAAGCTTCTCTCCACAAGAGAAGCCCCTGCAATGAAAAGTCCGTGCACTGCTCGCCACCACTAGAGAAGAGCCCAGGCAGTAATGAAGACCCAGCACAGCAAATGAATAGCAAATAATATTAGTTTAAAATAGTGAATCCAGTTTAAGGTCTTATAATTAGGAATTGCTTCGCTCTAGTCACACTGTGAAATGTGAAAAGGATAACCATCATTCACTTGTTTTCTATAGATTTCACAGAAGCAGCATTAAAATAACCCTTCTCCTTGTACCTTAATAGACAGCGATCATCAAGCACCCATTTCTCTTTGTTTTTTAATGGTGTATGATTTTCTGCTACTAGTTTCAAACATTTATCAATAATTCAAAATGGAATACTCAGTATTAAAAATAATATGAAAAAAAGAAATTAGACCAAACCAGGTTTTACTAATTTGCTCTGAAGATCCTGTTCCAACTGTGTGGCCTGGTGTAAAATAATCGATTGAACTGTTGCCCAGGTAATTAATGAAGAAAATTACATTTGCCTTTATAACTTAGATCAAGGCTTAGAATTTTTCTTAGGTTGGGAAAATCCACGGATTTTGTTTTTCCATTGATTTTGAGTGTCAACTCAGAATGATTAAAATTGTATTTACCCTTGCAATGTCATGTCCATGCGATTTAAATGAGATTTGCCCTCAATAACTCAAAATTGTTTTCTCATCTTAAACGGATCAATACTTTTGAAATTTAGGAGACAGTTTTTTTTTTTTTAGTAGTAGTTAATCTGATTTTAATATTAAATCCAGAAAATATTACATTTACTGAAAATAAGCTTAATGATAAAAGTAAACTAATTATGTGTTTGAGTGAAACCATCATTAGTTGTCTGACAATAATATATCAGATGGTAAATAAGTGATGTGAAAGGATTGATGAGATTTCCTTATGAAATCAGGATCAGTACTAAGCTTAAAAGGAGACCATGAAAATTAATGATAATCCAACAAGACAGTCCATCGAGAGAGTGAAAACATGAGAAAAAACCAACTTAGCAAAAGAGGTAGCTTAAGGAAAACAGTAAGGAATTGATGTGAGACTAAAAACAGGTGTCCAGAAAAATCAAGCTAAACGCTGCCGAGACATTGCGGACTCAGCCACTATGCATTTAAGCAAATAGTTTAAATCTTATTTGCATATCAGGAAGGACATTTTAATAAGCTAAATTTACTTCTTCGTTCTCTATTTAAAAATTTTTGTGATTCATTTTTTGCAGAATTTCTTGTTTTACCAGTGCCTACTGTGTACATGGGAACCCACTCCAGTATTCTTGCCTGGAGAATCCCAAGGACAGAGGAGGCCGGTGGGCTACAGTATGTGGGGTCACAAAGAGTCAGACATGACTGAAGTGACTTAGCAAACTCGTGCACTATGTACATAGAGAACTATTTCCATGCTCTCTAGGAAATGTTTATTATACTGTAAAACTTGAAATGTATTAAAGTTAATATTTTAAAATATTAACTTATTTACATGGCTCAAGAAATTCCTCTGTAGTTTTATCTGCCAACATGTGAACTTTTAAAAATTGTGCCTTCGAGTTATAATTTCTCATTCTTTACCAAGGATAAAGTTCCATGGCATCCCAGGTGTACCCTTATTATTTTTTTTATTTTGTGTACAAATCCAGTGAAGGATGTCATTTAAGTCTTTAAGCCAAAACTCAGATTTGACCCCAATGACCTCAAATACGATTGTTTTTCCAGGGTTTCCTAATACCTTGTGTGCTTCTATATTTTTTTTTTAGAAAGACCCAGTGAGCTCTCTAGAAAATTTAGAGGAAAAGAAGTTCTCTGGAGAGGCCTCCATACCAAGCCCTAAACCCAAGCTCCACACCAGAGATCTCAAGAAAGAACTCATCACGTGAGTGACCTGTGGTTCTAGAATGGAGACTCCTGATCAAAGCCTTGAGTAATAACACCTTGACTTATGGAGCTGACTTGACACTGCTTTAGGGCAATTTCGACTGACAGTTAAATATGCTATGTGTACCTAGACCTCTACTCAGAACTAAGAGGATTATGAAAAAAGGTGCATGATTTGATCTTGTGCTAAGGGAATTAAAAGTCAAATTGAAAACCAAAATATGTAAAACAATTAGAAATGTTTATGTTCTGATCAGAGATTTTAATCTGACATTCCCTGACTTCAGAGGAGCCAAGTTAGAGCTAGAGATAGTCTGTGTGAGTGTTAGTCACTCAGCTGTATCTGACATTTTGTGACCCCAAGGACTGTAGCCCATCAGGCTCCTCTGTCCATGGAACTTTCCAGGCCAGAATATTGGAGTGGGTTGCCATTCCTCTCTTCAGGGAATCTTCCCAACTCAGGGATCGAACCTAGGTCTCCCACAATGCACGCAGATTCTTTACTGTCCAAGCCACCAGGGAAGCCCAGAAACTGAAAGCTTCCTGCAGAATGTTATTTGGGAAGGGAGTTCATGGGTTTTGTTACATTCTCAAGGAGTTCTATGACTCAGGAGAGTTGAAAGACCCAGGCAGGTAGTACTGGTCAAGTTGCAGTGGGTTGTTCATCAGGAAGGGTTGCTTGGACCAGAAGGCCCTATGCCGAGCCCCAGGACCAGGCGGCCTGGAGAGAGACAGAGACAGAGTCAGAAGGCGGGGCCAGGACAAGGGGCCTGAGAAGATGGCCTGGTTGCAAGTTTTCCATGAACAGATCACATGTTTGAGCAGAAATATGAGCTAGTGCTGGGCTATTTGGGGAAGAGCAGTGTGCAGAGTTCTGTTGAGGCCGTATGCATGTGGGGGACCGTCTGGGGTCAGAAAGATCTTCTAAAATGTTAACTAGAGATGCAGACATGAGATATGGCCTGGGAGACAGTGCCTTTGGGGAAGACAAATAGAAGGAAGGGAACAGAGTGTTCATCCCAGAATCTGAGAGCACGCATGCTGCTGGGACCTGAGAGGATCAGAGACGCCCACAAAGAATACAGACCTGGGGACAAGGAGGAAGGTGATGGTCTTGTGAGCTGAGAGCTCAGAAAATTCCCACCTGGGCCTTTGGTGGTTTCAAATGCCACAGGAAGTTCAGCGAAGTCAAAGCAGAAAAGGCAGAATGCCCAAGCATCGGGTTCCCTTACCAGAATAGTGTTTCCTGATGCCTGAGCATCCCTGAGCACTGTACCCCCTGGGAGGTGACCTGGGCAGCCAGGTACTTACGTCCTCATGGCCTGCTAGTCAAGTTTCTAAAATTTTTGTATGGATTTTGTTTCTGCATATTATCTCAAAGATCCTCAAAAAGGACCAATGTTTATCCTTTGAAGGCAGATTTTGGAAATTTCCATAGTTGTTTCAAACTAAATGTAGTGTGAAAAACTGATGATTAACCTGCATCACCATGTTGGACAGAAAAATGAAGTGCAATTATTTTGTCATGGGCCCTTCTCATTGGTGCAAAGAGAAAGGGCTCTGAAAATGTGGTGAACGATTTTCGGAATGTAGTCATGAATTCCTAGGACATGAGCTCCTTAGAGGCCTTGTGGTTTTCCTCTTTTTTCAGGACAGGTGAGCACTGGGGTGGGTACCAAGCACTCTCACGAACCTGTGTCACACACGGGTTCTGTAAACAACGCACCCAGTCCTTATCATGCTTTACGTTTCTAACTGGTAAATGTCCCTTACTTGCTTACCAGAAACTGTTTGGCTAGAGTAGATTTTTCGATGCTACGGGATCAACATAAATTCATTTAGATTTTGGGCACCACTTACTGAAGGGAAGTAGCTGATTTCCTTTCTCTAAACTGTGACGCTTTCCTTTGCAAATCTTCCCAGAACGTATCACCCAGCTGGCACATGTTACTGCGTAAGATTTCTCATCGAAGATCTGTAAATTAACCCAGTCATCATAGCCCAACGCATCAATTTTTCCTACTATGTCACTCCTTCTTCCTTTGCTTTATTGCTTGACCTCTTTAAAGCACAAAGCTTCAACAAAACAATTAGCCACTATTTAAACGCACGCTTTATCATTATACTTCCTAAATGCACGCTTTATCACTGTACTTTCTAAGTAATTTATCACTGTCTGGTTTAAAAATCATTGGCACTTCTTTGCCTCTCCTGGCAGTATTAATAAGGATGATTTAAAAAATAGAAATAAAATTTAAAGTGAAATAAAATAAACGCAATGCTGTTTTGGCACACCAGGTGGCGATGTATTTCCAAAGTGGGAATTCCCAGGCTGTTATAAGCCATCCCTCTCGCTCTGCACATTCCAGCTACACAATGATCAGAAAAGACTGTTTCTCTGTTGAGCGGGCGAATGGCACTTGCGGGATAACTCAGCTCAGATGTGGATTGTTGTTCTCTTTTTTTTTCTTTGCATATATTTGTAGTTTTTAATTTTCCTTCCTGATGTTCTAAGGTGATGGGCAGAGAGCTGGCTGATTTAGCTCAGATCAAGCTCTGAAAATTAGGCCTCTCTCGAGAGATGGAAGTGTTCTACCCTTATAGTTTCTTTAGAATATCTGAGAACAATCGGAAAGTAGCTTACAGGAAAAATATACTGAGAAGGTGACATTTTAGAAATCTTGAATGTCGTGAGACTATCCCCAGATACTCCTCTAAAGGGACAGAGTCTGATTCCACACATGGCAGGGTGCCTAGAACATCAGAAGGCATGACTGACATAGCTGATGCTTCCTCTGATTATCGGCACCATCATAAAGGCCACTGAGTGGGCAGGGGTCAATCTGCTCACCCCCAGCAACATTATAGCAGTGTCAGAGAAAAATAAATGGCTGAGAAACCAAGGTATACCTGTTAACTATGGGAGTAAACCTTTTCAGAATAACTACCCTCTTTCATTATTTTTAAACCACACATAAGATACACAGAATGTGATCAGCTTCTCAGATGAATGAAGTGCCTGGGACAGACTCTGGGCAGGTGGGTGGGAGAGACTACTGCTTAGGTTGGTGATTCATGAGTGTCTTTGGTGGGTTCAAACCTTAGGATGAAACTGATCACAAGCTTTATTGACTAAACCGCTTAACTATTTCTGTACTGTCAGCAGCTTTCCCATCTGAAATGTCAATTTACGTGTCAGCCATAGGTAGTATTTTCAAAGATCTTTTTCAGGTCATTTCTAACATGTTTATGAAGCTACTATGTTATCTTTCTCTTTAAAAACTTACAAAACTTTCTGAAATCTATGATGTAGTTGGTACCAGTATTCCTAAGAGCCACTATCATGATAAAACATAGGTTTATAATAATTATTTTTTAACTCGTATTTTCAAAGAAATAGAGCAGCATTGACTGTTGACTCTCACCCATCACCAGAACACACGTTTTAGCATCACTTTCTGGCATCATTCTGAATCAGAGAACTGATACAAGGCTGGACACTCATAATTTAGGACCATAAGTTTCTTCTTGGGCTTTCCAGGTGGCTCAGTGGTAAAGAACCCACCCTGCCAATGCAGGAAAAACATGTTTGATGCCTGGGTTGGGAAGATCCCCTGGAGGAAGAAATGGCAACTCACTCCAGTATTCTTGCCTGGAGAATTCCATGGACAGAGGAGTCTGGTGGGCTACAGTCCATGGGGTCGCAAAAGGTCAAACATGACTAAGCAGCTAAGCCCATACAAGTTTCTTCTTAGCGAGCTTGCAGGCCCTTATATAGCTACATCCTCAGTTCCTTAGTTCCTTTAGCTTCTGCACACCTCACATGTGCTGCTGCTGCTGCTGCTACCAAGTCGCTTCAGTCATGTCCGACTCTGTGCGACCCCATAGATGGCAGCCCACCAGGCTCCCCCGTCCCCGGGATTCTCCAGGCTAGAACACTGGAGTGGGTTGCCATTGCCTTTAACTTGTCTTAAAAGAGAAGCTACCACATTCATAACCAGTCAGGCAGAGCCAATGCCCGCATGAATGCACCTAATCCTGATTCTGTGTTTTTACTGACCCAGCTGTCCAACACCAGGATGCGATGGGAGTGGCCACGTCACGGGCAACTATGCATCTCACCGCAGGTAGCTCACCGCCTGCTGGGTCAGGCTCCATCATCCCATCCTCTTCAAGGACTTGTCCTCACCCCTTCTAGAAAGACACTCTCTCCATCAGAAATTGGAGGCTGAGTTAGTTGGGTGTTTGGCTCATTCTGTTTTTCAGAAATAAAGCTAACTTAAATCTTCAGTCTTTCTACTTACGTTGTAAATAAATTATACTTTTATGATCAAAAATGATTTTCTGATCCAGTGGGACAGGCTACAACCCAGAAGCTAGAGTTCACCTCAGCCTGTGGTTCCATTTAGCTTTGCATGAAACCTAGGTAGGAAAGCAGTGGCTGGGCTGACCCTTCACGCTGTGGGGACTTCCTCCCCGGGGCAGGCGGCTGGTGCAGGAGTAAAGAGACAGCGGAGCAGACAGTGGGAGCTCGGCCCTTCCACCCTCCTGTGTCACTGTGTGGTTCGCTGTCCCTCTGGCCATGGCTTTAACCCTGAGCACCATCCCTCAGGATTCAGACAGAGGGTTCTCTGGGTCAGTCATCACTAGGGTCTGGGTGTCCCTGGGTAAAGCCCCTGGCTTGGTAGATAGCAAACCGCAGTCTATGAGAAGTATTCCAGGTGTCCGAGCCTGATCCAGCTAACCCGGGGTCAGACCTGGTTCTTCTTCCCAGACCCCTGTCCATGGGTTGAACACAGGTTTGTTCAGAAGCTGAGGCTTCCCCCTGGTCGGGCCTGTGTGTGGCAGCGTGTCTCTGTTTTTGCCTCTCTCCTCCCTCTTCAGTGTTTCTGGATGTCCCCTGGCGGATAAGACCCTGAAATCCCTCATGGCAGCCAACTCTCAGGAGCTCAAGTGAGTGTGGACCCAGCCTCTGCACCTGTGTCTGGCCAGGGTGGTCCTAACCAGGGGCAGATGGCACCTCAGTAAACCATAGCCGCGTACCCTCTCACCAAAAGTCCACAACTAAAATCAGGTCCCTGAAATTTAGTTTAGTTCATTTGCTGGCCTTTGAAATGTACTGGCCTTGAGCAAAAGATGAGAACTTTGCATGATGTTGACAGGCGCCCAGTGGTAAGCTGTGGGTCAAATCGCAGGTTATTCCAAAATAAGGTTTAAAAAGAAGAAAAAAAGAGTGCAGGATAACAACAGATACGGTTTCTCCCAAGCATTGGGCAGTAGTTACATATCAGCATTTCCTTTTATTGTTATTATTTTTTAATATAAATTTATTTATTTTAATTGGAGGCTAATTACTTTACAATATTGTATTGGTTTTGCCATACATCAACATGAATGGATTCTTAGCCAAAACCAGTTGTATTTAAACAAAAAGAGCCCCCCGAAATTGGCTCATCCTGTTTTTGAATACCTGGCTCTGCACTGTATCGTGGGACCCACCCCCGCCAAGCCAACAGGGCCCAGCTCTGCTTTCATTTTTCCAGGTGTCCTACCCCAGGCTGCGACGGTTCAGGGCACGTGACCGGAAACTATGCCTCCCACCGCAGGTAGGACAGACCCCTGCCCCCAAGATGGAGATTAGAGGGGCGGCAGCATACCGTGAGATCACACACTTCTCTCTTGCTCTTTGTTGGGTCCCTGCTTCAGCCTGTCCGGCTGCCCTCGTGCCAGGAAAGGTGGTGTCAAGGTGACTCCTACAAAGGAAGAAAAAGAAGACCCTGAACTCAAGTAAGCGACCCCGCTTCAGGGCAGAAGCCTAACGAGGGTCAGCGGGCAGGACTCGGGATCCAGGCTGGGAGGTGGCTGGGGACCCAGCATCACGAGCGCTGGGACAGCACAGACAAGAGCAGTCAGGGGCTTCCCCCGTGCTCGCTCGGTTCTTGGATGCTGCAGAAGGAGTGTGTGTGTTGGGGGGGGGAGGGGGGTTCTTTTTTCAGTCTCTTTCAAAAGGAAGCCTCCTGGGGATGTGCCCTGGTGTCATCAACATGGTTGCACCTCCCCTGGAACTTCCATTCTGCCTAAGACACAATTTTATCTAAATTGAATTCCCTCCTCTGAGAAATATGCTTCAAGCCTTGGGTGATGGGCTTCCCAGGTAGCCCTAGTGGTAAAGAACCCACCTGCCAATGCAGGAGACTTAAGAGATGTGAGTTCCATCCCCGGGTCAGAAAGATCCCCTGGAGGAAAGCATGGCAATGCACTCCAGTATTCTCACCTGAGAATCCCATGGGCAGAGGGGCCTGGGGCGCTACAGTCCATAGGGTCAGTAAGAATCAGACATGACCTAAGGGAGTTGGCACAATGACATGATAAAGTGGGATGACAGCTCTCTCCTCCAGATGATGCACGACAGTTGCTTAGCTCAGAGCCTGGGAACCATTGTCACTGCCAGGACCCATTGTCTCCCTGGTTGAAGGTAGACAGCATCTACCAGACATCTGGTAAACCCCGTCATCTCCCTCAGTTGATTCCTGTGTGATTTGAACTCAGCATCGCCTCCTCGATTTGGTCAAAGCACCTCACCTGGGTTATCTCATCTCCCCCAGCATCTAGTGACTGTGCTGTGTCTCTCTAGATGCCCTGTGATTGGGTGTGATGGCCAAGGTCACATATCAGGTAAATACACATCCCACCGCACGGCGTCTGGATGTCCCCTGGCTGCCAAGAGACAGAAGGAGAACCCGCTTGATGGGGCACCCCTCTCCTGGAAGCTGAACAAACAGGAGCTTCCCCACTGCCCCCTGCCAGGCTGCAACGGGCTGGGCCACGTCAACAACGTGTTCGTCACCCACAGGAGGTGAGCTTTGCTGTCCGTCACATGGTTGCTATGATTGATTGTCACCGGCTGGGTGTGGGGGAGAGACCCCCAAGGTCAGGAATGTTCTAGCAATGAGCACCTTAGATTTCAAGCAATAAGTCTTGCCAGAGAGGTATTGGACCAGTTTGAGAGATGGAAAATGTTCTTTTCTCTATTTCTGAAATCCACTGCTTGACTTTCAGGTACTTTCAAAACTGTGCTTGTATCTTTTGTCCTAAAATGTTGCTCATGCCACCGTTTTTCAGATGGTTCTATCTTTCAAGGGTTTGTTTTACTTCCGGGTGGTGACGACGACTCTCTGATGTCATATGGTTGTGAAGCTTCACTTTACTCATTGATGTCATTCCCTTCTGCTCACGAACTGACTCCATTTCAGACCAAATGGTAGATAGTTTGCAGCTGGGAAGCTGTGACTCGTCCCCAGCAGCCAGAAAGAAAAGGACACAGCCACTGATAAGTACACAGAGGGTGAGAGAGGTTTAGAAAAGCCTTTCTAGCTTCCCAAGTACTCAGCTCCTTCTTCACTCAGTGGCATGGACTTCACCCGGCCTGTGGCCAGAAGCACTGATCCCAGCCCAGGTGTCGTCCTCATCCCACCTCAAGGAGAGGACCTGGAGGGTTCCTGCATGCTTCTCCGGGCACTGGGCCCTTCCCATCATGGGGCTGTGGTTCACGATGCAGATTTAAGATCTAATGAAGCACGAGGGAGTCCTGGCGCTCTGCTCATAGGCAGGTTGCAAACACAGCAAAGCTGATTCCATTCCCAGGTGCATGTCTGTATGTCGGGAAATGAGGTTCTCCTCTCCGAGTCACACCTGCTTGTAGAGGAACCTGGACTCTTTATCCTTTAACATTGATTTATTATTTACTGATTTATTTGGCTGTGCTGGGTCTTAGTTGCAACATACAGGATCTTTAGTGGCTGCCTTTGGGATCTAGTTCCCTGACCAGGAATTGAGCCTGGGCCCTCTGTATTGGGAGTGTGACGTCTTAGCCACTGGACCACCAGGAAAGTGCTCCTGAACTCTTCCGGTGGTTTCTTTTCTGATGGCTCTCAGATGCCTGATCACGTTCACAGCAGCACACACTGTTTTTTGCAGGGTCTGCACTGTCATCTCCCATTTAGGAAGGACAGTCACAAATCAGGCGAGCCCAGTGGCACACGGGCTCCGCAGGGGCCATGCTTCCTTATCACAGAGCCTGTAATATCCATGTTGACATCAATAATATAACGTCAATGCTGGATAGTGGCGAGCACATCCCTCAGTTAGAATTCTCTGTAAACTCCCGGGTAGTCTTATGTGGTGACACCAAGCCCTGATGCGGGTGCAGGGACCCTCAGGGCTGTGGATGGAGGAGGAGGAGCTGGAAGAACTGTGTTGGGAAACTGATGTATCAGGTGTAATGGGGCAGGTGAGCGAAGGTGCCCTGCCATCCAGCTGCCGGCTCAGCCCCAGAGACACTTCTGAACCCGGAGTCGGAGACAGACGTGTGCCAGGAGGTCTGCTCCCCCAACTCTAGGCCAGGGCCCACGCGCCCCCTCCACCCGCCCCCCACCCACCCCCCACCACGGTCCCCGAAGCACAGGAAACAGCGGTGGTTCCACGTGCAGGGCTGCTGATTGGTGTGGGCCTGAAGGCTTCTCAAGGACTGGAGCAGGTACTGAGTGACACAGCGCTGAGGGACATGTGTGTTGTGATTTTGTTTCCACCGAGTGAAAAAAGATGTAGCAAAATCCCATTTTTAAAGAGTCAGGTAATTACTCCTCTATAGTTGGAGTCAGTGGCCGTCTCTGGGGACCAGGAGCCAGCTCTTGCTACGGGGCTGGTGAGGCTTGAAAGCGTGTTCTGTGTTTGCAGGTAAACGCATGGTAAACCCCTCAAGGCTGTTCTTTCAACTGCAGATACGCATTGTGTGTATCTATGTACAGACCGTTTATTTCATCACGTGAAAAAGGAAATTAGGAGCTCAAGGAGTATAGGCTGCAATATTAATGCAGAGATATTATTTTATAGAAGAGAAACAATTAAGAGTTTAGACAAATGAATAATTCAGATTGCACTGCTTTTCAGTCTTGCTACTCAAAGAGCCTGAACGTCACCTGGGGAAATTCTCTTTGCGGTGGAATGCTTTTCTTTTACGCTGTATGGGGTTTCATACAAGTAATATAATAAAATACCTAGCTTATTGCCTGGCACATAATAAGTGTTTGACACAGACTATTTCCTTTCCCTTTTGTACAGTTGTATTAATATATGTGCATATATGCAGTAATTCATTACAGTAGAAATGACTTGTGCTGGGATCACACTACTGACCTACGATACACCTTTATCTGTCCTGTTCTCGCCCCTAGCATCCTGACGTGGTTTGGTTGTCTTTCCCATCTCTGCCAAAGGCCAGCCGCTATCCAGGTTGCTCTGTCCTGGCAGAGAGGCTGTTCCAACTAAGTTCCTCATACTGTTTATTCCTTTAAACCCTCACAAACCCCATGAGCTACAGGCACTATGGTTGCCTCCGTTGACAGACAAATCCTTGTGCAGGGAAGTTCAAGAATTGCCCCCATGCACAGCTCACAGCATCAGGACACAAAGCTCCTCTCCTGAGCTAGGTACCAGCCCACCCCGGGTGTTTCCTGGCTCCTTCCAACCACCAGGCCAACACTTCTGCAGATTCCTCTTGGGCATCCTCTAAGGCACGGTCTGTAACTTTTCCCATTTAAGATTCAGCAAAACGGGAATAGTTATGGAGCTTGCCTAGAGCAGTTACCTGTGCATGACGTCAGTGTTGTGTTTGCTGTTTTATTTTTTTTTAATTTTTTAATTTTTTCTTGAGTTTTTTTTAAATTTTTTTATTTTTTTGTGTTTGCTGTTTTTGTTTCGTCACTAAGTCACGTCTGACTCTTTGCAACCCCGTGGACTGCCACATGCCAGACTTCCTTGTCCTTCACTATCTCCCGGAGTTTGCTCAAACTCATGTCCATTGAGTCAGTCATGCCATCCAACTGTTTCATTCTTTGCCGCCCCCTTCTCCTCCTGCCTTCAATCTTTCCCAGCATCAGGATTACATGATAAGCACTTTACAACCTTGCTTTGCGTCTTCATGTTACAAACCTCCACTTTGAAAGAATGGCAACTGAGGTGATGAATGGTGTCGTATTAAATACACAGATAAACACACACACTCATGGATGTTTGAAGCTGAAAACCGGAAGTCCTGGGACTAAATATAACTCATTTATTACTAGATGTGACTTTCATTTTATTGAAGATTATAAATGTATTATACAGGGACGTCCCTCACACAAATGTGTCAGCTGCAATTTCATTATAACAGAGCAGACAAAGATATATATAGTTTAAAATTGCCTTCCTGTACTTTCATTGCACTGTGAATTTGGTCCAAGCCATATAAAGCACATCTTTCCTGCCTTTACAATGCATTGCCCAGACCCTGAAGGTGACGCCCGGCCAACCTCCCCTTTCCCTTAGCAGCAGAACTGAGCCTTGTGGAGGACCTGGCCTCCTGAAAAGAAAAAGGAACTTTAAAAATATTTTCAAGCCCCAGTTTTCTTAAATTTAGGATTTGTTTCATATCCTTGGAGATACAAAATACCCAGTGGCATTTTTAAAAATTTTCTTGGCCCCGCCGCAAGCATGTGGGATCTTAGTTCCTCCACCAGGATGGAACCCGTGCCCCTGAGTTGCAAGCTCGGACTCTTAACCCTTGGCCCACCACAGAAGCCCCCAGTGGCAGTTTTAGGCCAGAATCTCGTTATCTGTCGTGAACTCTACTAGATGTCAGCCCTGTGGTTGTGGGGCTTCACTGACCATCCACACAACCGCTCCTCTCAGCCCGTGTTGTCTGGATAACCCAGACCCTCAAGGGGAGAGTCAGAGAACTCTCTGGAGGTGTTAACATCCATCTTGTTACCAGCCTCCCGCAGGTCACTTTTAAAGTCCCATTTACCAACTAGACAGTAATCCTGTTTGTGACCCTTTTCTCAGAACACAATAGGTGACATAAAACACGACAGACTGGCAAAAACTTCCCAGAAAAAGAAAGAAAGATAATGCAGCTTATAGAGGCCACTCTTTTTTTTTCACATCTTCTTTCTTTTTTTTTTATTGGAAGATAATTGCTTTATAATATTGTGCCAGTTGAGGCCACTGTTTACGTGAGCAGTTTCCAAAACAGAATATCATAGTCACAGTTCAGTTTCTACTTTTCCATTATTTTATTTCGCTGTGTAAAATATTTCATAATTTATCAAGTCTTGGAAAACCACACAGCCTTCCTTTTACATGTAGTATTACATATCTAGTATTGTTTAATTTCATATCCTCTTAATATAGAATAATTTTAAATTCTTCAAAAAATGCATGCACTCTACAGGCGTTTACTAAGGGTTTTGCTTCAGAAATACCCTCTTTCATTCTACCAAATGTCCTAATCTTTGGATGGAAAATGATTGTCTCATGAATAATTAGTAACCAAATTTCTGTGGGAAAAAATATTTTCAATGGTTGATTATTATAATTTTTTAATTTTATTTCAAAATTGTTGATCCAAAAATATAACAAATGACAAAAAATTAGTGGCTGCTTAGAACAAAAAATCATCTCATCATGTCCAACAGAAAACATGTTTTGTTCAATGTTGTCATTATCATTTTGGTGCAATTTAAATAAAACAGATGAAAGAAGCAGGCCTGAATGAAACAGCTTTGTAGGAAAGATATATAAACAGTCTACAAGACAGTGCACTGTGAGCAATGAGGACTCCTAAATGTACCTGCGGCCCCTCCTTTTGTTTTCCTGTCACATACCTGGCTCAGTGGTAAAGAACCTGCCTGCCAAGGCAGGAGACGCGGGTTTGATCCGTGGGTTGGGAAGATCTCCTGGAGAAGGGAACAGCTATCCACTCCAGTACTTTTGCCTGGAGAATCCCATGGACAGAGGAGCCGGGCGGGCTACAGTCCACATGGTTGAAAAGAGTTGGACACGACTGAGCAACTAAACAACAACAAAGAGATTTTTTAATAAAAAATGATGTTTTAAAAAGTTACAGAATAGCTGCTTCACTTTTCTGTACAGCAGAAAATAATACAGAATGTAAAACAGCTATACTCCAACAAAACAATTTTTTTAAAGAAAAATTAAAGAGTAAATTTGAAACTTTCACTTACTCAAACTGAATTTGCCATCATGGGGTAGAATAATTATTTTGAGCCTGTATTATTTTGAGTCATTCTGTAAAGATCTGATGAAAGCGTGTATAGAGACAGAAAGAACTAGATTTATTATCCATGGCATTTTGACTAATATGGAGCAAATCTTATTCAAACTGTATAGGTACAATTTTACATTTACAGAAAATAAAGTAATTACTGCTAAAAGAAAAAAATGACACAAAAATACAAAATAGTGATGTTTTTGAAAATTAATTAAATGATAATGATCTACAGTAGCTATTTGTATTTTGATTTAAGAAAAAATACGAAACATTTGCATTATTCGTGTGCTTCCTTGGTAACTCAGCTGGTAAAGAACTCGCCTGCAAAGCAGGAGACCCCAGCTCGATTCCTGGGTCAGGAAGATCTGCCTGAGAAGGGATGGGCTACCCACTCCAGTACTCTTGGGCTTCCCTTATGACTCAGCTGGTAAAGAATCCGCTTGCAAAGTGGGAGACCTGGGTTCGATCACTGGGTTGGGAAGATCTCCTGGAGAAGCAAACAGCTACGCTTTTCCGTATTCTGGCCTGGAGAATTCCACAGACCGTATAGTCCATGGGGTCTCAAAGAGTTGAACATGGACTGAGCGACTTTCACTGCTTTTGTTTTAGGAGATATTGTTACTGTCTGCACAGAGACTGCAGATTATAATGTAATGAGTAGGCAGGCAAAGACTTAAAGAGTATGTAGTGAATACAAAATTTTAATTTTTCTAAGAAATAGTACGGGTTTCACCCACTGGTGTAATTTTCACTTTCACAGCTTGTCTGGATGTCCTCTCAATGCACAAGCCATCAAGAAGGGCAAGGTCTCTGAAGAACTAATGACCATCAAGGTCAAAGCATCTGGAGGTAGGAGGACAGGGCAGGGCCATGACCCCCAAGGTTTGGCCCCCCAAGGGGCCCACATCCAAACCCTGCTCCATGCTGGAGGTGATATTTGAAGAGGCAAGAAAGACGCTTTCCTGAAATTTGAACTAAGCTGTAACTTTCTCTAAAAAACAATGTCTTGGTTTTTTTTCCTATTTTTTAATAAGGATCTCCAACAGAGAAAATCGGGCAATGATGCTGGAAGAATTAGGATACACTGGTTGAACTTTTGTCCTTCAATCTTAAAATGACAGTTTTTGTACAAGCCTGCATGTGTGTGTGTTCCTGGTGTGAGCCTTCTATGAAATTTCAAGGTCTGGACACCCATGTTTGAATCCTTCTTTACCTTTTGTCCTACACCCAGAATGATATTTTTATGATGAATCCAGATGGTTTAATTCAGCATCTCTGTCTCTATTTCCCTGCATATTCTCCCAGGGTCGACCCCCGACACAGTGGCTAAGCCATCCTCCCTACTGGAATCTTCTCATGTCCCTCTGATTTCTGAGTACTTTTCTTGAGTTCTCATCAGCATTTTCTCAGGCATGTGTTCTTCTCTTACAAGATCATCCTAACGCATCTGGGGAACAGAGGCGAAATCATTACTTGCTTTATCGATTTTAGTCAATGACATCCTTGGCACTCAGTTCTACATGAGTCTGAAAGCATTGCTCCATCTTTTAAATCCATGCGCGACTCTTAGAAACAGTGGCTTGTTTCCGGGTTGTGCTTCCATGCACAATCTGCCTCATGCAGCTCGCACATCCTTCTGTTGTAGGTGTGTAAACATTTGCCCCTAGGAGTAAAGTTGCTGGGCCGTGGAGCCTGCGAGGCCCAGCTTCAGTAGGTGATGCACTGCTGTTCAAGAGCCCTGACCCAGGAAGATACCAGAGCCTGCACCTCTGCACACAAGCTGCTGATTCCCACCCAGCCTGCTTCCAGGCGTTGATCTTACTAAATCTAAACGCTGGTGATCACATTTATCCTGCTGAATTGTCATATTCTGGTTTAGAGTCATCATTCTGGACTGTTGAGATGACCTTAAATCCTGCTTCTATCAGCCACTATTCCTAACTTTTAAAATCTTTAAAATGCACTCATACTCCTATAAAAGAATGACGGGAAGATAACCCCATTCATTGAGAACCTGTTGTCTGTTCAGCACTTTATGTTTTTTTGTGTTAATTCTCACAGCATTTTATTGAAGCACGAGGAGGTGAAGTGACTCAACTTCAACAACAAGAGTCAGGCAGTGTTCAGACTCCAAAGCTACACTGCCCCCGGACCACATTTGTTTCTGATTAAAGTCCACAAAGAAGTCAAGCTGTGGGTCCCTGGGCTTGAACCACCTGCCAGGACTGCCCCCCACCCTGCCTCTTAGAGTGGCTCAGAAGGCCCCTACATTTGGTCCCTAATCAGCATAGTCCAGGTGCTCCTGTGCTGGTGACACTGTGCACAACAGACCCACAGGCCTTGGATCTCAGGTCAGCCCTGCCCCTTCCCTTGGCCCCAGCCAGGTGATGTGGTCATGTCGGTGATCAGTGAGCCTCCTTTAGCCCCTGTGAGGCTCTGGCCTTCATGGGGGAAGGGATGATGACACCTGCCCCACAGGGTCCAGCCAAGTTCCAATGAGACCTTACTTGTGAACCCATCTGCCAGCAGACCTGGAACACAGCAGAGCTACATTGAATCCTGGGGCAGTTCTTACCAAGGGAGTCCATCCTGCAACTCTTTGAACCCACTTTCTTAGAATCTTGGACATGGATATGGGTAAAAATTCAACATTTCAAGTTAAAGTCTCACTTTCACTTGTCGTTGTTCATTCGCCAAGTCGTGTCTGACTCTTCGCAACCCCATGGACTGCAGCACACCAGGCTTCCCTGTCCCCCATCTCCCGGAGTTTGCCCAAGTTCATGTCCGTTGCATTGGTGATGCCATCCAACCATCTCATCCTCTGTCACCCTCTCCTTTTGCCTTCAGTCTTTCCCAGCATCAGGGTCTTTTCCAATGAGTTGGCTCTTCACATCAGGTGGCCAAAGTATTGAAGCTTCAGCTTCAACATCAGTCCTTTCAATGAGTATTCAGGGTTGACTTCCTTTAAAATTGACTGGTTGGATCTCCTTGCAGTCCAAGGGACTCTCAAGAGTCTTTTCTAGCACCACAGTTCAAAAGCATCAATTCTTTGGCGCTCTGCCTTCTTTACGGTCCAGCTCTCACTTACCAAACCACAAATTAAACATAAATGGACTCAGATTTGTCAGTCTTCTTTTTTCACCTGGAATTGAAAAAAATCTGACTTTTTACAGGTATAGAGAGTGATGAAGAAATTAGGCATTTGGATGAAGAAATAAAGGAACTCAACGAGTCCAACCTTAAAATTGAAGCCGATATGATGAAACTCCAGACACAGGTAAAAAGAAAGAATGAGGGAAGGGGGTAAGGATGGGACAAGACCCACCTGGTGCCCTGTCCTTCCGGAATCTGCTTCCACGTTCCCAAGTTTTCTCCCTTTCAGATTACGTCCATGGAGAGCAACTTAAAGACCATCGAGGAGGAGAACAAGCTGATAGAACAGAACAATGAGAGCCTGCTGAAGGAGCTGGCGGGGCTCAGCCAGGCCCTCATCTCCAGCCTTGCTGATATCCAGCTCCCACAGATGGTTAGTCTGAGGCCACAGCTCCCTCCCCGTACCCCCAGGCTCCCTCCCAGGGCTGGAGCAGAAGGGTGGCTTGGGCAGCGGGAACCTGCTGGTTGCTCAGTCCTTCACTCATGTGCAGTTTCCACATGTCCAGGGGCTGTTCAGTTTGAGCCATCAGGTCAGGGAGAGGAGGTGCCCCAGCACACAGAGAGCAGGAGATGAACAAACATGACTATGGATCCCGTCATCACCTGGAAGGACAGAGAAAGGGGGGAAGGAGCCTGCTTCTGACTCTTGGAACGGGGATGTGGACAAAGGAGTCTGAGGATGAAAGAGGACAATTCTCACCAGACAGCTGCCCCCCCCAACCCCTACATCCCTTCAGTCCCAGCTCAGGGCGGTCTGGGGAAGCTTCTGGCACAAGCAGGGCCTCCCCTCCCCTGCCCGACCTGCACCCCCTTCTGCAGACAAGGTCTCTGTGCTGAGCTCATGCACACATGAGCTGAGGCTGAGACCCCTCTCTCCTCAGGAGAAGGGGTGCAGAAGGGGTTCAGAAGGGGTGCAGCTGGGAGGGACCTGACCCAGTAGCCAGACCTCCACCCTGTGTGGCTCTAAGCTTTTCCCAAAGTATGGACAGTCGGTCAGCCTTCCCAGATGGCGCTAGTGGTAAAGAACCCGCCTGCCAATGCAGGAGACGTAAGAGATGTGGGTTCAACCCCTGGGTTGGGAAGATCCCCTGGAGTAGGGAATAGCAGTCCATTCCACTATTCTTGCCTGGAAAATCCCATGGACAAAGGAGCCTGGTGGGCTATAGTCCATGGGGTCTCAAACAGTGGGACACAACTGAAGGGACTTGGCACACATGCACAGATAAGTGGTCACACTCCCCCCACTAGCTGAGTGAAGAGTGAGCAGACCAGCCCACCATACACTCACTCCTGACTCCCCCTGAACTCCAACTGCCACACGGGTGCCCTCACCCCTCCCTAGGCTCCAGGGTCAGAATACCACACCCCCTTTCCCTGCTCCCCCTTTCCCAGCATCCCAGGTCACGTGACTGGAGCCCTGTATTCTGTCCTCCTTCAGGGGCCCATCAGCGAGCAGAATTTCGAGGCATATGTCAACACGCTCACAGACATGTACAGCAACCTGGAGCGGGACTACTCGCCGGAATGCAAAGCTCTCCTGGAGAGCATCAAGCAGGCGGTCAAGGGCATCCACGTGTAGACCGTAGTGCCCCAGCCCTGGGGAGCCCTGCCAGCCTCACAGACGCACCTGGAGGGGCTCCAGGCCACCCGGGCAGGCAGTGGCCACACTGCATTTACAATTGCAACATTGCACTAATTCCCCTCCCCCCCCAGCTGACGTGATAAGGAAAGAAAAACTATGATAGACTCTTTGGATGAAAAAGCAATGCAGTCAAATATTAGATCTTATTTATTTTCATATGTTTTCCTTTTATTCCTTCATTGCACTCTTTTGGGTTTTTTTTGTACAGTATATGTAAAATAAATGTGACATTTTTATATTTTATTTATTTCTAATCAAAGAGTTTTTTATCTTTTAACTGCATTTTGAAGTCTGCCATATTTTTACAAGTGTGTTTATTAATTTATTTTCCAATAGAATTTAAATATTAGAAATGCTATTCTCAAATTACATATCTGGCTGGGTTTAAAGAAGACAAAAAAAATATGAAGGAAAATCCTTGTCTAAGGACTGCACTGTGGTCCAGTTTAATTTTTATTGCACACTCTACCCCCCACCCCCAACCCCTTTCACGAGCTTTGTGTTTACGAACGGGCTTGGGTGAAATGCGTGGAGGGACACAGATAAAAAGGCACTCACTCACAGGATGTGTGCCCTACAGAAGCACAGTTGACTGAAAACCAGCCTGTTTCAAATTTGTTAGCAATAATTAAATAGAGCAATCAGCAAAGTATTCGACTTGGCTGTCCGGTTTCAGTTCATATGAATTATTTATTTGAAATTATTTCAAGAAACAAGCTTTTTAGCGATGCAGGTTTGTCTGTTTGTTTTCAGGTTATACCATATAGTTGGCAGCTCTTACCCCAAGATGAGAAATAAGACTCAGTGTAACTGGCCAGGCTTTCCTGCCACTTGCTGGTACAATACACGAGGGACACTGTTGTAGATTTGTACTTAGCAAATGTAAACGCACCCAAATGGAAAACTGTGTAGATACCATATCCCCTGAAATAGCATTTATCTTACTGGGTTGACTGGAAAGGAATGGACTATATAGTCACACAAGCACCAACGGCACCCGGATCTGAGTCATTGCTTTAAACACTGGCAACATTGTCTCAGCCCCCTGAGGCAAACAGACAGCTTTCAATTTGACAAAAGTCTTTCTGCAGACAGAGGAGTGCTGCAAAGTACACACACTCACACCCACAGGCACACAGACACACTCACCGACACGAGACTGAGCCCGTGATCTCACGTTTCTGGATGGATCAGAGGTTAGTAGTTGCTATAGGAAAAGCAATGTCTATTTCAGGGATTGTAAAGTAGTTAAGCATTGTTTCAAAAGTTTTTTTATATTTATTTTTTTTAAGAGAAAGGTATAGACAACCAGCTAAACTGCCTTTTTGCTGTGCACACACCCCGGGTGTGCGACGTGCCTCCGTGTAAATGGGCTTGATTTCAGTGCTGTAACAAAGTGTTTATTTTTCTTAGCAACATGGATGTGTATGTGGACCGGATGCCATGGCGCTCACAGGCTTGCTGTTTCCCACCGTTGTCACTGTTGCTGCACCAGCTGAAGCGCCATGCGCGGTGATTCCCCCCATCTTGACACTAGTCATTGTTCTGTATTAAGTGGGGCTTATCTTTGGTTTGGCGTTCATTGAAATCCTTGACTCTTAGTCTAGTGAAAATGAGATGTCTGTTCTTAGGTAGGAGCGGTGGGTATTTAAAAATCAACTTTAAGAAAAAAGAGCTAACGCGTGTGCTGTCTATTATAAACAGGACACCAAACGAAATTTTCTATTAAAGTTATGTATTTACAAACATTTTGCTATACAGTCCTCGATAGATGCATACAAATGAGTTCACTTATTACAAAGACAAAGGTTTAATTTGCTAAATATTTTAACGAGTTTGTTATATATTTTATTTAATTTAAAAGAAATCTCTTACCAACCTATGTATTTATTACCATAATTTACTGCAATTCAGGTTCGTTGATTTGTGTTCGCGTAGTTTGAACGGGATGGTTCTGTGAAGGATGTTTGTTTTTATTTGCCGCCTTTGTACTTGGTCTGTTTTGTAACGTGCACTGAATTTTTGTTTCTTTCCATAATGTTAACGATCGATACTGTAAATTGGGTCTTTTGTAAACAAACAAAAAAAAGGCAATGATGTATGCATTTTTTTAATTTGAAGTAGTTTGTATACCGTTTCTTCAAACAATTAATATTTCTTACATCAAAGCAACAGATTGTGTTCAGTGCTGTACATTTGGTGTGTGGTAGGAAATAAAAATGGAAAAGAGTTTCACTGTGGTCTTTCTCGAGCTGCTATATAGAGATGCTTGTGGCCAGCCCATGATAAACACTGTCCCCCATGCCCCAGGAGCTCAGTGAGGGGGAAAGGGGAGGGCACCCCTGAACCTCTGAGTCACTCTGATTCTTTGGGGTCCATCAGCCAGTCTGCTTGGATTGTTTTCTCACCCCAAGTGGAGAGGACTTTTTGCCAGCTGCTACGCCATCCCAGCCTGAGTTCCAGTAAAGGCACACACAGAAGGGCGGCTGCCTCCGATGTCAGGAAACCTTTGCTGGAAATTCACCCGCGTCTGGTGAGCAGTAAGAGAGGCCCCACCCTCCTCATGCTTTGAGGAGTATCTCTGTGTATTCCTACAAGCCAGCTGAACTCAGATTAAAGGAAAATTGTTAATTCTTCACAGGACCTCTTTGTCTTACCCGTTTTTCCTATCTTATTTCAAACAGCTTAATTTAATTTTACAGTTTCTTGCTCACTTTTACACATCTCTAGGTTGGTTGCCATTCATACTCAATACAGTTTTTTTTTTAAAAACCATGTCATCCTTGTTTTAAAGCAAACTTGACTGAAGGGGAGTCTGGGTCCCCAGAGAAAAGACCGATACCTGAATAGACCTTTGCATTATAGGGGTTGGCACACAACAGTTGAATATATATTTAGCTTGGTTTTTTAATATATATATTGAAAAATGTTCTTATTTATTTGGCTGCATCAGGTCTTAGTCAGAGCAAGTGGAGGACTTCACTCTATCACTCGGGTTCTGTCGTTGCGGCCTCTGAACTCTCTAGTTGCGGCTCCCAGACTCAAGGCATGCTGGCTCAGTAGTTGTGGTGTTCAGGCTTAGTTGCTCTGAGGCATGAGGGATCTTTCTTGTCCAGACATTGAACACGTGTCCCCTGCTTTGAGACGCTGATTCTTTTCCCACTGGACCATCAGGGAAGTCCCTGTAGCTCGCTTGGAATCACCAGTTGATGTATCTACGATGCACATGTGATCCATCCTGTAAAGGGATCACAAGCCGCAAATCTGCTCCATGGTTCTTAGCGCACTCTTTGCAGAGCACGGGCGTCTTGCCCTCTGTGGAGCGTTACATCCACAAGCTCCATACATATCCCAGTCAATAGATGTGGGAGAAGAGGAGAAACTAGACAGGATGGGGAGTCAGAGATGCTCAGATGACAGGTATTTTATCAGAAGACGTGTGCACCAGGCCCACTCCCAGGGAGTTCAGCCTAGTGGGGGACAAGGAGTGAGTGACAGGAACACAGCCTCCTGTGGACACAGTGAGCAGGGTACCATCCTGACTCCGATTCCCTGGAAAGAAGCGTTGATTACAGACAAGCTGGCAAGTTGGAAGAAAGACATTGCAGGCAGTGTGGAGAAGCATCTACAGAAGATGACAATGAGACGGCCATCCACCAAGCAGGTGTTTGAAATACCCCAAAATTAGTGAGAAGTGAGGCCATAAGAAGCAAGAAACCCAGATAAGTGGGAGAGGGGGTCATTTTATAAACATCTGTGCTAAAGAATTATAATTTCCGCACACAGACTCCAGAATGCCAAGGAAAGATCTAAAACCAAAGAAGGATCAAATCTCCATTAAAGACAATTTGTTCCATCCATTCAAACAGTTACACCAGGATCCTCTGTCCATGGGATTCTCCAGGCAAGAATACTGGAGTGGGTTGCCATTTCCTTCTCCAGGGAATCTTCCCAGCCCATGAATTGAACCCCGGGTCTCCTGCATTGCAGGCAGATTCTTTACCGTCGGAGCCACCAGAGAAGCGCTACAATTTCTTACCTGAAGGCAACACAGTTGTGTTCAGTGCTGTACCTCTGATATTTGGTAGGAAATAAAAACTGACGATGAGTTTTGCTGTGGTTGTTTTCAGGTGAAAACCTCGTCACCAGCCCGTGAAAAGTCCTGGAGCCTTTAGGCAGAGAAGTAAAATTCTTCCACTGTAACTACATTCTGAGCAAAAAGAAGAGGGTAAATGAGTCTTTGATCTGGCTCCCTAGAAAATGTTTTAAAACTGACATCACGATACATAAACATTTTACTAATCTTCTTAAAACTCGTGTTTTCTACGTCTCTTTCCACACATCACATCCATTTTATTGTGGTCTGGGAGCAATACCCTGATATTTCCTGTCATAATTCAGCAGCTGATTATCATACAAGCAGATTTAATTGGTTAATCACTGTTGACACTGTCAGACCCCATCACTGATGTCCATATAGTCTTGTCCTGAAATCCTCAAGCACATTTATGGAGCAAACATCCCGAGGCCCAAAAACACTGATGAGGAAACTGTTGCTCAGGAAAGTGGGTAAGTTGTCCAAGACCAGAAAACCAGGAAAAGGTACAGTCATATTGGACCACCTTCCACTGGTTTTAATATCTCGGCCATGAGGCGCTATCTACTCACCTGTTAGCTGTTGTCTCAACTGGAAGAAAGAAAACAAGAATTAGTCAAGATTATGACATCTGTTGGTATTCACTCATTTCTTTCAGGTCTAAAACCAAGAATGGGATTTTAGGGCCAGCTCTAATAAATACTACTATGTGCTTTTCCAAAGTTGAATGTTTTAAAAATAAGATTTGTTAGGTCCTGACACATGTGTGCTAAGTTGCTTCAGTCATATCCGACTCTTTGCAATCTTATGGACTGCAGTAAGCCAGGCTCCTCTATCCATATGATTCTCCAGGCAAGAACACTGCAGTGGGTGCCATTTCCTTCTCCATGGGATCGTCCCAACCCAGGATCGAACTGGCATCTCTTAATATCTCCTGCATTGGGAGGGGGATGGATTCTTTACCACTAGCACCACATGGGAAGCCCGGATATGGGCTGCTGCTGCTGCTAAGTCGCTTCAGTCGTGTCCGACCCTGTGCGACCCCATAGACGGCAGCCCACCAGGCTCCCCCATCCCTGGGATTCTCCAGGAAAGAACACTGGAGTGGGTGGACCATCCCTAAATCCTGATGGGACAACAGCGCCTCCTGGTGTCCTGAAGTCCTGAGTTCATCCTCGCAGCTTCCTAGACGCAACAAGTGGAAAGGTCTCCCTCAGCATTGCAGGACTTGGAGAGTCAATAATTTGCCTCACATGCCAGAGACAAGTCCACAGTCAGGGTTCAGCCCAGTTCTGACCCCCAGAGAAGCCCCTGTCCCTCCTGTAGGCCAACCCCCGACTTCCCAGCTGACATCCCAGCAGCCTGAGGGGAGAAGGGGTCAGTGTCACCACCAATCTGGATAACGTTGTTCAAAGAAGTATCATTTTTGCATCTCAGCCACACCCCTGTGATGTGTTTTTCTTGTACAGACCCATCATGCAAATCTGACACCCTAATCATTAACTTGACAAATTGGGATTGAAAATCTTCATATGGATTGTAAGTAAGTAAGTAAAGTCGCTCAGTTGTGTCCGACTCTTTGTGACCCCATAGACCGTAGCCTACCAGGTTCCTCCATCCATGGGATTTTCCAGGCAAGAATACTGGAATGAGTTGCCATTTCCTTCTCCATATGGATTCCTTCCCTCAAATAAAGAAAATATAAATGACTTATATTTGCTGTTGTTAAGGCAGAACAACATAATTATTGAGTTGGGTTCAAAGCTGCCTTGTTTAGGATTGACAGCTTCACGTTGGCCTCCAATGAGTAAAGGACACTTTGTGCTGACCTTTTCCAGTGATCGAATATTTAGAAACATAAAGAGAAGACATTTCCCTGCTCTAAGAAACATCTGCTGTTTTAGACTTTTCCACTCAAATATGTATTATCATATATAAATGCAGCTATTTTCCTTCTGTGACCGATTACCTTATTCTGTCTGGAATGAAATCCGGGACTGAGTGTACGAGGAGATAGTTTAGATGTTTGGAAGGAAGAATTGCACTTTAGGGACAGACATTAACAGTGCTTGTGAAGAATCAAACATCTATCCATTGGAAATCGCCGTGAACATTTCTTGCCAAGAAATAAGGCCTGAGGGGACTTCCCTGCTGGTTCTGTGATTGGGAATCTACCTGCCAATTCAAGGGACACACGTTCAGTCATGCCAGGGGGCAACTCCACCCGTTTGCCACATCTATGGGGCCCGTGCACCCTGGAGCCCATGCTCCGCAGCGGGAAGCCCCTGTGGGGAGAAGCCCACGCACCACAACTAGAGAGTAGCCCCTGCTCACCTTAACCAAAGAAAGCTGCAAGCAACAAGCAACAGCAAAGACCTAGGGCAACAAGAAAATAAACAAACAAATAACACCCTCAGACCAGAGAGGAAGAAGCCTCCACCCCCAGTGCCGGCCACGCCGTGCTCTGATGCACCCAGACCACCAGTGTCTCCCTGACCCTAGGAAATCCTTGTCCAGGAAGAAAGTGTTTTAGCATCTTCAGTATTTGGCAGCAGCTTCTCAACTATACACATATCGCATCGGGAAGGCCTTGGCATGCTCTCATTGGAAACTCTCCTTCTCAGAACAACTGACACCCCAGAATGACCGTTCACACTTGAAGATGCCCTCTGTCTCCCCTGATTCACCGGGAGCATCTTTCCCAAACCCACAAAGGCCCTGTGAAGCCACATAAATAAAAGAAAATAAATATTTTAACAAAAAAAATTAATGAAGAGTGAATGCAAATTCCTAAGGACAACATGTGTGCATACTAAGTCGATTCAGTCGTATCTGACTCTGTGCAACACCACGGACTGTAGCCCACTAGGCTCCTCTGTCAGTGGAATTCTCAGGCAAAACTACTGGAGCAGGTAGCCATTTCCTTCTTCATGGGGTCTTCCTGACTCAGGAACTGAACCCTGGTCTCCAGCGTCTCCAGCATTGGCAGGCGGATTCTTTATCACTGAGCCACCGGGGAACATGCGGAAGCTAATTCTCTGTCCTGGACAAGCAGAGTTTGACTGGTTCCCACGAATACTGCCAAATGCCCAGGACAACTTAAAAAAGTGTGTGTGCATGCGTGCACACACACATGTCTGTTTTAACATTTATTCAGTGCTGAACATTCACCAGGGGTTTCCCAGGGGCTTTGCATACGTGATTTAACTCTGACTATAATTCTGAGAGCTATGAATGATTCCAATCATTGCACACTCTGAAGAGGAGTCACCCAGGGCCTGAGTCACGGGAGCTCAGCTGAGGCCGGCTGTCCATGGGCCCCTTCCCGGCCTGGAGACTGCTTATCCACACTGCCCTCACCCACCTGGCCCTCTTGTCCCCCTCCTGTTCCCTGTGCAGGAGCAGCCGGCTCAAGTCCTGGCTAGTGCCACGGGGTGACATGGAAACATGCTGCACTAACAGCTTGAATAAAATAGTTTTAAAATCAGTTTTCATTTTGTTACACTTATTTTTTTAATGTAACTGCTAGAAAATGTGAAGTCTGCGAGTGGCTCTCATTGCCTCTCTCCTGGACATCATCATCAGACCATCTCTTCTGTGAGGAGCCAGAACACTCTTCAAGCAGAAAGCCCATGAGTGTGTTTCTGCAGCTGAGAAGTTGCAGTGCTTTTTCCGTCCCTTTTCGGGGTTTTTTTTTGAGGGAGAAATTGCCAAATTATGAAAACATCCGAGACCTATTATAAATTTTATGTGTTCAGGCAAGAAAGCAAAGCAGCTAATCACACCATTAAATCTATAAATGTATTGAATGTGTTCACACAACCTGAAAATTTACTCATTTCTGCTTTCTTTTTCTTAACAATTACCAATCTACACAACCAAATTCTGTTTTAAAAGATCACTATAGACCTTGAAATAATTTTTTGAGTACATATCTGCCTACAAGGCTGAACTGGAAGCTTAGGGAACCAGTTTGAAACTAGAGAACCAAAAAAAAAAAAAAAAAAATTCCAGTGGACTTCTTTTCCTTTAAGCAACAGTGACAATTTGTGGGGGAGCAATTTGAATTTATTTTTTAAATGTTTATCTTTAATTGGAGGATAATTGCTTTATAAAGTTGTGTTGGTTAATGCCATACATCAATGCGAATCAGCTGTAATACATACATCCCCTCCCTCTGGAACCTCCCTCCTATCCCACCCCTCTAGGTCGTCACAGAGTACAGCATTGAGTTCCCTGTGTTAGACAGCAACTTCCCATTGGCTACTTTACATACAGTAATGTATATGTTTTAGTGCTACTCTCTGACTTTTTCCCTCCCTCTCCATCCCCCTCTATGTCCGCAAGTCTGTTTTGTGTGTCTGTGTCTCTTTTGCTTCCCTGCAAACAGGTTCATCAGTACCATTACCTAGATTCCATATATATGCGTTATTATAGGTTTTTGTTTTTCTCTTTCTGACTTAACAGAACTCGGTATAACAGGCTCTAGGTTCATCCACTTCACTAGAACTGACTTAAATTCATTCATTTTTCTAGCTGAGTAATATTCCATTGTATATGTGTACCATATCTTCTTTATCCATATTTAGTCAATGGACATCTAGATTGCTTCCTTGTCCTGGCCATTGTAAATAGTGCTGCAATGAACATTGAGGTACATGTGTTTTTTCCAATTATTCTTATCTCAGGAAGTATGCCCAAGAGTGGGATTGCTGGGTCATATGGCAGTTCTGTTGCAAGAAGGCAGACCCCTACCAGGGCCCGAAACTGGGCTCTTGTCTAACACTTGGAAATGAATTGTCCAAGGAGACACATGTGCTGACAAAGCAAGAGATTTTATTGGGAAAGGGCACCCGGGTGGAGAGCAGCAGGATAAGGGAACCCAGGAGAACTGCTCTGCCACATGGCTCGCAGTCTTAGATTTTATAGTGATGGGATTAGTTTCCGGGTGGTCTTTGGCCAATCATCCTAATTCAGAGTCTTTCCTGGTGGCACACGCATCGCTCAGCCAAGATGGATGCTAGCAAGAGGGATTCTGGGAAGTGGACGGACACGCGGTGTCTCCTTTCGACCTTTCCCAAACTCTTCCGGTTAGTGGAGGGCTTGGTGGCTTATTAGTTCCGTATTCCTTATCAGGATCTCCTGTCATAAAACAACTCATGCAAATGGTTATATGGTGCCTGGCCAGGGTGGGTGGTTTCAATCAGTGTGCTTCCCCTAACAGTTCTATTGCTGATTTTTAAAAGAAATCTCCACACTTTTCTCCATAACAGCTGTATCAATTTACATTCCCACCAACAGTGCAGGAGGGTTCCCTTTTCTCTACACCCTCTCCAGCATTTATTGTTCGCAGATTTTTTGATGATGGCCATTCTAACCAGTGTGAGATGATAACTCTTGGTGGTTTTATTTGCAATCTGAGTTAATTGTTTCCACTGCAGGAGGACCTCTGATCCTGAAGGAAAGGTGAAGGTGGCTCTTCTTGGTTTGGGTAACTCTTTCTGAGCAAGGGCCTGATTGGGTAAGGTGTGGGGTATAATTGCTTACAGTGGCCCCCAGTTAGGAGGGGAGAGCTGTGGAGGAAGTGTTGGAGAATAAATGGAAACTGAAGTTGACCGATCTAATGTCCATATAAATGGATTTGGGGGAAGCTCCTGAAACCAACAACATAGTTATTTGCAGCTTCATCTTCTGGATGGCAGTGCCTGGATTAGTAAAGCCACATGCACAGAGACACTGCAGTAGGAAGGCCATGGTGATTCATATGAAAAAAGTGGAGGGTGGGGTCTGCTCTCCAGGGTAAATTTAGACTTCCCGGTGAACTAAAGGAGCCCTCAGGCCCTGGAGCTTCTAGAATCGGCTTCAGGGAAGGTGTGGGGACCAGGTGGCCAGAATCAGCGAGAGTTCCTGGGTGTGGGGACACGGCACATTCTCAGAACACAGCAGGAGCACCGGTGACAATGGCTTCAACCTGAATACCGTGAAACAGGCGGATCAGAAAGCATACCGCTCCCTCACCCTTGTACACGAGAGCCCTGAGTACAGTGAAACTGATGCGCAGAGGGCTGGGGCAGAACCTGTGAGAGGGGCGCCTATGAAAACCAGAGCCGCCAAATGCTGGACCTGCATGACTTCAGGACATGTCCCTCCATGAGGCAGGCCACTGTGTTTTCATTTTACCAAAGGTTCCCCAAAGGTAAATACCTTGTCCACGATCATCCAGCTGGCGAGTAGAATGGTTAGAATTTACACTCAAGTCTGTCTGACTCTGAACACCGTAGTTCTCCCACCTCATTACGCTGAACCTGATCCATGATTGAGAAAAATCTCAGATCTGGATGGGGGGTGAAGTACATGGTGGGGACGGGCATGGGCAGATGCCAGGGCTCTTGCAAAGCTGAGCAGATGGTGAGGTTCTGAGCAAAGGCGACCGTGCAGGAAACTGGGAGGAGACCAAGTTCAAGGAAACATTTCAGAGAGTAAAATTAAGATCAAATGCATTCCAAAGGGCTTTCAGAGACATGCACACCCAAGGAATGGGTTAGGTACTCATTCCCAGCTTCCCAGATTCCGTCCAAGTTAATGCTGAAGCCTCTGTGTCTGAGTGTCAGGTGTTTGTCACTGTGATACCTTTGAAGCACTGAAACTAGTAAGAAATGAAAAATCTCACCATTATTTCTAGGCCCATGTTCAATCCAAATATCTAGAGCTTTTTGCCAGAGCCACAAAATAATCACTGCTATCTTAATGGCTTATAATTATGTTCAGTTCAGTTCAGTTGCTCAGTCATGTCCGACTCTTTGCGACCCCATGAATTGCAGCACGCCAGGCCTCCCTGTCCATCACCAGCTCCCAGAGTTCACCCAAACTCACGTCCATCGAGTCGGTGATGCTATCCAGCCATCTCATCTTCTGTTGTCCCCTTCTCCTCCTGCCCTCAATCCCTCCCAGCATCAGGGTCTTTTCCAGTGAGTCAATTCTTCACATGAGGTGGCCAAAGTACTGGAGTTTCAGCTTTAGCATCATTCCTTCCAAAGAAATCCCAGGGTTGATCTCCTTCAGAATGAACTGGTTGGATCTCCTTGCAGTCCAGGGGACTCCCAAGAGTCTTCTCCAATACCACAGTTCAAACGCATCAATTCTTCGGCGCTCAGACTTCTTCAACTCTCACATCCATACATGACCACTGAAAAAACCATAGCCTTGACCAGACAGATCTTAGTCGGCAAAGTAATGTCTCTGCTTTTGAATATGCTATCTAGGTTGGTCATAACTTTCCTTCCGAGGAGTAAGCGTCTTTAAATTTCATGGCTGCAATCACCATCTGCAGTGATTTTGGAGCCCAAAAAAATAAAGTCTGCCACTGTTTCCACTGTTTCCCCATCTATTTCCCATGAAGTGATGGGACCAGATGCCATGTAAAGAGTTACTGTGTTAGATCTGGATCATCTGAGCATGACGGTAAACCCTGGTACAAGTGACGGTGCATGTGTGCTCAGCCACGTCTGTCTCTTTGCGACCCCGTGGACTGTAGCCCACCAGGCTCCTCTGTCCATGGGAGTCTCCAGGCAAGAATACTGGAGTGGGTTGCCATTTCCTCCTCTGGCGATCTTTCTGACCTGCGGATTGAACCCCCGTCTGCTGTGTCTCCTGCATTGGCAGGTGGGTTCTTTACCATTGAGCCACCTGGGAATCCCAATACAAATGACAGAGAGGGTTTTTCTGTCTTGCTTTCTCTCTTTTTTCAAGAAGGTGGATGGCAGACAATTCAATGTGGCTCTAGTTTCATCAATCTTTCTGAGCTATCATCCTATCATTAGGTTGCATCCTCAGGGTCATTACATGAGCCAGGATGGCTACTAGCACTCCAGCCATCTCACCTGCATTCTAGACTAACAGAAGAATGAAAAGAATGACAAAAGAGCAAAAATTGAGCCACAAATCTTAGCATATCCCTTTAACTGTCCATCCCACACACCACGTATAACACTTTTACTTTACTTTCATTGACCAGAATTAGTCACATGGACTTAACTAATGCTAGTTAATATTGTATATTAACATATGTATATATGTTGTATAATAACATATGTAGCCAAGGGACTTCCCTGGTGGCTCAGCAGTAAAGAAAACACCATTAATGCAGGAGAGGCAGGTTTGATCCCTGGGTCAGGAAGATCCCCTGGAGAAAGGAATGGCTACCCACTCCAGTATTCTTGCCTGGAGAATCCCATGGACAGAGGCTATAGTCCATGGGGTCACAAAGAGTCAGAAATGACTGAGCACCCACACGTATGTAGCCAATATTTGGAATTTGAGTTCTATCACTCAGTGAAAAGAAGAGAATGGATGTTGAGGTAGATAGCTCTCATTTTCTACCTCTGAGCCCACTTGATGTAGAAACATCACTTGTGACTCATTTATCCAGGGCAGAATTGGGTGCAAGAATTCTTCAAATAATAGCATTCCTCTGACCACAATTTTAAAAATCATTATTTTGAAAATACTTTGAATTTATTGATTTTTATAATTCTGATGTCTTTTTTCTTCCTGAAAAATGGACATTTGAAATTATTGGACAATCTTTAAAAGGACTGCTGCTGCTGCTGCTAAGTCACTTCAGTCGTGTCTGACTCTGTGCGACCCCATAGACGGCAGCCCAAAAGGACTGCATATGTCCGAAGTTTATATGCATTTATGGATATGACTAAATTTGAGGGGGCTAAGAATCCAGTTCCTAAAAGACTCCAAACCTGAAATGCCCACAGACAGTCCAGTGGCAGGACAGTCACCCTCCCCTCTCCACCCTGAAAAATCCTACTTAACAGGCAAATCAGTGGGGGTTTTCTTTTCACCCAAACCCTATAAAATTATTATTCATAAGAGTGAAAACTATAGGTGAAATATTTGGTATAGAGCTAAAAACATCTGTATCTGTATGAATGTTTTTTTTTTTTTAACTTTGCATCTAGGGGTTTTGGCACTATGTAGGCAGAGCCTGAAAAATATTACCGCCTGACTCACGTTCGATAATGTTACACAGATTTGAGAAACAAATTGGCCAAGACACAGTTTTTCAGAACCGCTCTGCAATAATGGAATGCTAATTTCTCCACTGCAATTACACTTGGATCTGGCCCCACACAATGAGTGAATCAACTTTTCAATAGCCTTTTTTAGCCTGTTCCTGTGGCTGAATTACACACATTTCCCACGATGCGCTCGGTTCCAAAACCATTTCCTATCATCACGCGCATCTTCTTCCTGAATGTCCCCACAGGATTCTGAGGCTGTTTCTGTACTTGATCCATCCAGCACCTGACTTCTTTGGGAGAAGGGCTGGTTTACAGGACCTATGGTGGGGGTGGGTGGGCCTCACTGAAAGGGAGAGGCGTTTACATGGATCTCACGGACCATGACAACTTTCAACAACTCGTTTTAATTTGTTTTTCTTCCATCTCTTCTGCACTCATGATACTCTTCCAGCCAAACCTACACAATATTCTGTTTGAAGATAGTCCAATTTATTCTCTGATTGAATTTGGTCAAAAGCTCTGCTTAGTCGATTTATAATCAATTCACCTGCAGCCTCTATTTTGTAGACCTGAAAATTTTTCTCATTTTAATAATGTCCTTTGTGTGTGTGTATCAGTCCCTCAGTTGTGTCCAACTCTTTGTGACCCCCACAGTTTGTAGTCTGGCAGGCTCCTGGGTCCATGGGATTCTCCAAGCAAGAATACTGGAGTGAGTTGCCATACCCTCCTCCAGGGCATGTTCCTGATCCAGGGACTGAACCCAGGTCTCCTGCATTGCAGGCAGATTCTTTACCATGTGAGCCACCAGGGAAGCCTTTTAATAGTCCCTAAAATATTTGAAGGTTTTTTCTAAAAATACTGGTAGTAGGGACATCCCTGGAGTTCCAGTGGTTGGGACACTGCACTTCCACTGCTGAAATGGCTTGGCACCACAGAGCTGGTCCATGCTGAAGCCAAAGGGATGGGCCTTTGGGTCTCACCACCAACCTCCAAGGAGTCCTGAGACCCCGCAGCCCATGGAGGGTGTGGCCAGGCCCAGGGGGCTCCCTTCAGCGGGGGACACACATCTCCCAGAAGCTGGGGAGGGAGTGTCAGTGCTTTGGCTTGAGTGCACCCCCAGCCCTTCACTTCCAAGCAGTAATAGTTGAGCTGGGACTTGAAGGATGAACAGAATCACAGAGAGGAGATGGGAGATGGATACCTGTACGCCAGAGACAGCAGACGACAAGGAAGAGACGCAGGAAGTTCAGGATGGAGCCCAGGATGGGGGGCCAATATTGATGGTCAGATCTGACTAGCGCAGAAGGTGATACAGGGGCATCACCTGGGACAGGTACATAAATAAGAGTAGACGAGAGCAGGGCAAGGAAAACTTGGGATGCAGAGGTAGTGGGGTCCACAGGGCGCAGTCACAACACGCGGACAACTCTCGGGAAGTGAGGTATGAGTAGCTAATGGTATTTAACCTGTAAGGTGTGTTTTACTTAACTGTCTTTCGCAAGGTAAAATAGTTTGAGGCAGCATTATTTACAAGTATTATAAACATTCTCAAGTTCTAGCTTCTGTGTTGTTTGAATATTAGAGGAAATTGTGATTTAATTCAAGTCTCTGCCCCATAATCTACAGTCTTTCCAGCACCTTCTCCAAACCCATTAGGATCTAAGAGGGTCTGTGCTCTTCTGGGGACCTCTCACTCTAAGAATTCCTGCCTCCATGATCCAGTCACCGCCCGCGCCCCCACCAAGCCCTTGCAGCTACTGGCCCTGGTCCTTATGGCTCCATCCAACTGTGAACACAGGCCATGACTCAGAGAATTTGCTGAGCTTACCTGAGGTCACAGCTTTGATGCAAATCAAAGCCAGGTCCTCCTGTCCCCAGGCCTGTCCATTCCATCTTCACAGTAAAGGCTCAAGGGTAGGAGGTGACTGGGGGATGGGCAGTGGAGAGGGAGATTCTCTTGGCACTCAGTAGAGATTTTACTGAGCTTCAGTGTTTAATATATCTGTGTTTTAATTTTATTGACATATAGTTGATTTACAATGTTGTGTTAGTTTCTGCTGTATAGCAAAGTGAATCAGTTATACATATACCTACATTCTTTTTCATATTCTTTTCCATTATGGTTTATCACAAGATAATGACTATAGTGCCCTGTGTTATACAGGAGGATCTTGTTTATCCATCCTAAATATACCAGTTTGCATCTGCTAACCCCACTCTCCCAATCCACCCTGCCCTCTCTTCCCCTTCCCTTAGGCAACCACAAGTCTCCGTTTGTAAGTCCATTTCTAACATATGTTATAAAGAAGATAGTATAATGTATAAAATATGCTCATTACTAAGGCTAGTTATTATAAAAGAATCTTGAGCAAAACCCTTTCACTAATTCACATTGTTTGTCTTTTAAAAATATATATGAAACTTCATATATCTTTATGAGTCGAGTTAGCAACAGTCGGGTAAGGAATATAATGTTGTGAATGCTTACAATCTCGTTACTAATTCATAAACTATTCATTTCATTTAAAAAGTCAGAGTAATAAATGGATACGATTTCGACTACATAATCTAGGGTAATAGATGCATTCTCTTCTGGCTCTGTGGAAAAGCTAGGAGAAATACAAAGCATGCATTTAATATGCACTGGAAATAGCTCAGCTTTATTATATTTCATGAAGGACACAGGAACAAAGTCTCCGGCACGTTTATTTTGTCTGACCTCTAGTGGAAACAACAGCAATCCTGTTTGTTATTATTTAATATTGGGCTGTATTTTTTTCTTACAAATTATTCTTCATTGACACACAAATACATTAGCAAGTCAATACAGACAAAATTGCACTGAAAATTAGGAAATACAAAGAAATATTGAAGAGATTTTGTGAAACGTTAATCTTTAAATGAACACATCATCGGTGACCATTTCCTGGTAGCAACTTCCTTCTCACCTTCTCCCAGTATTTCTCCAATAATTTTCCCACCATATATACACATACATACATTTTTATTAAAGTGATACCATTGAAGAGATGAGTGGGGAATCATATCAGTTAAAGCTATTCTGATAAGCTACTCTGACTGGAAAAAAACCTGCAATTTTATCCAGAAAACATTACTATCAGTACTTGTGTGCTTCCTGCTGTTCTCAGAAAACATGCCAGTTGGAGGTGAATCTTGTTTGTAATTACAGACGCCAGTCTCCTTCATCAGAGCAGAATGAAGGGGCCGTGAGTTAAAGAAGGAGACCTGCAGTGCAGAGGAACATTTTAAACTGCATTTCCTGAACAGTGAGAACCAGCTAGAAGCAAAGAGACACCCAGAGCAGGAAAAAGGGTGTTTGGGGGCGATGCCTGAGGGCACGGATTCTGAGAACCTCATGCCCTGGGCTCCGCTGTGCCTCCACAGGGAGGAGGGGGCGGGCTGCCTTTTCCTAATTCACCTTCTTCCAGGGGCCCCTGAGTCTGTTGTTCACTCAAGAGAAGTTGACATCCTCACCTCGGCGTCAGAGCAAGCGTGTGTAGAGAGGACAGAGCAGTGAGGACCCTGAGGTTTATGAGGAGGGAGAAGTCCAGACAAAAGGTGAGGATGCAGGAGAATCACCAGGCAGAAGGCAGGACCCCAGAATCAGGGCAGCAGATGGCTAAGCAGGAAGCATGTGATGAACAGTATTGAGGGGAACAATTGGTGATAATTGCTGATATTGCTGATAATGGAAACCCAGGGCTTCTCCAAGGCTCCCTGGGCAAAGAATCCACCTGTAATGCAGGAGCTGAGGGTTCGATCCCCGGAAGGGGAAGATCCCTTGAAGGAGGAAATGGCAATCCACTCTAATATTTTTGCCTGGGAAATCCTATGGACAGAGGAGCCTAGCAGACTACAGTCCATGGGGTTGGAAAGAGTCGGATATGACTGAGCAGGAGCATGGAATGGAAGCCCATCCTCTCCGGAAGGCCACCTGCAGTCCAGTGGGAACTTGAGGAAGAACTGGCTCTGCAAGATGGAGGGGGATGGATCATAGGGGAGGGTGGGGGCAAAGTGTCCTGTTTTTTTTCCTCAGGGAAAAGTCTTGAACATGATTATAGGCCCATAGGAAGGAGCTGATTGGAGGCACAGATACTATCTATAAAGAAATGTGCTTAGGGATTTCCCTCATGGGACAGTGGTTAAGACTTCACCTTGGATGTAGGAGGTGCAGGTTTGATCCCTGGTCAGGGAATGAAGATCCCATATGCCCTGTGGCCAAAAAACCAAAACAGAAGATAGAAGCAATACTGTAACAAATTCAATAAAGACTTTCAAAATGGTCAACATCCCCCCCAAAAAAATTTTTTTAAGAAATGTGCTTAAATGACAGTTCTGAAATAATTTTTTAACCTGTTTCATCTTCTTTTAACTCTGTATCTTACATTCCCCGCAATCACCCTCATAATATTACTTTCCTGTATCAGTGAAGCTTCTGATCTATTCATTTGTGTTTATGACCATCACTAGTATAATTTCTGGTTGACAGCATCTCATTTGGATAATTTTATGCTATCGGAAATATTATTTGAAACTTACAGATATTTCAGGCAACCTAGATTCTCTCTTTTTGAATAAAAAAAAAACCTGTAGAAGCCACACAGATTTTTCAAATTCATTGTTCTTGTCAAAAGTATTGTTTAGGTCATCCTGTGAGCTTTGGAAAATCTCTCTGTGAAAAATTTCTGCTTAAAATCACTCCCTTGGCCACAAAAGGAAAAAGAAAGGTTCAATTTCAAGACATTCTAACAGAAGAGCATTAGAGCTAAACAATGAAATCTGCTCAGAACCAGCCTTCTCACTGCTAGGTATTGACCCAGGAGAAGTGAAAGCATACGCCCATGAAACTTTTTGTACATGAGTGTTCCAAACCAGAAACAACCCAAATGTCCAGCAACAGGTGAGTGGATGAACAAATTGTGGCCTATTCATGTAATAGAACACTCCTCAGCCATAAAACGGAGTGAGGTGCTGATACCTGAAACGATACGGTGAGTGAAAGAAGCCAGACCGAAAAAAAAAAAAAAAAAAGGACAGATTTCATTTATACAAAATTCCAGAACATGAAAACTACTCTAGTGCCAGAAAGTAGATCATTGGTGTTCAAGGATAAAATGCACTGGACAATGAAAGTTATGATTTCATTCAGCTTCTTGAAATAGGGAGAATGTTGTTTGGGTTGATTTCGATAAGAATATGGAGTCTCTAGTTGCTCAGATGGTAAAGAATCTGCCTGCCATGCAGGAGATCCAGGTTTGATCCCTGGATTGGGAAGATCCCCTGGAGAAGGAAATGGCTACCCACTCCAGTATTCTTGCCTAGAGAATTCCAAGGACACAGGAGCTTGTCGGGCTATAAGAATACAGTTTTTGAGAACATTGAGTTTACCAAAAGTTACATTTCCTTCATTTCTGGAACTTTTACAAATACTTGACTTATATAGGTGCAATCAGAGCATAGTTCCTTTAAGAGATTTATAATCTAATGTAGTAATATCATCAGAAGAAAGGGAAATGTTACATACTCACCAGTGAGAGATAAAGGCCTTTCTAAGTGACAGACGTAGAAACTTGTGAGAAAGCTTCTAGCTTTGGTGCAGAATTTCAGACATGGGTCAGAGGTAAACACAGGATTAAGAAACTTACTGCTCAAACCAAAGAACGATTTATTCTCTTCCACAAAGTGTATGAGTCCTTAATTGATCTGAGCTCAATACAGACAAAACAAACAAACAGGAGAGACTATTAAATCAGATTCTTTATCCTCTTTCACCCAAAAGACACAAGATCTCTACAAACCATCAATGCATTTAGATCAGCACATGGATGGACCATAAAAACAAAAGATGCACCAGAATCCAATGAGGGCATGCGGAGCAGCAGAACCAGGTACTCAGGGCCCCACCAGGGTTAACCGAGTTCTGACAAGTCAGGGTGCAGGACCAGAAGTGGGTCCCTTGGCTGGGGACGGTCCCTGGATGGATGGTCAGAACAGAGGCCTCAGTGAAAAGAAAATAGCAAAGGCTCTCTTATTCCTAATTTAATTGATTGTATAAGTAAAACAGTGCTCCTGGAGTAAGAAATGGCAAGCCACTCCACTATTCTTGCCTGGGAAATTCCGTAGACTGGCAGGCTACAGTCCCTGGGATCATAAAAGAGTCAGGCATGACTGAACGACGATGATGTAAACAGTGCTTGGCACAATGAGTACTAATATTTTATTACTTCTATTGTTGTTAGGAAATGAGAAGTAAGTTCAGCATTTACAACATCTAAAGTAAAAGCATATTTATAACACTTGAGCCAATGAGAAATGCACGTATGAATCAAATGGAGATTGTTCATCTATCAGTTATAGGGGCTTCCCTGGTAGCTCAGTTGGTAAAGAATCTGCCTGCAGTCCCTGGGTCGGGAAGATCCTCTGGAGAAGAAAATGGCAAACCACTCCAGTATTTTTGCCTGCAGAATTTCATGGACAGAGAAGGCTGGTGGGCTATAGTCCATGGGGTCACAAAGAGTCAGATACAACTGACCAACTAAACTACCACCAACTTATTATAATCCTTAAGTTTTTCGGCATTTTTTTCTGAAGCATTTCCCCTCAGGTAACTTATTTGGGCTTTTTGCATTTCCTTTTCATGGGGATGGTCTTGATCACTGTGCCTGTACAATGTCACAAACCTCCATCCATAGTTCTTCAGATACTTTGTATATCAGATCTAATCCCTTGAATCTATTTGTCACTTCCAGTGTATAATCATAAGGAATCTGAGTTAGGTCATATCTGAATGGTCTAGTGGTTTTCCCTACTTTCTTCAATTTGAGTCTGAATTTTGTAATAAGGAGTTCATGATCTGAGCCACAGACATCCTGGAATGTGAAGTCAAGTGGGCCTTAGGAATCACCACTACAAACAAGTCTACTGGAGGTGATGGAATTCCAGTGGAGCTATTTCAAAATCCTAAGAGACAATGCCATGAAAGGGCTGCACTCAGTATGCCAGCAAATTTGGAAAACTTGGGAGTGGCTACAGGACTGGAAAAGGTCAGTTTTCATTTCAATCCCAAAGAAAGGCAATGCCAATGAACATTCAAACTATCTCACAATTGCACTCATCTCACATGCTAGCAAAATAATGCTCAAAATTCTCCAAGCCAGGCTTCAGCAATACATGAACCGTAAACTTCCAGATGTTAAGCTGGATTTAGAAAAGGCAGAGGAACCAGAGATCAAATTGCTAACATCCTCTGGATCATGGAAAAAGCAAGAGAGTTCCAGAAGAACATCTGCTTCTGCTTTATTGACTATGCCAAAGCCTTTGACTGTATGGGTCACAACAAACTGTGGAAAATTCTGAAAGAGATGGGAATACCAGACCACCTGACCTGCCTCCTGAGAAATCTGTATGCAGGTCAGGAAACAACAGTTAGAACTGGGCATGGAACAATGGACTGGTTCCAAATCGAGAAAGGGGTATGTCAAGGTGGTATATTGTCACCCTGCTTATTTAACTTACACACAGAGTATATAATGCAAAATGCCAGGTTGGATGAAGTACAAGCTGAAATCAAGATTGGTGGGAGAAATATCAATAATCTCAGGTATGCAGATGACACTACCATCATGGCAGAAAACAAAGAGGAACTAAAGAGCCTCTTGATGAAAGTGAAAGAGGAGAGTGAAAAAGCTGGTTTAAAACTCAACATTCAAAAAAACAAAGATCATGGCATCTGGTCCCATTACTTCATGGCAAATAGATGGGGAAACAGTGGAAATAGTGACAGACTTTATTTCGGGGGGCTCCAAAATCACTGCAGATGGTGATTGCAGCCTTGAAATTAAAAGATGCTTGCTCCTTGGGAATAAAGCTATGACCAACCTAGACAGCGTATTAAAAAGCAGAGACATTACTTTGCCGACAAAGCTCTGTCTAGTCAAAGCTATGGTTTTTCCAGTAGTCATGTATGGATGTGAAGGCTGGACCATAAAGAGAGCTGAGCACTGAAGAATTGATGCTTTTGAACTGTGGTGTTGGAGAAGAGTTTTGAGAGTCCCTTGGACTGCAAGGAGATCCAACCAATCCATCCTAAAGGAAATCAGTCCTGAATATATAATGGAAGGACTGATGCTGAAGCTGAAGCTCCAATACCTTGGCCACCTGATGGGAAGAACTGATTCATTTGAGAAGACCCTGATGCTGGGCAAGATTGAAGGAAGGAGGAGAAGGGGACAACAGAGGATGTGATGGTTGGATGGCATCACTGACTCAATGGACATGAGTTTGAGCAAACTCCAGGAGATGGTCGTGGGCAGGGAAGCCTGATGTACTGCAGTCCATGGGGTCTCAAAGAGTCAGACACAACTGAGCAACTGAACTGAACTGAAGCTTATTTGGCCAGCCTCGCCACTATAACCTCATTTCTTTAATGGTTTGGGTTAATTTGCAACAAAACATTTATTAAAAGTTAATTATTACTTATATAAGTGATAAAATAAGTTACTGTGGGTCATGTATAACTTAAATCCCCAATTAAGCATAATTCAATTTAATTCCTTAGAACATCATTTACATATTATTTAAAATTCTCAGTTTATTTCAAGACAGTAGGTGACATGGTACGGGAAAAGCTGTTTTGAACTTTCTTCCAAATTTGAATACTTTTAGAGAACGAGATTATATAAGCACATGTACATAGAATGTCATGATTACATAAGCATAGATGTAGATGAAGATAGATCAATAGATAAATAGATCAGTAGATAAGTCAATAGACAGATCTATAGATAGAGAGATACATGATAGATACAGACATAGTACAGAAATAAAATTGATATGAGCCAAGGTAGAAAAGACACTGAATTAAACTCATTTGACATACATTCTAGCCTTTGATCTGCAAGATATTTCTTATCCAATGATTTTATCTGTTTTTGTCTTCCTCCAACAAAAAAATAAGAAGTTGGATTAGATGATCTCTTGGAGACCTTCTTCCAAAGACATTTTATTAAAATTCTCCCAGTGAAACAATTTCTACTTCGGTCATCGTGAAAGTGAATTTGCTCAGTCATGTCCGACTCTCTGTGATCCCATGGACTGTAGCCTACCAGGTTCCTCTGTCCATGGGATTTTCCAGGCAATAGTACTGGAATGGATTGCCATTTCCTTCTCCAGGGGATCTTCCTGACCCAGGGATTGAACCCGGGTCTCCCACATTGTAGACAGACGCTTTACCATCTGAGCCACCAGGGAAGCCTTTGGGTCATCTTACTGCTACTTTATTTTTTCTTGTATCTCTCGCTAAGTTCAGTTCAGTTGAGTCGCTCAGTCACTAACTCTTTATGACCCCATGGACTGTAGCATCCTATGCTTCCCTGTCTTTCACCATCTCCTGGAGTTTGCTCAAATTCATGTCCATCGAGTCAGAGATGCCATCTAACCATCTTGTCTTCTGTCATCCCCTTCTCCTCCTGCCTTCAATCTTTCCCAGCATCAGGGTCTTTTCCAACGAGTTAGCTCTTCACATCAGGTGGCCAAAGTATTGGAGTTTTAGCTTCAGCATCAGCATCACTCCTTCCAGTGAATATTCAGGACTGATTTCCTTTGGATTGACTGGTTTGATCTCCTTGCAGTCCAAGGGACTCTCAAGAGTCTTCTCCAACACCACAAATCAAAGCACTTTTCTTTTTAACACCAGTACTAGTAATAGAAGATAATTCTCTTAATAGAAGTCATCAGGTCCAGGTACAGTTCATATTGAAGAAGGCATATAAAAATGAAATTAAGGTTAGAGTTTAACTTAAATAACATATTGGAACAAACAAAAGAAATTCTGCATCCATCAAGAATATTGTTTTGGAACCAGTAAATTCACTTAATCTAATAATTCCACATTAATACCATTTTCTCTCTGGAGCTGAGCCACATGAGAGCTATTTATGCAAGAACAGACAAAAACGTCTTCATTCTAGATTTTCAGCCTCTTTTGTAAGATAACCTGAGGGAAGTCCTTCTAGTAACAACAGATTATATTAGAATTTCAAATTCAAATTAGAAAAGAATTGCAATATGTGTTGAAATGCCTAGAAGGTGGGCATTTTTCTAACTAATATGGATAAACTATACTGTCTATGGAATTCTCCAGGCCAGAATACTGGAGTAGGTAGCCTTTCCCTTCTCCAAAGGATCTTCCCAACCCCAGAGGTCAAACCCAGGTCTCCCACGTTGCAAGCAGATTCTTTAACAACTGAGCTATCAGAGAAGCCCATGGACAAACTAAAATGGTAAATTTCTTCTGATTTATACCATGAGAAAGAAACTTGGTTTTGTGACATTATTTGTACAGAGAAAAGTAGTATTTATATTTCAACTTAATTACCATGTTTTTTTTTTAATGTTATACCTAGATACATTTGGCGTTGGTCAAAATTGATGGTGTCTCAACTCTTTAAGCTAAGCTAAATATATTGATTCTCTGAAAACAAACAGGAAGATGGACATTCTATGATAACAAGAGACTGAGAGAAGTCCAGGACTTTATTACACGTGTATCTTGTACCCAAAATGTGATTCAACATTTATTGATAGATATTATTTTCATTAGCCTAGCTTTCTGTTGGTTTCATTTAAGCCATATACCAGAGAGATTTCTTCTTTTCCTTTTTCTCAAAAGTTGAAACTGGTTAGGAGCCTCACCTCCTTTGGAGGGCAAATACAGAGGGTGAAACACGTAACCACATAGTGTGTGCATGCTCAGTCTTGTCTGAGTCATTGTGACCCTATGGCCTGTCACCAGGCTCCTCTGTCCATGAGATTTCCTAGGCAAGAATACTGGGATGGGTTGCTTTCTCCTCCTCCAGGGGATCTTCCTGACCCAGAGATAGAACCTGTGTCTCCTTCACTGGCAAGTGGATTTTTTACCACTGAGTCACCTGGGAAACCTATATATTCCCTCCCCTGGGGCAGAAATGAAGAGCCATTGTACAACTAATCATTCACATTTGGGTGATGTTTTATGGACAAATTCCTCCTTCTCCTTTAATAACATTTAAAAGGAAATATCCAGAAAAGTCAAATTTCACTTTTGCAGTATGCATGATAAACAATTTGGGGAAAGATGTTAAAAACCTTGATGTTATTAATTTACAGGGCAATAGATAACAGTCTCAGTCTCCCATCGCATAGGAATGCTTCCCTGAGAAAGGAAGAGAGTCTGCCTCTCAAGGATCTCTGTGATACTCGTGATGTACAGTTTACCAGCTGCTGTGATGGGTGGATTAAAGGATAAAGGAGCTGGAAGAGGACACCTTTGCTTTTGGTTAGGGTTTTCTCAACGCAAATCTGTGAACAACAGTTTGTAATCACCTCTTTGCGGATGCTACTTTGTTCATTGGGTTTGTGGTAAGAAGCCTCCTCAAAATAAAGTTTTTCCCTCTAGGATGGAAGCTGAGTGGGGCCATCCACACTGACTGCCCTGGGGCCAGGTGACCTTGGTCTTGGTGAATGTCACCTCCTCTGCTCAGTCCGTCCAACCAGCTATGAGAATCACTAGCAGACTCTATGAGCTTATTTGTAACAGAGAAGAGAAAACAAATTGCTTTACCAGTGTTTTAATTCAATTCCACACATTTTTCAGTCCCTGAATGTCTCAATTGGAAGAATTGGTCTGAAAGTCTTCTTCCAGCAATTCTCCAAACTGCCATTTGGTGCCTGGATAATTATTAACACCAATCTAATAAGAGGAGAACAATCTGTTTGTAGAAATTTTCCTGGCAGTGGTTGTGATGGTTTCAGTCCACTTTGCATCATTAGAAAAAAATGTTTCATCCCTTTATGTTATTATCAAGCTGCTAATTTTTTACAGTTAAAAAAAATTCAATTTCATATGGCAAAGACTTTGGGAATTTTTTTTTATTCATTCTCCTAAGTGAATGCAAATATTTCTGAAATAATTTTTTTAATGCCTAATTTTCCATAGCATTTTATGTATCCTTTGGTTTCCTTATATTTTAAAGCTTTTTCCTTCAATACATTTTGAACCATTCTTCTTAGGTAAGCAGCATCAAAATGAATTTTCCTGGTTTGAATGTTGATAAATGCATCTTGCCTGTTTTCTGAAATTTTATTTTATGAATAACATTCAAAAAATTATACACTAGCAATAAATTATAAGAGAGTGAAATAAGTCATTTTAGAATCAGAGATTGTGGTTCACCCTTTTGGTTAAACACAACATCCCTAACACCGTTTACTCCATTTTGTGCTTTTATATTAGCCCGATCATCTCAGCTGTGCAGAGTGTGTATTTCATAAAGTGACTGTTTCTACCGTTGATAATCGTGAGCACTGCCCTCCTTCTCCTCCCCACCCTCCACCTCATATTGTTATGGCATCACACTCACCCACCACATAATTATAGTTATCAAACACCTGTTATGTTTCATTCAGAATCCAAAGGCATTAAATACCACCTTTTGCTGATGACTCCCAAATTTATGCTTCCAGCTCTGATGTAATCCAAAGCTGCAGCATCTAATTCAATCGCATACCTGATGTCTATTGTTAACTAGCTAACGGACGTTTCAAACTCAACACATCGCAAGCACAGTTCTTACATATAAGCCCTTAAACAGCATTTACAACCTCAGTTGTGGTCAGCACCTTCTACCTGATTGCTAAACCTAAAAACCAAGGGGCACCGTGAACTCCTCCATGAACCCAGACAAATCCCCAGTTTACCACTTTTTCTCCTGCCTAGATTGCTAACAAGTTTCTATTTTAGACCTCTTCATTTCATTCAGCTCTCAGGAGCCAAAATGATCTTTATGGAACACAAGTCAGATCATGTTACTCCCAAACCCCAACATGAAACACTTCAGTACCTTCCCACGTCAGTCCAGTTCAGTCACTCAGTCGTGCCTTACTGTTTGTGATTCCATGGACTGCAGCACACCAGGCTTCCCTGTCCATGACCATCTCCCGGAGTTTGCTCAAACTCAAGTCCATGGAGTCAGTGATGCCATCCAACCATCGCATCCTCTGTTGTCCCCTTCTCCTCCTTCCTTCAATCTTGCCCAGCATCGGGGTCTTTTCCAGTGAGTCAGTTCTTCACATTAGGAAGCTAAAGTATTGGAGTTTCAACTTCAGCATCAGTCCTTCCAATGAATATTCAGGACTGATTTCCTTTAGGATGGATTGGTTGGATCTCCTTGCAGTCCAAGGGACTCTCAAGAGTCTTCTCCAACACCACAGTTCAAAAGCATCAATTATTCGGTACTCAGCTTTCTTTATGGTCCAACTCTCACATCCATACATGACTACTGGAAAAACCATAGCTTTGACTAGACAGAGCTTTGTCGGCAAAGTAATATCTCTGCTTTTGAATATGCTGTCTAGGTTGGTCATAGCTTTTCTTCCAAGGAGCAAGAGTCTTTTAATTTCATGGCTGCAATCACCATCTGCAGTGATTTTGGAGCCCAAGGAAATAAAGTCTGTCACTGTTTCCATTGTTTCCGCATCTATTTGCCATGAAGTGATGAGACCAGATGCCATGATCTTCGTTTTTTGAATGTTGAGTTTTAAGACAACTTTTTCACTCTCCTCTTTCACTTTCATCAAGAGGCTCTTTAGTTCCTCTTTGTTTTCTGCCATAAGGGTGGTGTCATCTGCATATCTGAGATTATTGATCTTTCTCCCGTCAATCTTGATTTCAGCTTGTACTTCATCCAACCCGGCATTTTGCATTACATACTCTGTGTGTAAGTTAAATAAGCAGGGTGACAATATACCGCCTTGACATACCCCTTTCTCTATTTGGAACCAGTCCATTGTTCCATGTCCAGTTCTAACTATTGTTTCCTGACCTGCATACAGATTTCTCAGGAGGCAGGTCAGGTGGTCTGGTATTCCCATCTCTTTAAGAATTTTCCATAGTTTGTTGTAACCCACACAGTCAAAGGCTTTGGCATAGTCAATAAAGCAGAAGCAGATGTTCTTCTGGAACTCTCTTGCTTTTTCTGTGATCCAACGGATGTTGGCAATTTGATCTCTGGTTCCTCTGCCTTTTCTAAATCCAGCTTAACATCTGGAAGTTCACGGTTCATGTATTGTTGAAGCCTGGCTTTAAGAATTTTGAGCATTACTTTGCTAGCATGTGAGATGAGTGCAATTGTGAGATAGTTTGAATGTTCTTTGGCATTGCCTTTCTTTGGGATTGAAATGAAAACTAACCTTTTCCAGTCCTATAGCCACTCCCAAGTTTTCCAAATTTGCTGGCACATTGAGTGCAGCACTTTCACAGCATCATCTTTCAGGATTTGAAATAGCTCCACTGGAATTCCACTACCTCCACTGGCTTTGTTCATAGTGATGCCTTTCTAAGGCCCACTTGACTTCGCGTTCCAGGGTGTCTGGCTCATGGAGAGTGATCACACCTTTGTGGTTATCTGGGTCATGAAGATCTTTTTTTGTATAATTCTTCTGTGTATTCCTGCTGCCTCTTCTTAATATCTTCTGCTTCTGTTAGGTCCATACCATTCCTGTTCTTTATTGTGCTCATCTTCGCATGAAATGTTCCCCGGTATCTCTAATTTTCTTGAAGAGATCTCTAGTCTTTTCCATTCTATTGTTTTCCTCTATTTGTTTGCAGTGATCACTGAGGAAGGCTTTCTTATCTCTCTTTGCTATTCTCTGTAACTCTGCATTCAAATGCTTATATCTTTCCTTTTCTCCTTTGCCTTTCACTTCTCTTCTTTTCACAGCTATTTGTAAGGCCTCCTCAGACAGCCATTTTGCCTGTTTTCATTTCTTTTTCTTGGGGACAGTCATGATCACCACCTCCTCTACAGTGTCATGAACCTTCTTCCATAGTTCTTCAGGCATTCGGTCTATCAGATCTTATTCCTGGAATCTATTTGCCACTTCCAGTGTATAATCATAAGGGATTTTATTTAGGTCTTATCTGAATGGCCAAGTGGTTTTCCCTACTTTGTTCAGTTTAAATCTAAATTTTGCAATAAGTTTATGATCTGAGTCACAGTCAGCTCCCAGTCTTTTTTTTTTTTTTTTTTGCTGACTGTATAGAGCTTCTCCATCTTAAGCTGCAAAGAATATGAGCAATCTGATTCAGAATTGACCATCTACTGTTGTCCATGTGTAGAGTCGTCTCTTGAGTTGTTAGAAGAGGGTGTTTGCTATGACCAGTGCGTTCTCTTGGCAAAACTCTGTCAGCCTTTGCACTGCTTCATTTTATACTCCAATGACAAGCTTGCCTGTCACTCCAGGTATCTTTTGACTTCCTACTTTTGCATTCCAGTCCCCTATGATGAAAAGGGCTTTTTTCTTTTTCTTGGTGTTAGTTCTAGAAGGTTTTGTAGGTCATCACAGAGCCATTCAACTTCAGCTTCTTTGGCATTAGTGGTTGGGGCATAGACTTGGATCACTTTGGTGTTGAATGGTTTGCCTTGGAAACAAGCAAGGATCATTCTGTCATTTTTGAAACTGCACCCAAGTACTGTATTTTGGACTCTTCTGTTGACTGAGTGGGCTGCTCTGTTCTTTCTAAGGGATTCTTGCCCACAGTAGTAGATATAATGGTCATCTGAATTAAATTCACCCGTTCTGTTCCATTTCAGTTCACTGATTTCTGAAATGTCGATGTTCACTCTTACCATCTCCTGTTTGACTACTTCCAGTTTACGTTGATTCATGGACCCAACATACCAGGTTCTTATGCAATATTGTTCAGCTTTGTACGTTGCTTCCATCACCAGTCACATCCACATCCGGGCATTGTTTTCACTTTGGCTCTGTCTCCTCATTTTTCCTGGAGTTATTTCTCCACTTTTCTCCAGTAGCATATTGGGCACCTACTGACCTAGGGAGTTCATCTTTCAGTGTCATATCTTTTTGCCTTTTCATGCTGTTCATGGGCTTCTCCCATGGCAACTGGAAAAAAAACCAACTAAGTTATTAATGCTTGTTTTTCACGGGTTAACTACATAATATCTTGTGAAAGGAGATTAAATCAGTCAGTCTTAAAGGAAATCAACTGTGAATTTTCACTGAAAGGACTGATACTGAAGCTGAATCTCCAATACTTTAGCCACCTGATGTGAAGAGCTGATTCATCAGAAAAGAACCTGATGCTGGGAAGGACTGAGGGCGGGGGCAAGGGCTACAGAGAATGCCATGGTTGGTGGCATCACTGACCCAATGGACATTCATTCGAGCAAACTCTGAGAGATAGTGAAGGACAGGGAAGCCTGGCGTGCTGCAGCCCATGTGGTCACAAAGACCCAGACTTGACTTAGCAGCTGAACAACATCTTGTGTCTGCTACACACAGGACAGGGACATATAGAAGGCAATGCACAGCCTCTGCTTCTGAGAGCACCGTCAGGAGCCTGCAGCTCTAGGTGAGAGCCCGGGGTGCTGCTGACACTGCTGCCCTGGATTGCTGTATCTTTTAATTTCAAGACTGCTGTCACCATTCACAGTGATTTTGGAGCTGAAGAAAGTAAAATCTGTCACTGTGTCCACTTATTCCCCATCTATTTGCCATGAAGTGATGGGACCAGATGCCATGATCTTAGTTTTTTGAATGTTGAGTTTCAAACCAGCTTTTTCACTCTACCTTTTCACCCTTATCAAGAAGTTCTTCAGTTCAGTACAGTTCAGTTCAGTTCAGTTCAGTTCAGTCGCTCAGTCGTGTCCGAGTCTTTGCGACCCCATGAATCCTAGCACGCCAGGCCTCCCTGTCCATCACCATCTCCTGGAGTTCACTCAGACTCACGCCCATCAAGTCAACCTATCTAAATGTTAAAGTGACTATTTTGACTACTGCTGAGAATGCAGGGCCTGTAAACACAGTTTTTCCTGTTTGCATGAGTACGACCTTTGAAACTGAGAAGAGTGGAGAGAAACCCTGTTTCGTTGATGACACTCTGTGTGATTTTGGAGGTAACTTCCCTGCAGTCTACTTCCTTTTCCTGTAAAATAATAACAATCCCTGTATCATTATGGATAATATTTTTTGTTCATCAGATGCAATGTTCTGATATTTATTACAATCTTATTCAATTTTTCTTTAGTTCTGTCAGAACTTCTATGAGAACAAAATATTTCTAATTAAAAGTAATTGACTCTTGAGAGTCCCTTGGACTGCAAGGAGATACAACCAGTCCATTCTGAAGGAGATCAACCCTGGGATTTCTTTGGAAGGAATGATGCTAAAGCTGAAGCTCCAGTAGTTTGGCCACCTCATGCGAAGAGTTGACTCATTGGAAAAGATTCTGATGCTGGGAGGGATTGGGGGCAGGAGGAGAAGGGGACGACCGAGGATGAGATGGCTGGATGGCATCACGGACTCGATGGATGTGAGTCTGAGTGAACTCTGGGAGATGGTGATGGACAGGGAGGCCTGGCGTGCTAGGATTCATGGGGTCGCAAAGACTTGGACACGACTGAGCGACTGAACTAAACTGTTCTTGATTATTGGCACTAAGGGGCTTTTCTAGTGGTTCAATTGATAGAGAATCTGCTTGTAATACAGGAGATCCAGGATCAATCCCTGAGTCAGGAAGATTCCCCTGGAGAAGGAAATGGCTACCTACTCCAGTATTCTTGCCTGGAGAATCCCATAGACAGAGGAGCCTTGCAGGCTACAATCCATGGGGTCTCAAGAGTCTGACATGACTTAGGGACTAAACCACAAGCACCAGCGCTAACATTTATATTCATCTGTTTGTTGTAGGGACAGCTTTTGAAATTTTGCCTATTTCTACAAAGAATGCACTATTTTCCATTCCATGAATAGAAAGACATTTTGTGATGGTTGCTTTTTAATTAATGTCAGAATAAATTCTTATTGCATGAATTAGCCAATACATGGCAGGACTTCAGAGAAAACTGACGTTCTGTTGTCCCTGTGCAAACACTGTCTGCATAACCCAACAGATAATTAACAAAGATGCCTGTGCTCCAGGTCAGAGTTTTCAATTCAAGCTTAGCTTACTTATATTTTAAACGTTATGTCATTTTCTTTCTATCTAATAATAATCTGCATTTTTTGTACTTGATCTTAATACAAAAGCATCCCATTTTACACGAGAGGATGCTGACCTGATGTAGAGATAAGGAAAAAAGTTATTTGATAAAACATGAGGAAAGGTACTTAATATATCTTACAGTAGGTGGCTCTTGTTGTTGTTTAATCACTAAAATGTCCAACTCTTTGCCTCCCCATGGACTGTAGCCCACCATGCTCCTCTGTCCATGGGATTTTCTAGGCAAGAATACCGGAGTGAGTTGCTATTTCCTTCTCTGGGGTATCTTCCCGACCCAAGGATTGAACCCAAGTCTCCTGAGTTGGCGGGTGGATTCTTTACTGCTAAGCCACTAGTTTAGGGGAAATGTGTTTTAGGGGAAAGGTAAGGTCCCCAAGGAGGTGGAGACAAAGAAAGCTGATTGTTCAGCTTAACAAAATAGTAGAAAAAGGAGCAATGGGAACTAAAAATAAATAAACAAGTAAAATAAAATGATAGAAAAATCAGAAGAGAGAAGTCGAGTAGCACAGGACCAGGAGAAAAGGTGAGGATGTGACGATTCCTCGGGCAGGGTGATCTGGGCTCCCTGCCTCCCTTCTCCTTACAGCCACCTGTGACTCCCCTGCAAGAACTGCAGGTCCTGGAGCGTCCTGTGCTTCTGAATATCATGTGCTATCTCTCCCTGCACTTGCGCGCTCATGTGCTTCAACGTGCTCTCAGTCCCGGGCCGCATTCTAATGCCTCTTTACAGACTTTTGCAAACGTTCTACCCCTTTTGCAGAATCTGCCCTCAAGTTCAAATCTACCAACAGCAGCTTGGGTTGGGTTTTGTAAATTAAAACAATTTTCATGCACCCTGGGACATGTGTATCCTATATTACTCTGGCACTCTTGGCAAGAGCTCAAAAGTCATTGTACACCACATTAATATTCAACAAGCCCTTTAAAAATGTTTCCAAAGGTGGGGATGCAATTTCAGGAGCCCATCCGCCTCCCAGGCATTTATAAATATCAAATTGTTTTAGTGCAGAGGCGCTCTCAGGAGACTTCACCATTAACTGTTCCCCTTAAAACAATCTTTCAGCACACCACACAGAAATTCCCAAAACTATGGTGTTGGAGCACATGGAACAATAGTGCTGCTCAGCATCGAGACCAAACTTGGACTGTTAATTCCATTTATGAGATATAAGTCATGGAGGAGCCCAACACGCCACTCAGAAGCGCGTTTCCAGTTCACACATTTCTTGACCTTCTGTCCCACAGTAGGAGCGGGATCTGATGATGCCACTCACACCAGATCACTGCCAGGGATGCAGAGACCCAGCTTGAGGACCGTCTAGGTCTGCCTCAGACAGGATGAAGGCTTGTAACAAGGGGCTTCCTCAGTGGTCTAGTGGTTAAGACTCTGCACTTTCAATGCAGAAGGCACGGGTTCCATCCCCGGTTGGGGAACTGAGATCCCATGTGCCCCACAGCACAGCCAAAATAATTTTGTAAAGCCTTCTGGCTGGGCCTTCCCTGGTGGCTCAGTGGTAAAGAATCCGCCCGCCAGTGCAGGAGACACGGGTTCCATCCCTGATCCAGGAAGATCCCGCACGCCGTGCAACAACTAAGCCCATGTGCCACAACTACTGAGTCTGTGCTATAGAGCTTAGGAACCTCTGCTTGAGCCCACTTGCTGCAACAGCTGAAGCCCGAGTGCCTTAGGGCCCGTGCTCCAGGAGCAGTAAGAGAAGCCACCGTGATGAGAAGCCCTCACTCCTGGACGAAGAGTAGCTCCTGCTCACCACAACTAGAGAAAAGCCGGCGCAGCAACGGAGACCCAGCACAGCCAGAACTAAATAAATACATAATTAAAAAAAAAAAAAAGCCTCCTGGCAGAACCCCACCCCTGCTCCATCTCTCAAGAGGCCCCTCTGAAACCAGAGGGCAGAATGAAAGGCCGAAATCTGGCAGAATGAAACCAGAAGGCAACGCTTTATTTTCTAGAGCTGAACAGAATAAAAAATAACATTTAGCAGCAGTTTGAATGATTCAGGAGCTGTCCCACAGGGCAAAGGGCACCCTTCATACTAGACAAAATCTTTGAAAAGAGAATGATTTGAAAAGAAAGACATAAATATGTATCCATTCTCCCCCAAAGCCCCCTCCCATCCAGGCTGGTACATAACAATGGATACACGTATACGTATGGCTGAGTCCCTTTGCTGTTCACCTGAAACTACCACGACATTGTCAATCAGCTATACCCCAATGCAAAATAAAAAGTTTGAAGTAAATACAAATATATCAAATATTAATATATTAATATTTTTAAAAAAGAAAGATGAAGGAGGTTGAAGCTTTTCAAGTAGCTCACACTCCTGCTTCTCAACCTGCAGGAGCTGTGTTTGCACTCAGGCAAGAGAGTGGTTTATAAACCTTCCAAAGCCTGGAATACCATCCAATTTGCAGAGAAGTGAGTTAGCAGGTGTTGGTTCTTTTGGAGGTTCACCCAAAAGGACAGAGAAAATCATCTGAAAGAGGAGCTGTCCCTCTCAGAACTTCCACCTGGGGTGCGGGGGGAATGCCAGGATTTCTCTTATTTTGTTTTGGGTCTTTTTTAGTGGTAATAGGAGGGGATAGGATAGTGTTGGCTCAGACTTTTTGGAGAAAAATATGGATGATAAAAGATAATTACCACAGTTATTGTATTAGTCAGCTAGAGATGCTATAACAAAATACCACAAATTGGGCAGCCAAAACAACACAAATGCATTTTCTCACAGTTCTGGGGGTTGGAACCTAAGTTCAAATGTGGGCAGATTTGGTTCCACTGAGACCCCTCTCCTTGGCTTGCAGATGGTAAAGAATCTGCCTGCAATGCAGGAGATCTGGGTTCAATCCCTGGGTTGGGAAGATGCCCTGGAGGAGGGCATGGCAACCCACTCCAGTATTCTTGCTTGGAGACTCCCATGGACAGAGGAACCTGGCAGACTACAGTCCTTGAGGTCACAAAGAGTCAGACACGACTGAGGCAGCTAACATACTTTGTTTCCACTGAGGTCCCTCTGGGCTTGCAGACAGCCTGTTGTTCACTGTATCCTTGCGAGGCCTTTTCTCTGTGCAGGTTCACCCCAGAGGTCTCTTCTTCTTCTTACTATGTTGGATTAGGGCTTACTTTGATTTAATCACCTCTTGACTTACTTTAACCCAGATAGCATATTCAAAAGCAGAGACATTACTTTGCCAACAAAGGTCCGTCTAGTCAAGGCTATGATTTTTCCAGTAGTCGTGTATGGATGTAAGAATTGGACTGTGAAGAAAGCTGAGCGCCAAAGAATTGATGTTTTTGAACTGTGGTGTTGGAGAAGACTCCTGAGAGTTCCTTGGACTGCAAGGAGATCCAACCAGTCCATTCTAAAGGAGATCAGTCCTAGGTGTTTTTTGGAAGGACTGATGCTAAAGCTGAAACTCCAGTACTTTGGCCCTCTCATGCAAAGAGTTGACTCATTGGAAAAGACTCTGATGCTGGGAGGGATTGGGGGCAGGAGGAGAAGGGGACAACAGAGGATGAGATGGCTGGATGGCATCACCAACTCGATGGACGTGAGTTTGAGTGAACTCCGGGAGATGGGGATGGACAGGGAGGCCTGGCGTGCTGCGATTCATGGGGTCGCAGAGTCAGACACGAATGAGTGACTGAACTGAACTGACCCACTCAACTGATTTACTTTAATCACCTATATGACTTACTTTAATTTAATCACCTCTGTAAAACTTTGCAATCTTTTTTTGTTGCTTTGTGTTTTCTTTTAATATATGCTTTTCCGTTATGGTTTATCACAGGATGTTGAATATAGTTCCTTATGCTCTACCATAGGACCTTGTTGTTGATCCTTCCTATATATAAATATCTACATCTGCTAACCCCACCCTCCCACTCCATCCCCCCCAGCTCTCCTCTGTGGCAACCACAGTCTATTCTCCATGTCTGTGAGTAAAGGTTTCCAGTCTTAACACACTTTTGTTTCCAACATTCTAAACAGTATGGTCTGCCTTAACCAGTGACAATGGGCACTTCCTGACAGCTTTTCCCATCTTAGCATCAAAGGATGCCCTCTTTTGAACCTCTGAAATCTCACAAGAGCTTCCTGAAGCATTGGAGATTCCCAATTATCAAAAAAAGTTTTTAGATTCCCTATCCTGAAAGTGCCCAAGTGCATTTCTACATGACGGCATAAACAGAAGGGAAGTCATGGGCACTGCAGGGTCTGGCCAGTCCCAAAGGATGCACCCTTCTCAGCCCTTCTAAGGCCCTGGGGACTGGCCATCAGGCCTCCTGCTTGCCCAGCCACGGGGATCCTCCACACTCGGAGGTATGGGCCACTGGTCATCATCCACAACCCCAGGAAATTTTAAAATGCCGAGAAGACATTTCTTCTCATTTTGTTTTTGTTATGCGATATTTCAGATAGATATAGCAATAGTTTTGAGGATCATTTTATAAACACTTATATACCCTGAATTCAGCCTGAGAAATCAGATAGCACAGACACATTCTGCTCCTAGATGTTTGAACATTCATTTCATTTGCTCCCTGGCCTTTATTTTAATTACATGACAAGAAGTCTGAAAAAACTGCCCTGGCAAAAATTAGAATCCGAAATTCAGGTCATATCCTTGGCTCAGATGACCTTCCTCCCTCGCCTGTGTCTCAGACCAGCTGAAGTCTTTCTGTCATAATTGTTATCGGCTACTCTGTTTTTATTTTTACTTGTTCAAAAGCAAGAAATCAAAAACTTGCCCCCACCCCAATCCCTTTAAAATCAGTCTGTCCCAAACCTTGATCTCTGACATTCACAGGTGAATGGACATTAAGAGAAGCTTTTAGGGTATTGTTAATTACCTTTAAAAATGTCCTAGGCTTCTTTCATCATTCATTAATTATTTAGACAATAAATGAGCACAACATCTGGTTCTTTTTATGAATTCACATAACATTATAGAAGAGGAATGTGGAAAACAGTCATTTCATTTGGGTCATTTTTAGGCTTTCTGAATCAAGAGGTACCCGGGACCCGGCCATTGACACTTAGTGGAGAGGGAGTTGTTTCAGGATCCAGCACTCCCAACATTCTGACTGGAAGTTCGAGCTTGCAGCACAAGTTCTGATTGTAATCTGTTCTGAAGCTGAAATAATCACTCGAGTGTCTGTTAAAACCTCTTGTGAAATCATCCTCATTAGAAACAATTGCAGAAGTTTGAGCAAACACGCCAATTTATGAACATGGGTTGGTTTATCTTGGAAAATACTTGATTGATTCAGAAAACACTTACTCTGTATGTTTTGCTTCAGTATGTTAGAAGTTGTTTTTGGAACTAAGAAATTGTTTCGTTCTCTCATTTACCAGAATGTATACATCATGTCTATTTTCTAAAGAACTGTGGATGAATCATAATATTTTCTTTTATACTTTGGAATGGACCCAGAATTATGACTGATTCACTGGGTTTCTCACAAAATATAATACTTGGTAGGAGAAGGGGACTCAGAGGTAAACCTAAATTTTCTCCTTAGTTTCCTAGAAAAAGAGAGATTGTAAGGTTGAGTCAGATTCACTACCTGTTGTTCACGCAGAACAAAAATGAAAAATCAAACGTGTGAGTCACTCTGTTAGTTTCCTGGGGTGGGACTAACAAAACAGCACAGCCTGTTTGACTTAAAAACGCAAATCCATCCCTCACAGTTTTGGAGGCTGGGGGCCTGAGCTGAGGCTGTAGGCTGGGCTGGTTTCTCTGGAAGCCTGTCCGTGGGCTGGCGGGCGGCCGTGGGGCTTCTTTCCCCATGGCCTCACTCGGCCTCCCCTCTGGGTGCTCCTATCTGAGTTTCTGTGTCCTCATCTCCTCTTCTTACAAGGACACCAGTCAGGTTGATGGGAACCCACCCAATGACCTCCTTTCACCTTTATTGCCTCTTTAAAGACCCTGTCTGCAACCACAGTTCTGTTCTCAGGGACTGCGGTTAGGGCTTCATCGCATATAGTCTGGGAACATGAGTCAGGCCCCAATGGCTGCACAGCCTGTCTGCAAAGCTGGTTGCTCGTGGGCGGCTGGAGGACAGGGCTCAAGGGCTGCTTTCTGGAGGAAGCCCTTGTGTTTTAATTCAAGGGGGTAATTTTTATCCCCATTTTCCATTCTGGTTCAGTGTTATCTAACACAGCAGAACCAAAGAATCTGCTAAATATTGACAGAAAGAGGAACAAATTATTGGCTATTCAGCTGAAAAGAAAACATTCACCTTCATTCCCTAAGGCTGCCTGGCATGTGCCCAGTGTGTCTCTGAAGCAGCCAAGGCCTCAACTAAGGATGGACCTGCATCTGAGAGCCAGGAGCGTCCCCATGACCCCAGAGCATCCCCACAACCCTGAGAAGAAAGGTAGGGACTGGAGCCCTGCATCCGGGCTGTCCCCCTCAGCCACCTCCAGGCATAGGCCATGTCCCTTCTGGGAGGGGACCAGAGGCAGCGCCTGCCTTCACTCTGAGGCCATTTTCTCCAGAAGGCCTCAAATCCGAGTGGAACAATCCCATATAAAACATATAATTCTGCCGTTTTTATTTCCATGAATGGGGAAAATGTAATTTTATGCGTACTGTATTTCAGAAAATCCTGTTTTATCCTGGGTACCTAATCTCCATGGTCTGGGGATTTATTGCCATAGAACCTGCCTGGCCTAAGGCTTTCTTGATGATTCTTCAGGAAGAGAAGCAATGAGAGACATGTGTTGTCTTGAATCGATTGGTTGGACTTCTAAGGTGCTGAAGACAGCACGGCGGGTGGAGGCACCACTACCAGGGGTCATGGCGGAGACTTCCTGGCTGAGGTCGAGAGGAATAAACACCTGGCAAGCGTATTTTTGGTTTCTCCTTTCTCCCTGGAGATCTGTTCATGTGCAGGATTCACAGTGATCACAGGGGAGCATTTTTACTCTGCTGGGAACATGTTCAGCTGGCCTTTTGCCTACATCATGTACGATGTCTGGAGGTCTACACTCGACCACCCAGCTGGGCAGGATGGGGGCTGCAGACACAGCAGGAAGGGGCTTGTGGCTCAGAACCACACGGTCTTGGAGCAAAGAAGGTGCTTGAGTATCTGTGCCAGAACTACTGGCATCTAACTGGACGATGCAGGCCCACCTGGCGGCAGGGTACCCACCTTGTGGAAGCTGGAGCAAGGCTAGTGGAGGAAACATCAGAGTTCTGAAAACTCCATCCAGGGTCTCCTCACCCTGGTTACCACTACACTTGCCCCTTTGTGAACTCTGGAGTCTTTATGCTTCTAGAGCGACCTCGCCATCTTCTGTCACAGTGCAGTGATGCTGGCTTGTCCACAACTGGACCCAAAGCCACACAGAGGCAGGAGCACTGTCCAGTAACCCTGAGTCCTAGGACAGTAGCTCCGAAGAGCACTGGATGCAGGCTTTCTGGAAGAAGGCTGTTTCCCTCCTGACAGCAGTGTCAAAAGAGCTCAGCTTTGCTCCTTTGTACGTCCATCCTGCAGGCAAGGAGTCTTTGCCACTCAGAAACGGTGAATTGCATCTCAGATGAAAGCATTTGATTAAAACAGGCCTTGTTGGCCAAAGCACCTCCTGCCAGTCACAGCGAGCAGTGCCAGGGTGTGAGCGAGCCAGGTCCTGGCGGCTTGGGGATTTCAATAAACATCCCTACTCACATGCTTAAAGCAGAAGCAAAATCCTTCAAAAGATCTTAAACTGTTGAAGTGAGGATGAAATATACATAGCTGATCTGAGAGCTGGCATGGCAGACAGAGCTCCCCTGCTCTTTGATCAATACTGAGATGGGCTGAATCTCACAACCGAGAAGAACCACATGGGTTACACAACAGGACACTTCTTTCTGTGCACGAAGGGCTGACATGGGAGGGCCAGTGATGCAATGGATGAGCCTATGGCTGGCAGGTGGTTGAGGCGGGTAAGGATATCCATCCCCCGGCTCTGGCTGGGGCTGGGTTGTAGGGGCTGTGGGTACCACTGCAGGGGTGCAGAGCCCACCCTAACCCTACTGCCAACACAGCCATTAATGATCTCTGCCCACAAGGTGCCGAGACCCAGGTCCTAGGAAGGAGGGTCTGGGGTCCTGCTCAAGGCTGGGCAGTGGCAGAAAACCAGCAGCAGGGGGCCACTAGGGAGACCCTGGCCCCGGAGGTGGCCCAGGACTGGGGGGATAGGGAGCAGTGGAGTGTGTTTTAGGGGACATATTGAGTGGACCAGCTTCAGAGCATTTACAAAAGTAGTTTGCTGGATACACTGCTTTCTAAACAAATTAGCAATTGTTGATCCTAGTCATGCTTTATTATGCTTATTTTCCCATGTCTGCTGGCAGATCTTGCCTCTGCCACAAGAAAAACTGTGTAGATAGAGTTTCTGTCCAGAAGAGGAAGATGTGTCCTATCTCTTCCCTCTCAGGGGAGGAAACCTAGAGGCCTAGATGCACAAAACAGATGCAGTCACAGCTGGAATATTATGCAGCTGTGAAAAGGTTGTGTGATTTAGCATCATTCCAAGAGCTCAAAATCCGGGTGGCTCAGTGGTAAAGAAACCACCTGCCAATGCAAGAGACTCAGGAGATGCTGGTTTTACCCCTGGGTCGGGAAGATCCCCTGGAGAAGGAAATGGCAACCCACTCTAGTATTCCTGCCTGGAAAATCCCATGGACAGAGGAGCCTGGCGGGCTACAGTCCATGGAGTCACAAAGAGTAGGACATGACTGAGCACGCATACATGAATCATGCGAGGCAGTGGACAGTGTTGAAGCAACTGGCTACACATTTAGAAAACAGACAGGGCAGCCTCAGCCCCACAGACCCCCGTGGGCAAGTACAAAGACACCACCCAGAATCAGCCCTGGAGGACCAGGAGCATGCACTCAGTAGCCTAGATCCATCCACATTTCTTACGTTGGTGCCAACAAAAGTGTATTTATGTGCTTTTTTTTTTTAAAAAAAGATGGATTTAAAAGCATGGTTCCTATACCAATTACTTTTATCTTGCAAACAAAACGGACACCTCTAGCAAAATTCCTTGACTTGAGGAGACGAGCAAAGGGTAGAGTGAGAAAGTCTGGGAAAGATGTGGCTTTTTAAAGCTTAAGAAGAGCACGTCCAAGAGTCTGTAGCTGGGCTGGGGTGGGGGTGCTGAAGCACTTGCCCAAGGAGCCCCCAGCTACCACCAAAACAAAGCCGCCGGCCCCAGACACCATATTCAGAGAAGCCTCGGAGAGGTGTATCTGATAAGGTCCTACAGGGCCAGCCCAACGAGTCAAGGTCTGGGTTAGAAGAACTCAGTGCCCAGTCTATGGTTTCATCAAAACCATAGACTGTTTCTCTTCTAGATTTTCCAGAGTAAGAAAATCCTTCTTTTTCATTACTTAGACTTTTGTTTTTGCTCAGTCGCTAAGTCATGTCCAATGCTTTGTGGCCCCATGGATTGCAGCATGCCAGGCTTCCCTGTCCTTCACCATCTCCCGGAAAATCTGCTCAAACTTCGGCTTTAGCAGATCACATAAGACAACCTCTCTATTATAAGCAGACCTTGCAAACTCGAGGAGCAGACAAAACGATATTAACATTTCATCTCACTCTTCTTTCCTTTCATTTTTTTTCTCCTTTATTTTTTTTTTTTTTACTTATCAAAATAATCTGAGTTTTTACTGGAATTTTTTTAAAAATTAATTTGGGCTCCTTTTATTTTGAAGGGATAACCAACAAGGTTCTACTGTATAGCACAGAGAACTCGGCTCAATGTCAGGTGTCAGCCTGAGTGGGAGGGGAGTTTGGGGGAGAATGGATACATCCATATGTATGGCTGAGTCCCTTTGCTGTCTACCTGAAACTATCACAACACTGTTAATTGGCTATACTCCAATGTAAAATAAAAAGTTTTTAAAAAGGAGAATTAATTTTAAAAAATAACCTGGGCTCCTAAATAGAGTGATCCAGCAATTGAATAATTGATTATTTCTAAGATTAATTAAGGATTGCTGAGGGGACCATAATTTTATTACACACATACTATCAGGAAACTACAGAAAAATCACCAGCTTACTTGAAGCTCTGGGAATACTGTTAATATAGATCCTAACAAATGTTGAGTGTGCCCCCTTTAAAATGAGAAAATAACCTTCAGCTCCTTTAAAATGTAGAGTTTGGCATTTTACTAAATTTCATAGGGAGAAAATGTAATGAGTCAATAAACCCAATTTGGAGGCTGGTTATTGTCACATAAATTAATTTGCCTGCTAAATGATCAGATTCACATCCACCTTTTTCCCCACCATCTGCCTCACAACAAAGTTGGCATTGGACTCCTTTGAGGATGGCCTGTAAAAATGTCATTACTTAAAGGCTTATTATCCACCGAGTGATGCTGAACTCCAATTTCCCTCTGCTTGCCGGCTGATCAGGTAAAGAAGAGAGTTTGGAAATTTTTTTTCCAAAAACGGTACCCACCCGCAGTTCGCCGGGAGGCATCTCTTCCTCCAAGGCGGTCATCCAAAGGAGCGGTGCCGCCGTGTGACCTTGGCCTCCCTCTTGGCAGGCCACCGCCGTTTAGTAGGAACATGGCAGGCCTCGTGTCCATGGCTGGATTGCGACTAGGCTCTCCAAACACTTGTGATCTGTGAAATCTCCCCCGACTGTCACACTGAGCGATCCCATCCCAGCTCGCGCAATCAGGCACCTGGCAGGCTCCACCAAGCAGAATGCTGGCCTGGGGGGTGTGAGCGCCAAGTCTCTGCTGTGGCCAAGTTCTAAATACGACCCCAGTGGACTCTGGGGGCCGAGACACGCCTCACCAGGATCTTCACACCATCCTCGTCTGATGGGAGACCGGCAGATAGGGTCGGTAGAAAAAGTACAGTAGCTACAAAAGAACTCTTTGATATTTAAGGTTTTGAAGCTAAGCTATAACACTCCGCCGTAAGTAATTCTTTGTGTATTTTTATTTTTTTGCTTTTTCGTCCGTGCTTTTCCCCAACGGTTGAGATGGCATCACAGTCACCAGCGCATCCTGGGCCATGTAATTCCCACTGTTTAAGCTTCACTGTAAAGACATGATGTGGGTTTATTGTTAGAAGACTCCACATTTTTTTTTAAAGATATGACATGTAAATAACGCAGTGACTCAAATAATGATTAATAATCAGAGAACTCAAAGAAAGGATATTGGGAATATTTTGACCTCAGATTTTCACAAATTTATTATTAATCTACTAAAAATTTTGAGAATTTACTGTGTATTAATACACAAAAACAAATGCAATATAGTGAGAGATGGTCCATTTCCACAGGGCTCCGTGTCTAGTCTCTAACAGGAAATTCAGACTGACTGACTGGAATAATAATCTACTCCAGGACCGGATGAAAAAAAACCTGCTGTGAGGTTCTGTAGAGGGACAGAGCAGAGGTGTCGTGCAAGCCCCCCTACCCAGCGACAGGCTGAGGTCCCCAAGCGGAGAGACCCCCATGAGGTCAGCAGAAAGGTCCCCGGGGACCGCTGGCTCTAGTGAGGAGTCAAGACAGGGCAGAACATCGGTTCTCAAGGGCTTCTGTGAAGGATTTTAGAGTTTGCCCAGTCGAGAGCCATGGAAGAATTTTAGGCAGAAGAGTAACATGCTTGGGATGAGTTTTAGAAGCTTGTTCATCCACCAGCATTGCAGCAAATGTCCTGGGGTGGGTAGATCTGAGCATGGAAGTCAGCCTGGAGGCTGTGCGGATTCGCCAGGTGGGAGATGGTGAGCCAGGCAGGGTGGTGGCAGCAGGAAGAGAAGGGTGGTACATTAAGATGACAAGTGGGGATGAGCCACAGCAGGGATAGCAATGGGGCGCGGGGGGGGGGCGGGTCTGGGTTCCCACCTCAACACAGGCTGTGAGCATACAAAGACAAGGGAGCCTTGGATAGTACCACTTGCTTGAAGGATGAACACTGAACTCATGGACTGTAGCCTGCCAGGCTCCTCTGTCCATGGAATTCTCTAGGCAAGAATATTAGAGTGGGTTGCCATTCCCCTCTCCATGGGGATGGACCCTCATGGAAGGGATGAGGAAGAGATGGACCCTCCTTCCTGACCCAGGGATTGAACACAGGTCTCCCATTTTATTCATATACACTTACTAATTTTTAATTTAAAAATTAAAAATATTTCATTTGTTGCTGTTAGTTAAACAACGTGATCAAACTTTTCCAAAACCTGCTGCCAAGTCATTGCTGACTTCATTTAAAATCTGATTCTATTTTAAGTATGTCGAAAATTAGGCAAATTTATTCCCTCTAGAAAAGAACTCTCAATGTCAAAACACCTTTTAGTCATGTTGACTCATTTGTAATTTTGGAACAAACTTAATTATGACTATTTCAGGATAACATAAAAATATAGTTCAGATTTGCTACTAGGCCACGTGTTTGCTTCTCTGTAAGTTGTTCTTCCGATTGTGACTTCTGAATTCCTATAAAATGTACTGATCATCCCTCTTTTATATTTTAACTATTATTATTCCACTTTGTTTTGAGTTAATTTTCATTCTCTCTCATTTTTTTCTATATAGTCAAACATTGTGTATCTAACATGCCTTCATATATTATACTGTTTTTCAACAACAATAAAGTAAGTGTTTACTAAAAAAGACACTGGCATAGAATCAATACCGACTGGTGGATAGCTGCGTTTCAGTTTACTTCCTAAAAATTATGACAAGTTTAAACACTAGTCAGCTAAGAAGAGCTGGCTATTGGAACAGGACTTGCATTGTTTTAAAAGAGATGAACAGGGGAAAGCCAATCAAATGTCAGGGATATATTTAATGCTGAACAAACACACACACCACACACATGCATGCATACACATGCACGCACACTACCCTAACACACAACATGCACATACATGTGCACACACACATGTGCACACACGTCCCCATGCACATGCATGTACATACACACATGCTCACATACATGCAAGACATGTGCATACATACACACATGCTCCCACATGCATGCACATGTACATGCATACACATGCTCACACTCACAACACGCACACACATGTGCTTGCATACACATGCTCACACCCACAACATGCACACACACGTGCTTGCATAACATGCTCACACTCACAACATGCACGCACACGTGCTTGCATAACATGCTCACACTCACAACATGCACACACGTGCTTGCATACACATGCACACATGGTCCCACACAGTCACAACATGCACACATAAGCACACACATGTAAAAACATAGGGACGTGGGTCATCAGTTTCCCACAATCACACTGGACAATATGAAACCAGCAGTATTTGTCTTAGAGCCAGAGACACGAGGAGACCTGCGCATTCGTTGTTCAGGTCTGCACCAACAATGATGAACGGGTCCTATTTAAACTGAATCCTGTTAACTCACTTTGATAATAGGATTAAGTAGTTGAATACTGTTTGCTCACCTCAGAGGCAAGGACAATTTGCTGTCCACAGCTGTTACAATCTGAAAAACACAGTGTTTCCAGAACCCACAGCCCTGACCATGTATTTCTTAAAGACTGGAGATATCTATTCTACTGCTTAAAATAAAAGGGACACATTTCAGTACATAAATAATATAAAAAGAATATCTAATGAAAAGCAACTATTCCATTTTAAGAGACTCTGCAGCTCCCTCTGAAACACCCAGGAAGTCAGATGTCTTGACTTCCCAGTGCAGGACTTGAGTCACCGTCTTCTTACCAGCATTTGTGATAAACTCTTTTAAGGGAAAATTTTCTTAGCTGTTCCTCACAAAATTAATGTGGATTACTGTGTAACCAACCATCCCAACAAAGCTTTAAGGGAGCCAAAATAAACAAGGGAAAAACACAGACACTCTGAGTCTGAGGTGAGAAAACTTTTCCGGTAATTAATCAGTGACTTGGTGGGTGAAACACTGCACCCCTTTTGCTCCACAGTGGTCGTTCTGCAAAATCCCACAGCTGTTCTTGTATCTGTCACAGCAAGCCCTGGGGGGATGGGAACACCTCTCCCCTGCCTGTAGGATCTGGCATATAGTTAATCCTCAAATATCTGAGGAATGATGCCTGGGATGACTGAAGGAGCCATGAGTGATTTCTATGCATCTCACCGTCTCTTTGTGTTGAATCCGACTTGATAATTATGAAAGTGAAGTGAAAGTCAAAGTCACTCAGTCATTTCTGACTCTATGAACTATACAGTCCACAGAATTCTCCAGGCCAGAATACTAGAGTGGGTAGCCTATGCTTCCTACAGCAGATCTTCCCAACCCAGGAAATGAACCAAGGTCTCCTGCATTGCAGGCAGATTCTTCACCAACTGAGCTATCATTATGGGTGAGGCCAAATATGTGTGCATGGGTGCTCAGCCGTGTCTGACTCTTTGCGACCCCATGGACTGTAGCCCACCTGTCTCCTCTGTCCATGGGATTCTCCAGGGAAGAACACTGGAGTAGGTTGCCATTTCTCACTTTAGGGGATCTTCCCAGGACTGAACCTGCATCTCTTGTGTATCCTGCAGGAACATAATCCACCAGCATGATCACAGACAATTTGTCAATGCACCTGGGATACATATTGCTCACAAGACCACAGAGATCCACAGACCCCAAACAGACACCAGCCTATTATCCCAGAAGTCGGGGAGCTTGGATATGATGACCCCAGGTGTGATTCTGGCGACGCCTGTCTCCAACAGCTGGAGCAGGTTCCCAAGCTGGGCCTCCACCCTGAGGTCCAAAGCCCAGAACAGGACACAGGAGGGCTTGGGAAACACACAGACAGCCAGGTGCTGGGGACATCTGCAACTGGACGGGTGGTATTTCTGAGTCAGAAAATAACACCTGCACCCCCTGCCAGGTGGACCCCGTAAACACGCTAGTGAACCTCCAAGATTTGAGCTTTTGGGGCTTCCCTGGTGGTCCAGCATTAAGACTCTGCTTCCACCAGAGGGGTCACAGTTTCGATCCCTTTTGGGGGAATTAAGATCCCATATGCCAAGCACCACAACCAAAAAAAAAAAGAATTTTGAGCTTTTTTCCTTTCTGAGTGATTTACCACTTTATCATATGTGACTGCCTTTTTGTTCATTTCCACCATGGTGTGACAGTCCTGGCGTGACCACATGGGGACAAGAAAACACCCCCACCCAGCGTGGAGGAGGAGCTGATGAGGGGAGCATGACATCTACTCAGGAAGGAGGGAAAAGGCGGGCTTCTCCCCCTCCCCCACTTCCCTTTGATTATAAGACTGTACCCCACCAAGTTCTCGGGGCAGCACCCTCTCCACCCATCTGCCTGTAGGCCTCACAAGTGTCCTACTCTAATAAGTCACTTCTTTTCTCTCACTTTGCCTCTCTCTGGATTCTTCCAGCCCTGAAACATAGAGAACTGGAGCTCCCTGGAGTCCTGAGACCCATTTCTGCGGTTCATTTCCTTTGTCCTCGCTGGGGCAGAGAAACTGATCTCCTTTGATGTTTAGGAGGTATGTCTCCACTGTCTTTCTCAATTCCGGTATCAGAGCATTCTGATCCTGTGTGCTTGCTGTCAGCGCCTGTTTTAATCTTGCAGTATATTTAGACTCTTCGCTTTATTGCTCATTGTCTTGAGGAATCAGGTTAGTGGGAGGAGAGGCATTTAAACCAGAAGCTAATGTTCTTCAACTTTGAAAAAAACAAAAAACGCTGCATTTTAAAAGAGTCTTTTTCTCACTCCCACTCTTTCTCTTCTAATGAAATTCTTTAGAAGACATTGCCACTCAAGCAATATTTTTCTTACTTTCTTATTTTTTCTCTCCCATTTTTTGTTTTTTACTGTTATATTTTCATTTCTTCTGGTAGGTTTTCTCTACTCTATCTTCCAAATTTCCAAGTGAGTTTTTTAGTTTCATTTCTCACATATTCTGTTGTACAAAGCTCTTGTTCCCTCTTTGTGCCTTGTGGTATAATTTTCTTGAATAAAATGTCATCTCTTATTTCTCTAAGGGTTTTAAGCATAGTTTTACTATTTTAGGCTAATGTCTTTATTATCGTTTTCCTACTAAATTTCTTTATTATTTTCTTATTTTGTTCCTTTTTACTTTTTTAATCATTGAGTGTATGACTTTACTTCTGGAGATTTGCTTTTTAGTCCATCTCTGCATCGCCATGAACTGTAGCCCACCAGGCTCCTCTGTCCGTGGAATTCTCCTGGCAAGAATATCGGAATGGGTTGCCGTTTTCTTCTCCAGGGGATATTCCCAACCCAGGGACTGAACCCACATCTCCTGTATTGCAGACAGATTCTTTACCTGCTGAGTGTCCCAGGAAACCCTACTGGTGGTTGTTGGTTGTTAATTCATAATTAAGAATGAAACACTCAGACTTCTCTGGTGGTCCAATGGTTAGGACTGTAAGCTTACACTGTAGGGGGCGTGGGTTCAACCCCTGATCAGGGAACTAAGATCTTACATATCCTTCAATGTGGACAAAAAAATAAAAAATAAAGTAGGTGATACCCATATTAAAGCAACTAAAAAGAAAAACAAAACAAGAGACACTAACAAATCTCCTGGAACCCCTTCTCAATGGACAGGACTTAAAGTGGAATCAGCCAGGAGCTGAGGCCTCTGGTCCCTCCCTGGTCTTCACATTTCCCTGAAGCTGTTGGGTTTCTCTAGAGAAGGGTCCCCATGTCCCAGCTGGAGCGGATGCCAGGCACCAGGCAGAGCTGAAGAGGCACATTGCCATCCACCTGTGGAATTTCTCTCCATTCTCCTGATTTCTTCACCTTTTGCCAAGCCCAGTGAGTGTGGGTCCAATGTGGCTCAGGTCCAGCGGGGTGTTTTTCCTCCATTAGCTTGAAGAACAGAACAACGCAAAATGTTCTATAAAACAAAAAAAAAGGAAAAATAATTAATTACCCAAGTCCTGACAATGATTTAAAAGAGACTATGTAACAAACATCTCCATGTGAATCATGTTAAACTGTAATATTTCACTTGAATTGAAGACCAGATTCATAAGTTCCTTCCCTTCACCCAGAAATAAGGACACAGCTCATTCGTGACGTGAGCGCCAGGCAGCCACGATCATGTGGATTTGCAGTCCAATTTCGTCCATACCAGAAGACCAGAAAGACCAAAGTCTACAAGCTTAACCCCTAGTCAGTGCTCCGATACCCAGATGCACACTTTGGGAAACAGTTGGTTATTTCTTTGAAACATGCACTGTGAACACTAAACTATCCCCAAGGCAGATTTTTGTGTAGGAACAGTTTGTTTTTATAGAAATGTTTGTTAAAAGAAAAAGATAAATAAAAGTCTTAGGCCTTTGTGGTTTGAAAAACAGTTTCGTTTGTATTTAAAAACAAACAAACAAACAAAAAAACCTTGCTGTTACAGCAAGTGTATGAAAAACGGGTATCTCGCTGCTTGTTTTTGTTTTGCTTTTGCTTTGCTCAAGAAAATACTTCATCAATTTTATTTTTTGAGTGTTTTGTTTATTTTTATTTGTTCTAAAAAAAAAAAAAGATCATGTTAAACACTTTCTTCGTCTTGTAGAAATTCCTCCAAGTCACTTGACGCATTTTCATTCTTTCTTTTCAGGGCTGCATGTGTTGCTTCGGTGTGAGTACTTCATATGCAGCCCAGCCATGTCCTGTAATAAGGCATTCCTTCTGTTTCCAGTTGTTTCCTGCAAACAGTCTTACAGGAAATACCTTTAATATATCTCCTTAATTCATGGTGATTTTCTTTCTGAAGGCTAGATTCCCAAGAGTGACATTGTTGGGTTAGAAAATGGAAATAGTTTCAATTCTATGAGATGTTTAACCATCATCATTTTAAGATGCAAAAGTCAAGGCTGGGTGGTGTTAAGGGGGAGGTGGCAGATCACCCCGAGTGACAGAGGACCCATCTACAGTTAGAGGTCCATCATGAGATGGTGGGTGGAGGATGGTCACTTCACATCGATTAAGATGATGCTGAGATTAAAATATTTTCCCTTTAATGCAAATTTCCTTAAATGTGTTAGCTAGGATTCTCTGATTATGAGCAACAGGAACCCACTCTGCATAACAAGGAAAAAAGGGACTTCCTGCCAAGCCCTCAGTTTGTTCTCAGGATGGAAGAGAAGCTGAAGACCTGGGCTTCAGACAACTCTGGAGACCTGGGCCAGGGATGCTTAGATACCTGGACAGCTGGGAGCAGAGTCTGGGATGCAGATAGAGCATCTCGTTGGCCCAGCAAGTCACTGCAGATGGCACAGGATGGGGAAACGCTGACGTACAGTCCTGGTGAGACCAAGGCAGAGTGGGGATTAGGGTGGGGGGTCAGGACCTGAGAAGAAACAGACGCTGGGCAGGAACAGCAACGTGTGTTCTCTCCTCCTGGTTCACAGATCTGCCTATCTGTGACGATGCTGAATGCAAGGTAATCCAAGCGAACCCATGCAAATATCCAGCACACCTCGTTCTTAACACATGGGAAAAAAATAGGGTTTAATAACTGTGGAGTTGGGTAAAATCCCAAAGAATTTGGAATTTCCAAGCCAATACGAATAACTCTTTTATAATTGTTGCGGTTTTCTTCAGGAGAATACAGCTATCAGAGATGAATAGAACATCAGGAGCTCCGTAATTAATGGTCTGAATTAGGTTTGATTTTGTATTTAACCAAATCTCCAACGACTGAGGACCTATGAGTTATAAATTCTGAATTTCAAGGATGGAAGCCAGTTGTTGCATCCTGGAAATTATCCTGTACAAGTTAATCAAGGAAACAGAATTTGCTTTTTTGGTTTGCCTTCCTAATCAGAAGTCAAATCCACAATATGTTGTTATCAAAATGGCAAGACAAGGCTTGGCCACTGCTTTACAGGACTTCACAGCCCGCTAGAGTTTAAGACTTTGTACTGATAGAATGTATCGTAAATATTTTCATTGTAATCTCTGTCGACACCTCTATTTAATCTCTGCTTACATATTGTTTCATACACTCTATAAATACTGGAGAGTTTATGATACGCCAGCGCCTGTGCTGGGCCTGCTGGGACAAGTGTTCTTTAAGAGGCTGTGGTCTGGCCGTGAGGGTGGGGAGCGGTGCACCTGCTGATGGCCTCTTGTAACTACAGCAGCCCCTGGGGAGATGCGATCGGAGGCGTGGAAGGTGGGGGTGCGAGGAGTCTACAAGCTGCGGTGCTGGCATCAACCCTCTGCCCCACGGCCTGTCCTTCGTTGGTCATACCAGGATCTTGAGAAGAGCCAGGCACCCAAGCAGGGCGCAGGCTTCACACACACATGACGAGGGTCCGAGCAGAGCCAGCGACTCGCTTCTCCTTGGAGAGGTGGCAAGCACTGAGCGCTGGGAGGAAATGCCACATTGCGCCAAGCAGAGAAAGGAAGAAAAGGCATTTCACACTGGGCTAAAAAGTTAGCCCAGACTTGAGATGATGTTGTCGACCAGCCAGGGACAGTAGTCAAGGTCATGAGGGCATCCGGATTAACGTCGTGTCCCCCGCGTGCTTCCTTGCTTTCCAAGCAGCATCATGATCAGAGCTGTGCTTTATGAAAACGATATTCCCGGCCACGTGGAAGGGGAGAGGCGAGTGAGAACAGGGACAGAGTGAGGAGACGCTGCAAGGCCAGGACCCAACATGGGCAGAGGGACGCTGAGAAGTCTGTCTCGGGAGCCTGAGGAAACAGGTGGTGGTAAAGCCTTCCACTCCTGGACCATCGCGGACTTGGGACCCGGAAAACAAGTGTGCTAGTTCTAATCTGCTGTATCAACACTCATCATCTCAAAGTACTGAGGACCAGGAACTGAATGTAGCCATTTGGCAGGAAGCAGACTGGTGTTTCCATGCTGCCAAAGTGCAACATATAGACACATAAGCCCGAGGTCTGCATTTCTGCATATAACTATATAGCCACATAGTATAAGCAAGTATGTTTCAGTTGACTCTTTAAATAAAGAACACATTTTCCATACTGACAGTAAAAAATATCCATTAACAAGCACAACATCCTGGGGCTCCCTGGTGGCTCAGTGGTAAAGAACCTGCCTGCCAGTGCGGGAGACGGTTTGATCCCTGGTCCAGGGAGATCCCACATGACACAGAGCAAGAAAGCCTGTTTGCCACAACTACTAAGCCTGTTCTCTCGAGCCTATGCTCTGCTCGAGAAGCGACCACAATGACAAGCATGTGCACCACAGCTATAGAAAAGCCCTCACATCAATGAGAACCCAGCACAGCCATAAATAAACAAACAAATAACTTTTTTAAAGGACAAAATCCTTCATAGTAAGGACGCAATTACTATCACAACAGTGATAACCAATGCTTGGCACTCACAGAGAGGCTGGTGTCCTCCTGTGGAACTCCCACCATTCACAGGACATTCACCAATATCGGACAAGTCATGCTGAGGCCATGACCCAAGAAGGCAAAAGCAAAATCACTGTCCACTTAGAACATCTGCTGTTCAAGCACAAGTGACCAAACATCTCCCTCTGCTGGCCAGGATAGGTAATGCGGCTTCTGCACAGAGGCCGGCCCTAGCTTTGCCCCAGAAGCAAGACCTCATTTCCTAGATTATGCAGTCAGAGAGTCGCCCCTGCTTTCCGACGGCCTCATGCCTTAGCAGAAACCCCTGTTTGAACGTTCCTCCCAAATTATCTAGGACAAGCCCAAGTCCCGCAGTCCTTTCTTCCAGCACCCCTACTGAGACGTCCTCTGTTCCCCAAGGCACGCTCCCTTCCTGGCTGCCAGCAGCGGTCACTCAGCCTCCTCAGCCTGTGTGTCCCTATTGTGTTCTGAGGGGTTTCAGTGGCTCCCAAACATCATGAGACTTTTGCCTTTTGTCATTAAAAACAAAAACTCGCAAAACAGCTTCTAATCACTTGGTCATCTAACACAATTATTTCTTTTAAGTTTGAATTAAGTACTGTTGAAGATGAATGCCACAGCAGGCATCACATATAAAATCGACAGTCATCTGTCCAGAACTGCTTTGCAAGAAGAAGGGGATTATTTCCCAGCAAGAAGTTAGGTAATCTTAATGCTGCATTTTTCATAAGCCCACAGTGTGGGGGTTCTCACAGGCTATACCATTTCCCAGAACTGCAAGAGCAAAGGGCCCCCAAACCTCCGGAGGGAGGAGGGGGTGGCCTAGTCATTATGACGGGCAAACTTCTGCTCAGAAAGAATCTCAGTGTTTGTCTAGAAAACCCAGCATTGAAGATTATTATTTATTTTGCTCGAATTTGTACTTGCTCTTTTCTTTTTTGTTTTCCATGTGAACTTTCTTTTTCTAACAACCAACAAGAGACACTGTCTACAAAGATGTGGACATGTGTCTTCATGTTCTGGGTGTCTGACTGCTACATGTTCCACTCTCTGGGATGGTTCTACATTATTGTTGGGGCCTCACAAGATATTGGGCTGAGGCTTATTGTCACATTTATAAATATACTTTTCAAAGTTTTCTTATTGATAATCTCACTTTTGTATGGTTTATGGCCTCCAAGCCAGGCTTCAGCAATACGTGAACCATGAATTCCCTGATGTTCAAGCTGGTTTTAGAAAAGGCAGAGGAACCAGAGATCAAATTGCCAACATCCGCTGGATCATCAAAAAAGCAAGAGAGTTCCAGAAAAACATCTATTTCTGTTTTATTGACTATGCCAAAGCCTTTGACTGTGTGGATCAAAATAAACTGTGGAAAATTCTGAAAGACATGGGAATACCAGACCACCTGACCTGCCTCTTGAGAAATGTGTATGCAGGTCAGGAAGCAACAGTTAGAACTGGACATGGAACAACAGACTGGTTCCAAATAGGAAAAGGGGTACGTCAAGGCTGTATATTGTCACCCTGCTTATTTAACTTCTATGCAGAGTGCATCATGAGAAACGCTGGACTGGAAGAAACACAAGGTGGAATCAAGATTGCCGGGAGAAATATCAATAACCTCAGATATGCAGATGACACCACCCTTATGGCAGAAAGTGAAGAGGAGCTAAAAAGCCTCTTGATGAAAGTGAAAGAGGAGAGTGAAAAAGTTGGCTTAAAACAACATTCAAAAAACGAAGATCATGGCATCTGGTCCCATCACTTCATAGGAAATAGATGGGGAAACAGTGGAAACAGTGTCAGACTTTATTTTTGGGGGCTCCAAAATCACTGCAGATGGTGATTGCAGCCGTGAAATTAAAAGACGCTTACTCCTTGGAAGAAAAGTTATGACCAACCTAGATAGCATATTCAAAAGCAGAGACATTACTTTGCCAACAAAGGTCCGTCTAGTCAAGGCTATGGTTTTTCCTGTGGTCATGTACGGATGTGAGAATTGGACTGTGAAGAAGACTGAGCACCGAAGAATTGATGCTTTTGAACTGTAGTGTTGGAGAAGACTCTTGAGAGTCCCTTGGCCTGAAAGGAGATCCAACCAGTCCATTGTGAAGGAGATCAACCCTGGGATTTCTTTGGAAGGAATGATGTTAAAGCTGAAGCTCCAGTACTTTGGCCATCTCATGCGAAGAGTTGACTCATTGGAAAAGACCCTGATGCTGGGAGGGATTGAGGGCAGGAGGAGAAGGGGACAACCGAGGATGAGATGGCTGGATGGCATCACCGACTCGATGGACGTGAGTCTGAGTGAACTCCAGGAGATGGTGATGGACAGGGAGGCCTGGCGTGCTTCGATTCATGGGGTTGCAAAGAGTCGGACACGACTGAGTGACTGAACTGAACTGAATGGCCAGATCTGACTTTTTTTTCTTGCCTGTTTTAGGATCAGAGGGACAGCGCTGCCCTTTCTGACTTCCAGCTCGTGGTTATTTTGGTGCCGTTGTCTTCGGGCTATGATGTCTTCACAGGGTCTTTTCAGTCTCTTGTTCATCGTGTGGTGTTGGGTTAGTTAATACCAGAAACCATAATCTGCACTGAACATGGCCCAGCCCCACTGTCACACTTGGCGGATACTGAAAGCAGTGGAGAGACCCTGGGGCTTGTGGGCACCACCCTTGTCCTCTAGAAGACCTCACCTGGGCCCCAAAAGTGACCAGACACTCGGACCCTATGAGGATCGTATCCATGGGGACAACCAGGGACAGCCGCATCCCGATGGAGCCTGGCACCCAGGCTGGGGACAGTCTAAAGAGGGGACCATGGACTGTAGCCTGCATGGGATTCTCCAGGCAAGTGTACTGGAATGGGTTGCCATGCCCTCCTGACCCAGGGATCGAACTCATATCTCTTACATCTCTTGCATTGGTAGGCAAATTATTTACCACTCAGCCACCTGGGAAGCCCATGAGTTTCTAAATGAGGCCAAGTTAAGTTATTTATGAAGGAGATGAAAATGAAGCTCAGTCCACCCTTTGACCTGGGACCTGAGCAATGCCCCCTGGCCCTTCTGCCATCTTCTCCCTTCCCTCCAGGTACAAGTGACTCAGAATCCTTTCCCCCGTGCCCACATCTACAGGCAATTTTCATTTAAAAAACTTAATAAAATAAGAAAATTGTAAAACATGCTTCAGAGAAGTACCAGTGCCATGGTATTTAGAAAAAAAAGATACATCTAAAAAATTGAAGTGTTTGAATATATACCAAAGAATAATGATCCTGCTCTTGTCATTTTAATGATCAGATAATCAGTATAAAGTAGCTTAAGTTTTTTATTTAATATATGCAAATATATGCTATTTTTATTTTTTAGAAAATGTACATTTTAACATAATTTTTAATGCAATTATTTTACAAGTCTGCCACCATAATAGAGCCATCGGGAGTTCAAGTTTTTTAAACTTAGAGACTCCCCTTATTCTCGTAAGTGCCTCAGGCTGGATGGCCTACATTTTTGGTCACCAAGCCCAAAGGAAGCTGCTACCCCTCTCCTGGACTGTTAGGTTCTTTGATGCTGACACAAGTCCCAGCAGGGTTGGACTGGTACTCGCACATCCTTCCAGCCACATCCATCCTCCCGTGCCTTCCCATGATGCTCCTCTCCACTCATCTCCTTTTGCGTCATCTTCGGACACCTCCACAGCCAGCCTGAGTGTTTCTGCACCTTCTCACCAGGTTAAAGTAGCCTGAAACTAAGAACTGAATCATGAGCATTTAAAATTCCCCACCCAGGGACTTCCCTGGCAGTCCAGTAGTTAAGAGTCTGAGTTTCCAATGCAGGGGTCAAGGGTTCAGTCCCTAGCGTGGGAACTAAGACCTCACATGCATCGTGGCATGGCCATAAAGAAAGTCAAATTTCCCATCCCATTTTCCCTTTCTGAACCCCTTTCCTTTTAGAGACTTAAAAATATCATATGGGACTAAAGAAAGGGCCATTGTTTTTGAAGTGACTAAATGCTCTCAGTTCAACATTTTTATTACCTAGCAACTGTACCTTTCAAGTCCAAGAACACTAATTAAATCAAAGCCCTAGTGGTGTAATTTTTAATCATTGCCTAACTCAGCAGTATATGTTTAATGTCAAACAAAATACAGTTTAATTTATATTATGTTATAATTATGTTAATTATACTAATTTACTATATCAATTTATTGACATCATCAAATACCTAAGATGGCTTAAAAGTGAGTATAATATGAAAAAGGTAAGAATGTACCTAGGAAGGTTGAAATCAATTTTCTTTTTTTTTGGTCATTTTGGCTTAGATTTACATTTTCTAACATGTGGTCTTTTCACATGATTGATTTAGACTCTTCTACTTAAAACATAAAATAAAGGCTAATCAGCAAAAATCTATCCTGCCTAGGACTCCAAAGAACATGGAAATCAGATGAATTCCGAGAGAAGGACTGAGCAAGCTTTCTGCCTCTCAGCGGGTTTTCTTCTCTGAGCCCTGAAGCCTCATTACCACACATGCAGTAGCCTGTCCTGCAGGAGAGCAGCGCCTGACCCAGAGGTCACAGAACACCCCCAGCAGCTCCAGACTTGCAACAGTAGCTATAATGCTCAGAATTACTGCACCTTTCCATGTGCTTGCATGCTGTTAGTCAGGTCCAACTCTTTGTGACCCCATGGACTGTAGCCTGCCATGCTCTTATGTCCATGGGATTCTCCAGGCAAGAATATTGGAGTGGGTTGCCGTTTGTCCTCCCCAGGGGATCTTCCTGACCCGGGGATTGAACCTGCGTCTCTTATGTCTCTTGCTTTGACAGGCACATTCTTTACACTAGCGCCACCTGGCTGTGTTCTTTCATAAGCTCAGGCACTGGAAGCTTGGTAAGGATGAAGCCAAGTGCTGAGATGAAAACACATCCTAGTTTAAAAACGTAAAAAAAAAAAAAAAAGAAAGAAATCAGTGATCTAGATAATAGATGGTTTAAACTTTAAAGGAAAAAACTGTCTTATCCTGCTTTGATCCTAATATTTAGTCTTTTTCTGCTACTTTATTTAAGTACCATAAATTATACCAATGGAGTTGTTGAAAGAAAGCTAAGTTAATGACTGACATGAATTGATATAAATATATTATGTGTTATTATTCATATTTTATGAGCTACAGAAGAAGAGTGCATCTTAGATTTGAATCCTAACTATGCTCCTAACAAACTGAATGATCTGAGGCAATGTATTAAATATTCATGGAATCCTGTATCCATAAATAGTTAGGATTATGCTGAGTTACATATAAAGGAAACTCCAAATGACAGTGACTTAAGATAAATATCTGTTTCTATCGCACATAAACTCCACAGTCATTTGAGATTTTCTGCTTTTTCACTCTCAAGTTCTGAGTCCCATGGTTCTATCTTTAAGATTACCTCAAAGTCTAATATAGTGCCGAGGGTTCCAACCATTACTTTCATAATCCAGGAGACAGGAAGAAGTGTCTACCTTTTTGAGGTTTCTGGTTTTAAATACTAGTGAATGTTGTTACATAAATTCTTTCCGTTAAAATAACTGGTGTGGTTTCCTGTTTCTGATGGTCCCCTGACCCATCCAGTGCAAAATAACTGGACTTGTGGGGTTTGGGTACAAAGCCTGGTCACCACTTCCCAGCCATATAACTTTGTGTAAGTTCAGCCATCCAATCTGTTTCTTCATCTGTAAAAATGAGATGATACTGCCTGAAGCTGTTATGGTTAAGTGATATAGTTCAAGTAGAACAGGCCTCTCATAAAAAACACATCTCAGGTCTAAAGAAGTAACATAATATTTTTCTATTTTAGAAAACTCTGCTGGAAGGGTCTTTCTAGGAAGAGAATGAGGTGGAAATGAATAGAAAGTAATGATTTTTCACTACAAACCCCTCTGTATTGTTTGAGTTTTCTACCACAGGTTTATCACTTTCATTTTATTTTGTCATACTGAGTGAAATAAATCAGACAGAGAAGAAACATCCTATGACATCCCTTACATGCAGAATCTAGGAAGAAATTATACAATGAACTTATTTAGTAAACAGAAACAGACTCACAGACCTAGAAAATGAACTTATGGTTGCCAGCAGGTGGTAGGGGACGGGATAGTTAGGGAGTTTGGGATGGACATGTACACACTGCTGTATTTTTTTTTTCACACTGCTGTATTTAAAATGCATAATTTACAAGGACCTACTATATCTCATATGGAACTCTGATCAGTGTTATGTGGCAGTCTGGATGGGAGGGGAGTTTGGAGGAAAATGGATACATGTATATATATGGCTGAGTCCCTCTGATGTCCACCTGAAACTACCACAACATTGTTAATCGGCTCTATTCCAATACTAAATAAAAAGTTTAAAGTTTGCAGAAATAAATAAAATGGCACAGAGGTTTTCTGGGCAGTGGATGATGAGTCATTTTTGCTTTCTTATCTTTTCCACCAAAACTGAGTAAAACCTCAGGACTTTTCTGGAGGTCCAGTGGTTAAGACTTCTTGCTTCTACTGTAGGGGACACGGGTTCAATCCCTGGTCAGGCAACTAAGATCCCACAAGCCAAATGGCACTGACAAAAGAAAAAAAGAAACAGAAATGAGTCAATGCTTGCCTCGTGGGGAGGGGAATGTGGTAAACTCCCCACAGTGCTTGCAAAGCTGAGTGGGGCTGCTGAAGTGGCCTGGGTCCCCTCCTGCAACAGCTCGTCCAGCCGCTGGTCCTCGGAGGCTTCACAGCTTCAGCACCAAGTAGACGGTGTCCAGCGTCTGAAGAGACGACAATGCCCAGCCAGAGTAATTGTGGCTTTTAGTCACACAAGGAACATTGCAGGTTTGTGCTAGATGAGGCATGCTCCCAATTTATTACACATTATTCTATGAAGCGTTATTCATTTTTCCACATTTGTGTGAAAGATAATGCCTTTAGTAGGCTAGAATCAGGCGGTGGCTAGGGAGTTTACCAAAAAGAATTGATTCCAAACCATGCTTACTGATTATGACCCTTATTGGAGCAGGGACAGAGAAAGAACTGGTTATGTATTAGCAAAAATCAAATTGTGATTTAAAGGCATTAATTTTGTTAACTAAATGTATGCATGTGATTAAAATGCAATATTGCTGTGGTTATAATGCAATCAGCAAATTATTAAACTGCAATCAGAACGTAAACAAGTCCTATGCGTCTGCCAGGAGTTTCTTCAGCTCATTATTTCAACTCGATCTATAAACTAGTTGTTAATAAATAGACTCTTTTATATTTCTCAGCTGTCACATTTCTTTTTATTCCCCTTTAAATCTGTTAATTGAAAGAAAATATCAGAGAGACATTTTTAAGGAACACAGTTTATCTTTCCAAATGTAATTTTTGTGTGTGTGTGCTTAATCGTGTCTGACTCTTTGTGACTTCATGGACTAGCCCACCAGGCTCCTCTGTCCATAGGATTTCCCAGGCAAGTGGGTTGCCACTTTCTTCTCCATAAGATCTTCCTAAGCCAGGGATTGAACCCACATCTCCTGCTTAGCAGGCAGATTCTTTACCACTGAGTCACCTAAAGGTGTACAAATCACGGTTTAGCAGTATTACTGTACAGAATTTGATCTGCTAAAAGGAAAAAAATATATATGCATAAGCATCCTTCTCACTTGTTTATGACACAAAGATGAAGCTGCATGCTAATGAATGATCAGCCTAACACTTGTCATGACTGATAAATTAGTTTACAAATTAATTTTTAAAAGACTGCAATATATAAAGGTGCTCCACAGCAGCTTGGATATGATTACACTTTTAAAATATCTTAATGCAGATGATTATTAGATGTTAAAATTATTAAAAATGTCTCCAAAATGTAGCCATCAAAACATACATTTTTAAAAAGCATGTTAACTATACATGTTAACCACTTTGGAACCCTCTTTGTTTTGACCATGGTTTGAAAATACTTTGCTGGATTTCTGATCCTGAATCAGAGGAGAAAGAAAGAAACACTCTAAAATCTCTCTCTCATCTTCTTCCAGCACATGCTTCTGAAAGGAAACTTGAAATATTTTCACCAGCTACGTCCTCATTTTTATTTAAGTTAACACTGTCAGGCATATTTAATATGAACTGTCTTCTCTAGGCTCTTTGGAGTTCTCTAATCTCAGATTCCAGCTTTGTTCTTCCCTGGAAACTTCTCCTGGAAGCTATGACTATAGCTATGGTGTTGTAATATGGGTTGAGCCGCCTTGAATGGTTGAAACACAAAGAACTCTTTCTTTTCAGCAAAAGAGATCTCAGAATTGTTTTCTTAGACTAGGGTGGATCCCAGTGGTAACTGTGGCATTCAAGGCTTCATTTCTAGCCTGTCTGAATATGAGCATTGTCAGTCTTCACCCCTAAAGAGCCGGGAGGCACCTTCAAACTAACCTGTATTTTATAGGAATTGCACTGTCTCATTTCTGTGACCTCTCCTTTAAAATAATAACCTACCAAGTTAATACCAAAAAAAAAAGATAAAATACAATCTTTTCTGGGACCCTCCAGGTGGTTCTAGTGGTAAAGAATCCACCTGTCAATGCAGGCGATGCAAGAGATATGGGTTTGATTCCTGGGTCAGGAAGATTCCCTGGAGGAGGGCACGGCAACCCACTCCAGTATTCTTGCCTGGAAAATTCCATGGACAGAGGATTCTGGCAGGTTTATACAAGCAATTTTTTTTTTTCTCACTAAGTAAATAAAATGAAAGGTTTAATCCATAAAACCAAAGTTTGTCCAAGTCACAGAGCTCATAAGTGAAGAAGTCAGGATTTTCTTTTTTTGTCCCACTGTGGTTTCTTTTCTTTCTTTTTTTTTTTTTTCAGAGTGTGAAAGTGAAAGTGTTAGTTGCTCGGTCGTGTCCAACTTTTTGCGACCCCATGGACTGTATCTCTGTCCACGGGATTCTCCAGGCAAGAATACTGGAGTGGGTTGCCATTCCCTTCTCCCGGGGATCTTCCCCACCCAGGGATTGAATCCCTGGTATCCTGCATTGCAGGCAGATTCTTTACCATCAGAGCCACATGGGCCTCTGATTGGAGTATAGGTGATTTAAAATGCTGCATTTGTTCCACAATTTAACTGTGGTGATGGCTACCTTTAGTAAAAATTCATAGAAACAACAAAAGAGAGAGTCCAGCATGACCTGAACTCCATGTGGATTTGCTCAGAGGTGACCAGGTGTCTGAAGGGAAGGGAGGCAGGGAGGGGTGAGGGGGGCTCAGGAGGCAGGGGAGGAGAGCCTCACAGAGGAGGGAGGCAGTCGGTCCCTGAGGCCAGGATGTGGGGCTTTTGCTAATGGGTATTTTTCTTACCAAAGTCTGGCTCCTCCCATGAAGCCCAGACCCCAGGCTCTGGAACAGACAGGAGGCGCTCTGGCCAGCTCTGGTTTCCCAGCAAGCACTCACTTAGTGCCGGAGGTGTCACCTGGCTGTTGGCCTCGGACTGGGTTTGCTCAGGTTTCTCCGGGGCGCCAAAGGGGGCTCAGAGGACTTGAGTCTGGTCACAGAGGGAACCTCTGTCACCTCCCGGACTCCGTGTGTGGTCCTGATGGCCCAGGCCCCTCCGGACAGACAAGCCTGGGGTGACAATGAAGGAGGCTCAGGCTGGGTGGCCACGCAGCTGCATTCCTGAGCGGGTTTCTCCTTCTGAATAAACATTACTTTGAGGACAGACTTTTTTTCCAGAGGAATAGCAGTATACATAGTACATTCCCATTGACAGTTGTCCATAAATGTTATAGATACCCTTCCTCACAGTGCCTGAAAGGACTGTAGAAAGCACCCCAGCTTTTATCAGAGGAAGGAGAAGCTGAGACCTCATGGGGCTGCTGGGGTGAGGAGCAGATTCATGGGGAAGTGTGTCCGTGGCTCCAGATCCTGTCTGTGTGATACATATGTATTCCTGTCCTCTTCTTCCTGCTTAAGCTCCTTCCGTGAAGTGGAAAGGGCAGAACAAATGGGAATAAACCCGAACGAGCCTGTGCTGACCACAGAGCGTTCGCAGAGCTGCTACCCTCCAGCACTTCGGGGAGGGCCTGGCCATCCTGCACCTTCTTTGGGGCGGTGGCAGACTTTCTGGCTCATAAAGTGGCAAGACGGTAGCGTCCACGCTGTGCTGGGCAGCCAGGGGCAGCCATCCTCTACCCGCTCCTGCGAGTCTCCTCTCAGGCTCCCCTAGTTCTCCTCTTTTGTCCCATTCAGCTCGAGCTGCTGTAACAAGAACACCACAGGCTGGGAGGCTCACAGAAGAGATGTTTAAGAAGGCTGGGAACCCAAGGTCAAGGTGCTGTCCTCAAGGCTGGCAGACCTCCACCTCCCCGCTGTGCGCTCACATGGCACATGGCAGAAGGAGACCGAGGTCACCTCCTGGTGTCTCTTCTTTTAAAGGCACGAACCCCACTCACAGGGGGCCCACCCTCCTGAGCTAATTCCCTCGGAAGGCCCCAAGTCATGCTGGGGGTTGGGGTGTTAACATATGGACTTGGGGAACACAGGCTTTCAGTCCACAGCAGAACGCGGACACCACATGCACACGAGTCAAAAACTAAGATGAAATAGTATATCCCCAACTCCTCATCAACACCCAGTGATGAGGAAAGCGTATCCACAAGTTTGCTTCGGATGCTGTCAAATCAGAATGCTTTCCAACGGTGCATGAGATGTGAAGAGTATCAGCTATCTTTGGCTGAATATATTTTTGTGTGCGTCTTAGACTTGATTCCTAACCAACTAACAATAATTAACCCTCTTACCTTTTAGCTTCTGTATTTTGATTCTTTAAAATGTCAACTTGAATATTGTATAGCTCTGTGGTACAGAAAATAAGCTACTTTAAATATATTCCTTACATATTTAAGTCAACACAAGTATGTAATATCTGATTCTGAATTGCAAGGTTTCTGTCTAAATTCAGTGGTGGAGAAAGTTGATGTTGTTCAGTCGCTCAGTCGTGTCCGTCTCTTTGTGACCCCATGGACTGCAGCACACCAGGCTTTCCTGTCCTTCACTATTTCCCGGAGTTTGCTCAGATTCATCTTCACTGAGTCAATGATGGCATTCAAAGAGAGCTAGCTTCATACAAATGTTTTAGGACGAGATGGAAATGTTTTGGTTCTGTGTTTCGAGAAAGAAAAGTAATGGGTGTCTGGGATCATTAAACTCTTTAATAAAAAGTTCTTCCACTGGAAACAGTATTATTGTCATTTTAACTAGTGAAAACATCTTTAAAGCCAATAAAACGCTACATAGGTTTGGAAAAAATGACTCATTTGGAGAGTATGAACGTGATTCAGATATTTTGAGCTTCACTCACTACCTAATATGGCTCAGTTCATGAAGAGTGGGTGTGTGCTTAAGTAGAAAAGCCATGGGGACCCTTACTCGCAGCATTTTAGGAATCTCCCACTTTACCGTGCGGTTCCTGGGTGGGGTAGATTTCATTCAAAGGTACGTTTACTGTTTCACAAAGATCTGTTGGATAAGTGAGACAAGGCCTCACAGACAGTCACGTGGAGAATTCCACGGCCCGTCCTGGAGTGAGTGATGAAAGCCAGGACATAGTCCAGAGTGAGTTCAAAATCAGCTTAGGTTTGCCCAGGACCTGAAACAAGGGAGTTGATCCCAGGAAATGTGGCCAGCACTGGTGGAGGGAGTGACGCTAGTAACGGGTCTGTAAAGAAGCAACTCCCCCAGGCTCCTGGAGTTGAGTCCTGTGGGCCAACAGGTGCAGAGCTGGAGCAGGCGGCTGGGCAGGGTCACAGGGCTGGGCTCCCTGGACTTCAGGAGGTTCAGAAACACTCTAAGCGAAAACAAGACCTTCCTGAAATTTCTCACATGCCCTTGGTCTCCCCAGGCATAAACTTGTTTTCACTTTTGGCCTCCAGCTCTTCATCCTATGCCTTCCATCGCTGGTTTGGAAGATGACAAGTGACCAGAAACAATTTTAAATCGGCTGGTTTTGCCTCGAATTTCACGTCACCAATAGTTGCTATTCAGCATACTTGATGTCCTGGAAGCGCAGGCAGGGAGCGCCTCTTCTGCTTGGACGATGGGAGGGGCTTCTCACAGGGGAGGGGCTTCTCACAGCAGAGGCTTCTGGGAGTTTGCAGGGTGGGGAGCCTTGTCACGTGCATTAAGTTTGCTTCAGTTTGTTGACTTGTTTCAGGACTGGCTCCTTGGGCTGTACTTTGAAACCCACTCCAAAAACATTGTGTACTGGAATTTTATGGGCTTCCCAGATGGCGCTAGAGGTTAAGAACCCGCCTGCCAATGCAGGAAACCTAAAAATGCAGTTTTGATCCCTGGGTCGGGAATATCCCCCGGAGGAGGGCATGGCAACCCACCTCAGTATTCCTGTCTGGAAAGTCCCATGGACAGAGGAGCTTGGTGGGCTACAGTCGATACAGTCGCAGTCAGACACGACTGAAGCGACTGAGGACGCACTGGAATTTTACGATAGGTACGAGTTCCTTTTCACTTAATTTTTTAGTGTCATTCATCCCCTCCCCCACAAAATAGACAGTCTTTTGACTCACCGTGATTTCATAATATGCCATCTATCCTGGTTTGTAAATTAACACTCAAACTGCCTTATTCTGCCAAGTACAATCCCTAAAATTCAGTCTTGCCACAGGGGGGCAGTGTCTCCTGCTTTGAGTGATTTAATCCCATCCTTTCTTGAGATCCAGACTTCAACGGAAAATTATGTACAAATTTTGTGTCTCTCCAGTGTCTAAGTCTGTGAAAGCAGCTAAACACAACATATGTGAAGGCACACGAAGGCATCGTAGGGGCACCTGCCCAGGAGGATCGATGTTCATCTGTTGGCAGGTGTGGCCAGCCCCTGAGAACACAGTCACTAGAGTGCACAGAGAGGGCAGGTTTCCCAGAGTGGGTATCCTCTGGTCTCAGCAGTCATCACTTCATCATTTTCAGCGCCAAGTCTTTACATTCTCCGCACGGGCTTTCTGTCTTACAGTCAAACTCCTACAAGGACCAGCCCCACCTGTAGTCCTTCAGCCAGGTCTGTAGCCCCGAGCCCCGCTAGGTCCGGTTCAGTCATTCCCTCCAGGATGTCACTTGGGCTGCAGTAAAACGCTCACTAGTGTCCATCCCAAACTCCCTAATTATCCCTTCTCCCCCATCTTTCCTTCAGCAACGTAAGTTCCTTCTCTAAGTTCCTGAGTCAGTTTCTGTTTTGTAAATTCATCTGAATCATTTCTTTTTAGATTCCACATATAAGGGATACACACTGCTACATTTAAAATGGATAGCCAACAAGGACCTACTGTACAGTACAGTGAATTCTGCTCAATCTTATGTGGCAGCCTTGATGGAAGTGGGATTTGGGGGAGAACAGATACATGTGTATGTATGGCTGAGCCCCTTCACTGTTCACCTAAAACTATCACATCATTGTTGATTGGCTCTGCTGCTGCTGCTGCTGCTGCTAAGTTGCTTTAGTCGTGTCCGACTCTCTGCGACCCCATAGACAGCAGCCCACTAGGCTCCTCCGTCCCTGGGATTCTCCAGACGAGAATACTGGAGCGGGTTGCTATTTCCTTCTCCAATGCGTGAAAGTGAAAAGTGAAAGTGAAGTCACTCAAGTCGTGCCCAACTCTTAGCGACCCCATGGACTGCAGCCTACCAGGCTCCTCCGTCCATGGGGTTTTCCAGGCAAGAGTACTGGAGTGGGTTGCCATTGCCTTCTCCAGAGGTTGATTGGCTCTACTCCAATACAAAATAAAAAGTTTGAAAAAAAACAAACAAACAAACAGAGAGCCCAGGATTATAGACCAAAAAAGCCTCTTATGTGTCTGTTGATGTCCAGGACATCAGAGAGGGGAGCAGAACAGGAAGGACTGTGTGGTGGTGATGATGTAATTGTCCCATTTCAGGGGATGGAGGCCGGCCACCCCAGGCTGTCTCCCCACTGCAGATCATGTACTACGTGCTACCTGGGAGCTTCCACATTACCCTGCTGGGCAGGTCGCAGCTTCTGTGTCCTGCCCCCAGGGGTCTTCTCATGGAGGAGGTGTATATGCAAATTGTGAACTGCTTAGCGTGGCGGTGGCAGCACTCAACCAACTTGAGCCAACACGCCAGACTTGCAGATGCTGTGATAGACCCCAGGAAGCTGATACCCTTCACTTAAGTCATGCTTCTGCTCAGTGATGAACAGACTTTAACCTAGACCCACTAGGTCCAAAGCCAAGCCTTTGACGTCCTTGCAAAGTTGTCTCTGCTCTGTATGAGAAACGCTCAGAGTCAGGTTTCCTCCATTGAAATATTACTCTTTCTTCTTATATTTACAGTTGCATCTGCTGTGCTCTTATTCTTGAATTTTCTCTGAGTGGTTCCTAACTTTCCCAAAGTCACATATGCCTTGAACATCTGATGGAAATTCTGCACTATTTCCACCCCAAAACTGATGCCAAGACAACCTTGCATATAATTTCAAGAAGGTTACACACCCCCAGATGTCCTTCATGGAACTTACAGGAAGAAAGTCCATGCTAACTCCTGTTTCACTGGACACCTTATTTTTGAAATCTCTTTTCAGGGTTCAATAGGTGCCTGCTATAAAATTGTGCTTCCCCTGCTCCCAATTCAAATATTGAAGCCCTAATGTCCAGTGTGGCTGGAGCCTCAAAGGGAGTAATTAAGGTTAAATGAGGGGTGGGGGTGTTGACTTGAAAGATTAGTCTCCGTGTAAGAAGAGCCATGAGAGCTTTCCCCCCAACACACACACATCCCCCACCACTGCCTCATATGCCCGCACGAGGAAAGGCCATGTGAGAGCACAGCAAGAAGGAACCTTCTGCACGCCAGGAAGGGAACCCTCACCAGAAACCAGATTGGCCAGAACTTTGGTCTTGGACTTCTCCTACCAGACTTGAGCAAATACATTTCTGTTGTTTTAGCCACCCAGTCTGTGGCAGTCCCTCTTCACTTTCTGCAGTTAGAGTGGTATCGTCTGCATTTCTGGAGGTTGTTGACATTTCTCCTGGCAATCTTGATTCAGATATGCTGATGATACCAGTCTAATGGCAGAAAGCAGAGAACTAAAGAGCCTCTTGATGAAGATAAAAGAGGGGAGTGAAAAAGCTGACTTGAAACTCAACATTCAAAAAACCCAAGATCATGGCATCCAGTCCCTTCATTTCTTGGCAAACAGAGGGGAAAAAGCAGAATCAGTGACAAATTTTATTTTCTTGGGCTCCAAAATCATTGTGGACAGTGACTGCAGCCATGAAATTAAAAGACATTTTTTCCTTGAAAGGAAAGCTATGACAAACCTAGACAATATATTAAAAAGCAGAGTCATCACTTGGCCAAAAAGAGTCCATATAGTCAAAACTATTATTTTTCCAGTAGTCATGTATGCATGTGAGAGTTGGGCCATAAAGAAGGCTGAGTGCCAAAGAACTGACGCTTTCGAACTGTAGTGCTGGAGAAGACTCTTGAGAGTCCTTCGAATCAAATCAGTCAGTCCTAAAGAAATCAACCCTGGATATTCATTGGAAGGACTGATGCTGAGCTGAAGCTTCAATACTTTGGCCATTGATGTGAAGAGCTGACTCATTGGAAAAGACCCTGATGCTGGGAAAGATTGAAGGCAAAAGGAGAAGGGGGCGACAGAACATGAGATGGCTAGTTAATATCACCGACTCAATGGACATGAATTTGAGCAAACTCCAGGAGACAGAGGAACTTGGCATGCTGCAGTCCATGAATCGCAAAGAGTTGGACAGGACTTAGTGAATGAACAACAAAAATGAAGTAGCCTACTTGGAATTGGCTTACCTTAACGTAAACTTTGGCCACCTCATGCGAAGAGTTGACTCATTGGAAAAGACTCTGATGCTGGGAGGGATTAGGGGCAGGAGGAGAAGGGGACGACCGAGGATGAGATGGCTGGATGGCATCACGGACTCGATGGACGTGAGTCTGAGTGAACTCCGGGAGATGGTGATGGACAGGGAGGCCTGGCATGCTGCAATTCATGGGGTCGCAAAGAGTCGGACACGACTGAGCGACTGAACTGAACTGAACTGAACTGAACATAAACTAATTGTTTGTAGATTTCTAGATTCCCTGAAATAGACAGAAAGGTTGCACTTTGAGGGGTGGACACACATGTCTATGTAGACTCTGTACAGATGGGAAGCTTCCTTCTAAACTGTGATTGTACCTCCCTCTCTAAAGGTCTCCACTGCTTTTAATACCAGACTTGTTCAGCTATCATGTCACGGTGCCTTGGCAGAGAGCTGAATTTATATTTGGAAAAGCTCATGTGACAATCCTGTGATATGGAAATAGCCTCTATGTCATCAGAAGAGTCTGTTGGTCCGAAAGCCCATTTAGCAGCTGTATTGGGGGGTGGTGGTACTATTTTAGTATCTCTTCATCCACTGAAACTGACAATCTGTGTCCCTTCAGCGTCTCTGTTAACTTTGTTTATGAGTACTGAAAAGTCCCTAAAATTTCAAATAATAAAGGAAGCAACTGATGCAGTGGAAATAATAGCTGTGTATTCACTAATAATTTATAATAGACTTTTTTTCTTTTTATACCTTGGTGCAGTGTTTCCAATAAAGCAATGTTTAATCAACTTTGTAACCAAATCTCTGTATGTCAAGCAGTCCAGTCCAGAGGCGACAGCTTTACCATCTTCCACCTGTAGTTCGGTAAACACTGAGCATGAAGAGGTCTGGGGGTTGTGGGGTGCCTCTCCTTCCCGTCCTTCACATGCTCCCCAAATGCGATCCGCCGACTTCACTGGATCTCCTCTAGATCCTCCCCGCACTCACCCCCACTCCTTAGCAGGCTTTATTTTCTCCATCGTGTTATCCCCATGTCAGATCACATGAACATTTGGCTTACACACACGTCCTTTTCCTTCTCTCTATTCAGCTTCAGAGATGTGCTTGCCTCCTGCAGCCTGAGAACAGAGCCTGCACGTAGAGAGCTCTCAGGATGTGTCTGCTGAGCAAATAAACATGCGGCTGTGCATGCATGTTGTAACCTCTCCAGGCTTCCTATTTAGAGGTGGACAGGAAAGTCAGTGGATTCTACGCCTTCTCCAGACCTGGGGTTTGGCTAATCTTCTGTCTCCAGGCAGACACCCCTGATTCTCCTCTAGAGGATCTCACTGGCCCGGTTCACTGTTCTGAAGCCCAGAGGTGTGACATGGAAAGTGGAACGTCTTGGTTCTCAGACAATATTGGATACACGTTCATTTACCAAACTCAGAGAGCCCAAGAAAGAGAAAGAGGTGTGAGTGGTAGTAGCTAACATTCGATGAGAAGCATGATGGATTCTGTTTAAATGTTCATGTTGTTTTAACCCCCTCTCCTACTTGCATGTACTTTTCATTACTGGTAGCAAGTGACACTTGCTGGTAAAGGCCCATCTGCTTTCTTCTGCCTTCCGGAGCAGCTGCTAGAGGAAATTACAAACCCAGCAACCTGGTTTCACTTTAGATTCATGACCACAGACCTGAACCCAGCCTCAGTGCAGCCCAGGACTCCCGCTCTGGGTCTTCCACAGATTAACGCTCCCCCAGGCAACTGCTTCAGACAATTTCCTCTTTTCTAATGTATACACACTTGTTTCCCTGAGACTCCAGACGCCAAAAACTAGGCAGCCTCCCCCTTATTTCTGCTACCAAGTCCATACACCTGCTGAGGTCTCTTCGTCCTTCCCCTTCTATGATAGGAGAAAAAGTGTGTTTCCTTGTTATGGCCTGAATTAATCCACCTCCACAATTCATATGTTGCAGCCCTGAGCCCAGCAGGTGACAATGTGACTCCTCTAGGCTGACTCTGTGTCCCCCCCGAGCTACCCCAGATCACATCGAAACCTAACACCCAATGTGATGGGGTTTGGAGGTGTGGCCTTTGGGAAGTGATCAAGTCATGTTGGGGGCAGGTTGGGGGGAATATTCCCTTTCCAGGCCCTGGAGTTCTGGAGCCTGGACGAATAGTAAAGTTGACACAGGACCGCTGAGCAGGAGAAAAAGAAACCGTGTGCATGCAGGTTCCATAGAAATGAGGCCTCAAAAGTGGCCACGGCAGGCAGCTTTTAAACTTTCTGGACAAAGAAACAAAACACTGGTGAGGAATTGACAGGACAAAGAAACTTGGGTTTGGTGCCCAAGTAGTGAAGAATGTAAACAGACTTTGGGCTTGGGGTAGACGATTAAAGAAGTCACAAGGCTTGTTCTCCCAGGCTTCTTGGCCAGATTCCCCATCCCTAGTGATAAAGGTTTCCTTCCACTTCCGCTTGCATGGGGGCCCCTTTCGCAAGGGAGATTTATTTTCTGCTTCAGGGAAGCAGAAGGGAGTGTCAGAGTGTCCCTCTTGTGTTGGCTGTTTCTTGACTAATTTTAATTCTCAAATAACCAATATGCCATTGTACAAATTTGAGGGCAAACTGCTCAGGTCCCCAGGCAGTCATGAGAGCAGAATCCACAGGAATGAAATGAGTGTTGTTGAGAAGAAACCCCAGGGAGCCCCCTTACTCCATGAATGAAGGAAGAGGTCTCATTAGACACCAGATCTGCTCAAGTCTTGATCAGCTTTACTTGCCAGCCCCCAGAAGCGTGAGGCGGAGAAGGCAATGTCACCCTACTCCAGTACTCTTGCCTGGAAAATTCCATGGACAGAGGAGCCTGGTAGGCTACAGTCCATGGGGTCGCTAAGAGTCAGACATGACTGAGCAATTTCACTTTCACTTTTCACTTTCATGCATTGGAGAAGGAAATGGCAACCCACTCCAGTGTTCTTGCCTAGAGAATCTCAGGGATAGGGGAGCCTGGTGGGCTGCCGTCTATGGGGTCGCACAGAGTCAGATCTGACTGAAGCGACTTAGCAGCAGCAGCAGAGTGAGGAACAAATGTTGCTGAAGGCATAGAGTCTCTTGATGTTTTCTCAGGTGTGTAGGTTTTATCCCCACGGAGACAACACCTGTATTTGATTACAGCCCCAACAGCATCTAGACCAGTCATACCCTGTAGACTCTTGTTGTTTCGTATTTCAAGTTCGGGGTCAAAAGTTCTGATGAAGCTGCGATTATTTCTCATTTCTGTTACATGAAATGGATTAAGTTTTCCATTAGGGTGTTTTCCTCCCCAGATAAGGAAGAAGAAAGTCACAGGTTTTTTGGGACTTCCCTGGTAGTACAGTGGCTATAGGACTCCCTGCCCCTAGTGCAGGGGATCTGGGTTCCATCCCTGGTCAGGGAACTAGATCCCACATGCCACAGCCAAATTAAAAAGAAAAAAGGTAAATAAATATTTTTTAAAAGAAAGTCACAGGTTTTTCATCTCTCCAAGCCAAACAAGCCAAATTTAATTTTTTTTGGCATTCTCCTCTTCTCAGGGTTAATGGAGTCCTTGGCTTCCTACATCTTCCAGACCACTAAATGCTGCTGACATGTTCACTGTCTGAGTCTGGAAGTTTGGGAGCTCCAATAATTCTGAACTAATTTGATGACAAGGTGTTTAGTAAAGCCAGCCTCCAGGAACACCATGCACTTGTTCCCCTAGGGACCTCCACTGTCCCAGGGTCCTGTCTGGGAACCCCTGTTAGGGGGCCCCCAGTTAGGTACACCCACCACCCACCTGCAGGTCTAGGTAGACTCTGCTAGACAGCCCTCCAGGGCCTGTTTTAAAAATAGGGATATCCTCTGGATGTGCCTTCTCTGGTAGCTCAGCTGGTAAAGAATTCGCCTGCAATGCAGGAGACCAGGTTCAATCCTTGCGTTGGGAAGATCCCCTGGAGAATACCTACTCCAGTATTCTTGCCTGGAGAATCCCATGGACAGAGGAGACTGGTGGGCTACCATCCATGGGGTTGCAAAGAATCAGACACAACTCATAGGACTGAGCACACAGCACAATCCCCCACTTCAGTATTCTTGGGCTTCCCTGGTGGTTCAGCTGGTAAAGAATCTGCCAGCAATGTGGGAGACTGGGTTCAATCCCTGGGTTGGGAAGATCTCCTGGGGAAGGGAATAGCTACCCACTTCAGTATTTTGGCCTGGAGAATTCCATGGTGTTACAAAGAGCCAGACACGAGCAACTTTCACTTTCTGGATGTGCCAAGTGCTTCTTTAAATGGGTTTGAAGGAAGACAAAGTTCTAGGAGGAAAATATCTACATTTCATTTCTTTCACTGGATATTTAGTAAGCTTTTCAAATCAGGAAGCAAATGTTTTTCCTGACATAAAAATTTCTTGAAATTTCCTATTAAAAACCTCCTCTTCTGGGACTTTCCTGGTGGTCCAGTGGTCAAGAGTCTGTGCTTCCAGTGCAGAGGTGCAGGTTCAATGCCTGGCCATCTCTCTGGCTGGGATCTGCTGGCCCCGGCCCCCCACCTGCTATCGGTCCTCTCTTGTCTTTTCTCTCTGGCATCTACTGCCTCTTGAATCACTCTCATCTCTTTCCCCTTTCTGGTTACTCTCCATGCATGTAGACACCAGCCCTGATCCTGTGTGCAGCCACCTGTCCAGATTTCGAGTCTACACACACCACCCCTTCATTCATCTTTGCTGCATCAAACCTACCCTTGCTCTAGGCTTGGCCTCACCCAACACCCATCTCGTCAAGGTCACGGGTGTCTCGGTTACTCTTTGCGGTGGGAACTGGAGTCTTGTCTTGCGCTCTCTCGGTAGCATCGGCACAGTCGGGCTCTCCACTCCCAGCAACTCTTCCCGGAGCTCCCAGGACCCCACACTTTCCTGGTTTCCCTCCCACCTCTGTGGATCCTCCTTAATCCTCTCTGTTGGCATCTTCAGGATTAATCCTTTCCCCTTCTCTGAAAAAGCCTCTGAGAACTCCTTATTCAGGAATAATCCGTGCCCTGGACTGTAAGAGATTAGCCGCCTCCTACCACCACTGCAACATCACCATTTGTATGAAAAACAAGACAACTTCAGTGTCTGGGCCCCCAAATAATTCTGTGAATACCTAATGTCATGACAATGGGATTCCTTGTTGGGGATAGGTAGGCAAACTCTGGACAAACCTGTGGACGTTGTTCTTTGTATGACGTCCTCTCTCATGAAGTGAAAGGCAAAGCCTAGCTTTGCAATAACAGCAAATCTCAGACTTAAAAGAAACACCTGTCTTACCCAGATCATCCAGAAACTGGAGCCAGAAGCAAGGATTAAGTTGCTAAGCTTGTTTAAAGAGGTATAGGCCCAGAAGGGTGAGGTAAGACGCAGGGGAGATGACAGGCCGTGTGTGTGACAGCGCTTCAGACCCACCTGTCCACATGGGACTCTGGAGCGGCCACAAGGGGGTGGGGTGGGCAGGATGAGGAGTGGTGTTTGCCCGGCTTCCCCCAACCCAGTCTCGGTCCTCCCTGTTCAAGGCTCACTCCCAGGCCCTAGCTCCCCACACAGACGTCTGGCCACATAGAGTGGCTCCCATGTCATCTAGAGCTCTATCCGAGTCTGCAAGAGGAGGAGACTCGGCCTGGGAGGGACCCCAGCTGACCGGGAGGAAGGGGCAGTCGGGGTGCCTGACTAGAACATCCTGGACCTTCATTACTGCCTCCTCATGAGGCGCTTGTCCAAGCCGAAGTTTAGCACTTCCAGAATTAGCTCCTCCTTTCATCAGACATCTTGCCTTGAGCTGAAACCTGACTCCTGACAGCCAAGGTGGCCTTGCTGCCGCCCGTGCTGTCCTTTCCGAGTCCAAGCACTGCTCACGTGTCCCTCCCACAGCCCTGCGGGGTCAGAGGGCAGTCCCCAGGGCACAGAGAAGGAGCATGATGCTTACATAAACCTGCCGGCAGGGCTGAGTGTCCATGGCCATCGTGAGGTGAACTGGACGTGAGCCTGAGCTCGGGCTGAGCCAGGCGCTGGACAGTCACCTATCCTGCCCACTGGCCCTCAGTCCCCAAGTGGAGACACCAAGGCCCTGTTTCCACAACTGTCCTGGGAAGCCTCCTGGGTTACACAAGTTTCCCTGAGGTCACCTTGGTATCCTGCCATTTCCACCCTGGAGTGCAAGCAAGGGATGAACAAAGTCCTCTTGGTTTCGAGCTTAATGTGGTCTTTCTCCAAGTAACACACACATACACACAGACACACATAAACACATACACCTACATAACACACAAACACATACACAGACACACACACATAGACACACATATACCTACATCACACACACACACATATATACAAATACAAACACATACACACATATGTACGTACACATACACAAACTTCACCCCTAAAATCTTCCCCTATAGCATCTGGTATGGAACCTGATATGGGGAATTCAAGGGTGCACTTTGCAGCTTACTTTTCAGCATTTAGAAGTGTTTCTTGTCTTCTAGCAGAGTTATCAAGTGTTACTATATTGAATTCATTTACAACGCTTCTATTCTGTTTCCAGAAAACTCTAATTTCTCAAGGACTGTGTGAAAACTGATGCAAAGAACTGACTCATTTGAAAAGACCCTGATTCTGGGAAAGATTGAAGGCAGGAGGAGAAAGGGATGACAGAGGATGAGATGGTTGGATGACATCACTGAATCAATGGACAAGAGTTTGAGTAAAGTCCAGGAGTTGGTGATGGACAGGGAGGCCAGGCGTGCTGCAGTCCATGGGGTCACAAAGAGTCGGACACAACTGAGTGACTGAACTGAACTGTGTGAAAACTAACTGCCAAACCATGGAAAGAGAAAATTAATGTTAGGATACTATTTCTATTCTGCAGTTTTTATTTGAAAAGTTCTGCATTCTGCATGTCACAGTGTTCAGTGATGAAATCCCTGATGGGTGCAGGTATTAAGTCACTCAAGGTGGAAGCCTGGGGAAGCCTCTGTTGACAAGAGCAGCGTGAGCTCATTTTCTGGGCAGAACGTGTTGGGAATTTGTCGCAGGAGACCTGCCCATATGGAGGCATGCGATGTCACAATGCTCCTAGGGACGGCAGACTCAGAAAGTCCCCACTGAGCACACAGCACACTCCCAGGGGCTGGACTATGCGCTCAGCCCCAAGGGTGGGAGGCAGGGGATAACCTGTCCAAGCTGCTGGCCTAGCCGGGCAGGAATGAACTTCTGGTGCCTCCTGGCCAAGGCTCCAGCACACAGTGTCTGAAGGGCTTTGGCTCCCACGCCGGACCTTTGGCAGGGTGTTCCAGCACAGCTCAGGTCCCCTCCTCCCCCTGTGGCCTGCCACTCAGTCTCCTACTCAAAGATGTGTTTATTAGTAAGAATGACATTCCCAATCTCATTTAGGGCAAAAAGGGGAGTTGTGTCTGACTCTGCGACCCTATGGACTATAGCCCACCAGGCTCCTCTGTCCAGGGGATTCTCCAGGCAAGAACATTGGAGTGGCTTGCCAAGCCCTCCTCCAGGGGATCTTCCCCATCCACGGATCGAACCCAGGTCTCCCACGTTGCAGGCAGATTCTTTATGGTCTGAGCCACCAGGGAAACAAATAGGGAAGTGGCCCGCAAAACAAGGACAAAAGTTAATTTCTCAATGAACACATTCTGCAGGGTTTTAGTGACTGATCCTCCCACCCTGTTAAAGGTAGAATGCTTGATTCTGAGACCCTGGTGTCATATTGGGGGAGGAGGAGTGGGCAGGAGGGAGAAGAGCGGAGAAGACGGAAGGTAACCAGAATTGGATCTCAGAGCACACACCACAATGAAAAGAGGGTCTGAAACCCAGACCTGATTGAAGTCCCATTCACTCCGTTTCATCACTCTTGATGAAAGTAAAAGAGGAGAGTGAAAAAGTTGGCTTAAAGCTCAACATTCAGAAAACAAAGATCATGGCATCCGTTCCCATCACTCCATAGGAAATAGATGGAGAAACAGTGGAAACAGTGTTAGACTTTATTTTTTTGGGCTCCAAAATCACTACAGATGGTGGTTGCAGCCATGAAATTAAAAGATGCTTACTCCTTGGAAGAAAAGTTATGACCAACCTAGATAGCGTATTCAAAAGCTCTGCTTTGAATTACTTTGCTGACTAAGGTCTGTCTAGTCAAGGCTATGGTTTTTCCAGTAGTCATGTATGGATGTGAGAGTTGGACTGTGAAGAAGGCTGAGCGCCGAAGAACTGATGCTTCTGAACTGTGGTGTTGGAGAAGACTCTTGAGAATCCCTTGGACTGCAAGGAGATCCAACCAGTCCATTCTGAAGGAGATCAACCCTGGGATTTCTTTGGAAGGAATGATGCTAAAGCTGAAACTCCAGTACTTTGGCCACCTCATGCGAAGAGTTGACTCATTGGGAAGGACTCTGATGCTGGGAGGGATTGGGGGCAAGAGAAGAAGGAGACGACCGAGGATGAGATGGCTGGATGGCATCACTGACTTGATGGACGTGAGTCTGAGTGAACTCCGGGAGATGGTGATGGACAGGGGGGATTGGTGTGCTGCAATTCATGGGGTTGCAAAGAGTCGGACACGACTGAGCAACTGAGCTGAACTGAACTCACTCCGTTTAACCTTATCTGTGTTAATTTCCTGTTTTATTAAACAGTCACCTCCTCTTACCTAGTCTGGCTTTACCCCGCCCTGGTTAAAAAGTGGGCTTTACGTACCTGACAGTTGACATAAAGGAAAATTATTATTAACATATGTGAGCCTTGGCCAAAACTCACGTTGAGGTAGGGCTGGGTGTGTTGTCTGATCCACGATGCTGGTGTCTCAGGAAGTCAATGTTTTACTTGAGGTCTGCATGGAAATGAGGGGTGGGGCAGGGCTGTCTTCTGACCCACCAAGGGGCAAAACCTGGTAGCTATCTCTTCTGTCTCAGCCGGAACCTACCTCTGGAGGTGGGCAGACCCAAGGCCATCAATGTCCCAATGCGCTGATAGTGTAAACATTTAGCTTTAGGGTTCTTTAAAGGGGATTTGGCTTTTTCAATGAGCTAATTGAAATGGGAAAATGAAAACAAGAAGAATATAATTTACATTACCCACATAGTGTACAAAAATACTGCCCCCCTATGGAAATACTTTAAAGTCTTATCTCTGACTGATACATCCTACAGTCGATGCACACTAAGGAAAGAAACTAATAAACTAGTAATAAACAAGTAACCTTGGACACAGAGTCTGGGAGAAAGCTTTGAAGTTGTCTCTTAGCCAGTGCACTCAAGTAGAACATGAAAAGACATGTTAGGCTGCTACTTGGGTTGTTTCAGCAGCACTGAGAGGCCAGGAGCCATGTGGGGTGTGGTCTTTCCCACCAGTGTAACATTCACCAGGAGGAGGGACCAAAGATCCAGGGTGGCTGACAGGCAGGTGCTAACAGCTGCAGGGTCTTTGGAGCATTTTAGCCCTTTAACCAAATAAGTCTCCTGGGCAAAAGCCTCTCTTGCCCCCTAAAGAAGCCCTTTAAGAACCATCAGAGTGTTTCAACATCCACTTTGCTCTAAATCGCTCAGTCGTGTCAGACTGTAGCCCACCAGGCTTCTCTGTCCATGGGATTCTCCAGGCAAGAATACCAGAGTGGGTTGCCACTTCCTTTTCCAGGGGATCTTCCCAACTCAGAAATCGAACCCAGGTCTCCTGCACTGGAAGATGGATTCTTTGCCGCTGAGACTCCTGGGAAGCTCTTTAGCTTTAAATAGCAAGAAAAATTGGTGGAAAGCTTGTCAGAGACCTTAGTGGAAGAGAGCTAGAAACAGGGGAGCCCGGAGCTGTGTGTGGTAAGGATGTATGAACCCGTGTTGCTACCAGGCAGCGAGACAGGAATATCAGTGGTGATGCACTCACCGTAATCATCGCTAAGACTGGTCAGCACACTCCTGGTGCAGTGAGCTCCATGGACTCCCATCTGAACATGCTGTGTCTGAAGCTGCACCATAACGTGAAGCTTCTAGTGCTTTCAGACAGGCCTAGCAGGCACTGAAATGTGATTTATGCAAGGAGAAATCACCATCCAAACATGGGTGTTGTAATGTTGGATACCAAGTGCTTATTAATTTAAATGGTCTTTGGAAATTATTGGCAATAAAATGTTAATAACTTGTACAATATTAACATTGAATGCAATTAATTTGCTAATAAAATTAGTATCCTGAGTGACCGTACATGAAAGAGTGTAAAAATGTTGGTTTCAAAATATATTAATGGTGCTACATAACATTTTAAGATCACAAAAAATAAAACATGAGTTTGGAGAGAGGAGAAAGTATATGGTTAACGATTCTGAATGTAACTCAGTCTGCAAGCCACTGCACGTCGTGAGGACATTCTCTACGATGAACTGGATTTTCTGCCCTAGTGAGTTCTAGAAATAGCCTCTTCAATATCAAGAACAAGAACCAGGAGTGCTGGTTGCATAACTTCACCGAAGAGGTGAGAATGAAAGGAGAGTTTGGAGATGGAAAAAAAAGCCCCCAAGAGTGTGAATGACTGGTTCAAGTTCACGCAAGGGTCTTGAAAACAAGTCTTCAGACAGGTGCTGGGAACCTTTGGTGGTGCCAGCCTGGCTGCGATGACTTAAATCATTCCACTTGGAGACACAGCTGGGGAACCTCGCTCTCAGTGAGGAGCCAAAGCAAACAAGTGGCACAGAGTGAAGCAGGGCCCGATTTCTGGGACACCAGCTGAGTGTTTGTGTTCTGACTCCCATTAGAATATTTTCACTGGAATTTTTTAAACTTTTACTTCAACCATGTCCCACACCCAATATTTGCAAATTATATATCTGATGAGGGATTAATATCTAGAAAATATACAGAACTCAAACTCAACAACAACAGCAATAACAAAAACCCATCAACCTAATTTTTAAAGGGCAAAATTCTTGAGTAGACATCTCTCCCAAGAAGACACACAGGTGGCCAGTAAGCACAAAAAAAGATGCTCAGCAACACTAAGTAAATGAAAATCAAAGCCACAAGGAGAAATCACTTCTCATTAGGATGGCTCTCATGAAAAAATAAAGCAGAAAGTTGCAAGTATGGGCCAAGATGTGGAGAACCTGGAATGGTTGTGCATCAGTGGCAGGACTACAAAAAGATGAAGAAAAGTATAAACATGTATGCCAATTCCTTAGACAAAATTTTTTATTAATTAATTAAGTTTGGTGGTGCTGAGCCTTTGTTGCTGCAAGAGGGCTTTCTCTGGTTGTGGCGAGTGGAGGGCTGCTCTCCACGTTGTGGTGCACGGGCTTCTCATTGAGGTGGCTTCTCTTGTTGTGGAGCACAGGCTCTGGGGCTCTCAGGCTTCAGTAGCTGTGGTGCACAGGCACTGGTTGCCCCATGGCATGTGGGATCTCTCCTGATCAGGGGTTGAACCCGAGTCCCCTGCCTTGGCAGGCAGATTCCCATCCACCTGTGCTGCCAGGGAAGCCCCCATTAGGCAAAATTAAACACAGAATTACTATATGATCCAGCAATTCCACTTCTGAGAAAATACCCTAAAAGTATTGAAAGCAGGAACCCAGACATTAGTTAATATGCCTAGGTTCACAATAGCATTAATCACAGTGGCCAAGAGATGGAAGGCAACCTAACGATCATCACTGGATAAATGGGCGCACGAAAGGTAGTATGTACTTACAGTGGAACATCAGCCTTAGAAAGGAAGGGGGTTCTGAGACAAGCAACCACAGCTGAACCTTGAGAGCACTATGCTGAGTGAAGCGTCTGTCTCAGAAAGACAAATACTGTGTCTCACTTGTGTGAGATACGAAGAGGAGCCAAATTCATAGAGACAGAAAGTAAATAGTCGGGACCAGGGTCTGGGGAGGTGGAGTTAGCATTTCACAGGGACAGAGGTTCAGTTTGGGAATGTGAGAACGTTCTGGAGGTGATGGCGGGAATAGTTGTCCAACAGTGTAAAATATACTTAGTGCTACTGAACTGTACATTTAAACATGGTTAAAATGGTAAATTTTATGTATTAGTATTTTACCACAATTTAAAAATTCATACAAAGTAAAAAGAAAAAACCTAATACAATTCTCTTTTGAATATTATAATAAAAAATAGTGACCAGGAAAGAAAGAAAATGAGGTCTCATGCAATAATGAAAGGGGCTTCCCAGGTGACTCAGAGGGTAAAGAATCTGCCTGCAATGTAGGAGACACCGTTTGATCCCTGGGTCACCAAGATCCCTTGGAGGAGGGCATGGCTACCCACTCCAGTATTCTTGCCTGGAGTATCCCAAGGACAGAGGAGCTTGGCGGGCTACAGCCCGTGGGGTCACAAAAAGTCCAACACGACTGAAGTGACTGAGCGCACACACACACACACACACACACACACACACATGCAATATGAAAGATAACAATGAGTTCTAAAAACTTTTGACACTCACAATTATTAGAACAGAAGACTGTCAATTTCCTGGAAAAGAATTCCTTTAACTTTTAAAATACTTTAGCCATTTCAAAACATGGCTTTCTGCCACATTATTACAGATGCTGTGGGAGAAAGATTTCTTAGGTCCTATTCAGGGACCTGTTTGCTATGTCCAGACAGTTTTTCTGTTAAAAAAAGTCTTTCTTCTATTTAAACCAAATGTCTCCCATTGCAATTTAGTCTCATTTCTTCTTTTTTCAATCTCCAGAGGATTTGTTGTATTTAATTTGTTAGAGAGGATTCCATTTCCAGATTTTTAAACAATGTGGCAATTAAGCTGTCTTTCTGGAAGCAACCTGCATCTTAGGTTTTCAAAACGTTTCATTTCCTTCACAGAAACAGTGCCGTGGAGGAGCTGGATCCCTGAGACTGAAGCCTCCTTTACGAACGCCAGTCCATGGCAGCCACAGTGGTTTGGGTCAGTCCCTGCTGCTGCTGCTAAGTCGCTTCAGTTGTGTCCGACTCTGCGCGACCCCGTAGATGGCAGCCCACCAGGCTCCCCCAGCCCTGGGATTCTCCAGGCAAGAACACTGGAGTGGGTTACCATTTCCTTTTCCAATGCATGAAAGTGAAAAGTGAAAGTGAAGTCACTCAGTCATGTCTGACTCTTCACAACTCCACGGACTGCAGCCTACCAGGCTCCTCCGTCCATGGGATTTTCCAGGCAAGAGCGCTGGAGTGGGGTGCCATTGCCTTCTCCAGGGTCAGTCCCTATGATGTTACTAAAACAACAAGGACCATCTGCTCCCAGCCAGCATTCCATCCTGGTTAAGGAGCTGTGTTAAGGAATAGGTTTAGCTTTCTGTGACCAATCTATTCTGTAATCAGATAATTTTCTTTCTTGATGTACTATTTTTTTTAATTTTTTATTTATTTTAATTGGAGGCTAATTACTTTACAATATTGTGGTGGTTTTTGCCATACATTCACATGAATCAGTCATGGGTGTACATGTGTTCCCCGTCCTGAAACCCCCTCCCACCTCTCTCCCTATCCCATCCCTCAGGATCATCCCAGTGCACCAGCCTTGAGTACCCTGTCTCATGCATCAATCCTGGACTGGCGATCTATTTCACATTTATGATGATATATATGTTTCAGTGCTATTCTCCCAAATCATCCCACCCTCGCCTTCTCCCGCAGAGTCCAACAGTCTATTCTTTACACCTGTGTCTCTTTCACTGTCTTGCATACAGGGTGATGTACTATTTAATTAATGAATAAAACATTAAGAAGGGTAGAGTTTTCGGCCACAAAAAATAAAATAATGCCATTTTTAGCAACATGATGCATCTAAAAACTATCATACTAAATGAAGTCAGACAGGGAAACACAAATATCATGATGATATCACTTATATGTGGAACCTAAAATATGACACAAACAAACCTATCTATGAAACAGAAACAGATTCATAGACATAGAGGAAAGATTTGTGCTTGCCAAGGGGGAGGGGATGTGGGGCAGGGAAGCGCTGGGCATTCAGGATGAGCAGACAGAAACTTTTATATACAGAATGGATAAACAACAAGGTCCTACTCTATAGCACAGGGAACTATATTCAATACCTTATGACAAACCATGAGGAAACAGAGTATGAAAAAAAATATATATGTATGTGTGCATAACTGACTCACTTGGCTATATAGAAGAAATTAACAGCATTGTAGGTCAACTATACTTGAATAAAATAAATTTAAAAATAAAGAATGTTAGATAATGGCAAAAAAAAAAAATGGATTTCGTGGTTCCTTCACCTAACTCCTTCTACCAAATTTCATACACACACACACACACACACACAATAGAGGTTTGAAATTTAAAAATACATATTTTTTTATAAGTTTTCCTTTTGGAATTCTCAATTACAAAGTATTTCTAATAGAAGCTATTAATCTCATTGCAAGTAAAATAAACTACACCAATAAATCTGTATTTCTAGGATAGTTTCTACCTGGTTAAATATTTGCATAATCCAGGAACTGGAATAAATATTCAGTAGAGAACTGGAGGTCAAGCTTTTTCTGTTCTTATCTATTTCCTTATTCCCCCAAGAAATGACATGCTGCTAAAATTTACAGAAAGAAAAAGCAGAATGCAATCAGTACATTTTAAAGGTAACTTCATATTTTGATCCATGAATGAGAATACAAAATGTTTTACAAATATATTCTTAGCAAGGAGGCTGTTTTAATTTGTGGGTTATCAGCATTCATTTCTCTTAGTGTAAATCATTCATTTTCCCGTCTTTTTAAAACTTAATAAAAAGCGACTTAAGAAGGCAGAACTAATTAGGCAACATGTGTAACCACTGAACTTAGTGGCCAGAACTCCTGAGTGAAATCACCCACAGCCTGCAGGCGCTCACAGAGTCTGGCCCCTCCTGCTGTTTCATTTAACAGCACCCCTGTCACCCCCACTTGCTACCACCTCTGTGCAACTTCTCTCTCTCCTCAGATTATTTTATTTTTTATCTAATTCATATATATTTTAATATGAGTGATCTATGATGACCTTTCTTTTTTTCTTTATTGCTACTCCACACGTGGGATCTTAGTTTGCTGACCAGGGATCGAACCGGCTCGCCTTGCATTGGCAGCTCAGAGTCTTAATCACTCAGCTGCCAGGGAAGTCTCTCAGACTGTGTTAAAGAAGGGAGGGGTCACAACTTCTGTCTCCCACACAGTGTGATGCTGTGGTTGCTATGAGCCCCTGCCTTTCACACACACTTCTTACCATCTGTTATTTCCCTGAATTAATCCTTCTAACGAGGGAAGGATGGTCTCACCTTACTAAAACAAAAGAAACTGTAAAGGCTCTGTTAGGATGGAAGACAGAAAGATGATTTTCTTTTCTTTTTTACTAAAAAGGCATTTCTTTACTTTAGGAAAAAAAATATTTCAAGGAAATAAATATTGACTTTTTCATTAGTACATTCCTTCTTGTTTTCAAGGAGGGTGCTGGGCTATGACACATAATGACTTTGAGCATTTCGAAAAGGGCAGAGCTTTCACAATCCATCAACAGAACCCAAGTCCCTGTGTGTGTAACCACCTACTGGCCCATGGGCTTATCTGAAAAGGCATGACTTAGAAGGAATGTTGAAATTTAAAAGGCCATTGTCCTTGGTATAGACAACAGCTTCCTAGAATTCAACAGTCCTATTTCCTGTCATTTTCATCTTTGGGAAAGTCATGATTTCTGTGAGATGTGACATTTATTTATGGCACTTTTAAAAAGTGTTTCATATGAGCTATTTTCTAATAATTACATAAGGATAAAGTTAGAGGTTGAACCTCAGGTAAATTTACCCACAAACACACCCACATTTATCGATTCAAAAAAAGCGCAAAACACTCTTTCATGTACTCTTATATAACTTATGGCTGAAAACATTTATCTTAAAAGCATGATCCATCATGATTTTTTTTTCTTATTTTTGATTCAACAAGTTAAAACATCGTTGGACTGTCTTTCATGCTGATTGCAAAGCAATGAACAAAATCCCAATGTACAAATTTGTACCCATTGCATAGATCCAAATGACTAACGATTGGAATGCATGCACCTCAGTTGTTTGAAGCTTCTCAGTCAATTACAAAATAGATGAAGAATTCAGGACTCTAATGTGAAATTAAGGAGTAGGTGAGAAATGCTAAATAAAGGAATCTGCTCCTATTCAAAGAACATTTTGCACATTTTGTAAAAATGTGCTGCATTTTATAAAAATCTAGCATCACTGTTACTAAATTCTTTTTTCTCATCTCATCTAAAATGGCAAAGAATGAAAAACTTCAGGTACTTTATTCAATTAAACTGTGATATATTTTAAAAGTTCTGAGTTTGAAATTTAATAAGGGACGAGACCCTATTTCTCAAAACTCTGATCCTCAGACCACCTGCATCAGAGTTATCTGAGTTGTATTTTTCTCTTAAGGCCTTCAGCTGATTGGATAAGGCCAGCCTATCTTGTGGAGGGTACTCTGCTTTCCTCAAAGCCTACTGACTTAAATGTTCATCCCATCTTAAAAATACCTTCACAGCAACATCTAGACTGGTGGCCAAATATGTAGGAACAATGAGCCAGGCACTTGACATTTACAATTAACCATCACACAGTGGGAAAATAACATTGAATTGATACATGCTTTATCAATGTAGTAGTATTTCCCTTTTCAATAGAATGTTAGAGTTGGAAAGATGTTTAAAAATGAAGCATCTTCACATCAGAGATGCTCAGATCACAGCTGACAACTATCAGAATCACAAAGAGCTGTGTCCTTCAGTTATCTGCTGCTTCCCCAATGACAGACACAATCCTGGCACTCAAGGATGACTTAGTGACTTCCTAACACATACAGCACCACCACGTGTCAGGTGCTGTTTCTTCACAAGGATCATTAAATCCTCATGACTGTTTTGGGACATGGGTCCTCTCTGACCCCACTCTACAGATGAGGAAGCAAAGGCGTGGAGACACTGAGGACCACACCCAAGCTCAAGTTGCTGCAGGAAGCAGAGCCAACACTCACATCAGCCACTGTGACGCCTGCGTACATTTGCTGAACTGACTAATGTAGCAGTCCTGTGACCCTCAGAGTCTCAGAGGAGCACAGCTCCCTATGTTGTTCAGAGCCCCTCCTTTGGCCTCCTGCAAGGGAGGGAAGTGGTCCCAGCAAATACCAGCTCTTCCCCCAAATTCTCCCTCTTGCCTGTTCAATCCCACCCAGAATTCCTCAGCATCCTTCACGCTGCCTGGGGTGGGTGACTTGTTAGTGTTGGGAGAACTCACTTCACAGCATCAGGTCAGTCCTTGGGGAAATGTTCTAGCACCGCTTTTAGGATCTGACTGTCCTTGACGTGTGTTTTATAGTTTACTATTTTGAGTTCTCTGCAAAACCCAGATAATAGTGAAAGTTGTATGGATTAATATCATGGTGTCTTAGCAAGGCTTACAAGACCCGTGGTTCAGTGTTAAATTGAAAGTTCTGTGAAAAAGACATTATTTCATCTTATTCATTTAATTCTGTCTGCAAAATGTGAAATACTTCTTTTCTACTTATTTCTTCCCAAGTTAATTAGGGTCCCAGAGTCAACTCCTATTTATAGAGGTGTTTTCTCGGACCAGAGTAGACACCCAGGGATCGCAGAATGAGATCCTAAAGGGTTTTTGATGAACCTTGATTGCAGAGGTAACTCACATGTGTCAACTGAAAGAAAAATGCTCAACATAAGAGCTGTGAGATGTTTTATTCAAGGTCTTATTGAGAACTGTGGGCTTCCTTGGTGGCTCAGATGTTAAAGAATCTGCCTGCAGTGCAGGAGCCCTGGGTCTGACCCCTGGGTTGGCAAGATCCCCTGGAGAAGGGAATGTCACCCCATTCCAGTGTTCTTGCCTGGAGAATCCCATGGACAGAGGAGCCTGGTGGCCTACAGTTGATGAGGTCACAAAGAGTCAGACACAATCGAGCAACTAATATGCACACACACATTGGAGAACTGTAGCCTGGGAGGCAACCTCTAGGGAGCTCTGAGAAGTTGTTCCAAAGAGTGGGAGTGGGAGCAGGAGTGAGAGGTGACTTTATTCATCCTTTCGGCTGGGGAATACATGCAGGCAAGTCTACATCTCAGTAAAAGGTTACTGGCAGTCACAAAGTTATCTTAAGTTAATCATTTTAGTTCTTTTCTCTGATGGGAAGATGCAAAACTCTGGGTTCATCATCATTCTTCCTGAGACACACATCTTACTTTCTAGTGGCCTGTTTTTCTCACACTATCGCCTTAAGCCCCTCTGGCTGAAGCAGAGGACACAGGCCTGCAGGGCGTCAGTCCCAGCACAGGCTGGGTGGTAAGCCAGGTCTCCAAGCTCCATTTAAACCAGGCTTGCTTAGAACTTGGATTAAGACCCCAAGACAGTACAAGTGCCATCTCAAGAAGACACGCAAAGGCCCTCTCCAATACCTTGCCATGGGCCCCAGGTGGGCAAGTCCTCGTTTTCAGACAGAAGGAAGGTGAAGTGCAGGGGCTCCATTCTGGGATAAGGGGAAGGTGGATTTGAGATATTCGAGGTGAACTGATTGCTCAAACAGCCTCTGACCGAGTCCTGGTACACTTGTTTCCTGTGTTTCGGGAGAAGAGATTCTGTGGGCTACATTCCTTTGGAGGAAATTACAGAAAAGTGTTAAGTAGTTAAACAATAAAACAAAACAACAGGATCTCTCAGTTCTTGCAGCCACAGATGTACTGGCACAAAGAAGGGCATATGGTCGGCCGTGGGACACAGTTTCCACTGAATGATGCTGTGAGCTTGTTAGAAATGCAAACCCACGAGGCCCATTGAGATCTTCTAAATCAGAATCCCCAGGGATGGAGCCTGCCAAGCTTCAGCTTGTGCTGCTGGAAAACATAACTTGTTTTGCACCAGGAGGCAGGAGAGTGGATGGTGGTGAACACCAGCCACCCTCACTGAGCCAGCCTGCTGCAGGCACTGCCCGGCTTCCAGACACAGAAAGATAGAAGGCCAAACAAGTGCCTGTGTGCACAGAGCTCACCTTCTACAGCCATTTCCCAGGAGGCGCTAGTAGTAAAGAACCCCCCTGCCAAGACCCTCTGGCAAGACATCCCTATCCCAGTATTAATGCCTGGAAAATCCCACTGATAGAGGAGCCCAGTGGACTGTGGTCTATAGGGTTGAAAAGAGTCAGCCATGACTAAGTGACTTAGCACACATGCACGCACCTTCCAGAAGGGTGAACTTCATAAATGCATAAACAGCTCAATTTCCCATGGGGATGAGAGCTACAGTGAGAATAAAACAGAGTCATAGGGTAGAGAGTGACTAGCAAAGGCCTCGAGGGAACCCAGCCCTGAGAAATGGACATTAGGATGAGAAATAAGAGATGGCAAATGAGACAGTAAACTGTAAGCTGCACAGAGTGTGTTATGCTCTGTGTGTCCACAATAATTATGATTATTAAGATTCGGGGAAGCAGATACACATAATTAGTAGAAGACTTTCTGGATCATGTAAAACCTGAATCAGGTATTTTGCCTGCCCTGCAAGACATTCTTAGAGATTAAAGGAATTTATTCATAGAAATTGAAACCTGGAGTGACTGGAGGTCCAAACGCCTGAGAACAGCTTAAGTCACCCCTGGAGGGTGGAATAAAACCAGGAAGCAGGTCCACTGGACCAATAAAACCAGGAAGCAGGTCCACTGGACCCACAGAACAGGACCAGGAAATCCTGCAACAGACTGACCCAGCTGACTAAAGCTCTCCACAATTCTAAATAAAGAGATATTCAAAGCTCATTTAGAAGAGCCAATTCAAGCCTGTTAATCTATGGTATGCAAAATTTGTGGCAAGAAATTATGCATGCTTGAACTGTAAACTACACAATCCTCATTCTCTAGTCATTCTTCTCATCAAGTCCTTTTTTGAGTCTATGTTTATAAAGTCCCAGGTGGAAGAACGCTTCTAATTTCACTATCATTATAATCGTATTACAAATATTAGAAAACGATAACAACCTTGAGAGGTCACAGAGGTTGTAAACTGGGAAGGGAAGAGGTGAAGGGTCAGTGGAAGGGAGTACGAGGCTGCAACAGGAGGCGAGGGCTGACACAGATGGTCCTAAAGACGGGAATGGTAGTAGGAGACATAAGTGCAAAAGAGTAAGCACAAGGGAGCAGCAGCAGTGAGGTAAGTGAACCGTCTCCACATCTGCTGTCGCAAGAGGAGAACAGTGTCTGCATATGAGCATCAACAGCAGTTAACGTGTGATTTCAGAAAAAGAAATGCGTGTCCTAAGCATTTTTAAAGGAGTGGTGAGGAGAGTGGGTCAGGGATAAGGAAGGATGAGTGGAGGAACTGTCGATGGTTTCAGTTCTATAGCAAGATTTGGCTTTTATTCACCATGATACACATGACTTTGATACAATTGAAAAATGCAAATTATAAAAGCCTTTCCAGGGACCGTTATAGATGAATCCCTGGGTGAGTAGGATCTGATGATGAACTTCAGGGCGGCTGCCATGCTCGGATGCTCACAGCGAATGAGGCGCAGTTCCGGGTTCTTTGTGTCCTCACATGGCAGGCAGGAGGGCTGAGGGAGCTCTGGGCTTCCCTGATGGCTCAGATGGTGAAGAATCTGCCTGCAATGTGGGAGACCATTTTGATCCCTGGGTCGGGAAGATCCCTTGGAGAAGGAAATGGCAACCCACTCCAGTATTCTTGCCTGGGAAATTCCATGGATAGAGGAGCCTGGCAGGCTACAGTCCATGGGGTCACAAAGAGTTGACCATGACTGTCTAACACTTTCACTTCTTCATTAGCTAAGTTAGGGTCAATACATATATATTTATGCTGGGTGCATTTCTGTTTCATGACTTTTATTGTTCTGTTCTCAGACTGAATGGATCTTGAGTCATATTTTCAATTTTTTTTTTCTTGTCTGCTGCCGATTCTTTTACCGGTTCAGTGGCAAACAAAACTTTAAACCCTCTTATCTTGCCTCTGAGAACTGGGCCTGGGGTCCTCAGAAGGGTAGCTGTTACTAGAATTGTGTTTTAGCAGGAAGGAAGTGGCTTCCCATTTGAAAGCACATTTCTCAGCCTCATAACGCAGCAGTAAACAGGATTCCTGGGCTTCTGGCTTGAATATCTAGCAGAGAGACTTTTCACACTCTTATTCTGCTCTTTTCTTCTTGGAAAATTACTGCCCCTCGCCCACAACCTTTGCCAGTAGCTTGAGCCGTGAGAGTAATTCTGGCCAGCAAGTTGGATTATTCATCTGCTGGCATGAGTTAGCTGAAGAGCTCTCTTTCCCCATGGTAAGGGCCGTGCAGAGCACATGTTGATATGGTGGGGTCTGGAGTGCTGAGCCAGCCCACTGAGGACAGAGACCTAGAGGTCACCTGATAGACTTGGGTTCTGGGAGCCAGTGCAGTGTTGTGTTGTAAGAGCGGCCCAGTCTTCCCTGGGCAGCTTGAGAGTAGTAGAGAGGGTTTTGTCAGGGAGCCACGCAGTGTCTCCTCCAAATCTGCACACTTGACCCTGAAAGCGTTCTCTACTAATAACCATGATGGGAGGACAGTCGTCACCTGGGATGGCCACAAGCAGACCAGGATGTATGGTCATCTTCAGTCTGTGGCCTGAGAATGTCTGACAACCAGACAGCTGCTCAGTAACATTCTCCAGTGGTATGCTGGAATGCAGTTCAAACCGCAGCAGATTGTGCAATTTTAGAGCCTAAGTTAAAACAAATATTCTTTCCTAGTCAAGTGAGTTTTAGGTGTGAGCTCATAATCTCTGGAAATACTGAGAAATTTCAATTTGAACTACACTTTCAGATCTCCTGTGTCCATAAAGGGTCTTCCTCGGTGGCTCATCGGTAAAGAATCTGCCTGCAACGCAGAAGCCATAGGAAATGAGGGTTTGATTCCTGGTTAGGGAAGATCCCCTGGAGGAGGGCATGGCAACCCACTCCAGTATTCTTGCCTGGAGAATCCCATGAATAGAGGACCTAGCAGGCTACAGTCCATGGGGTCGCAAAGAGTCGAACACAACTGAAGCAACTTAGCATGCATGCACACGTCCATATACATGAAACATTCTGGGTTCTTGGTGAGGTCAAATTCTTGAGGTGGCTCTCCTGATCGGAGGCCGTCATCTCACAGTGCTTACTGCTAAGATGCCCGTTGTCTCCACTAGTGTGGACCCTTCAGTCCTGGAGGTTCTACTGAGTCCATTCTACCCTACAGGCATCAAAAAACATAGTGAAGCTGGAAACGTCAAGTGTAAAAGACCAGCCTCTGTAGCTATACTGTGCATCCATTTCCTCCGAGGTCTTGTCCCCTGCTTGGTAAAAAAGCTTTTGTTTGTTTTGCTGCTCACTGGACCCAGGTCATCTGTTTCATTCCCATCTGGGGAAGCCTTGGGGCCTAACTGTTATGCAAACAAAGTCATCCTTCTGCCCTGCCAACAACTTCATCTCTTCAACAAAGTGAGGAGCCATGTGACTTGGGTACCTGCTTAAACAGATCAAGGGAAAAGGAAAAGGTGCAGAATAAAAATATAAACCAGTATCAGAGATGTATTTCATCTTTCAGCCATTTAAGCAGAAATTGAAGGAAGCTCAGAAAACAGAAAGCCCTCCTCCTGTAACCTTCTGTTGGGGCTTACTACTGAGGTTGAAGTCCTCTGTGATTAGAACTCTGTTAGTTAATTCCTTTGTAAGGATTCTAGTTTTCTTTTCAACAGTTGTCTTGGTAAATATACTCCTGGAAGGAAACCAAGTTGATTTTTGTATGTGAAGCATCTCGATGTGAATCCCTTTATAGTAAGTTTTTTCAAACACAGTGCTAGTTCTGGGGCCAACAGGACATATCAATGAGAAGCAGAGGGAATAGCAGGTTAAAAGATCACACAGTGGGGGAAAGTGTGGACAAGACCAGGGAGGCGGACACTCTGGGTCCTCCCAGTCTCAGGCAGTGTGAGGGACCAGGTGGAGGAGAAGAGCTGAGGTGCTGCCTGTGTTATGTCCTGGTTTATGTCTCTCCTGGCAGGGGGCAGTGGGAGCCATGTGATCCAAGCACCTGTGCTTTTGGACTGCCTCCGTCACCTAACCATGACCTTCAGATTGGGCTACATTGAATACTCGTCCAGAGTGTTTGGGGTGGACCAGACTCTGTAAATATCTCCTGGAAAAAGCATAGAGTTTAAATCACGTTCTGATTTATCTAGCATTTTTGCTAAATGGAATGGTGCTGATGATTATTTAGACCCAGGCTTTGTTTAAGGACTTTTCACTTAAATTCTCTGTTCTGTCCTAATAATGGATTTGTTGACACAACCCATATTTTCAGTATTATTTTTAGAAAACTATTCCATTTAATGAGATTTTTAAAAACACTCTGTTCGAAGGCCAGTTGGTTCTAGTCAATTCCTCCTAATTACTGTGTTCAAGATTATCAACCTATTTAGAGCAGGAAGAATCTATAAATACTAGTTACCACTTCAGTGCCTAGACTATTCATTGCTATGGTTCAGTTTTGGTCAATAAAGACAGGCTTATTGACCAGGGAATTTATCCTTTTCTTTTCAGAATTCAGATGCCAAGGCACACACACACACACACACACACACAGTCTGTTTATACTGTGACTCACTGAGGCAAACTCTCAGATGGATAACAAACTCTCACAGCAAGAGTGACACACAGTAGACCTTTTAGCTCTGATGGAAGGCTCTGGGGTCAAGGGCACATAAAGAAAATGAACTTGGCTCTTTGTTGCTGCGAGAATCTAATGACACCAAATCCAGCTGCAGTTTACCTGCCAGATTTAGTCCCCCTTACCCCTTTGTACCCTACGTTCAGATGAGATAATCTCTGCTCTTTAGAAGCACACTATGAACAACCTGTTAATATTTCAGTGTTAGACTCTGTTACCCTTTGTTCTAAAATAACCATTCTAATTACCTTTGCAATACAAAATTCTCTTAATTTTGGACCTTTTTTTTGTTTTAAACGTTATTATGGGGCTTTTGGCTGATGTTGTTTTTAACTTTTCTTGGCTGTACAGCTTCTGGGATCTTAGTTTCCTGACCAGGGATTGAACCAGTGCCCTCTGCAGTGGAAGCATGAAGTCTTAGCCAGGGAGATTACTGTCTGAGCCACCAGGGAAGCCCTAATTGGCTGTACTTCAGTGCAAAATAAAAAGTTCAATGAAAAAAGGATGAGGGTTAGATTTCTCTTCTCTTAATGTTTAGTGAGGTCTAAAAATGGAACAACTTCCTGTTTCTATTTATTAGTGCCTGACTGCCCACAGTAGAAAAGATGGTGAAAACTTGTCTCCTTGGAGAAAGGAGAGGAAAGAGAGCTGAAAGTTTTCATGGAAACAGAGTATCTAAAATGCTATTTTTGTCAACAAAAATATCTTCACTATATTATGTTAGTAACTTAAAATATATAAACCTACAATATAAAGTTAGCTTATTATGGCAATTTCTTCCCTAAACTTCTTAACCACATAATGATACTTGAGTTCCAGAAAGCAGCCTGTTTTGCAAATTTTGAAACTAAGATAAAATGTAAGTATTTGTCATAAGGAAATGATTCTAACTTCTGTACTTTAAGTTACTAGAGAGGGGCAAAATCTGATATGCGGAGGGAAGACAGGTTCCAAGGAAAGTGAAAAAGGAGCCTAAGATAACTATACAGTCACTAAATAATTATCAACTGTTTAAGATAAAGCAATTTATGTCATCACTTCAAAATAGTCATTTCATCTATTTAAGTGTATATGGTAATAAACTATTTTATTCATCAACATCTTAGATCCACGACATAAAAACATATGAGCATAAATACAGCAATCTCTCAAGTGATTTTAGAAATGAAATTTGCTCCTTAACTTGGCTGGCACTTGTCCTTTTTTTCTTATTCTTATTTTTACTGAATCTATCGATTTACTTGGTAATAAGTGGATACTACACATCACTGGCCAACTTAATATTACATAGTATACAACTGGAGTGGTAGGCATATGCAACAAGATAAGTTATCCTAAGACTTATCAATTTAGGTGGTCAAGGGGCTAGCTGCATAGCTTTCTTTGAATATAAAGACTTCCAAACCAATGGAAAAGAGAAACAGTGTTGATGTAGGAATCAGTAGTCCATTATCAGATAAGTTATTTTCAAGTAAATTCCTGAAAATGTGACCAAGGAGGCCTAAAACAATCATTTAAATGTCTTTGGCATTTTTATGTATTGTCAGATAGAATGAAAGCCATCTACATATAAAAGCAATGTAACAGACACATGTTATGGCTTAATATGAGATTAAATTTCTAATTAAAATTCATTTTTATTTGGATAGTCTTCACCAACAGGTTTCATTCTCAATATTAAATAGAGCAGAAATTTTGGAAGTGACTTTGGGAGAGTATTTTCTTTCTTTTTTTTTTTTGAGTATTTTCTTTTTAATTGCACATACAATTCCTTTATTACTTTGATTTCAATGGTTACTGAATTTGAGAAGCTAAAACCAACTTTTCTGCTTTTTAAGTATTTTGCTATAAATACTTCGGTGGAGGCAGGTGGGTGGACAGAGCAAGGTATATGTTTTTACATTTGTTGTTTGGTCTCAAAAGAATTAAATTCCTTACTGTTCCAGGCTGTTTTTTTTTTTTAAACACTCTCATCATAAAGTAACTTTACATAAACTTTGTCATAGTTTAAAAAAAAAAAAAAAAACCACAGTAAGACGTTTCGGAAAATACAGACTAGCTTTGAAATGCTGGGAAACTAATGGAGTCTGAAGATCAGCCTGGCATTCTAGGTGGATAGTTCGGAGGGAAAAATAAAAGATAAAGAACAGTCACTAAAGGTTGAGGCCCCCAGAAGCAGCAGGGTGCATGATTCTGGGTGACTTTCCCGTTTGGAAAGGATTGTGGGAGAAGTCTTTCCCTTCACACCCTCAGTCACGAATAGTATCTTTGAATGTGAACAAGATCAACAAAACATCAGATCATGGGTCAAAGGATTGAGAAAGCCTCATGAAGAAACCCTTGAGAAGGTCCGTGAACAGTAGGTACAATTTCCTTAGCCATGTGATTTACAAACATTAGGAATACCAGGAATGGAGAGTTTTCACCAAAGCAAGTCTATTTCCACCCAGTTTCATATGTATGAATTATATGTAACATAGGGAGGAAAAAGTACTGAAAAAGTGTATTTTCAAGCTTTCAGCATTGACCAGAATTGCCCAGAGGACTTGTTAGCTTGGGATGGGGCCCCTTGAATTTGCACTTCTGGAAAGTGCCCTTAAGATTTGATGTCTCTGGGCCCAGACCACATTTTGGGAACCACTAATTTACACAGTCTATTTCACTTTTCTACTAGAGGATAGCCACCTAGATAGATTGTCATAGAGAAATCCTTAATTTTGACTATGATGTTTCTTACGATGTGGAGTTAGTCATGGTGGGACACAACACTAAGGAGATGCCTTGTAGTAAGTGTTGATGGCTGTAAAGATTGTCACCAAGTTCAGAGTTGCCCTTTTACCTGTCAGCTCTGAGGCTGTGTTATAGTTCCTCAATTTGTAAATTATATAGATATCATTTCTCAGGAATGTAGTTAGATGCTTTGTTCACATTTAAATTTAGTTCTACTCTAGAAAATATTGCCATCTTCCCAACAAACTAAATTCATGTTCCTTAAAATCAGTATGGAAATGCCACTGTGCTGCCCTTGTTTTCCAGAGAAAAATAAGTACAATGAAACTAATTCTCTTTTATTAGAGAGGAAGTATTTATTTTTATTGTTTTTTTGGGGGGGATAGGGAGAAGGCGATGGACTTGTAACTGTACTGAAAATAGTACAAGGAAATAAAATTGCAGAACAAAACATTTCCATATTTAGTAGGATTTAGTTCTGGATTTTCCCCAGATATTGCAGGTCAAATGAAAGATAGAAGGAAATTCTTCCAGGCTTCAGACCAGACTTGGCACTCATTATAAATCATAACCAAGGCCCGTTATGCAACAGAAGTGTTTGCAAATGACTAGATGATTTAATCTGGGCAACCCACAAAGACCTCCAATCCCCAGGTTGAAGAAAACAGGCAACACCTCTTGTCAAGACTTTGGGAAATGTGAACTTCTAGGATGGTTACAGTAGTTTGTATTCTGAATTTGATTTCGTTTAATAAGCATTTGTTGAATGCTTTGCCAAGTACAAATTGGCACTTGCCATCTATCTACCTCTACCTCTACAACGATTAAATCATGAGCCCTTGCAGCTGCTGACCTTCAACATCCCCTGAAAGGAGTTCAGGGTGGAGATCAGGAATGAGGAAACCTGTGCTCTGGGAAGAACCCGTAGAACTGGTCTTCAATCAAATATTTTCAGAAGATTTTATGAGCCCAATTCCTGTATCTCCCCATAGCTAGAAAAGTCTAAAAGCATCATTGATGACATCTGCTTCTTGTGATTAGCAGCAAGTCTGCCAAAATGCATATGTATCCCACCTTCACTAAAATTATATGCAACACAAACCTTCACCCCTACCACTTTGGAGTAGTTCTTCAGTGCTACCTGAAATGCTGTCTCCTGGGCTATAGCTCTCATTTCCCTGAATAAAACTTAACTCACAATGCTCACGTGGTGCTTCCCCCCGCGCCCCGCCCCCCCACCGCCCCGTCAGCCGTCAACGGCCTCATGTGTGCAAATTAAGAGATTTTTGGATATCACAAGGCTCCTGGCAACCCAGGGTTCTGTATTCGCAGTGTATTCACTCTGGTTATTTTGTGCTTAAAGTTAAAACTGAAGCAACCTGGTGTGAAGAATTAATTTACGAAGGCAAGGGAACAAGGGTTACTTTCCTGTTTCCAGGGCCAGACCTGCTGCAACTACAATACAAGTCAAGAACTCTAGGAATAAACTGTCTTGTGGGAATCTAGATTAGTAAAGTCCAAATAAATTTCTAAATAATTCCAGACTTTGGAATAGTTTAAAATACTATTAGCCATTCAACAAACGCAGAGTATCAGTCTTGCAGGAGACCCTGCACTGGGCGCTGGAGAGAACGAAGTGGGCCTGGGCACAGACTTTGGGGATCACACACCAGTAGGAACGCACACTCACCAGAAGGAAATCATTCACGAAAAGTGCTAACTGGAAGGCATACTCAGACATGGTTTGAAGGTGGAGAACCCTAGGAAGACCCTGAGCTGTCCCCTGATCTGCTGTCTGCTGTCGAACACCTCACCCACAAGAACAGCACTGGGTCCTGTTTGATAATCCGTACTTACTAGCAGTCTTGTTACAAATGACCTGTGGTCAGCTTTCAAGCAATTGCGGAAGAAGAGAAAAAAAGAGGTCAATTACTCTGAGAAATTCCTATAATAGACTGCAGAAAGTAAACGCAGAAAGTAAACACAGAAAACAATGGAAAAATCTGAGAAAATGCTGTGGCAGGTGTTTCAGCAGTTTTCCTAACTTGACCATTTTTAGTTATCTAGCTCATGGTAGGAGATTTTCGGGTGCTGAAATTCCTGCTTGGTATGGCAGAAAGCGAACCTTCCGAGACTGTTACGTAGGCCCGTCACAGCTGGGACCTGGGGCCGGGCGCCGCAGATGGAGCGATCCTGCAGGAGACCCGGGAGGGCGGCCGCCGGGCCTGCATTCCTGCTCCGTCCGCTGCAAATATAGCAAACGGGACAGCAAGTGCTCTGCTCGCCTGCGCTCTCGCAGGTTCTCCGCCAACAGCACCTGACTTAAACGCTTCCGTACACGGTCAGCGAGGCATCCCGGGCGCCCCAACTAGCTGCTCACCGGGAGGCTCACAGCGGAGGCGGCCCGCGGACATGCTCCGCACGTTCGTAAGGCCCGCAGCCGCGGACACAGCCCTTCCGCCGGGCAGCCCTCGATCCTGCCTCCGCTCCCGGCGCCGCCCACCCTGACTGACGTACAGGCGCCCACACAGCGGCGGGCACCGGAGAGCAGCTGCAGATAGCGCCCGGGTCTCGGTTCGGGGACCTGCCAGAGAGCGCGGGGCAGCAGCTGCAACACGGAAGCCGCTTTCTCGGGCTTCCTTTTTCTGACGCCGCATCCCGGGACCCTCGAGACCTCGCGTGGTTTGCGCCTGGGGGCGGGGCGACCCGAGGGGCGGTGCCGGATGGAGCGTCCCCGGGCCTTGTTGACATCGGCGTCCTCTCGCCCGCCGCCGTCCGCGCATGCCCGGTCGCCGCCGGCTCCGAGGCCGCGGCGCTCGGGCTTCCCCCACCTGCGTCCCAGCCCCGCCCCTCCCCCCGGCGGCGGCGGCGGCGGCAGCGGCTGCGGCGGACGTGTTGTTTTGGCGGCGGCGCTGGCTGCTGAGGAGCCAACCGAGACCCAGCGCCTCACTAGCACCGGCTGCGGCGGGCCCACCGACCGCGTCGCCACAGGTAAGGCCTCCGTCGAAGGCTGAGGGCGGGGGCGGGGCCCCAGGGTCCGGTCCGAGGGGCGGGATGGGGAGATGGAGGCTGCAGGGGTGAGTCCCGGAGGGTGGTCTCTTGCCCGGAGGCTGAGGGGCGTGAGGGAGGTTGGGGGTCGGGTGGGTCAGGGCCCGGGAGTCGAGAAGGGGAATCTGGGGTCTGTGTCGGGGTTCTGGGCCAGGCGGCTGAGGTCGAGGTGGGGCTAAGGTCGAGGGGCAGCTGAGGCCGGGGGTCCAAGGAATCGGAAGGGTCGTGGGGGCTGGGGCCGGGGGTCGGGTCCGAGCAGCTAAGGTGGTCGAGGGAGCCGGCGGGTGGAGGGAGACTGGGGTCCGGGGGTCTAAGGAGTCGGAAGGATCGCGGGGGCCAGGGCGCGGGGCCGGGCTGGCGAGGGGTGTCGAGGGGGCCGGAGGTCTAAGCAGTCGGAAGGGTCTCGGGGGCCGGGGTTGGGGGCCGGGGGTCGGGGCCTGGCGGCTGAAGAGGTCGAGGGGACCGGGGGGGTGGAGGGAGACTGGGGCCCCGGGTTCTAAGGAGTCGGAAGGGTTGCGGGGGCCGGGGGTCGGTGCTGGGCTGCAGAGGGACGTCGAGGGGGCCCAGGGTCTAGGGAGTGGGGAGGGTCGCGGGGGCCGGGGTCGCGCCCGCCGCTGGGCAGTTCCCCGCCCCCGAGACTTTGTTGTTGTCTTGGAGGAGGCGGATCTGCCCGCTGGGGCCGGAGCGGAGGGGAGGGGGTGTTGGGGCTGGAGCGGCGCAGCCTGTTCCCACTTTCGGTTTTGGGGTTGGGCGGTTACTCGTGTGAAGTGCGGGCTGGTCCCTAGGGGGTTTCCAGCGCCCGCGTGGAGGGGACCCAGGAACGGGGCAGCAAGGAGGGGAGGATTGTACGAGTCCGCGGCCATCCCCCACCCCAATACTATGCTTTCATCTGTCTTCTTTAACATTTAGAGAACCTATGTTTTTTATGTTACTTATTAGAATCATTTGGTTATGGAGGAGGTACAGTTTGTGCCAAAGTTTTTTTTCCTAGTTTTTAATTTACCTTTATTACTAAAGTATTACATGCTCTTTGAAGAAAAAAATTTAGCAGCCTAACCATACAGAAGTCTCCTCCTTCCCCTCACCCCCCTCACTCTCACCCATTTCCCCTCCCTCCCTTAATACCCAGAGTGTAATCAGTCTTAAAGTGTGGTGTTTTGCTTTTAAGGATTTTTCATTGCATATTAAACTTATTGTAAATCGACTATACTTCAAGCAGATAAAAACAAAAAACAAAATGGGATCATACATAGCACATAGTTTTTATTGGTCAACAATATCATGATTATTTCCTTTTTTTTTACATACCTCATTCTTTCAATAAACTACAGAGCTATATATGTACATTTAACCGCTGTTACTGTTATTATTTCTATAATCTTAGCTTTTATTTAGCTTTTAATAAAGTCTACAAAGTGATACTTTGAAACATAATAAAACTTTAAGAATGTCTGAGGCCAGTTGAGGATACTTACATATTAGAAAATTGAGTAATATGTTTACATAGAACTGAATGGCAGCTTGCAGGAAGCTTGGATGACTTCACAAAGCAGGTTACTGAAATAGTTTCTTTTTGGTTTTTTTAAGTGTACTTTTCAGAGTAAACTTAAATTCCATAGGGCTAGTTGAAAGCAAATTCTGTCACTCAAAGGAAAACTGGACTGTGTATGAGGAGGAGGTAGGATAGAAGGCCAGCGGCCCACAGGCTCCTGTTTCAGGCTGGTAGGAGGTAAGCTCTTAAGTGGAAGGGTGACCCTAGTTGCTTACCATTCAGTAAGATAGAAAGCTAGGAAGTTGCTATTAAGTTTTATAGTTCTGTGTGCAGACGCTGGAGGCTTTGGTGATTTAATCACTGCCCTGTGCTTATTGAAAATGTATAGCATGTTCATCTTGCCTTCCAGGGAGGATGACTTAGTAAGGGATTCACATGGAACCACTTGATTCTCAGCATATGTAGACTGCGATCTTAGGCCCAGCTGTGTAGCATTTTATTATTTGGGAAACTGTGTTCAGAAGGAATCAGAAACATCCATGGCATTTTTAGTTATCGTGGCTGGTAATAAAAGCACTCTTTCATATATTTCTCACAGCCTAGGTGGCATGCTGTCCATTCTATGGATTTTTAAACAGAGGCTCTGAAAGTCAACTGCTCAAAACCCTGTTACCTTTTTACTGGTAGTGGCTAAATTAGACTTGGGCATGCTTCATGCTCCACACATGCTGCCAAGAGCATGTGGTTTGCTTTGCCGTGCTACCCCCCATTAGTGAAAATTACCTCACAAAATCACTGATCTCAGAGTTTCCTTCTCCTTTTTGGCTTGGAAATGTTACTTAAGAGTAGAGACATGAATATAATTGTGTGCATTGAAAATTAATCTAAAGGATAGTTAGTGTGAATCTCTAGTGATATCTTTTTAGATGAGGTTTCTGATGGTGTGTTATTAAAATATTGAATACCTTGGAGTGATGCCGTTAAGCGGGAAGATGGGGATTGTGTTACTTTAGTCTTTGGTTACTGCACTAGATGCCATGCTCATTTGGGCATCATAGTAAATTGTAGCTCTTACAGATACTTTTATTCTGTTCCTTAAAGACTAATCTCATTTCATTTAGAATTTTTTATGAACCCAGTTACACTCTTTGTAAACTAATATGATGAAAAGAATACAAAGAGGGCCCTAAAAAGATTGATTTCCATATTTATTTTGGTCTGCTAATGTGACTGGCAATTTAATAGCATCTATGTCATAATGTTATGGTTATTAATCTGTTTAGGTTTTCTGGCATGTGTGAAAATTGTGGTTTAAAGAAATAAGGCAAATACTGAAGTTAAAGTGTGATAGTTGTAATATATATGTATTTGAGAAGAAACCCACATATAGGAAAATATTTGAGCTTTTATTCTTGGCAGTTGTTAAAGGATGTAATTAGATGCACATTTAAGTGGCTAATCTGCCATCGCTTGTCTCTTAGACAACTCATGCTGGATGTAAGTGGGTTTATAGTTGTGGGATATAAACAACAATGCAACACCAGCAAGATGTCTTTAGGATACACTGGTACCCCCAGCCCTAGGAGGATGGGGAGTCCAATACTGTGTGTGCATATTCTCAGAAATTAGTAATAGAGGTCTTATGACTGGTGGGTAGGAATAAAAAGTTATCCAGTTTAGCCTAAAAAATCCTTTCCTTGGTGGTGGTGGGGGGTGCATTCATGAGTAGCCAGAAATCAATAAACTTTTACATCCTATGAATGGTAACAGTAGCATCAACATCACCTAGAGTTTAAAATCGAGATGGAATTTAGAAGCTAAGTGTAAAACAACTCTGGAATTGCTGAAAGGACCTGTTCCCTGACAACTTTATTTCTAAGGAGAAGCTAGTTCAGATGCAAGATCTTGAAGACAGAATTAGAGGGGAGAAAATCTGAGAGTTGGTCCTCAGTGTAGACAGAGGGGAGTCAGCTATGTGGATGGAGGTCAAGGGAAATAAGAATGTGAAAGTTTCAGTTCTCTGAGCTTAGAGATACTGAAAAAAAGTATGTCTGGGGGTTGAGTTGGAATAATTAACACTGTGTGGTAACCTGCAGGCTCTTGTAAACCCTTAATGACCACAGTATCATGAGTCAGTTGAGTGTGTAATCTCAAGTGCAGTGAGCATTTGAGAACTGTGGGCTGTGAAGTACCCTGAGGCCCTTGTCTTCCCTGTTCTCCTCCTGGCCAGCATCTCGGACTCCTGGGCCCTGTGACTTTTGTTTTCTCACCTCACTGAAGTACAGGTCACCTGAGAGGGCCTCCTCATCTCCCTTTGGGAGCTCTGTTTTCTCCCTTTTGGCCGCCACAGGTCCCTTGTTCCCACTGTTGTTTCCCTCTTTGCAAGGCCCGAGTTCTGCATAGCTTCATTTTCTTTGCAAAGCTTCAGACTTGGCCTTTAACTTGGTTTCCTTGAAAAACTCTTTTAAGTGGCTGTAATTTAAATGTAACAAATACATTTAGAACTGAAATGTTTTGTTTGGAGGTTTAATTTTTTCTCCATTAACTTGTTTACATTAATCACGTTTTCTTAGTCATCTGGACTCAAAGGACATCTTTGATTCCTCACTTTACTTTTTTTAGAAATGATTTGTCATTTTATTGCACATTGTTCCTGATTCTCCTGTCTTGCATTTTCACAGCGGTGAGTTTTAATCCCTTTGCTTCAGCTGTCGTTAACAGGAGACAACCATAATCTCTAAGTTTGTGCCATCCATCATGCATGCTGCTATCAAGTTAACTGTCCTAAAGGCAGCCCTGATCATTTTTTTCCCTGCAGGGAACTAAGCAGAGCTCCAGATTTACCTTTTCTTCTGACAGGCACTGTGCTGGCATGCTTTGTCTCATTTGGTCCTCATGAGTGAGAGCTTTATGTCTTAGGTACTGTTGTGCCACTTTACAGGGAAAGAATTTGGGACTTCATGAACCTGAAGGAGTTGCTAATAGGTGGAAGACCTGGAGTTTGAATCCCAAGCCTGTCTACCAGTTCTGTGTTCTTGAAGAATTCTGTACCTCCACCCAATGGCTGTTGATCAACTCTGGGATACAGTCCCTGTTCTTCACCTTTGCCTTTCAGAAGTGCCTTACCTGGCCCCAGCATTCCTTCTCACATTTGTTTCTTGTTTTATTCAAGCTTTTGGTTTCTTATACATTTTCTTTCAGGATTTACTCCCTTTCCCATGTCTGCTTTTCAAGGGGGTCCCTGCGCAGAAAGGCTAGCTGATGGGCTGTATTTCCCTAGGGCTCCTCTTCCCTGTCTGCTAGAGAGGTCTTTTCTCATTCATGTAGTTGTTAACCTCCTGATGAGAACCTTCCACTCTGAATTTTGAGTACTCTAACAGTTGTAATTGGATTATAAAATGTTAGAAAGCAGAAAATGTGTTGTAGACGCTTAGGAGATGTGTGTGAATGAAAATGATCTCTGGTCACCTGCCCCATTAATGGTAATTTAAGTCGTTTTTTATTTTAGTTGGTAGATGACACAATAATTTAATGGAGTTTTTAATTTTGTGTATGTAACAAAACCGGATTTCCTTGTTATAGGCTATCAAATGAGTTGAATTTTCAGACTCATTTCTAGGTAATTGTGATAAGTAATTTATCTGTAGAACTACTTATAAGTGTTTTTTTACATGCACATGTCTAACCTTGAATTTATCATGGTTAATGATTACCATGCAGAGTAATCATTTTATATTCATTCATTCATTATAAAATCATTTATATTCATTTTATATTTCTCTATATTGCCTTTTGGAGAAGGAAATGGCAACCCACTCTGGTGTTCTTGCCTGGAGAGGTCCATGGACAGAGGAGCCTGGCGGGCTACAGTCCATGGAGTCACAAACAGTCATACACCATTGAGCAACTAAACAACAACAACATATTGCCTTTGTATCTTGTATTACAATTTAGGTATTACATTACTGTAAGTACTGTATTAATGTAAGTATTTTATTAAGTAATTTGTTTTTGCTTTGTTATATAAAAATATAATCCTTTCTGGTAGAAGTTGAGAATGTAGGCTATCTCGGTGATAGCATTGGAATTTAATAAAAGTGTTTATAAAAATTTATAAAAAAAGTGTTTAATAAAAGTGTTATTGATTCTCAGACTAATCAGTTTGTCAGTCTTCCAGCTCTCAACTTTATAAAGGATTAAAATAATCATAAATACTTCTCTGAAGATAAAAGTTTTAAGCAAGTTTATAATAATTGATTGATTTTAAAAACATATAGTCACATGGGTCAAGGTATAAGTGTTATAAAAAGTTTATAGACTGAAAGTGACTCCTCCTCCACCTCCCATTTTCCCTACTGAGAGGTAGTCACTTATCTCTGGAATGATATAGAAGAAGCAATTTGTTTGTTTATATTTGAATAAATATTTTTCTTTCAAGTTATGATGAGGTATAATATATTGCAAATAGTTTCACTTGCATTTTTTACTCAGTGTATCTCTGATATTCCGTAACAGTAGACAAAGAATTTCTTCATTCTTTAAAATTTTTTTGCAGCCTCAAAGGATCAGCTGTATATCACTACATATATAGACTATATATATATATATAAAATCATTTATTTAACCATATTCCCTACTGATGGACATTTAGATTGTTTCCCATTCTTTACTGTTACACACATCCATTGAAGCAACTGTTTGAAGGAAGAGAAATAAAAACTGGAAGATCTTTCTAGAGAAAAATAAAATTTGAAAGCTAAAATGGCTGTTTCTTGGTGGAGAATCAGATGGATGCCTTTTGAGGCTGCTGATGACGGGTGAGTGAATGGAGAGAAGAAGGGGACCATGTGAGGATGCTGGGAGCTGTTGACAGCCTAATGGGAAGGGGGGGGATGGCAGTGGTGAATGGCAGCAGCTCCTGGGACCAATTGTCTGCTCTGGGCGAGGCCAGCTATGCCTGTGTTTGCAAGTTCTGTGCTCAGAAATGATTCTTGATAACTGGAAAATCATCTCTGGGACTGTGGCTTATAGTAGTACATCTAACATAGGCAACCTTTTCAGGGAATGGAATAAGATATCTGGGTATTGTCTGGAAGGAAATGTCATGGCCAACAACACAATATATTTTATGAGGTCATTAACTTTTTTACTGTAATATTGTGTGTTCAGAGATAAGATTTAAAGTACTGAAATAAATGAAGTTAAACAAATTCCTCCTTCAGCAAACCTCTGCCATCCACATCTGTTCCTCATGGATTGCTTGGGTAGTAATGATGGCTTTTTAACAGTGTGGTGTGAGTCCTTTCAGAGTTTATGTATAAACAAAAATAACATTCATGCATCTTAGACATGTCAGTCAGAATCCTACTGAATGGCAAGTAATGGTAAGACTAATAAAGGTCAGAATTGTATGGATTAACAAGTGAGTGATGGTGCATACCAGGTAGACAGTGAGTGCTCCTTGGTTCCTTCAGACCACGGGTGCTCTGAATGCAGAGTGGTGGTGTACAGCATGTGTCAGCTGCTGAAGTGGTACAGCTGTTCTACCAGGTTACTCCTAACTGGTCCAGGAAGGTTTCCCAGGCTGTGCTTCATCCGTAGTGATGTAGTAAGCATGGCTTACTGAATAGGGTTACTGAACAGGATAATAAAAGGTCATTTATTTTTGTTCATCCACGGACCCCCACCACATAAAATATAGCTATATGAATTCACTAGAAAGACTAGAAGATATGGATAAAAAAGAAATAGATCATTGGGAATGCAGTCGTTGGAATGGTGTCTCCTTTAGTTAATTCTCAGAGATTTCTGTATTAATGAGAACACCAGCTAGAAGAGCCCAGCTTTATAAATCCTGCTGTCAAATAAGACAGATATATTTACTTGGTGATAGAAGCTTGGAAATTGTGATCACTTGAGTTTTATCTGGCCTGCACGCTCTGCCAGGTAACCAGGACTGTGGCAGGGCCTTGGCTTAGCCGTCAGGTTGTTTGTGCACGTGGTCAAGTGCTGAGTGGTATAGCTGTTGCGAGGGATCCCGCTGTGTCAGTGGGTGTTAGTACCCTCCTCTGTTGCTGGGTTAATAGTTCAGAGCTCTTACTCTGATAACAAATCATTGTATTTTTGTAGTCCATCTTTAAAATACTGGATCTTAAGTGCCTTAGAAATATTTAGAAATGCCAAAGCTCTAAAAAAAACACACAAAGACACCCACACCAAAGAGTGAGCCTTTCTTTGTCAGACAGTTTTTAGAAGGAGGGTGTAGTTTATCACCCTCCTTAGTCCCCTGTTTGCATTGTAGTCTCCTGATGACTAGAGTAGATTTTTAAATTCATGCTCAGGCATCTTAATACTCAAATATAGGAGCAAGTTTTGGAATACGTGAAAGTAATTACTACAATTTTACTTTTAAGAAAAAGCCTGGCAGTGGTCTGTAGTGATTTAACGTATGTTGTGAAAAAATACATTGTGAAAGAATTACTTCAAATACTTCTAAACCATTTTAATGGTTTAATGGACTTGACTTTTTTCCTGCAAATAGAGTGATTTTGAACCTTTATTCTTTTTTGAACTGCAGAAATTAGAAATGGAAAAAGAAAGATTTAGGCTTTTCTACAGTAATTTATATAAATATCTATATTGTATCTGTTTCTGAAATTGGTTTGGTTCTGAAGGAAAGGGAGGGAAATCACCATGGTCCTAAACTAGCTGAGTTACCTCACTGTAGATGGCAAAAAAGCTTTCTGCAGGCTTGCTTCTTGTTAAGGAATTGTTCAGTTGTCACTCTATTTTAACAACCCCTGGTTTTATTGTGCCTCCATGGTACATTTTATATGTGTGTGGTCCACACCTGCACACAGACGTATGCCTGAATGCCCTGTTTTCACAGACACCATTCCCTGCGCTGCCTCAGGAAGTCTCACAGGTGTGTGGCCGATGCTCCTGTGAGCTGTATAGTGCGTGCGTGCTCACTCAGTCGTGTCTGACTCTTTGCAACCCCATGGACTGTAGCTCATCAGGCTCCTCTGCCCATGGGATTCTCCAGGCAAAAATACTGGAGTGGGCTACCATTTCCTTCTTCAGGGGATATTCCTGACCCAGGGATTGAACCTGCATCGCAGGCAGTTTCTTTACCACTGAGCCACCTGGAAACCATATCTGGGAGCTGTGCGATATGAGATGCTGATATTTTGGTACTTTAACATTTTCACACTTTCTTGTAACTATTTATTTAATCTTTCCAACAGCCTTGTCAAAGAGGATCTTGTCTGGTGAGTATCACTAGTCTCATTTTTATAGATGCAGGAATTGAGACTCAGAGTTACTTCCTTGTCCTGAGTCTTGTTTTCTTTCTTGTGAAATGATCTGCAGTCTTCAAGGACAAAGGGCTTGATGTAAGAATAGACCTTGAACTCAAAGCCTTTTCTGTCTCCTAAGCAAGTTAGGTAACCTCTTTCCTTGGAAGTAATACTGTTACACAGAGTTTTGAGATAATGTACATAAAAATGCCAAAACTTAATATATAGTAAGTGCTCAGCTAATGACAGTTGCACTAATGATAAAGATGATAATGTTTTAGGAGTCACATACTACTTTTCAAAGATTATGGGACCTCACGCGGTGGCTCAGTGGTAAAGAACCTCCTGCCAATGCAAGAGACATAGTTTCAATCCCTGGGTTGGGAAGATCCCCTGGAGTAGGAAATTGCAACCCACTCTAGTATTCTTGTCTGGGAAATTCCATGGACAGAGGAGCCTGGTGGGCTACAGTCCATGGGGTCCCAAAGACTCGGACATGACTTAGCAGCTAAACAGTAATAGGAGTCACACGCTATTCAGAGATTATGAGACCTCACACAGCAGTAGTTTAAATGAGAGGCCAGGCCTGGGAGCAGTCTCACATCAGTATTATGTGGGTGGAGTCGAAGTGAAAGGAGAGAGAGCCTTGGAGGAGCCAGGAGAGCGGTGGTTCTGGAGCCACATCAGGTCCACATGGTCATATGTAAAATAGCAAATTTGAGTCATCTGGTCAACAAGAAATGAGAAATTCCTACAGCGAAAGGGAGAGACAGAATTCTAAACTGTGGAGCATGTGTCCTGCATGCATTGGTCCCTGAGGTGTTCCTAACATACCGTTGTCACTGATGTTTTTGGTAATGATCTGGGACCATCAAGAAATGTTGACTTACATCAGATGTTTTCTAAGATTGTGGAACTGTCACACTGTAGGAAGACTTTCATCAATTTATTTTACTCTTTGAAGCTTAAAGAACTATCTTTCAGTTATCTGTGGCATTAGTTCTTTTGGCTGTCTGTGGTGGTAGAGAAAATGAATTTTACTAAACTTGAATATGTACATTTTATTTGATTCTTAAAACAGTATAGTTGATAGTAAGGTTCATGGTCAGTGTTAAGGTGAAGGCCAGGAGTTTAGACCTTCATAAATATGTTTGATTCTGGGCCTTTTTCTCTCTTAGTTCAAAGCTTATTTATAAAGTTCAGTGTCTGCTTGCTTCCTTTTATATCCATTAATCGCTCTGTTGTGCAGAGTGTTATTAAAATCAAGTCCTGCTCTTAATTGTCTTAATATCCTTTTTGCTCACACGTCTTTCCATTCATTTTTAGTGATAACACACAAAGCACCACCTGCAGGGCAGTGTGTTCTTAAAAGCGTGCTCCCTCTTGAGGCCAACTTGGGTCATACTGCATTCAAGTTTGGACAGTTCTGAATCTGCTGCAGATATCCTGAAAGGTACCAGCAACTGAGAAAAGGTGCCAACTCTCACATATGGGGTCTTACTCATGCTGTCCTCACTTTCTGTCAGCACTCAGAATCTGTGTAGTGGCTTCACACTGTCCTAAAAGCAAGGTCAGGAATGAAGCAGATCGTTGCCCTAAGTGGTTTTAAGCTTGAGCACAGTTTCTCCCAATGGTATAATATATTAGGAATGCTAAAGTATTTTTGTGATACTGCTCAAGGCTTAGGGCTGGGCATACATTGTCTAAGGAAAAAATGATACATGGCTTAAGAATAACCAAAGCAAAACATTGATGGTTTTATTTGTTGTAGTGTTTACAGTTAGTACATCAAGTGGAATTTCAGGGTCACCTTTAAAGTCCTTGTTCAGTTAGTGTGTGGTATAGTTGTTATTGTTTCAGAGGCCTTTAGATTGTCTTCACGTGATCATGCCTTTTACTTAAGAGAAGTGAATACCAAGTTCTATAAAGGAACATGAGCAAATCTCTTGCCGATTATACTGTGATCTCTTGTTTCTTTTCCTGGATCTTGGGTGAGTAATAGGTGGGAATGGATTCAGTCCCCAAGTGTACAGATTTAATTCCCCATGGAGCAGCGTTCTACTATAGAGTTTGGGTGGTATGGCAGACAGGTAATGCCTCCTTCCCCAAGATGTTCTTGTGTTAATTCCTGGGCCCTGTCACAGTGTCATCCTGTATGGCCAAGGGGAATTAAGGTTGCTGATTAGCTGACTTTAAGATAGGGAGAGTATCCTGTAAACTCTGATGGGCCAAGTGTAATCACAGGGTTCCTTAAAAGTGGAAGGAGGAGGCACAGTGAGCACTCAGCCTGATGGGGCTGCTTGGAAGACAGAGGAAAGGGCCATAAGCCGAAGAAAGCAGGCAGACAGCAGAGAAGTTGTTGTGGTGCCTCCTTGATGGAAGTTGCCAGCAATCTGCTCTCTGGGGTACCAGGCAGAGATGTTCACAGAGAGGTGTTTCACCAGATGCTGCTTTCCACCAGATGCCCATGGGGGCTGCTAAGGGGACTGGGTGCAGGGACCCCTGCTGAGCTGTGGGAGCTTGCCAAGAGATGACTGGACTGTCCAAGGTCAGGAGTATGCAAGAGGAGTGAGGCAGAAAGTTAAGGTGAGGAGCTGAGAGGAACAGGAGAGCGTGAGAAGGAAGCATTATTCGTGGGGCCTGTTTATTTTGGGAAGAGGGTGGTCCTGACAGGTGTCAGCAAACTGACCCATGGGTTAAACTGGGCCAGCAGTTATGTGTAGCCTGCAAACTAAGAATGATGTTTACATTTTCAAATGGTTGGGAAAAAAACAGGAAAAGAGTAATATTTTATGATGTGAAAATTGTATGTAATCAGGTTTCAAGTGTCCATAAATCAACCTTCTGAAACACTGCCACCCTGTTTGACTTACGAGCTGGTTGTGGCTGCTTTGCTCTGGAAGCACAATTCAGAAGCTGTGATGGAAACTGGCCTGCAAATCCTAAAATACGTGCGGTCTGACCTTTTACAGGAGCTCAAGGCCTGAAGGTTAAGTACAGTGGTGGAAGGGTCAGGGATTTGATACAAGACGTGCTTGGAGAATGAGATGAGTACCTGGAGGGGCAGTGGGAGCAGCTCCTCCGAGATATGGCAGTGCAGTTGTTGCAGCTTTGGAGTTTGAACAGTTGTGAGGGTGCCCAAGATGATGGTTAGGTCTGGCAGCAGAGGACCTGCAGCTCAGATGCCAGAGTCCTTGCTGATGACGGGGCCTGGACCCTTAGGGCCCTCAGTGCGGATGGGGAGGTCGACAGAGTGAAAAGCAGTCCTTGTCAATCTTCTAGGCCTTCAAAAACGAGGTGTGTGTGTATGTATGTATGTATGTATGTATGTATGTTCTCAACATACACAAATACTGTAAACTCATGTGTTCAGATTGATTCCTCCAATTCCATCCAGCTCACAAGATATACCCTCATGGTGTGTATGTTGAGAAATTTATATGTAGCTCACTGTTTACTCTTCACAAGTTGATGATGTGGTTATTTTTCCATTTTATAGACAGGGAAACTGAAGACCACAAGTTAAACAACTGGCCTGAGATGCATGGTCAGTAAATGACATCAGATGCTTTGCTTCCCTCTGATTTGATCTTTCTTTGGAACCAAGAGTCCAAAAGACAGGAAAAGGAGGAAATGAGAGGTTGAGGAGAGGGAAGGAGAGCTGAATTGAACATCTTTTCTCGGGAAGTTCTTCTGAGTGAGGGGTCAAGAGCCTGTGGGCCAGCTGTTGTGTTTCAGGAAGGTTCATGGCTTGACAGACCGGATTTGAGTTGTGGCTCAGTCCTTGCTATCTGTGAGCTTGTCTCATGGTCTCTGAGCTCTGTCCTCCTCAGTAAAATAAAGTTGGTGCCTCTTCATAGGTATGCTGAAGATACAGACTCCAGTGCTTAGTAGGTAGTAGGTGCATAGGAAATTGCCCATGTGTGTTACCACTGCTGAAACAAGGGTAAGGTTTATATTACCATTGATGTAGAGTTAAGTGGATGTTCTCAGCAATGTTTGGCATGGAGTAGTGAAGCCTAGCTTATCCTATTCTTTTTTTATATTCCCTTATATCTATTTGTCATCATTGAGAAAGGTTTTCCCCTGTGTGGTTGCCTCTGTACTCGAAACAACCTTGGTCCACGGGTCCCATGACAAGATCCTTGAGGGCCCAAAAAAGAAAGGTCCTTTGTTCATGCCCTCAGATAGCGTGTTCTGCTTTGTGTGGGTCACTCATCTTCTTCCCCCAAAGCTGGGTGCTCTCTGTCCCCACCTCTGCAGAGAGAGGAGCACACAGGAGCTGCCATTGGCTGCTTGCCACTGAGCCAGGAGGGGAGGGAGGAGTCAGTGTTCAGTTTGTTCTCTTCCCCTCTCATAACATCTGTCTGCCATCTGCTTGCTTCCCACCTCCTTTGACTTGTCTTTAACCTTCTGTAAAACATCCCTGAGCTGCCTGAAAGACACCATAATATTAAACTGCGCTGCCAGTAGTTCTTCCCCTCAGCCAAATACATTCCAGTCACAGATCTGATTTTGAAAGAATAGCAAGCAACTTTTGGAGCACTTATGAATCATGTCAGGTGAGCTTCTGTGAGTGTGCCCTCTATTCTTCCACGCCAGACACGTCCTAGCGAGAAAAGGCTGCGGGATGAGATTATGCTCTAGGAGTAAAGGTGACTGCTTCCTTAACCTATTCAGTCCTTTATTCTACATTTTGTCCTTTTCTACCTTCATCCTTCTTCTCAGAGTCCTTATTTTGCTTTTATGTTTAATGTAGGATTTGAACACCCCTTAAACTTTTTTTCTGTGTTAACAGAAAATGGCAGGAGGGGAGTAGAAAAAATTGTGATTGAAGTAACAGAAATGTTGAGACAAGAATACTCATTCCTAGATAACTAAAACTCAGTTGTGTTCAAATGCAGGTTTAACCGATGCCCAGCTAGCAGAGAAGTCAGAGCCCTGGGGAACCTTAGGAATCAGAGAATTTAGCCTCTTCATTTCACAGGTGAGGAAATGATGTCCTGGAAGGATGCCTAGAGGCCATACAGCAAAGTTGTCACTGGGGTCAAGGCTGGACCTTGGTCTCTTGACTTGTGTTTGGTACTTTGCATGGTTGAGATGGAATTACCTCAGAATTAAATGGTAAACACATCCCATGACGTACTGCTGTAATGGGTTTTCTTTACTCATAAAAAATGAGCTGTATTTCAAGTTAGGGGATTATGGTTGAATTATCAAAATATTCACTACAGATTTAACTTGCAAACTCCTCATAAGTACGTTGATTCTGATCAATTTACAGTCTCTTGCTCCATAGTCAGGGAATTGGTTACTTGATGCATCTGTCTTGTGGCATATCATGGCCTTGGATTTTGCAAGTATTTTTGATGGCATGAATAAATAATTAAGACGTATCAAGTGAAAGTCTGAAATATATATATATACACTATAATACCAACATTGTGTTAAGGAAACAAGAATATTCATGCTTAGAAAGTAAATAATAGTGGCTGTTTAAAGGTTAGGATTATCAGTGATCTTTATTTTACTTGGTTTTCAAGTTTTCTGTGAATTCGTATACTACTATTATAATCAAATCAGTGAATATTATAAAATGGAATTTATAATAATTATGCATATAATTTATATGTAATATGGGAATCATCTTTCACTTTTTTTTTCAGAAAAATGTATATGATAAAATGACATCTCTGAAGCTCTGTGATGTAAATTATTTATATTATGACCTTTTTCTGTTCCTTGATTTTTCTGCTGTATACTTTTATTTAGTGTATTTTTATTCCTTAGGAAATTATTGTCCGTGTGTCTCTATTGTACTTCATCTGGTCTAAATAAATCAATACTGCTCTCTTTATTTTTACCTTGTCAATTTTGTTCACATAACGCATGCACACAGTTGAGAAGGTTAAGTGATACTACAGGCCTTGACGACAGCACAGCAGCTCCCGGCTCCACCTGTCTCTACGCAGGAGACTGACACCAGAGGGAATGGGACGGCATGGAGCCGCCACAGAGAATGGGAATGCTGCCTCCACGGTGCACACTGAGACACTTGTGCAGCATAGACGGCTCTTACTCTCCATTACAGATAGAGGGTTAGCTCCCATGCCCCTTGACATCTCTACTCTCATTCGCCCAGGGCGGTTAAACGACTATTCAGATTAAATCAGGAATTATGTTTGCACTGATACTACTGTGTAAATACTAAATATTGTCTTCTACAGACCAAATAACGAGTTCCCATTCTAAAGGTCCTTTTTTTTCCGGTGGGTGTTGGTTTTCCCTTGACATCCTGTTTTAGTCCCTCAGTGTGCCCTGTCTCTGAGCCTTCCCTGGCAGTCTGAGGCCCAGGCTCTGTGTCCCGGGGCCTGACAGCTTGCCTAGATCCTGGGTTCTTCTGGCCTCAGCAGCACTGCTTTCTTCCCCAGGCTCAGCTCTGCGGTGCTGTGTATAGTGCCTTGAGTGGTCATGTGGCCCCCATCTCTTCTTCATCCCCAGACACCTTTCCTTCCTTCTGTCTGTGCTTCTCCAGGCAACTCTTCTGATTCTTCATCCCACCTGTGTCTGGGCTGGGTGCCCTATAACATCCTCATGTAACTTCTGTGCTCATCTGATTTTGGAATTTGTTATGCCAGTTGTTTTCCACATGTGGTCTGGGGTCCTTGATGTCTTCTGAGAACTTTACAAGGGCCTGAGGAGTCTGTCCTGGGTTTTCTACTGTAACCTCTGAAAACACCTACTGTTCTGCAAAACAGCTGGGCTTGTGGGAAGCATAGCTTTAGGTGTAACATTCAAAGCCTGTGCAGCCAGCTGTACCAGCAGAAACAACAATTTCAATAAAATTTCTAGAGCAGTTAAGTCTCTGCTGGGGCCTGGACCTGGCTTTAGTCAATCAGTCCTCCACAGTCGTAACCCCAGTGTTCATGGACCTGCTTTAACTATGCTTTGACATTTTGACATTTGACCTGCTTTGACATTCAGGCCCTGGATATCATTTTACTTGGAGACATGTCATTTTTATTTATTAAAATTAAAAAATCTGAACCTGGTTATAGCCTTCATTAGTCTGTTTTACGGAGAAGGCAATGGCACCCCACTCCAGTACTCTTGCCTGGAAAATCCCATGGATGGAGGAGCCTGGTGGGCTGCAGTCCATGGGGTCGCTAAGAGTCGGACACGACTGAGCGACTTAACTTTCACTGTCATGTACTGGAGAAGGAAATGGCAACCCACTCCAGTGTTCTTGCCTGGAGAATCCCAGGGACGGGGGAGCCTGGTGGGCTGCCGTCTATGGGGTTGCACATAATTAGACACGACTGAAGTGACTTAGCAGCGGCAGCAGCAGCAGCAGCCTGTTTTAATTCATGGAAAATGTCTTAGCGATTTTTCATCTGTATGCACAGTCCCCTGGATCACTTGAAGACACTGTCTCATTGTCTCACAGGAAGGTACTTTATTCTCAGCTTTTTGTTGAAAGTTTTCATAAGCTGCTAAGGTGTGGCTCTAAAGTGTGGAAGCTTGTCCCTTCCTGTCATTTCAGAACATGCACATATATTGTGACCACCACACCTTCATCTTTATCTCCACGTCATTACTCTGTATGTTGAATGTGAGCTCATTTGTGTGTTGGGATTCTCTGGTGGCTCAAACAGTAAAGAATCTGCCTGTGGTGCAGGAGACCTGGGTTCAGTCCCTGGGTTGGGAAGATCCTGGGGAAAAAGAAATGGCAACCTACTTAAATATTCTTGCCAGAAGAATTCCGTGAACAGAGGAGCCTGGCGGGCTACAGTCCGCAGAGATAGTCCACAGACTTGCAAAGAGTCGGAGATGACTGAGCAACTAAGTAACTTTCATTTGTGTTCAAGAAACATGCATCATAGCAGGTTGTACCTTATATTCCGGGAAGCCTTTCCTGACTTCCTCCTGCATTATTACCCTTTGAGCTTTCTGTTCAGATCTGTTTGTCTTTCCTACCAGACTAGAGGGAAAGGTGTCAGGGAAGTCTGCTTCCACAGTGTGTGGTGCACCTGGGTGACAAGGTGGTGTTCTCTCCAGCCTTCTGAGTGCCTGTGTCTCAGGCCTGTAGTGGTAGATCTGAAACACCGATGCCCTGCACTTTCTAAATGGAGATGTAATTTCCCGTGTTAATTCTTGACTTAGTGTCACCTGTAAGGGCTTCCCTGGTGGCTCAGACGGTAAAGCGTCTGCCTACAATGCTGGAGACCCGGATTCGATGTCTGGCTTGGGAAGAGGCACTGGAGAACGGAATGGCAACCCACTCCAGTACTCTTGCCTGGAAAATTCCATGGACAGAGAAGCCTGGTAGGCTCCCGTCCGTGGGGTCACGACGAGTTAGACACGACTGAGCGACTTAACTTGCTGTCACCTGCAGTAGATGTTCCTAAGCTGCAGTGGACTCTGGCCTCTGGGAATTCAGGAGCCTTCTGAAACTGTATGCAGAACTTCCAGTTTGTTCATTTTTTAGTAGAGAGAGGGGAGTTTATGATCAGACTCTCCGAGTGGGGGAAGTAGGAGAAGACAAGAGGGGCTCAGGCAGTGCGGCAGCCTGGTGGTGAGGGACCCTGCTCCTTTCGCTGCTTCTCTCTTCTCCAGTTCCTGGCCAGAGTGGGCGTCGGAATGCTTGTTTTTGGCTATGGCTATTTCATTTCTCACTTTCCCCCTTACCTGATTTATCAATTCAGAATTTAATTGATATATGAGTTTGCTTATTAACTTATTGAATAAAGCTTAAATTGTGTATTCAGTATCGAAATTCTTATTTTAACAAGTTATACTTATGTTTCTGTTCAACTATGCTGAATTTGTTAAAGAAGTTTGTTGTACGTGTGTGTGTATAACTTACATTCTAGTGCTTAAACTATTAAAAGTTGTTAACAAAATTTGTGGTCTCATCATGACAGAATTTACCAAACAAAATCTTAATAGTTGTATATGTATGTATGTATGTATGTATGTGTATATATATATAGATTTAAATACACATTTTAAATATATGAGCCTGTTTTTAAGTTCCATTTTGTATTCAGTGATTAAGGTAATATATTCTATTAACATTTTGAATTTGTGTGGTGTATTTAGGAATTGTTAATGGATTGTTTAGGAATTTTAAATGAAGTAACACGTGCATATTTATCTAGGCTTTCCACACTGTAGAAGTCCACGTGACTCAGTGATGACGAGCATGGTTTCTGAAGTCTAGACCACCAGGGACCTCACCCCAGCAGCATCACTTTCCAGAGCAGCATTGTCCACTATGGCAGCCACTGGTCATGTGGGGCTGTTCAGCACTTGGAGTGTGGCTGGTGTGACTGGCTGGATTTTTAGGTGTATTTAATTTTAATCAGCCTGTGTCTAGGCAGCCCTGTGTGACCTGTGGCTGCTATACTGGGCATCACAAGATGAGGTGACTTAACTCTTCTGTGTCCCAGGTTTCCTCTCTGGAGAGATGAGATCACACTTAAGCTACCCTTTGTGGTGGTTTTAAGAATAAATACTATATTTAAGGAGCTTAACTCTGTGCCTGGAAGAGACTGTGTCCTTGAGAAGTGGTCGTTAGTTATAATGACTATTATATATTTAATAAACTAGAATTACTTTTCTTTTGAGCATTCATTTAAACCTGTTTATTTTTATTCTTCCCTTTCAGGATTAATTTATTTTTGGAAATCAAGTGCAATATTAAAAGGAAAACAAAACCACACTACATTATTGGAAGCCATTTCTGCTAATTTTATTACAGTTTAAAATTTATGGTTTGATTTGAATACTATCATGGGAGGAGCTGTGAGTGCTGGGGAAGATAATGATGACTTAATTGATAACTTAAAAGAAGCCCAGTATATCCGCACTGAAAGAGTGGAGCAAGCCTTCAGAGCGATTGATCGCGGAGATTACTATTTGGAAGGCTACCGAGACAATGCGTACAAAGACTTAGCCTGGAAGCATGGCAACATACACTTGTCAGCACCTTGCATTTATTCTGAAGTTATGGAAGCATTGAAACTTCAACCAGGATTGTCTTTTCTTAACCTGGGAAGTGGAACCGGATATTTAAGTACAATGGTGGGCTTAATTTTAGGTAATTTTATTTTTGTAAAATTCTTTTTTAAAAAGTAAGCTGAGTTTGTACTGCTGTTTCTGATTTACAGGGTTTATAACTTTGTATACAGCATATGTTTGAATGCTCAAAGTAGTTACCTTCCTTCCTTAAGGTCAGAGTAGCCATCGTTTCTTATTTTCAGCCCTGACCCCCATAGTTAACTTCGCTTTCAGTGCTAGACGTGAAAAGTTCTTGGAACTGTTTTTGATCCCCCAACCACCATCTGTACTGTACAATTGAGCAGTTGGCAGGTGGGAGGCTCAGGAGCATCTCGTAGCCTACTTGAGGTCAAGCATCCTGACAGCAGCTGGGAGAGTTTGGTGGGCCCTGGTGTCCTGTGCTGAAGTGGGTGGTGCTGTACTTGTTAGGGATCTAGAAGCATGTGGGGGGCGGAAGATGTGGCACTGCTGGGGCAAAGTGCAGGACACAGGGCAGGGAAGAGGGGGAAGAGTGTGGGTCGTTACGTGTCCGCCAAGCGTTATTTCTGAAGCAAGCATACAGCAGTAATCAAAAGGGACAGACAGCACTGCCTTCCTGAAGCTTCCTGGTGCTCACGATGAAGGCTTGGCATTGCTGAAAGCACTTGACATGGTCTAGTAACCTGTTTAGTGTTCCCAGTAACCCTGTGAAGTGTGTATTGTCATGGTTCCTGTGTGTTTAAACTGAGTCACTGAAGTTCAGTGACTTGCCTGTGGTGCCATAGCTAGGAGATGAGAGCTGTGAAGTTGAGCCTGTGGGACAAAGCATGCCAGGGGAGACACTGCTGAAAGACACGTGACGTCGGGCAGAGGATGGACAACCAAAGCTGTCACTGCTCCCTTTGGTGTTTGCTGGGCACCACCACGTGACAGGCAGGCATCAAGGTGCAACACCAAGGCCCATGTGACACAGACTTGCCCTGGGGTTTGCGGACTAGACTGGCCGGGGTGGAGAGATAGGAAGTGAGCGGTTCTTATCCCCTGTGACGTGTCCTGTGGCTGAGGTGTCTTCCCAGGTTACAAGGACGAGGCTGTGGCTTACAGTTCACTCTGGAGTGCTGGGAAATCATTGGAGGACTTTAGAGAAATGACTGTGATCCTCCTGTGACTAAGCAGTCCTGATTTTTTTGATTATCCTAGCGTCAGTATTAGTAACGTCCTTTTGGTTGCTAAAGTGTCCCAGTTTGGACAGTAAATTATGTGCTCACATCGTATGGCTTCAGGCGTTTTCAAGCCTGAAATCCCATTGCTCTGTGCTGGCTGTCTCTATACTTCTCTCCCAGTCATGGAGCCTACAGTTGTTTCACTTAAAAAGAAGCCTGTTGATCCCACTACGGAGTCAGTTCCTAATACGTAGTAACTGGTCAGAAAGGTGACATTATTTGTTTTTGCCCAGAGAGAATTTAAGCAGTTTGTATTTACGTTTGGTGATCTCTGTGATTCTGAGATAGCATTTTCATCAGGTTGGGAATCCCAGAAATCCAACTCTTGTATCATGAGAGCCTCTAGAAAAGGGATGTGGGGTTTGAGAGATCTCCAAATCCAAGGAGCAGAGTGGAGTGGTAGAGAGAGCTTCTTCCCAAAGTGGGCTTGCTGTCCTTGAGCCAGTGTGCTGCTTTACCAGCTCTGGCCACTAGTGCTCGAGTCCAGCCTCAGATAAGTGCTCTGCTCCTCCAGATGGTTAGCTGGCTCCTGCTGCAGGCGGGAGTTTTAGCCAAAGGCCTGAGGGGGGAGAAAAGGAATCACAGTTAGCAGCCTTGCTCACTCAGTCCATTCCCTAGTCCTGGTCCCTAAGAAATGGGCTTCCTGGGGCTAGCTGCCTTTGTGGGGCAGCCGCCAATTTTATTGACTTTTTTTAATTGGAGGGAAATTGCTTTACAACATTCTTTTGGTTTTTGCAGTACAACAGCATGAATCAGCCATAATTGTACATATATCCCCTCCCTCTTGAGCTTTCCACACCTCATCCCACCTCTCTAGGTCCTCACAGAGCGCCAGGCTGGGCTCACTGTGTTACTCAGCAGCTTCCCACTAGCTGTCTGTTTTACACATGGTGGTGTGTATATGTCAGCGCCACTTTTCTTAGTTTGTCCCACCCTCTCCTTTCCCTGCTGTGTCCACAAGTCCATTCTCTTTGTTTGCACCTCCATTCCTGTCCTGCAAATAGGTTCATCAGTACTGTTTTTCTAGATTCCATGTATATGCATTAATTTATTGTGTCTGGAGTGTTTCTTCCTCCAGCCTGAAGGCAGTGTGGAAACACAGACCCTTGTGTGGCAGTTCACAGGGAGGACATCTCCTGCTCCCAGGCTCCACGGAGTCACAAGTGTTGAGTCACAGGCATGACTACCCTTACTGGATATTGTTTGGGGATTCGTCTGTGTGTGCATGCAGTCAAGATCAAGGTATAATTTCTCTCCTTTTGATGGGGAAGGTATTTGATGAGAAAGATAAAAACTTTTAAAAAGGAAAGAACCGAGCCTGTAAAACTGTGATTACAGTTAATAAATCTTGGATCTCTCCAGCATCTGAGAAGCTAATCATTTTTCTGCTGCTCTCCTTGTTTGGTTTGTGTTTCTTGAGCATTTAATTGAATCAAGGAGGGGACACATCCGCAGAAATCACTTAGCACTCACTCCAGAGGAGGGTGCTTACGTGCTCCCTGTAATTATTTGAGTGTGGTGCCTCAGGCTGGGTCCTGGTGCTTCCCATGACCTTCTCTTACTAAGTTCTGCTCGCACCCTGGCACTCAGCCCTGCCCTTCAGTCACAAGACGAGGGTGACAGGTGCTCCCTGGCAGTAGCAGCTCTCATCCAGTGACGTGCTGGTGTAATCTGGGGGTCCAGGCTGAGGTGGGGAGAGGGGAGGTCTGCGGAGGAGGCCTCTTGAGGAATCTCCACCTTGCAGTCTTGAGAGCTCTTGTTCGGTGAGAGGAGGTTTATCCTCACTTCAGGAGATTTCTCATAATTAAAGTACACTTGAAGCAGTTATTCATAAATGGAATTTATTTTTGTCCCATACAGAGAAGATGGATGATTCCAAGTTCTAAATTATACCTCATTTCAGATAACTTGTTTAGTTTCCAGTTGAAGATACATTCATATTCTAAGAGTCTTCCTATGAAGAACTGTCACAGAGAATCTAGTCCTTCATTGATGAAGGTGATGCATTTTGAGAGCCCTTCCATCGCCTGTGAAGATTCCCTCCCCCAGCCCCTGGCAGCCGCGTTCCTCTTTTCTGTCTCTGGGTTTTCCTTTCCTGTGCATGTCATGTCAGTGGAATCGTGTAGCATATGATCTTTCTGTAGGCTTGCTTTCCCTGAGCATTAGATTTTCAGGATTCACGCCTGCTGTAGCATGCATTGTTGCTCCATTCCTCTTGGTGGCTGTGTGGCATTCCATTGTGTGGGTAGACCACCCTTTGTTCTTTCACCACTTGATGCCTGTTTTGAATGATGCTGATGTGAACATTCATGTGTAATAGTCTTGGTGGAGACATCCATTTTCATTTCTCTCAGGTGGATTCCTAGGAGTGAGATTGCTGGACTGTATGGTAAGTTTGTGTTTAACTTTTTAAGAACTTGCCAGACTTTTCTGGAGTGGCTGCATCATTTTCTATTCCCACCAACAATGTATGAAGTTCCAGTTTCTCCATATCTTCACTGGTGGTGGTTTGTTTTATTTTAAATAACATCTTAGTGGGCATAACATGGTATCTTGTGGTTTTAATTTGTACCTCCCTGATGACTAATGATGTGGAGCGTATGTTCCTGTGATTTTTGGTCATTCCTCTATCTTCTTTGGTGAAATGTCTATTCAGCTCTTTGCTCCATGTTTAGATAACATTGTTGGCATTCTTATTATTAATGAGTTGTAAGTGTTCTTTTAAGTACAAGCCCTTTTTCAGAAGTATGATTTTCAAATCTCTCTTCATTTCCTTTTAAGCACCCCTTTAGAAAACTCATGCCTCCCTTGATCCCTGAGAGAGAGGGAGATCCAGAGCCTCCTTTCCCCTATCCCTTTTTTTCTGGACAGAACACAGTTCTGCACGTTTCCATGGTTCTCTCTAAGGCAGATTCTCTTCTCTGCATTAAGCCAAACTTCAGTTTTCCCTCTGTCTTTTTACCCTACTTTTTTTTTTTAAGGAATTACAAAGACTATTCTTAGTACGTGCTTTATTTTGGGCTGTGAGTGAATTTGTTTTGAAAAGAACCCTTTCTTTTAGGCTACTAAGATTTTCTGAAATCAGTAAAGCTCCTTACCATTTAAACCGTTTCTTCTTAGTCCTAGTTGGGCTTCTGTGCATCTTTTTTCTGTCCATATACCCTGAAGGAAGTGGCAACCCACTCCAATGTTCTTGCCTGGAGAATCCGATGGAGAGAGGAACCTTGGGGGCTACAGTCCATGGGGTCGCAAGAGTCGAACTCGACTGACTTTGACTTGACTGACCCTGTATCAGGGACTTCCCAGGTGGCTCAGTGATAAAGAATCCGCCTGCCAGTGCAGGAGCTGCTGGAGACTCAGGTTTGATCCCTGGTTTGGAAAGATACCCTGGAGGAGGAAATAGCTACCCATTCTCGTATTCTGCCTGTGGGAAATCCCATGGGTGTAGGAGCCTGGTGTGCTATATAGTCCATGGGATTGCAGAGAGATGGGCATGACTGAGCATGCATACACATGTACAATACAAGTTTTAGAAATTTTGCAGATTTTTACAGTAATTTGAGTATATTTCCTTAGAGGTTGAAAGGCAGTTCCTTCAGTGCTGTGAAGGGTGTCAGGTGGATCTCTTGGCATCGTGAGGCGTCTTGAGTTTTTACTTTCAGGCTTAGCTCCCCAGTCTGCGTTATCTGTCAACTGAGAACAGTTGGGCTGTATTTGTGAATTTGCTTCCTTGCTGAAATGTGTCTGTAACCCTCACATCAGTATTCGTCATTGGTGCATGTGTTCGGGGAGGGGGGACAGAGTGAGTTATCCTGTGGACATGGTCCCCTGGGCCAGATCAGGGGTGCGGTCCTGCTCGTGCCTCAGGGCGGTGGCCGCAGGATGCAGTCACAGCGTGGTGCAAACAACTGTGGTGCTGGGCCAGTTTGGAGCTCATTTCTTTCATAAGAGAAAACACTCTTCTAGGGTGAGTTCTTAGGACTGAACATTGCTGACTGTCTGAGGTAGGTATATATGTGGAGTATATGCACACTCTTCCCCTGAAGCCATTGGGTGGTGCAGCATTTGCATATTGTTTTTCTGGACTTAATAGAACATAAACTACCGCAAATAATGAGTACTGACTGGATGCTTCAGAAAGTGACTAAACCTTTCTGAGTTTGTGTGTCTGTGTGAAATAATTTGTGAATCTCCAGCTTCCAGTGAGTCACTACTCTGGAGCGGGCATCCGTGGCCTCGGCGCTCTCCTCAGTCTTTCCTGGCTGAGATGTGCTGGACTAGCGCCCGTGTGAGAGGCTACCTGTGTTGCCGGGCTGCGCCTGTGCTGGCCTTCACACCCTGTGTGGGCGGCTCCTGCAGCATCAGCCTGGCCACCGCCCCATGCCTTCTGCCTGCAAAGATTCTTTCGATGGATTTCACTCCTCTTTGCATTTCCTTTATAGACATTTACTTTAGCCTGTTGTGGAAGCTTCTTTGCCTTCAGCCTGTGGTGAAGGGTGGCTCCTCTTCTGTCTTCAGGTTACCTCCACGTGCAGAGGATTCACAGGTTTCCAGCACCAGGTCTGTCTGCGGAGCTCTGGACACTGCATCTTCCAAGCTGACCAACAAACTGGATACTTGATTTTGCTGTGCTTACTGCATATCTCTTCTTCAGTGTGCACGAGATTCTGAAAGTTCAACCTGTCTCCACCTCGAGTGACCCTTCCTCACCCTAGCCAAACACCAGAGCAGTTGAGGTTGGCTTCTGCCACCTGTGTATCCATTTTGGTGACTCAAGGCAGAAACCTGAACACCACTCTCTCTTCTCTCTAATTATATTTGGTGGAATAGGCAATACATTCACAGAGTTAAATAATCCAAAAGAATCAAAAGGCATACTTTTAAAGATTTTCCTTACCTGCCTCTCCTCCACTTTGTCTGGTTGCCCTCTCCACTTGAAGAACAGCGTATGGAGCCCTGGGAACACCTGCTTCTGCACAGACTCCATTTAATGTTTATGGGGATGATGGTTGACTTGAAATCAGAAGAATTTTCTTAGGTACATGAAGGAAAATATGTATTGCATCTTAGAAGATTTCTAGCAAACCACTAAAATTAATAAGAAATTTATTTTGAATGGAATATACTTTCTGTGTAAGGTTTACTTCTTCTGTACAATGCCTCATTCTGTGATGAAATAGATGTGACCTGGCTTTTTGCCAGTATACTTACAGAGACATGAAAAATACACATTTTTAAGCTTTGTATAGATCATTGGCCTCAGTCTTACTTGTAAACCTTTTTAAATTTGGGACCATAGCTCCCTTTATGCACTTTTATCTTTCTTCAAAGAGTATTTGTTATGTGTGCCTTTGTGAGCTGCTGAGCATACAGCTATGCAGGAGACATCCCACATATCGTGTGTGTTATTTCTGAACCAGCAGCAGGAGCATTGGGTCAGTTTTGTTGGCTGTTCTTCATTTAGGTCAGGAAATAGTTGTTGAGTATCGATGTGTCTTGGTTACTTGTGACTTGATCACACGCATTGGCCCTGGAGTATCTTTCGCAGGTGAATACCCAGTGCAGTGAAAGAGTTGATGAAATGGCTTCCAGGGGAAGTGGACTGATACCGAACGCTGTTTACATTACCTTTTAAACCATGTTCTGTTATGTTATAGTTGAGCACACCTCAGTTTACTGACTTTGCTTTGGTGGAATGTTCCAGTGTAGACATGCGAGTTCCAGTCGTAAGTTACTCAGCCACATTAGACTTGGGTATTATCAGCCCTCTGGATGGAGGTATCTAAAACAGCTGGTTCTGACATCTGTTCTTGATAGTTTGACATTTTAGGAACGCATTTTACTTTGGGCCTTGAGCCCGTGGTCCATAATTGCTTAAACCAACCTTTTCAGATTTTGTTAAACATATTTCTAAGATTTGAGTGTTTAGTCACTAAGTCGTGTCCAACTCTTGTGTGATCCCACGGACTGTAGCCCGCCAGGCTCCTCTGTCCATGGTGTTTCCCAGGAAAGAATATTGGAAAGGGTTGCTATTTTCTCCTCCAGGGGATCTTCCTGACCCAGGGATTGACCCAGGATCCCGACCCTGCAGTGGCAGGTGGATTCTTTACTGCTGAGCTACCTGGGGAACTAGCACTTCTATCCGTAAGCTGAGGGAAGCCCACGGGACTGGAACTTCCTCTTTAATTACAAAACTTGCCTCACAAGGCCTTTGCCAAACCTAGCGAGCAGGTTTCTAGTCTTAGGTGTGCCCTGCTAGCCAAAGAATTTGAAGCTTTAACGTGGCAAGATTGAGTAAATGTTTGACAGTGCTTTTGTTAATATGCCTTTTTAGCATCATATAATCAAATGGAGAAACCATAGGAAAATAGGTGTACCTTAGTAAGTTTCTCTTAATTTGTATATTGGTTCCTTAATCTTTGGCTGATTCGTTTTCCTCCCCATTCCTTTATCCCCCTTTGTACTGCTTTGTCTCTTTGCACTACATTGGCAGGCTGTTCTCAGAAAGAGACCTGCTCATGTCTTCTCTCCACCTGTTACTACTGTCTCAGAATCCTTATAAATTACTCCTGAATCTTCCCAAAGATACCTGGAATTAGTAACGAAGTATCATTGCAGTTTATTTAAGGGTGTTTTCCCCCTATATAGTTGACCTTCTGTATCCAGGGTTTGAGGATTCATCTGCCGTGCAAAACTTGAATTTATCACATGCTGGCAACTGTATACATAGCATTTACATTGTATTTACTACTGTATGCATAGCATTCACGTTTACATTGTACTGGGTATTGAGTAGTTGAGACGGTTAGGGGAGGATGTACAGTGTGCAGGTCATATATGCAAATACTACTCCCATTTATACAAGGGACTTGTGTGTCCACAGTCCATAGATTTTGGTATTTTCAGGGTCTGGTCCCAGAGTCTGCCCCGCCCCATACTCCCCCGACTCCCATATACTGAAGGATGACTATGTTTTAATTCTTGCTGAGAAACTTTACACTGGTTTCCTAGAAACCGATAACTGGTTCATCTACTCCCTCTTGTGGTAAATACTTAGTTTTATCCTGATGCTTTTATTTATGGTTGTTATCTCTCTCTCTCTTTTTTTTTTTTTTTGGTGGTGGTGATCTCTCTCATGTCATTTTACCCAAGAGAGCACAGATCTGATAGTCCAGAGAGATTTAAACACACATTTAGGTTGGGCACTGCAGTAATGGGGAGAATGTGGGTAGTGTGATCAGCAAAACCTCCCATTAGGGTCACCTGCAGTACCTGGGCCTCTCCCTGAGGGACTCTCTGCCCCTGTTCACAGTTTAAATTAGAATAAATTTAATCTATTTTTACATTTAATTTAAAAATTCCTGGGTTATTCTAACGTGCAGTCAGGGTAGAGAACCACTTATAAACAGGGTGCGGTTTTGGTGCTGTGATTAACCAGTTGTGTATTTGCAGAGAGAGCATGCTTGAATTTCTGGTGATTTGTAGCTGTCTTGTATTTTATGGTATGAAAGACTCTTAACATCATTCAGGTGATTTCCCACAGACCCATTTCACACAGTAGGAAGGACCTCACGCGGAATGTGACTGGTCTGACTGCAGCTGTAGGAGCCAGAGTTGGAAACTGAGGCACGGTCTTGAATCCACTGTGTCTCCCCCTGCACCCCCCAGCCCCCTCCACCCCCCACCAGTGACTTAGTAAGTGCATCTTTAGGGCTCCTCTAGTCACGTGCCGTGTGCTGTGAAGTGGTCTTGCTAAGGCTGTTCCACAGATTAGCTCTCCACAAAGGACGGAGGGCACGGGTGTCCTCGGCTCAGGCAGCTCTCAGGTTCCCACGCCTGCCAGGGGCAGCCTTCCGCCTGCATGCCACACTCTGTCACCTTTCTGGTACTTCAGAGAGGAGTGGAGTAAGGGATATATAGATGAGAAATGGAGGTGTTGATAGGCACCTGATACCCAGACATAATAATCGGTGACCTTTATGTATAAGTTCTGATTATTGACTAACTGGAAGGTGATAAATAAGCTAATTCAAGTACCACAAAAGAAAAACATTCTCTAGAGCTTATTATTATATTGACATTTTATTGTATTTGTTACTGCTCTTAGTAAATGAACTTTTGCCAGCCTTAGAAATAATTTCTAATATAGGGTATCTAGGTTTTTCTAATAACTGTATTTGTCTTAATAAATGTTGACTTCTGTATAAGTTTCTCTTTCAGTACTTACCTATTAAAGATAGTGGTCCACTGTTAGTACTTTGATTTTTTTTTTTTAAATTGTATGACAAGGTTTTTAAAGTTAAAAAAAATTGTATGACAGAAATTAAACTTCTCTTATTTCTAAAAAGATCTCTTCCCATTGGCACACACAGAATAACGTTGGAATCTGCTCAGTGCAGTCAGATGCATGCTGTGCCTGTTAGATGATGTTAGGAAGTCTTAGGCTTTGCTTTTGCATGCCTTTTTCATTTTCTCCAGTGACAGCTTATACCTTTCTGTTAGAATTATTTTGTATTATTTATCCATTTCTTTGAAAATCGTGTACTTAAAAAAAAAAGTCTCTGAGCAGCACATCACTTTTCGGTTGAAAAAGTGCATGCCTGTGTTGACACACTTTAGACGACAGGGTGTAATGGTGGAAATGCCTCTTCCCACCCAGACCTCTTTGTCCCCTTCTTTGGAAGCAGCTGCATATTTTTCCGTTTTCTATGTTCTGTTTTTCTGTTCTGTTTAATACAGGTGTCAATTGAACTGTAATAAAAAGCCTCACGTACACTTCTATCATATCCTCGATGTGTTCTACTTGTATATCACATTCTAAATAAATGAGATGTTGGTGACATTGCCATATAAGTTCTGCCTTCTATTAGTGCATTCTTTTCAGTATATTAATTACTGTTTCATTTATTAGTGATAATAAAGATATACCTCCATGTTATTTTAAAATTAAGTCCATCCATTAAATCATCAGTGGTGTTTGTATCAGAATTAATGATAGTATGTACATTTATCTGTCAGATCCATTGTATGTTAATGAAGTTGTCTTTATTTTGTGTCAAGGTGATGTGAAAAAGTCTTAAATTTTCTTAGCAGACTTTAAGCCTTATTTCTAAAAGTTGCCACTTTGCACTTAGATATTATATGAGCAGAAAACAAGAAAAGGAAAATGAGACCAGAGCTGTTTTAAGTGACAGCGTATGTAGTCCCTTTTGATCCAGAGCACTCAGGTTGATTCCCTCTGCTAGTAAAGCAGTTTGAAATACTGAATAGCAGTGTAGATTTCTACATTCTTTACTTGACACCTTTCTTACAGTGCTTATTCATTCAGTTTTATTGGAAACTTCAACCCGAGAAATATTGACCTTTTAGTGATCTCTCATCCATACAACTAGATTCTTAATAGTTAATGAAAATATAAAAGTCTCTTAATGTTTTACATTCAGTGGATTACTTTAAAAGGGTAAAAGAAAAATTAGATTTACTAGAGCAATATTTTCCTTACTATGTTTATAATATTAAGTAATTGTGTAATTTGAGGTTTTTAAATGAGGAAAACTTTATTCATTATCATTATTCATCATTGTCTCAATGGACATGAATTTGAGCAAACTCTGGGAGATGGTGAAGGACACGGAAGCCTAGTCTGCTATAGTCCATGGGTCGCAAAGAGTCGGACACGACTGAGTGGCCGAACAACAACAAAACAAAACTTTGTTCAGGGTTTCTTAGCCTTTTTTGTTGCCTTAATGAAGTCCAAGTTTTCACACTACTCAAGATTGAATACTAAATTAAAAAGTGACGTCACTGTATGTACTTCTCTGTTTAATTTTTTTGCCATTTTCATTTATTTAAAAAAAAATTCTAATTTTTGTCTATTTGTCTTTGTTAATAAGGAATTATAAGAGATCTTAAATAATATTGAATGGATGCTCTAATTTGCAGATAAAGGCTAATGGTTTGATGAAACAAAAACAAGTGAATCATTTAAGATTACATTGATCAGAATAACTTTAAAAAAGTATAAAAGCATTGCAAAGGAATTTAATGCTCTTATGTGGTATGATGGATCAAGTTCCTTTTTACTTTTTTCATCTAAATACATTTTTTAAGTAGCATCAGTTTTTTTTTTTTAAAACAAATCAATAGAAATACAGTAGGTTTATCTGCTTTCGACTTGAAGATGGTTTCCGAACATTTTGGTTTAATTTTTGTCATTAGGTAATTCCTAGATTACAAGCTGGTATTTTCATACCCTTCCTGTACATTCAAAAATGTTTATTTGAATATGAATGTGATTTCGTGGTTATTTTAAAGTTCTTCGAGGTCCATAGCACTCCCATATATGTTATGTTTTTAATAGCATTCAGTAGGGGCACATTCAGGTAGTTCCAAAGATATGTACCAGATAACCAAAAAATAACACCCATGAGCCAACCTCCCCCACAACACACACACTTTTTTCTGGGAGACCAGTTACAAAGTAAGATAAAAATATAACTAAAATTTTGGGGAAAAAAATGTAGAGTGACAAACCCGATTGGCTCAGTGTCAGAAGTCTGGGAGGAGCAAGGTGACTAGGTGAGATAGAGTGTCACTGTCAGGGGGTCGCAGGGCAGGCAGGAGGCACAGTCGCCTTAGGAAATACGAATCCAGGTGGTCATGTTCTCCGCCAGGACCAGGGTTGGGGAAGGAGCCATCCTGGGACTGCCCTCTGCACCTCATTCCTGGATGGTCACCCATCCTTGGCTGTGTGCAGGAAGAAATACCGAGTAAGAAGTGAGAAGTGCATTGGAACAGGAGTGTCAATCAGCTTTGCCCAGTGACCACGCTCCTCTGGACACTGGGAGCTCCAGGGACAGGGTGTGGTCTCAGCCCTGGAAGAATTTAGTACTCACTGGGCAATGGGGTGCACACCTGTGTCAGCCCATGGATTGAGACATTTCAGAGTTAACAAAGCTTTTTAACAAGTGATAAATAATGGTAAATTTTGATGGCAAAATGGAAAACAATGGCAAATGACTTAAACTTCATACAGAAATGTGATTATTTCTTGGGCAGTGTTGTCCTGACAGATAAACTACACTCCTGAGAGAACTCTTTATGACTTACTTTTTTAAAGCAATGTAAATAGATTTCCATATAGCTTTATAAATCTGTGGCTAGCAGATACATTTTGAGTTCTCTTTAAATGCTCCTGTGCTAGATAAATGAACAGAAATTAAAAGAGCTCTGTAAAGGCATTCTTAATATTGTTTATAAATGCTGCTGCTACAATTGCAGGTCCTTTTGGAATAAATCATGGGATTGAACTTCATTCAGATGTGGTGGAATATGCCAAGGAAAAACTGGAGAGCTTCATCAAAAATAGTGATAGCTTTGATAAGTAAGTATTCATATCTATGGTTTTGCTTTGAAAGCACTTGATACGTAGGTACGAGTGACATGTGTGTTCCTCACTACTGTTAGTTTATTGATCCTGGCTTGAGTGCAGCAAAAATCAATACACTATAAAATGCAAGAGGAAAGTAAGTTAGAAAACTATGTTCTAATTCTTACTCTGTGTAAACAAATAGTAGATTACAAGTAAATAACTTTTATGTTTTAATTATACGCTATTGTCACTTTATTAGTAGGGTATTGTTCCATTCATTAAACATCACACAGGTACCTTTTCTGAAGATCGAAGGTAAAGATGTTCCTGGCCATAGAATCTTTGGCAACTGTGTTTATACCTTTGGGGATAGTAATTAAATACGAGTGATACCTCTTAGCATATGGAGGACTTTTTCTTAAAAACATAAAGTTACTTAATAATATAGCTAACTGAAATTATCATAGAAATATTTCACTATATCCTGTGAGAGCTGTGTTTTGAGAAATCTGTTTATGAAACCATTGTTCTGAACTACTTTCCCTTGGGGAAAACACTGCACAGGCATTGGTCCTTGCAGGGAAGTCTGTTTGGTGTGCCATGTCCCTAACTATTCAGCCAGCAGTGATAGTAATGTGGATAGTACTGTGAAACTGAAAAATTTAGATGGCATTTCTCTCTCAGCTAGTCATATTTTCAAAGAGAGAAAGGCTAACAAAGGATGAGAATTGAGCTTAGAACTTAGTCCCTTTACATGACAGAGCTTTGGTCCAGAGTTCCGGTCTAGAGTTCCAACCCAGCTTGTTGGGTGTGAGCCTCCCTCACTTGGCTCTGATCTGGCCACGGCCGTGGTCGTAGGGGTGAGAGATCTACGAGTAGGCAGGGGTCTGAGCTGAAGGTTGTCTTCTGAGTTCAGGCATCTCCTGGCATGTCTCCCCCATTCGCCTCCCTCCTCTGCCTCCCACCCCCTGGCAGTGGCACTTGGTGGGCTGAGGAACAGAAGCCTGTGCTGCAGCTTCAGTGCTCAGTACAGAGCGGAGGCTGGAGTGTGTGGGAGGGGTGTCCAGACCTGAGACCTGTGAGCCAGGAGACTGCACATGCTGGGCTTTGGGTTTGTTCCGTAATCAGTCCATTGAGCAGGTCACTGGAATCTTCTGCACCAGTTTGCTGAACACTGTCCTTTTATCTTATTCTGTCTTAATAAATAGTTAACCTTTAATTTACATTTTTGAATCATTTTTCAAGTGCTTACCATGTTGGTTCATATTCTGTTTCCATTTCCAAGAAAAACATACTGTTTGGCAGAAATAGATTTTAGTCCAAGTTATTTTGTAAGAAATTGAGATTCAATTGTAGTACCCTTTGTGTCTTTATCATTTCTGTCTATCTTATAATTAGTGGTATGGTAAGTGCTTAAAATGTGGGCATGGATATTTTTATATTGTTTATTAGAACTGTGGAATTTTGTGGAATTTATTGAATTTCTATTGTAAGTGTTTTGATGTTGAAACTTAATTATACACGGAAGACCATTTGAATACAATTAAACTTAGAAAATATGAAAGGAATATTAGTAAAAGCATATGTTTAAGGTTTATCTTAATATATTAGATAATAATACATTTCAGGTATTAACACATAAAGGCACAGATAATTCCCTTTTGGGTCATTAATCAGGCAGAACAAGCTTAAGGAAGAACTTTGAATCATGGAAGCACCTCTACAGTATCTATGGAGACAAGTCTTGCTGACAAGGGCATGGTCCTGGCAAACAGTAAAATATGTCATTCTTTAAAGTCTGTCTTTTGTTTTAAATTAGTTTATTTCAATTGGAGAGTAATTACTTTATAATATCCTGATGGTTTTTGCCATACATCATCATGAATCGGCCACAGGTATACATATGTCCCCCCAATCCTGAATCCCCCTCTCTCTTTCCTCCCCACCTATCCCTCTGGGTTGTCCCAGAGCACTTGCTTTCTGTGTCGATGTAATTTAAATATTGAATAATCTAGAACACAGTTAAGTTTGAAGGCTATATGTATTTAAGTGTCTCAAGTTTAAAAAAATTCTCTAAAATTGTTTTCGTGTAATCGTGAGATACCAAATGTCCTTCGCTTGTATTTCTTGAGTGGTGTTGTTAGACTGTGTTATACAGGTTTGTTATTCTTAAAATGGTGAATCATCTCAAATACGGTGATATGACTGATCTAAATGTTTCTTCATAATTTTTAATGGTCTTATTATTTTAGTTAAAATAATCAGGCTTTATAGTATGGTTGTTTCTGAAATGTTACAGCTTACTTTTAAAACAGATTCTTCTGTTAACAGACTATTCTTAAAAAAACAGTCCTGGAAATGTTACCTATTTTGGTTTTCAGGTAGCTTCTGAAATAGTAGTTTTGTACTTCAGATAATAAAGGTATCTTGCTTACAAAGGTAGCAGGTACTGGCAAATGCTTCGTTTTGCATAAAGTCATGACTTGGTTGGAAGTTAAGTAGTCAAAGCTGATGGGTCATTTAATGGACTCCTTTTGGGGTCGTTTATCATTTGATTTTGGTGATAGAAATGATAAAGATGTAGCAATTTTCTTCCTGTCTTTATGTTTTGATGATTTCTTTGCGATTTTTCTTGGTGTTTGTGGAGAATATTTCTATTTACTTTCAGTTTTTAAATTTAAAAAACTTGCCATGCAAAGTGACTTTAAAAATTCTATTCCTAAGCAGTTTTACTATATATTTAGTTGTTTACAGGTCATAAAAATACTTGTTTTAATTAATAAAATATAAAGTAACTCAGGAAACAAAATTGCTATTTATATATCCCTTAGTACTTAGGACCAGGCCACCTTGATTGTGTGTAACAGGAAGACAATAGAAAGCTAAAACCTAATATTTATCCAGTCTTATTTATCCTCTTGGTTTGGATCTTACCAGTTCCTTTTTCAAAAGTATTATATCACTTATGATTTAAACTGTATCTTTGAAGTTTTCTTATGTGTATCTATTGGAGATCATAATAAACTCCCAAATGTAGTAGGCAAGGATAGAGTCAATAAACTGCTCAACATTAGAATGTTTAATGTAAGATATAGATTTAAAAAAAAATGCAGGTGTATGTTTTTGTGTATCCTTTATAAAGGAGCCTTGGTTACTGAGTCTTAAAGGTGCTATTTCTTCTTTCAGAAAAAATTATCCTTAATACAGTGTTAATACTTGTAAACTTTGTTTCTGTGTCTCAGTACTATATCAGCAAATCTGAAGATTTGGTGAGGCTCCTGGGAGCTCACTGTGCTCCAAGGCGAGAGAGGAGGCAGGTTCTCCATGTGGCTGCTGCCTGTGCTCTGCCTCCGGTGTTGCCAGACTCACTGACCTTCCCTCATGAACTGATGCTTGATTTCACAGGTTCTCTGAAACACTGGCGAGCGTTTGAGGAGCAGATAGTAAACATTTCTGGCTTCTTGGGCTAGGTGGTCTTTGTGGCAGGACACAGCCTTCCTCAGACGCCCCGAGCAGGGGTGGGCGGGGGGTTTTGTCCACTTCATTGCCAGAGCAAGTGCAGGCCTCATGCAGCCTGTTGGCCGCAGTGTGCGGACCTGTTCTGCTCTTCACACGCGTTCTCCAGGACGTCCTTCCTTTAGCCCGTTCTGTTGTAAACCAGTCTTCCAGCCCCAGGTTTAACGTCCCTTGGGTATCTGGCTTTCACGGGGGAAGGCCAGATCATCTGAATCACTTTTGTGCATGTACCATAAGCGAAACAGTCTCTCCAGCTGTGTTTACTCGGAAGAGGAGGTCAGATAAAAGGAGCCTGGATTATACCCTGTAAGTGCTTCGTGAGTTGATAATTGGCATAGCATTTATTCACAACTACATGTGTGTGTTTGTGTGATATGTGCACATGTGCATGCAGTCGACCTGACTCCTTGGAGGGCATGCTTTGGGGTGAGCTGTTTCCTGTGAGACAGTAGGTCCTGTCTCCTCTCCCCTCCAAGGACACTGTTCCTTGTTTTGGAAATGCTGTCCTGACAGAAGCCACATGAGTGCAGCGTTGTCTGCTTTATTGAAGATTTTCATTCTGTTTGCATGGAGGACCATTGTTTCCTGTAGTTTGTTGTATAAATGAGTCACAATGTGAGTACTGAAGACTGTAATGAAATGATGAAAATGATAGCAGTTAATGTGTGTCGTCTGCACTATTCTGAGCTGTACCCACAGTCCTAGAGGCAGTGTTGGTGTCCATGCTTCCTAGATGGGAGGACAGGATCAGACAGGCCATGACTTCAGCCAGGCTTGTCTTGTTGGTTAGTCTGATTTAGCTATAATGATGTGAAAACTGATACATTCTAATGTTCTTCCCAGCAGTAAGATTGCCAATGAATTACAGTCTAGCAGCTTAGCCGCAGATAACAGAGGTTGAAGCGGCACCTTTATTTCCATCATTTTTTTTTTTTTTTCTAATAAGAATTTTGGGAGTGCTCTTAGCCTGGTTAATGCATGATAACCTTTTTATCACAGAGCCACCTGCCCTGTTCATTAATGAGACTTGTCTCTAGGGTGGATGTCTGGGGGTCGGAGATGAGCTGGAAAAGCCGTGCCTCCTTCGGGTGTAGTCAAGGTATAAATTCTAAATTAAATTCAGGGTTAGTATAGTAACTTACATTTTAGAAGACTTAATGGATGCATGGCTGGGTGTAGTACCCTAATTTTATTCTTGATTATAGGCTCCTTTTCCACATGATTGATGTTGGATTGGAGGAAATGAACTGACACTGTGCTCTGGCCCCTTTCTCACTGGAGCAGTCCCACTCCATCTTGAAGAGAATTGTGGCATGCTTGAAGAAATTTTACTATTAGATACACAGTCAACATGATTTTGAACTCTTTCTACGATAGTTGAACGTTTGGGTATATCAGTCGTGTTCAGATGGTAGTTTTATGAGAGAGATAGGTTTTAAACACAGTTTTTAAACATGACAAGACATTCAGATGGTGGGACAGAGAAATGCTTAAAAATAGTCCTCTAAGCTATCACTTATGTATTTTACCATCGGTTAGAAATGGCATGAAGGAAGGTTTGTTCGCTTCTGACACAGGAAAAGAAGAAACTATTCCAAGAATAAAACACTGACAGAAATAAAAGTTTGTAGCCCAAGTTATTTTATAAGAAATTATTGTTGAAATATGAGGGCTCACTTTCATATCATGTACTGGTCACACTTCCTATAAAATGTTTAGAGATTGTTTTTGGTCTTATGGCGTTTCCTAAAGCTCTGTTCAGTGAAAAATCTGTGTATTTACTCTTAACACTTTGAATAATGTTTAAATTATTCTGAGGTGAGTTTGGTGCAGTTGGAAGGGAAATCTCTTATACAGGTAAAGTCTTTGTTTTTTAAATTTTGTAAAATTCAATAGTTTAATTCTTGGTTATAAGAGTTTTTGAATGGTATAACTGTATTTGGAAAAGAAGAGATGATTATTTTCCTGGGTTTTCTTCCCAGTGGAAGGTTGTGAAGTTTGTCTTGTTTTAATGAAGTTGTCATAGCTGTCACAGTTCAAAATGCACATTCTGACAAAGTACTTTAAGAAAAAGAAGTGTCTGTGATTCATTTGGCAGGTTGTTTTGGGTGAGGTATGAGAACACTATAGGAGTCTTTCCTGTGTCCCTGAAATCCTTTATTGTGCTGGAACAATAGTCTAAAATGTTGATGACAGCATCCTGTGGCACGTGATAATCTAGGTGTGCAAATTTTCAGCCCCGATTTCAACAGTGTATTGAAGGGGAATGTTGTTTTTTCTACTCTCAGTCAGCTCCTAGACCTAGAATACCCGTCTAAGAGGGAAGCTGCAGGGCAAGGCTAGGTCACCCTGATCTCCTAGCAGCTTATCAGAGAATTATGTGGGCACGTTGGCAAGGTCCCTGCTGTGAATGGAACGTCTGTGCATCTGGAGATGAAGATAACCCAGCGTGCACCTGTAAAGGAGACCCCTGCCGAGGTAAGTGATGGAGTCGGTGCCCTTTTGGCCAAGCGCTCATGTTGTAAACCAAGATACCTGTGCTCTCGGTTTTCCCACAAATACTGTTTGTATGTTTTATTTTAGTAAGGGTATGTCAGATACTCTCCCCTTTCTATGTAAGTCTAAAAAGCCATTAGGTTTTCAGGTTTAAATCAATAAATGATTATAAGTCTAAAGTGATTGAATTTGTAGTTATTACAGTTCAAAATTACTTCTTTTTTTTTGTATACAGATAATTTACATGGTTAGGAAGTATAAGTTGGTGGAATTCAGGAGTGTAAGACATCTGTACCTGGGAAATTTTGTTTTGGAAAATTTCTTCAAAGAATAAAAATGATTGCTACTTTTCATGTTACTAACAGACAAAAAATTTTAATGAGATGCCCTAAATAAAGTATGAAAACTAGGAGAGAACACAAGATCGATACTTTTAGGATTAAAATTAGAACCATAGAAAATATCCTTTTCATAGGCCTCTTGCCATTTAAAAAAATTTTTTATTGTTTTATTTTCCTTTCTTGGGTTCCATAGTTGATGTGAAAAGTGGAATTTAGATTTTCTCTTTCACCGTTTTCAAACCTAGATTTTATGTGCAAATCTCAAACAGTAAAAACCTCTGGTTGGTTCATTAATGCAGACTTCTGGATTATACAGAATTGTGTTTATGGTATAAAATATGTCCTTTGCCTACAGAGGTTTGTGGAGACTTAGAGAAGGTGCAGCTTTCAGAATCTAGTTAAAACTAAAAGGAGGAAACTTTTATTTTCCTCTTTACGCTGGAAACACTAACAGCAATTGTAATTTACTTTGACCACCTGGTAGCTGTCATTCTTGCCTCACATCAGTCAGTTGTTCTTTATACATATATGAGCATATCTGTAAACATTTGCCTGAAGAATTCTAATCATAGACTTTTGGAAGAATATTGTTAGCAGTAGAATTTGTATGAATTTATTTACATGAAATTCTGTTATAAAAACAAGCCATGATTTCAATGTCAGAATATAAAGTGTCTAAGTGAGATCCCCATCTCTGCCTAGTCAGAAATGCTAACACTCATCTCCAAGTCCTTTTAGGAAGGATCATCTTTAATCCATGTATGTATTAGAAAATAATGTTGTAAGTATAAGCAGTTTGAGCGTTGTTTTGTTTCCTTTACTATCATGAAGGACTTGGGTATTACTGGTGGAGAAGGTGAAGCCACAGCTGTGGATGTAATAAACAGTCCCCAGATGAAACACTGTCTCTGCTAGGCTGTTTCTTGTAACTATTAAGTCATTGTGTTTTAGTGTTTATATTTTAAAATATCATACCTTTCTCCCTGATTATGCCCTTGAAACTTTACTATTTTGTATCTAGAAATAATCTAGTCCTACTACTCCTTTTGGAACGTTGCCTCAATTCAGTTAAACTTTCAAATTTGAGTGTGCTGGTAGAGGAAATAAATTTGGTGTACTAAATGAAAGGGTCTTCACACTTTCGAAGACCCCATATACATGTTAGAAGTGTATGTTCCATTTGCATTAGTAGAAATCATTTGTAAATGTAAAGGTCTAACTTTTCTCTGTAATGATTCTTTGTAACACTTCCTAAATGGAATATACGATAGTATACTTGGCTCAGATCTGCCTTGTAGGGGAAAAGCCTTTGTTTCCTAGAATAAACAAGGGTGGCTTATTTAAGATCTTCAGAGAGGCCACTAAAAAGCACTTTTAAGTTAGGCGACAGTTGGTTTATTAAAGGCACGGTTTTGTTTTGGCTTTTTTACTGTTTAAGTTTTGCTTTTTTTAGTACTTTGTGGGAAAAATCATGTGTTTTGTAACATGAAACTACAGCTATTTATAGCTTCCAATTTAGTAAAGCAAGAACCATCATGTTGATTTAGAGGGTGCCACAGGCACATATTTTTTTCTGTAACTGTTTCTGGACAAATCTCTAGCCCTGAGATTCTTGTGATTAGCATATTTGTCAAGTTTGAGTTCATGTTCAAAGTTGGTAGGTGGAAAAGATGACAAGTCAATTACATTTCTTAGGTTTTTTCACTTAATAAATATTTCTTGAGGACTGTAAAAGGTGACGGAGATATAATTAAAGTTCAGAAGACGTGTTCAAAGAGATAATCAGGGAAAGCAGGGGAATGTCCCAGAGGAAAGATTGTGCTCAGGAAAGTATCTGAAGCTCCTATTCACAGTTGATAAAGTAGAAGGGCAGTTGCTTAGTGCTTTCAGTTTATGTGGCTGTTGAAATACACACACACACACACACACGTATTTAAACGAGATCTTGAGATATTTTACATGCCAAATATTTGAGATATTGAGATCTCATATGATTTTTATCCTTTCCGTGCATCTCATTTTCCACCAGCCACATTTCAGGGCTCCTGTCTGCACAAGGCTGGTGGCTAGTGGGGTTGATTGCCCTGTCTGACCTTTTAGATCCCAGCTCACTGTTCTTGGTGAGCCTTACTCTGGCTCCCCAGGCCTGTCAGTTCCCTTGCATCCTCAGCCATACTTATGGAGTGGTGTTCCTTTAGAGCATTTATCATCCTCATAAGTTCATCTTTAATTGGTGAGATTGTTGTCTCTTTCACTGCATTAGGCATGAGTGCCTCCCACTGTATATCCAGTCTTTACACACAACTGGGGCTTCACAAATAGTGTTTGGAGTGAATTGTGCTAATTGCTAGTGTCAGGCCACTTGACCAGAGTCACATTTGATTTTAGAATCAGGCACTCACTTCTTTCTAGTTCATTTTGCTGGGATGAGAGTGTATAAAAATATCACTAATTTCAGAAGCAGTTTTACTCTAAATTGTTTATTTGTAATAGCGTTTTTGTAGATAATTGTTCTGTAAGCTGTAGGAAGCTTTTAAACTATAAGCATATTTTTAAGTTGATTTAATAGACTAAATGATAAAAGAGGTTTAATAATACAAAATAATTTTACTTAAATTCCTTGCTCACGTTCATCTAGAAAATTTTAAGAGTGGCTTAAATTATTGTAAAATTATTTAAAGTGAATTTTTATAATAGGGTTTTTAGGTTGAAAATACTAGGCTTTTTTCTTTCAAAGAATGATTACTGTAACTTTGAGATGATTAAACCATGTGATCCACAATATCTAGTTATTTAAAGGCCCAGGGATTGTTTTGGCTGTATTTTAGACAATCCTAGGTTGTCCAATAGTCTTGAGTATAAGAGAGAAATTAAATGCTGTCCCTTACATATGTAAGTGTATACTTTCGTGAGTGTTACGCAAGTAGAGACTGAGATCTTCCTGAAGAGCTTCGTAAGAGTGCTTTGTGTAGCGTAGCTCGTATTTGAACTGTACTTGAAGGGATGCTGGGCGTTTAAGCAGCAGAGAGGGAGGGGCCATGCAGTCACAGGAACAGCACAGACCTTGTAGTATTTCCTCTAAACGATGGGAGGCCTGTAATTCCACCCATGGCTACAGCAGTGTCTCTGGGATGGGGGCAGAGCCAAGAAGGGCCCTGTGTGGCCTCTGAGAGGTGGGAACCTGTCTTGAGCAGCTGGGCACAGGGTGGTGTTGGGGGTGGCAGACGCCCAGAAGGAGCCAGGGTTAGGACCACCCGCCCTGTGGGTGTCGAGAGAAGAGGGCAGGCTCTGCACTGTTTCCCACTCCCCACCCCGGAACAGGAAGCGAGGACTGGGCATCATCCTGGGAAACTTCTTTAAATATCAGTGACCACGGGGTGTCTGTATATTAAGTGAATTTAATGGAAACATATTGTGTAAAAAGTCTGTGCTGTGCTTGGTCACTCAGTCATGTCCGACTCTTTGCGACCCCATGGACTGCAGCCCACCAGGCTCCTCTGTCCATAGGATTCTCCAGGCAGGAATATTGGAGTGGGTTGCCATGCCCTCCTCCAGGGGATCACCCCAACCCAGGGATGGAAGCCAGGTCTCCTGGATTGCAGACGAATTCTTTACCGTCTGAGCCACCAGGGAATCCCTGGTAATAAGTCTGTTAACTACCAAAGGGCAGGATACATTTTATAAAATAAAAATGATTTCAGAGACATTTTTCACTGCATGCTGAGCCTTTTAATGCAAATTATTTTGTCCTCAGATGATAACCTGACTTTGCTGTGTGGTCATATTAATTTCAATCAACTTAAAATTGAGAGGGTATTTTCATGAATTAATTTCTTAAAATTACTGTACATGTTTTATTAGTGCATTGGGGTTTTAACTATGTATGTTAGAGACTGTTTCAGTTTGTCAGTCACAAGAGTGTTGTGATTCACCTTCTGAGCCTTAAGTAAGGTTTCCGTGTGGGGGAAAAAATAGGTTGATGTTTTGGAAAAATGTACACTGTGTCATTGATAATAAAACAATATATTTGATCACTGTTAGATTTCATAAATATACATAATTCAAATTCAAATTTTATGATATTTTATCCTTATAATTAATTTTGGTAAAACTTCACTTTCAAAGAGTTGGATTATGTTAATTTTTTAGGGCTCATCTTTTGTTTAAATGAATTAAAATACTTTTTATTTCTCCATACAGATTTGAGTTCTGTGAGCCTGCATTTGTGGTGGGTAATTGCCTGCAGATAGCATCGGACAGTCACCAGTATGATCGAATCTACTGTGGAGCTGGGGTCCAGAAGGACCATGAAAACTACATGAAGATTCTGCTGAAAGTCGGGGGCATTCTGGTCATGCCCATAGAGGACCAGGTAGCGGCCACCATCCTGCTCGATGGCGCGGGAGACACGCTCAGTGTAGGATGGGGGCTGATGCGCCAGCGAAAGGCGCACTGTGATTGTTAGGGAAGAAGTACTCGCCACACCGGTATCTATAGGAAAGCACTGAAATGGACTCACAGCTCTTAACCAGAGCAGGTGTGGAAAAGGCCCCTTACCTAGGGATAAAAGCGCCAAGCTGAGCTCTGCCTGTGTGTGTTGTTGGCCACGCTGCCCCTCCACACAACACCCCCGACCCACCCATGTCCTCACTGTGGAATGTGGTGGCCTCTTTTAGCTGAGGGAGTGGTTGTAACTACTTAACTATTTCAGAGACCAGTAAATTTTTAGATCTTCTTTTAGCACTACATAGACTCATTTGAAACTATCTTTCACCTACTTGCCTGCCTTTGATTTGGAATTATTAGGTATAATAAACGTGTGAAATAATCTATTCAGAAAATGGGTGGATCTTTTACTGCCGATCATACAGAGTGAAGGAAGCCAGAAAGAAAAACACCAATACAGTATACTAACACATATATATGGAATTTAGGAAGATGGGGCAATGATGACCCTGTATGCAAGACAGGAAAAAAGACACAGCTGTGTATAACGGACTTTTGGACTCAGAGGGAGAGGGAGAGGGTGGGATGATTTGGGAGAATGGCATTCTAACATGTATACTATCATGTAAGAATTGAATCGCCAGTCTATGTCTGACGCAGGATACAGCATGCTTGGGGCTGGTGCATGGGGATGACCCAGAGAGATGTTATGGGGAGGGAGGTGGGAGGGGGGTTCATGTTTGGGAATGCATGTAAGAATTAATTTTAAAAATAAAAAACTAAAAAAAAAAATTTATGAATATACATTTCAAAAAATTTCTTTTATGTTCATACTAACCTAAGTCTGAGATGTTTACAACACCCTGTGGTTTGTAAGTGGGAGCTGGACTGTCCCAGATGATTGGGACCTAGTGTGGTCATCTTGGCATCAGCACTTTCAAAGCATGTGAATTGCAGGTCGGAGGACTTCATCACACTGTGTTTGTCAGTTATTAAAAAGAGAGAATATAAAGCACTCATTAACATACATTCTTGGAAACACATTAACTTGAATGCTTCCAGAGTTGAGACTCCCAGATTAATCATCTTCTTCCTGTTTTCCTTTAAAGATATATTTTTAAAGATCTAAAATATGGTTTCCCATTGGTATTTTATTGAATATTTCTTATATACATTATGCTAATGTAAAATATAATAATGGGTTGACTTTTATAATATAAATTGATGATACTGATTTGTCCTGATCAAGCCACGTAATGCTGATGGGTGTTTGCTGAGTGGGAAAGCTCTAATCCCTTTGTGCCTAATTACATTTATTCATGAAATATGAAGTTGGGATTAGAATCTGTATTTTATTACCACCCTGGAAGATTGTGAAGTTGACTCATTGGTTCAGTAATCAAAATGTGTTTTTACTGATATAACACTTTAACTATACAACTGTGTGAGACGTGTGTTTTGGGAGCCAGTGGCAGGTATGTGTTAGAATAACACCCCTTGATGACATCAGACCCCCATATTAATATAACCTGCAAAGCCATTTGTGTACATGGAATATGTTGTGAAACTAGTACTTGAGATTCCTCCTGTATTAGTTTATGGTAAATATTTAAATGAAGGTAATTGGGTACATTCAAATACAAGTGATTATAGAGTAATCTCTGCTATTTTTCTGTTAAACTTGTGAGTGTAAGGTGGTCACACTTCCCTGATTGAGCCATTCTGTTTTTTTTTTTCACCCTCTAAATAGTTAACACAAATTATGCGAACTGGACAGAACACTTGGGAAAGTAAAAACATCCTTGCTGTGTCATTTGCTCCGCTTGTGCAGCCAAGTAAGAATGACAACGGCAAGCCAGACTCTGTGGGCCTCCGTAAGTAACCTTGTGGGAGATAAACAGAGCTGACTTGTGGGTGTGTTAGAGAGAACCTTCCCTGTAGTTGTGGCCTGAGAGCTTCAGTTCACAGTACAATTCAATAGCAGTCAAGACTAGTATTGTCTGGTCCACTGGATCTTCTCATGACTAGGAACCAAGAGGCTAAAAGTCCAAAAATACTATTTTTGAATAATTAGGGCTGAGAATTGTCTGAAAGCTTCTGTATTATCAGAAGAACATCTAAATGAAGCTCGTGTGGAAGCTATTTTAGGACTTGGGCGTGTTAGAAGTGGCTGAAGCAGGTCTGAGTCCTTTTCCACTCTGGGGCCCTTGGGTTCTTCTGAACTTGGGCTGCTGTGACAGGGCATCGGTGTGGTGGGTCCCTAGGACAGCAGGCAGTGTTGGCAGGAGAGGCAGACAGTGCAGGTGTCGAAAGAGCACCCGGAGTGCAGGGGAGTCGGGAGCAGAGCCACCGAGAAGACAGAGGTGTTTCTTGGCATCTTTGTAACTTCGGAAGCTCTTTCCTGGGTGATTCTCCACCCCACCTCCTGCAGCGACCCCTCCTTGTTCGCCTCCCCTGTCTGCCCCCTGGTCTTAGCAGGTCATGGGGCTGACAGCAGGTTATGGTGGGCTGATGACACCCTCATTTCTGTTGCCAGCCCTGCCCCTCAGTCCCCTGACTATTCAGTTCTCTGTGCTCCACTTGCTGTGAGTTACCTGTCCTTCCCAAGAGGGTTTATGCACGTGCCTGAGCTGTCTGTGTCCACGACCCCTTTGCCACCCCATCCGCTGGCCTTGGTGCTGGAGTGATCTGCACATAGTCAGTGTTCTTCCCTGAGTCTTTATTTGATGAAAGTCAAAGTTTTTACATGTCTCTGTCTTCTGATGTTCACTGAGAAGTGAACAGTATGTAATGTTTCACTTTTTATGTTTTCCATGTGTTTTTAGCCCCCTGTGCTGTCAGGAACCTGCAGGACTTGGCTCGCATTTACATCCGACGCACACTTAGGAATTTCATAAACGATGAGATGCAGGCCAAGGGGATTCCTCAGAGGGCTCCGCCCAAAAGGAAGAGGAAGCGGGTCAAGCAGAGGATTAACACTTACGTCTTTGTGGGCAACCAACTCATCCCCCAGCCTCTCGACAGTGAGGAGGACGAGAAGATGGAGGAAGACAAAGAGGAGGAGGAGAAGGAGCCGGGCGAAGCCTTGAAGCCGGAGGAGCCGCCCCAAAACCTGCTGCGGGAGAAGATCATGAAGCTGCCCCTGCCAGAGTCTCTAAAAGCCTACTTGACATACTTCAGGGAGAAATAGCTTAGAGCAAGAAGAAAGGATGCCTACTGATAATTCCTTGCGTCTTGAAAATGTAGCATTTGTTAGGAGTTAAAAGAGAATTCTTTCTTTCATCAGAGTGAATTTATAGTGGAAAAAGGTATAACTTGTTTCTGTCTTAGTAATAAAAATGATGTATTCAGTGATTAAAAAGAATCCCTTTTATAAAATATATTTTTCTTTAAAATCTGAAAAATTGCTGTTTTAACTCAGAGCAGCTTCAGGAGTGGAACTCAGCCGTAGTCAGGACTGGGTCTGCAGATCCCTGTTTGGTTCCTGACAGAACTAGTTAGTGGTGAGGGCTTGACTTAACTTCCCTCAGGGAGATACAATCATGAAGCGCATGTGATTGGATTTGAACTGCAGTCATGTACAGTTCCTGCCTGGGAACTCTGTCTAGCAAGGAAGGCAGACACTTTGCAGACCCCCTACTTGCGTTGCAGTCCCCACTGCGAAGTTGCTGTAGACCTACTCCGGGCAATGTATGAGTGCAATAACAATGCAGATACTGAATAATTTAGCTTTAAAAACCCACGTTTCATGGAATTCAACAGCACCGCTACTCTCGCTTTTGAATGTGTTGCCAAAAGACATGGGGAAAGCGTCTGCTTCTCTCATCAAGATTTTAAGAACTCATCAAGTGAATATCAGAGCAAAACATACATGCTTAATACAGCTCTTAGTTTGTATGGACCCTTGACATTTTCAGTATTTAAACATGGTGAGGCTGTGTTACTCCGAAGTTTTAGAAGGTAGTGGTATATTTAGGAATGTTTTCCTTGTCATCCACTGTATAGAGTATTTGGTTCAGGAGAGGCGTAGTTCTGTGTGACTGTCAATGGCTCGTGGATGAGTCAGGCCCGAGCAGGCTGGCCACAGGTGCACTTTAGCAGAGGGAGATTCTGGTTGATTGCAGGCTTGCCCTGGACAGGTAGGGCAGGACAGCCTGCCCTGGTCTGAAACTCATCTCTGTGGTGTCGGGAGCGTTCACAGAAATGATGTGTAGATGCCTTTTGCTTTGAAAATCCGGAATCATAGTTTAATCTTGGGACCTGCATTGGGCTCATTTAACTTCTTCCCATGTTTTTATTTTGTGGTTGTTTCTTGTGGTGAAATAACAGTGGTTTTCATTTTTCGCTTAATATCACATACTTTATTCATTATTTGAATGTCAGTGGTAAAACAGGTAGTAAAGGCCATTCGTAGCTTACTAGGGCCTGAAGAGTCATTCCTTGCTTAGGAAAGTAAACAGTGTAGCCTATTTACTATTTAGTGTTCTGATGGATTATACACATTTTTAGAAGGAAGAATTTGAGAGTGTCACTGCCACCAGCATCACTGTTAGAACTGTTGATCAGACATGCTTGAGGAAATGCAGTCACAGTGCAGTTGAAGGACCATGATGTTCTGCAGAGGTTCACACATAGACGGTTCCAAAAACACCTCAGTTCTGAAAACTCTACACATGTAAAAACAAGTGTTCCAAGTATTCTGAGCATGAATTATCCCAGGATCCCTTTAGTAATGTCAAAGATGATTTCACGGAAGCTGCTGGTTTTACACCAGCGACTGAGCTGGGGGCTAGGAGGTTGGGGGTATAGTGTCTCCACAGGGTTTCTTAGAGGACTACTAAGCTATAGTTACTGATGCATGCGCATCTTATTTCTATCAAGGAAAAACAGTTGTTTCATACAGTTATATTAGAAATGGTCATTTTATTTTGAAACAAACGTGTTTTAGGAGATGAATCTTGAGTTCCTGGTGCCCACATATTTTTATCTTGTACCCTCACCCCAGCTTTGTTGTTTTTGAAACAAGTGTCCACGTATGTGAAGATAACCTTTTCTTAAATGATTTTACTATTCACAAGGGAAGTTTTTGTTAAGGATCTATTTGGAGATTGACTTTTTCATATCAGCTTTCATTCTGTTGGCCTTGGCAAAATGTACCATAGATTTTCATAATCATTGCCAATTTTTGGTCATTGAAATGTATCTTTTGTGTTTTTAAATGCATTTGTTTTACAGTTGCGACTTTACTATTGAAGAAGTAGAAATAAAAAATGAAATTTTAAGTGAAAGCCCTTTATTAATGGAAATATATTAGAATGATTGAGGATATTTTGGGTGTTTATTTTTTAATGAATCATGTTATATTTGAGTGTGAATAATTATGCTTATAAGTGGAGAGGTTGCAAATAAAGATGAAGTAATTGAAGGTGATGAGCAGTGCATTCATGGGGTTTTACAGCAGGATAAGCTTTATTTATTTTGCAGAGAGGAGGTAGGCCTGAAGAGGGGAGCAACACTTCCCTGAGACCACTGGTTGGAGATGGCGTGAATAGTGTCCAGTATCTGATAAAGTCCCAAAACTGCCAGCCACACTGTAACTACCAGGAAGGTCATTTAAATCTGTGCTGCTTGTTGGTTGATATATCTTGGTTCTAGTATTAATAATGATGTTATTAAAATAGCATTTGTAGTTAAAATACAGAAAATGTAAGCATCGGTTTCTAGCTGTTTAAGAGGATAAAAGTGAAGCAAAAGCTGTTAAATTACAGGAAAACTTGGAAAATTATTTTAAATAAACACTTGGCATATAATTAAGCATCACTGTCAGTGGCCTGCATTTTCTTTTTCCCTTTTCAGGTTTAGAGAAGAAGCTCAGTTCCCGCGGATGTATGCTGAATTACAGCATAGAGGTGTCTGTGTCTGGACATCTCATTGCCTTTTGGCTGCTGCCACGTCTGAAGGCTGTGGGGTTCTTAGAAGTTAATTTTTATAAACTATTTGAGTAGAGATGAGGGATATTTATAAGGTGCATGTGAAGTCTAAGGACTGATTGAACGCACATGTAAGGGCAGGCATCTGGCTTTCCGCTGTGGTTTTATACACACTTGTATCTCTAAGCGATGTGAGTGCACCCTATGGATTCCTGTGCACTCACTTTTTACTGCACATTGTCTCTCTGAGCCTGGTCCCTGTTGTCTGTAGTGATGCTAGGTCATAGCTTGGTTACCTGTTCATCCTACTGCTGATGGACAGGTGGTCCCCCAGACCACTCAGCATGCCTGCGGCTGTGTGCGCCAGAGTCTGCAAGCACCCAGCCAGGAGCAGGAACCACTACCCAGAGGCTGTGACGATGTCCACCTTTCCCAGAAGGTGCAGAATTGTGCAGACTTGTGTCCCTTCCAGCAGTGTTTAAATGTTCTAGCTATTCTGTATCCTCACCTACATCTGACACTAGTGCTGTTGGGCTTTGTCACTTATTAGAGAGGTTTTGCGTCTTTTCAAGTGCTTCTTGGTTTCAGGTTTCCTTTTGGTAAAATTCCCATTAAAATTTGGTAAAATCTGAATTCACCAAAATCTTTTTGGTAAAATTCCCATAAAAAAGTAAAAGATGCTTGCTCCTTGGAAGAAAAGCCATGACAAAGCTTATGACAAAAGCTAGACAGTGTATTTTAAAAGGAGACATTACTTCGCCAACAAGGTTCATCTAGTCAAAGATAGCGTTTTTCCAGTATTCATGTATAGATGTGAGAGTTGGACCGTAAAGAAAGCTGAGCACCAAAGAACTGATGCTTTTGAACTGTGGTGTTGGAGAAGACTTGAGAGTCCCTTGGACTGCAAGGAGATCCAACCAGTCCATCCTAAAGGAGATCAGTCCTGAATATTCATTGGAAGGACTGATTCTGAAGCTGAAGTTCCAATACTTGGGCCACCTGATGTGAAGAACTGACTGATTAGAAAAGATTGAAGGCAGGAGGAAAAGGGGATGACAGAGGGTGAGATGGTTGGATGGTATCACCGACTCAATGGACATGAGTTTGAGTAAGCTCCGGGAGTTGGTGATAGACAGGGAAGCCTGGTGTGCTGTCGTCTATGGGGTCACAAAGAGTTGGACACGACTGAGTGACTGAACTGAAAATTCCTATTCAGGTCTTTGGTAAATTTTTGTAGATAGTTTCTTTTTAAAGATTTTTTTATTTTCAACCTTCGTTGTATCCTTATGTCTTTACGTGTGTTTCTCACTAACTTCACAGGCTCTGCCCTCAATCTTTCCCAGCATCAGAATATTTTCCATTGAGTCGGCTCTTTGCATCAGGTGGCCAAAGTATTGGAGCTTCAGCATCAGTCCTTCCAGTAAATATTCAGGATTGATTTCGTGTCTAATTCCAGTATCTGAACTCTATAGTGGGCTTTTTCTCGTGAAAGCTAGCCTACTATCAGCTAGCTTTCATAAGCCCTGTTTCTCTTGTACTTTCTGAGCACTGCTCTGTAAGTGCTGGATTTAAGGTTTTCACACCACTCAGGGAGAGTGGCATGAACATGCATGGCAAAGCGAATCTGGGCATGTTACATCTTCAGGGAGACTTAACTCCCTTCCTCCTTTCGAATAGCAAATTTTGAAATAGACAGTTTTCTTTGCCTTCTCTGGGAGCTGGGGGTGAGTAGATGGGTTATTTTTAGTTCACCATTACTGAACTTGATAAGGATGGAGATTCTAGTGAAGACTCCCCATTTAATTTAGGAAAGGGCTTTTCTCTTTTTCCTGTGACCCTGCTGTCCCAAATCTGTAGTTAATGTGACTTGCTTAGTTGTTCAGTCGTGTCCGACTTTTGTGACCCTATGGACTGTAGCCCACCAGGCTCCTCTGTCCATGGGATTCTCCAGGTAAGAATACCAGAGTGGGTTGCCATTTTCTCCTCCAGGGGATCTTCCTCACCCAAGGATCAAACCTGAATTTCTGGCATCACTTAGTTAAGTAAATTCTCTAGCTAAACAAGACTCCACCTTGCTGACTTAGCATATTCACGATGCAGCTGTGTCATTCATAAGCTCCCTGGGTCCTGCAATTCTTAGCCTTATATTCATGGAAGGCAACAGTAGGTTTTTTTTTCTCTTCCCGTTAAACATCAGCTTAGGCTTTTAAACTAGAAAGTTTTTAGTCTTTCCTTCCAGAAAAAAATGCGCTACGAATACAATGTAATATTTATGATATTTTGAGCTGAAAATGGTAATAAACTTGCTCTTGGCCAAGTTCTCCAAATTGCAAACATCAGCAAGAGTGTTGGAATGATAGCAATCGGCCTGAAAGGAAGAGGCTGGCTTTGTGGTTTATTGATAACAGACAATAAAAGACACATGAATGATGTCAAGCATAGTTCAAGGTTATTTTAAAATAAATCGTTCTTGTTCATGGAGACAAGTTTTTTCTTTTTTTATATTAAAAAAAAAAAACCCCACGTATTTAAAAAGTTCGAACACTCTGCCAAAAGAGGGCAGTATTCACTTGCAGTAGAATAGAAAGTGACTAAACAATTACTGAGAAAAGGTGAATGAATGTTTTCCCTCATACTTAGAAGGTGGATAAAATTTGACAAAACGTTCTCCACTCACCATCTTTGTCTCCCACGCTGGTCATCTGGAATTGTTGCCCAAATTGACCAAGTTTTACTTTGTTTTCCTGTTTTATATATATTTCAAGTTCTACTTTATGGATGAGAGTTGTTTGAAGAGTTCAGTCTGTAAAGATAGAATCAAGAACTTCTCATACATACCTGCTTACCGAGCGACCAGAAAGTGCACGCTGAACGGAGAGACGCATTCACAGCAGAAGCTGCTCCTTCCACCGGTGCCGGCGCGCGAAGCGGGCAAGCGCCGGGTCTGCAGGCGCGGGGTCCCCGGGGGCTCTCCGCGCACACACGCGTCCGCGGGCGAATCTGCTCCGGGGGCTCAGGGCCACACCGGTCCTGTTACATATTCAGTAGTCAGGGAGAAGCCAGAAATCACTGGCCCAGTGTCTGAGGAGCGCAATATACAGAGAGAAAGGAAACCATCTTTTGAGAGCAGACAGGAGTAGGGGGTATGTGCACGTAGGTAAGCCAGTTATCACCACACCTGCCCGTTAGGGTTTGAAATGTTATTAGATAAAAAGAAGAAAAGCTGTCCTGCGTGGACGAAATAACTAGTCACCGTGAGCTCCGAAGCCCGCCCCGCGGCTGAGAGGCTGGGCTCCGGAAACGGTGCCGCGACCGCGGGGGAAGGACGCGCCCCTGCCCGGCGGCTTTGGCGCGGATGGGTCCTCTACCCGCGACCCCCGCACGCCCCAGACGAGCCCGCCGGGCCCTCCCCCCAATCCCCGGTTCCGGCCCAGATGGTGGTCAGAGCTGGCTTCTACCTTTCCGGCGATCCCAGGCCTCCGCGCTTAGACTGAAGGAAAGCGCTAGCGGTGAAGTCCTGAAATGAACTGGTGCTCTCCTGGGTCCGTCTTCTTTCCAACTTCTTCCAGAAATTTCTATGGAGAACTGTCATCTTCATTCCTTTGGTAACTTTCCTGCACAGACTCCCGATTTAGTCCCTTCATCATTCTCACACCCACCCCGCCCCACTCCCACCTTTCCTGCTCTGAACTGAATGAGCGGGGTCTGCTGCATTTGGAAATAACTCGTAACCTCGCGCGGGGCTCGCGTCCACGCCGCGTACTGCTCCGGGCTGGGCCTCGTCCCGCACTGTCCGGTGGGCGATGCTCCCGGTTCCCCCAAACCACCCCCCGCCCCGGCCCCGCACCCCTCGCCACCAGGCCAGGAGCGCAGGGGCCTGTGGGCACCCAGTTCATCATCCAGGGGCCCCTGTGGGCTGGGAGAGCACACCACATCCTACTTCCGCGTGGGATGTGGGGAATCATGAAATGAGGGTTTTTAGCTTGGTAATGAAAATTGACACTGGTGGTTGGCTGTTACACATAAAACATATCTATTCGGCCCATATGTCTTCATCGTAATTGTTATTAAGTATTTTGTTAATTTTGTATGCTCCTGAATATGGAATTATCTTACTAGAAACACACAAAACAGATTTTTAAGCCTAGGGCCACTTCCCGCAAAGTGGATGCTCTTCCTGGCTTGTCAAGTCTCAGGACCGTAAATAGCAAATCTCTGAGTGTTTTTTAGAAAGTAAAAGAGCATACTTTTGGAAAAGAATACTTGCAGAAACTGAATCATAAATAAAATATAGCTTCTGGCAGGAATTGGGACGCCAAGAAGAAGACGTAAGGGCTATTTTAAGAACCGTCCTGGTCGGTCGTTTGCAAGTGAAGGCGTGAGGGCTGCACACAGGAGGAGCTGAATTCAGCGACCTGGGTGTGAAGCTGGCTCTTCCTGGTCCTCCCTGGGATCCAGGGAGAGATGCTCAGTCCCACAGAGCCTGTTCCTTCATCCACAGCACAACAATACCTGACTTGGAGAGTTGTGGGTCTGGAATAAATAAGGAGCAAGAAATGCCTTGAGGGTGCTGGTCCTTGGGAACCAGGCAGTGGGTAAATTCTGTACTTCTTACAGGTGTGTGTAGAGGACATGGAGGAGGAAGACGATGAGGACACGAGGGTGACGTGTCTGAGCCTCTCCGGAAGCAGAGGGTCAGGGCGAGGAGCAGAGCCTGCCAGGATGGTGGACACCCGCCCGCATCCCACCCCAGCCTGAGATGGTCAGCTGAGTGAAGTCATCCCGGGGCCTCGCCTCTGACGGTGTGGCTCATGGCTACTGCGGAGAAGCGATTCAGGCCCGGGTCTGTGAGTGTTGCTCAGATCTGGACCCTGTTTCCGCCCGCATCTCTGTGCCTCTCTTGCTTCCTGTCACACCCCAGAGGACACTCTCACTACCTCCCACCCCCGACTCCAGCTCACTTTATGCAGCCTGTGTGCTCTGCACTGACTAAATTGTGGGTAAAAGGGCTCTTACTAGAAATCTGAGAACTGAAGGTGAGGCTGGGAGCTACCTTGACCTCCTGTTCTGCTGAGGGTGGGTGAGCTCTCACCTGGCACCAGGTGCTGTGGGAGCCCTGTGACTCTGGCCGCCAAGTTTACTGGGGATCATTGCTTCTGGAGCCCTTGTGGGGCGTCAGTGTCCTGGTGCTCACACCATCCTCTGCTTGATGACGATGAGGTTCTTACCACAGGGATGTGGAGGGGGTGCTCGGAGGGGTACTCTGTCCCCCTCATGGGTAAAAGGGGGGAGTTGAGTCTTCCTGCCACAGGAGGGAGCAGTGATGACAGAGGTTCTAGGCTGTTGTGTCGTGTGTACACATGGGCAGGTGGCTGTGAGACTGCACGTAGGAAAAGGGAAGTTTGTGCATCTTATTTACCTTGCACGTGAAAATGTTGAAGGTTTGAATCACAACTCAAGAGCCTGCTGTGAAGAATGTAGCCACTGACAGAGGTGAGGACAGCCTGGTGTGGTGGGCTGACTTTGCCTGCCTCTGTTTGAAGGTGTCTGTGATGGGGGATGCAGACGGCGGTCTACTCTGAACACAAGGGAGCTTACAGCCCAGGAGGGGATTCAGGGTGGCAGGTGTGAGATGACTGGCAGGTGTGAGATGACTAAGAGGAGACGTGGTTGAGGGGTGGAGTCTCTTGCTGGAGGTAGAATGGGAGGATCACACCTCGGGGTGGGGGGGGTCACTCTACACCCACCTGGCAGATAGAAGAGGGGCTGTCCCCCCCATACTTTTGAACGACCATGAGTGGAGCAGTGTATTAAGTTGCCATTGGTATTTTTCTTGATGGATTAATTTCATGATAAAGGTAATAAATATTAGAACCACTGATTTTCTACCCTTTTGTCCATGTAGCTTTTTCTCTATTGAGGATACAAAATTTCTCTCCCTTTGTTCTGCTGAGGTTTGCAATCATATCAGCCTGTAAATTTGCACCAATGTGCTTTGTGGATGGAGAGTACTAATTAGTAAGTCAGCTACCTATGTAAATAACTACTGTATAAATACATGTTCAACATAGTTTATGGGAGAACAAGCCCTATAAAAGCTATATTATTCTTATGTACATATTTAATTTTGGAACAAAATGAATCACTGTGAAACCTTAAATTTCAGAAGCCCTTCCTTGGGTAAATTATATGCAGAATACAATTTCACAATGACTGAAAATAGCCTGCGTATCTTACTCTAAAGTGTGAAAATGTCTTATAATAATAGACACATTTTTTGATCATTTATATGAATTTCATAAAATAATATGGAGGAATTAGGTATATACATTTTCAAATTATAGTTTTTTTTTAAGAAATAACCAGTGTCTGTTCTTTTGTATCTACTCTATTGATGTACTTTTAACTCATTCTTTTAAATCTCTTTTGTGAACTTATATTCAGAAGATATATGATTCTTTTAATCATTTAAATATCAACAGCAATCTAAAGTTGTTAATACTTTCATCTTCCCACCATAGATAATTTAGAAACAGTAACATTGATGACATTTCTCTGGAAAGCAATAAGGAATAGCCTTTAAAAAATGACGGTTAATAAAGCATTTTTATTAACTAGCTAGTTATTGCCATTGAAAGTTACATTGATTTTAATCTTTTGAGGTTCGACAATATTATTGTTGAGAGGGGAGGAAAATTCTGATATTCTTCCAAAATAAATTGTTCACCTTCTCCAATCCTTTGTGAATCCATGGACTGCAGCATGTTAGGCTTCCCGGCCCTTCATTGTCTCCTGGAGTTTGCTCAAACTCATGTCCATTGAGTCGGCGATGCTAACTAACCATCTCATCTTCTGCTGCCCTTTTCTCCTACAATCTTTCCCAACATCAGGATCTTTTCCAATGAGTTGGCTCTTTCTATCAGGTGGCCAAAGTGTTGGAGCTTCAGCTTCAGCATCAGTCCTTCCAATGAATATTCAGGGTTGATTACCTTTAGGATTGACTGCTTTGATCTCCTTGTTGTTCATGGGACTCTCAAAAATCTTCTCCAGCACCATAATTCAAAAGCATCAGTTCTTTGGCACTCAGCATGCTTTATTGTCCAACTCTCACATCCGTGCATGACTACTGGATAAACCATAGCTTTGACTGTACAGATCTTTGTTGGCAAAGTGACGTCTCTGCGTTTTAATATGCTGTCTAGGTTGGTCATAGGGCTTCCCTGATAGCTCAGTTGGTAAAGAATCTTCCTGCAATGTAGGAGACCCTGGTTTGATTCCTGGGTCAGGAAGATCCACTGGAGAAGGGATAGGCTACCCACTTCAGTATTCTTGGGCTTCCCTTGTGGCTCAGCTGGTAAAGAATCTGCCTGCAGTACGAGAGACTTGGGGTCAATACCTGGGTTGGGAAGATCCTCTGGAGAAGGGAAAGGCTACCCACTCCAATATTCTGGCCTGGAGAATTCCATGGACTGTAGTCCATGTGGCCACAAAGAGTTGGACACGACTGAGCAACTTTCACTTTCACTAGGTTGGTCATAGCATTCCTTCCAAGAGGCAAGTATCTTACTTTCATGGCTGCAGTCATCATCTGCAGTGATTTTTGGAGCCCAAGAAAATAAAATCTGTCACTATTTCCATTTTTTCCCCATCTATTTGCCATGAATTGATGGGACCAAATGTAAAACATAGACTTCACTTTGAAAATTCGCTTTAAGTTCTGAATATTATGAAGTGAAAGAATCCTGTTGTTTCAGTCACCATTAAACCATTAAAATTGCAGAGATATTAAACAGCTTTCCTATAGATTATATGTCAATGGATTAAATAAGACACTCATATCAAAGCACTGCATTGAAATTACACTGCAATCAGTATTTGATGCTCTTTTATTTTTTTATTTTTATTTTTTTTAAATTTTTTATTTTTTTATATTTTAAAATCTTTAATTCTTACATGCATTCCCAAACATGAACCCCCCTCCCACCTCCCTCCCCATAACATCTCTCTGGGTCATCCCCATGCACCAGCTCCAAGCATGCTGTATCCTGCATCAGACATAGACTGGCGATTCAATTCTTACATGATAGTATACATGTTAGAATGTCATTCTCCCAAATCATCCCACCCTCTCCCTCTCCCTCTGAGTCCAAAAGTCCATTATACACATCTGTGTCTCTTTCCCTGTCTTGCATACAGGGTCGTCATTGCCATCTTCCTAAATTCCATATATATGTGTTAGTATACTGTATTGGTGTTTTTCTTTCTGGCTTACTTGATGCTCTTTTAAAATCATATTCTACATAGTAGCCATGTCTTCTTATATCAATTTACATGTTTCCTAAGATTTTCTTAAGCATGACTCCCGGGAGCAGGATTCTTTTGGGGAGAGTGTTTCCTAGAAAAGGCAAGGGCTGCTGTAGAGGATTGCAAGCCACTTTTCATGTTGCACATAAAGATTCAGTTCAGTAGAGCAGCCTTGAATAACTGGTAATAAAAAATGGACTGCTGCTGGAAATGGTGTAAATTGTGTACACTTAGTGAAAGGACTTTTCAATGTGAAAGACTCAAGATGCCCTGTTTCTTAACAGAATGTTGAATTTGATAACATGGTAAATAAAGGTATGGGCTTCCCTGTTGGCTCAGTGGTAAAGAACCTGCCTGCCAATGCAGGTGATGAGGGTTTGATCCCTGAATTGGGAAGATCCCCTGGAGAAGGAAATGAAAATCCACTCCAGTATTCTTGCCTGGGGAATCCCATGGACACAGAAACGTGGTGGGCATCCATGGGGTCACAAGAGTCAGACAGACTTAGAGACTAAACAACAAATAGCAAACAAACAAAGGTGACCAGTCTGGTCAAACTATAGCAAGTGAAAGTGGAAGTGGCTCAGTCACGTCCGACTCTTTGTGACCCCATGGACTCTACAGTCCACGGAATTCTCCAGGCCAGACCCTAACGCGTAAAGAATCTCAGGTAGATTCTTTACCAATTGAGCTATCAGGGAAGCTTCCCTGGTAGTTCAGATGGTAAAATGTTTGCTTGGGAGGAGCCCCTGGAGAAAGGAATGGCAACCCACTCCAGTATTATTACCTGGAGAATTCCATGGACAGAGGAGCCTGATGGACTGCAATCCATGGAGTCGCAAAGAGTTGGACCAACCAAATTATAGCAAAGTGATCTGCTATACGGAACCTCCAAGAGGAACCCCTATGCAGAATGCAGGCTGGAAAAGGGGGCTGGCTGGATCTGACGCGGGGGAGTCTGGTCTACCCTGAGGGTCCCATCCTCCACCACATCCCTTCTCAGTCTTGGGTTCAGCAATAGATTCCTGGATATAGTACCAAAAGCACAGTGACAAAAGAAAAAGTAGATAAGTAGTTCTTTACCAAAATTAGCAACAAGGATGCCATTAAAAAATAAGACAAAGAATGGGAGAAAATTTTCAGATCATATATCTGACGAGAGTCTTTTGTAAATAGAACAAGGAGCCCTTCCACCTGGACAACAATGACAACAAGACAGGTAACACAGTCAAAACTGAGGAAAGTATTTGAAGAGCTGTTTGTTGAAAGAAAATACACAAATGGCCAAGAAAGCCCATCAGAAGATGCTCGATGTCATCAGTCACTAAGGAGATGCAAGTCAAAGCCGGACCTAGCTACAACTTTAACCCTTGAGAATCACGAAAATGAAAAGATAAAAATAAGTGTCAGCAAGGACGTGGAAGAACCCTGCTGATGGAATTGTGAAATGAACCACTTTGGTGAACTTCTTGGCAATTCCTCAAAGCCTTAAATGTAGAATTACCATATGACCCAGTAACCCTAATCCTAGGCAGATAACCAAGATAAACAACGATATGTTTCCACACAAACGGCTGTACAGGGATGTTTATAGTAGTGTTTCCTTGTTCAGTCGCTAAGTCGTCTCTGACTCTGCGACCCCATGGACTGCAGCACACCAGGCTCCTCTGTCCTCCACTATCTCCTGGAGATTGCTGAGATTCATGTCCACTGAGTTGGTGGTGCTATGTAACCATCTTATCCTCTGCCACCCCCTTTTTCTCCTGCCCTCAGTCTTTCCCAGTATCAGAGTCTTTCCCAATGAATCAGCTCCTAGCAGTAGGATTCATCAGGATGTGATCCAAATGCCCATCGACCGATAAGTGGATAGAGACAATGTGGTCTGTCCATTCCCTGGAATATCCTTCAGCAGTAAAAGAGCAGTACTGATTCATGCTACAGTGTTGAAAATGCTTTGCTTGGTGAAAGGAGCCAGACACAAACCAACATATATTGTATGGTTTTATTTGTATGAGCATCTAGAATAGACACATCACGAGGGCGATCTGGTTTTGATGTCTGTCACCTCATTGATCACCAGGGTTGATCTGGCTGGTCTGGCTGGCTAGGTGGGTGTCCCCTTTCCTTTCTCACCTCTCCCAAAGCTGCATGCTCGGTTGAAGGGGACAACCATCCCCAATAGAGGAGGACCGGTCCTCGGTCAAGGGCATGCAAGCAGTTGTGCTTCCCTGCTAGAACCTCCAACAAGCTCTCAGAATAGACACCTTGTAGAGACAGTGATGTAGGGGCCGTGGAGTGGGTGAGTCTGTGGGAGGATTTCTGCTCGTGAGGATGTGTGATGAGATAGATAAATGTGGGCATGATGATGTGTTTTGGGTTTTTTGGGGTGATGAAAATATTCTAAAAGTAGATACTGGTGATTGCTGCACAGCTCTGCCAACACGCTAAAAACACTGAATTGCACACTTTAAGTGGGTGAGTTTTTTGGTATGCAAATTCTATCTTAGTATGGCTGTTATACAGTTTTCCCCTTGGCTTTCATTTTCTCATTTGAGAAATGAGAAAGTTGGGGTTGATTTTAGCTTCTTCTTGGGCTTCCCTGGTGGCTCACACAGTGGGAAGATCCTCTGGGGAAGGGAATGGCAACCCACTCCAGTATTCTTGCCTAGAGAATCCCATGGACAGAGGAGCCTAGCAGGTTACAGTCATGAGGTCACAAAGAGTCAGACACAGGTAAGCACACACACACATCCTGTAAGGTGAATCTCACTTGAGTCTCAGTTCAGTTCAGTCGTTCCGTCCTGTCTGACTATTTGCAACCCCATGCGCTGCAGCACGCCAGGCTTCCCTGTCCATCAGTCCTTCCAATGAATGTTCAGGGATGATTTCCTTTAAGACTGACTGGTTTGATCTCCTTGCAATAGACATTTGAGTCTATGTCAGTGTATGTGTTTGTCTCACATCCTGTGACAGATTTTAAAATGAGGATTCATGTTATTTCTGTACTCTGAAGTGTCTGTTAAACAGCATGTATATTTAGTATAAAATGCTGTTTATTGAACTTCCACAATAGTGTTTTCTTTTTTAGCAGCTCAGTAAGCCATCCTAACTTTATGAGCTATAGTAACTTCATTAACTGTCTCGTTCCCTCCCACAGGTCCATAATCTTGTTAAACTAAACCAGCAGCTGGAATGTGGAGTTAAGGAATCTAATTTAAAAATTAATTCCCTTATCCTTGTTAAGGATGAGAGATTTCCTAATTAGTCCTGACAAGGAGTCAGTTTTGATGGACTTTTTAATTTTAATAACATATTAGCTTCCATATTTGTTTGTCAGATATGTAGAGCAGCAGGGGTATCTTGAATTCCAAACTAATTGTAAAGAAATTTGAACTTTTTCCTTTTTCTCCAGGGAATTAGTCCAGAGCTAAGAGAGAAGTTGGAGCTCTGGACTAAAAAAATCCCCAGGGGCAGCACCCAGTGGGGATTGGGAGGGGCTGGATTCAGCAAGGTTTGCGCAGGGTTTGTGTTTCTTGTGGCCTTGCTCTGATGTCTGTGTGCGTGGAGGAGCAGTCACCTCTCATTCTGGACAGACTGATTTTGGTGCAGGAAGACCATGGCCGTGCGTGGGTGAGAGGCCCTGGCTGGGTGGGGAAGGTGGTTCTGACTGGGGGCTGCTCTGTGTGGAGGCTGTATGCAGTACCATCGGGTGGGGGCGGTGCTGATGAAGACTGCAGGGCTCCTAGAGGAGCAGTGCCGCCTCTGTGCAGATGCAGAGTCTACTTCGGAGGAAAGAAAGTGAAAGTGTTAGTTACTCAGTTGTGTCCGACTCTTTGTGACCCCATGGACTGTAGCTCACCAGGCTCCTCTGTCCATGGAATTCTCCAGGGAAGAGTACTGGAATGGGTTGCCATTTCCTTTTCCAGGGATCTTCCTGACCCAAGGATTGAACCCTGGTCTCCTGCATTGCAGGCAGATTCTTTACTGCCTGAGCCACCAAGGCAGAGTCTGCTGGGACCACCTGATGTTTTCCTTCCATGGGCGGTGTTGTAACTGCAGGGTTTTTCTGGTAACTGGCCCAGCCTGTGGTTGCCTTCATGGTGGTGATGTCACAGCTGTGGGTGTGCGGGTGCCTGTGCAGTGGCCATGGGCCTGGGGTCTAGAGAGCGGGCCCTTGTGGGTCAGCTGCAGCTCCTGTGCCCAGGGTGCTGGCCGGCCTGCAGCAGTGCTGGGTCGAGAGCCTGAGATGAGGGAGCAGAGCTGTTGTCTGCTGGGGAGCACGGGGCAGCCAAGCAGGCTCTGGGGCTGGGTGTACCCTGGGGTGGAGTGCTGCCAGCTGTGGTTGTGGGCAGTTCGACAGAGGCACTGTTGGGGTCCCCAGTGGCAAAGGCTGCCTGGGCCCCATAAACCAGGCCACGGGACCACAGTGGTGCCCGCTGTGTGGCTGGTGTTGCTGGACCACCTTCTTCTTTGATCCTTGCTGCCTCCGGTGTATTTGCTGAGCTGGTCTCCCCATCAGTCCTTTCTGTGCAGTTTTTCTCCTTTTTTTCTCCACCGTGTTGCTGTAGGTTCTTAATTGGACTCTTCAGCCCTCCTAAAGTTATTTTCATTTGTGAATAGCTAATTGTTTTTTGTTGCAGGCAATGAAGGCTGGTATCTCCTACTATATCATCTTGCTCAGTTTAGATTATTTTTTAAAAAATTATTATCAAAATACCTATGAAAAATAATGTGTTCAGTTTTGTATATTTAACTTGGATTTTAATGAGTATATATTCAAATAGTCTTTGGATACAGTCATGTTTAAAAAAGTCTTTAGACCATTGAGAAACAGTACATGACAAGATAGGGTTGGAAAAGAAGACATAGAAATAGAGCTCAGAAAAAGGGAAAATAGCAGTAGAAAGGTAGTGTTTTAGAAGCAGTCTGCTTAAATTTTTAAAAGCTGATAATAATGAAAGAGCAGGCTTCTGCCATTCATGACCCATATAAAATTTGCAGAGTTCATGATACATTTTTCAGGTTTAATGACTGATCAAAACAATAAAAACAAGCCGACTGAACATTGCAGATTGTTTAGATTTTTTTTACTACTGATCAAAATAATGAAAATGAGCAAGGAAATTATTCTCATCAAATCCACAATTTTATCAGGTTTGATCAAACTGATAAAACTATAGTCTTTACCAAATGAAGCTTGAATTACTGATCAAAATAATGAGAACAAATGCCAAAAGCATTTACATCAAATTCCTAACCCAGAAGCACAGAGGCAGTTCTTGTCCAGCATAAGATGATGAAGAAAATGGCTTCCCAGAATGGGCAGGTTGGAGGGGGAAGTCAGGACCAGGAGCCCCACTGGCTTCTGAAAGCCGATCCTGGAGGGTGGCCCTGCTTCCAGGAAAGAAAGCGATTTGGGTTCATGAAGAAGAAATAGAAACGAGCCTTTACATTCACAGATCGTGCATATCTTGCGGCCATTTCCCTGTGTTTTCTAGTCTCCTGTCAGTTATTTGTGATGGAAGCATGTGAGTTCTTTATGAGGAGAATATTAAGAAATCACTATTACAGAGAAAAACGCACATAATACAATGGCTAGAACGTAAAAATTCTGAAGAAATAACAAAAAATTGGTATTTAACAAAGAGAGTGAAGTCAAAGTCACTCAGTTGTGTCTGACTCTTGTAACCCCATGGACTGTAGCCCGCCAGGCTCCTCTGTCCATGGAATTTTCCAGGCAAGAATATTGGATTGGGTTGCCATTTCCTACTCCATTAACAAAGAGAAGTAATAGTAAAAAAAAAAAAAAAAAAATTGGTATAATGTTCTAGAAATACTGAGTCAAACATAGTGATGCCTTATTTATTTATAGGGCTTCCCTGGTAAAGAATTCAGTGTATTTTCCTTGACCATGAATATAATTGGTGATGGAGATAACTGGAGATTTTTAAAAATTATCACTAAATTGGATGATCATGTACAAATAATTAGGAACAGCTGATTTCTTATTAAAACTCATCTATTAATTTTTTCAAATATCTTAATTTCATTTTTGGAGGCTCTGTTCTGAAATGTATCCATTTAACTTGTTATCCATTTGGTTACCCACTAATATTTAAATTTATCCAGAATCTTTATAAGCAAATTCATGAAGAAATTTAGAATGTAAAAATCCCTGCATGTACAGTTAGCTTACAATTATAGATATGATTCATGGTTACTTTTTTTAATGAAAATATACCGGTTATGATTGTTAAATCAAATATATCTATTTAAATAAATATGTATTCTTGAATAGGAAGACTTAACATCATAAAGAGGAAATCAGGCATGTTCAGGGTAGTGTGGCTGTAGACAGGATTTAACATCATAAACGTCTTTTTTAAAAGTTAGCTTGTGCACTTATTATAGTACAATAAAAGTACCATCAGATTTTTTTTTTCTGGAATGAGATAAGTTGATTATCAAGTCCACTCAGAGGAAAATATAGGTAAGAATTGCTAGAAAAACTCTAAGGGCAACAGGGCCAGTTTGAAGCTCTAGATATAGCAGATAATAAAGCTCATGACAAAGCTTCTCAGAAAAATAATAAACTGGGAAATTCTAGTAAGGTTAGCAGATGAGATTAAGGATACCCTTAATTATTACAAATTTATGAAGAATCTACTCTTCAGGGTCAGAAGTTTTCCCCAGCAAAGAAGTGCAGCATGAGCTGACAATTAGCCTGTGAATAGTTGGCCTCAGAAACCAAAGAGGAATTGGAGAGTCTTTTGATGAAAGTGAAAGAGAAGAGTGAAAAAGTTGGCTTAAGACTCAACGTTCAAAAAACTAAAATCATGGCATCCAGTCCTATCACTTCATGGCAAATAGAGAGGAAATGATGGAAACAGTGACATACTTTATTTTCTTTGGCTCCAAAATCACTGCAGATGGTGACTGCAGCCATGAAATTAAAAGACGCTTGCTCCTTGGAAGAAAAACTATGACCGTCCTACATAGCATATTAAAAAGCAGAGACATTGCTTTGCCAACAAAGGTCTGTCTAATCAAAGCTATGGTTTTTCCAGTGGTCATGTGTGGATGTGAGAGTTGGACTATAAAGAAAGCTGAGGGCCAAAGGATTGATGCTTTTGAACTGTGGTGTTGGAAAAGACTCTTGAGAGTCCCCTGGACTGTAAGGCGATCCAACCAGTCCATCCTGAAGGAAATCAGTCCTGAATATTCATTGGAAATACTGATGCTGAAGCTGAAGCTGCAATACTTTGGCCACCTGATGAGAAGAACTGACTCATTTGAAAAGACCCTGATGCTGGCAAAGGTTGAAGGCAGGAGGAGAAGGGGACGACAGAGGATGAGATGGTTGAATGGCATCACTGACTCGATGGAACATGAGTTTGAGCAAGCCCTGGGAGTTGGTGATGGACAGGGAAGCTTGGCATGTTGCAGTTCATGGGGTAGCAAAGAGTTGGACAGACTGAGAGACTGAACTGAACTGATAGGTTTACTATAGTCATAAAAATATTGTACACATTTATACATAAATGTATTAAGGCGAAGGCAATGGCACCCCACTCCAGTACTCTTGCCTGGAAAATCCCATGGACGGAGGAGCCTGGTGGGGTGCCGTCTGTGGGGTCACACAGAGTCGGACACAACTGAAGCGACTTAGCAGCAGCAGAGTGACTGAACTGAACTGAATTGGCCTTAAATATGGTTTGGCTCATTCCAGGTGTAGACCAGTTACAGAGGAGAAACAGGAGAGCTGAATGAATATATAGAGAAAAATTACAAATCTGGTTCATCTCTTTTAAACTGTGCTGCATAGATAGGATATGGATGACACACACAGGCAGGGGTGGTTCGGTGTTGATAAGATTAACAGGCGATAAGTTTTGATGGAACTGAGGAATTTATGGAGTTGAGGATGTACAGAGAATAATCCTTTTCTGTCCTCAAGGAGTTCAAAAGTTAGTGGGCAGTTAAACAACATACACACAAACACACGTGCAAAGACACACAAAATCTAAGTATAAACAATTCAGATGGCATTCTGAGATCCTTTATGTATTTGGAAATTGTATGTATATATATATATATATATATATATATACGTTTTCTTGATGTTAATGATATAATTAAATGTGCTCTTGTAAACCTGTTAATCTCTATGGTAGGAATATACATGTTCAGTATAAGTGTGGCAGAACAATTTCATGATGGCAGAACAGCGTGAACAGAAAGTGTAAGACTGTCCGTGTGGACATAGCCTAGATGATGACAGCTTGAATTCTTTCCAGGGTTGTTCACTCTTTAAAACTTTGATAACAAGAGTAGTCTTTTTGGTTCATGATGGCAGATTGATTGCCTTGTATATTTACATTTTACTAGGTTCACTGATGTGACTGTTAAAATTGACTATTTGTTAAAATACAAATTGACTGTTTGTTTCACAAAGACGACTTGATGGGCTTTTGAAAGCAGTTATATTTACGTTTTACAGGATCTGCTATTCTGAATGTTTGTCAGTACAACAGGATACACCTTTGACATTTGCTTTTAAGCAAAAACCAAGAAGAGCAAGTTTGAGAGTGTGTTTGGAGGTTCTGAACAGAGCATGTGTCTACCCAGGAAAGTTCTCCTCCACGAAGCAGTATGTGTGTGGAGGATGCACGTGAATGAATAAAGGGAGGACTGCAGGTCCGCCAGCCTGAGAATCTCAGCTGCCACATTCGAGCACCCTTGTTATTACATGAGGTTTCAGAAAAGTGGATGGGGTGGGGAATGGTTTGTTTATTACAGCAGAAATGTGGCTTTATGTCCAAATATCAGAGAGGATAAGAAGTTGGTGTGTTGGTTCAGAAAGACTGGTAGATGATAGATATAGGTGGGTAGGGAGATAGGTAGGTAGGTGGCTAACTGAACAGTGGCTGGTGCTCAGTAAGTAACACGTGTACATTAGTTTTGGTTATTATCTTTGACAAAATCCATCTTCTTTATTGTCTCATTAATTCAGGTCATTCGATGGTGGCAAGTACCCCATTCTATTTTTTTCAACATGAATCAGCCATAGGTACACATATATCCCCTCCCTTTTGAACTTCCCTCCCATCTCCCTTCCCATCCCACCGCTCTAGGTTGATACAGAGTCCCTGTTTGAGTTTCCTGAGTCATACAGCAAATTCCCGTTGGCTGAAAACATGGAACACTTCACGAATTTGTGTGTCATTCTTGTATAGGGGCCACGCTAATCTTCTCTGTATCATTCCAATTTTAGTATATGTACCACTGAAGTGAGCACAAATACTCCATTTTTAACATAAAAGATAAAATCTGAGTTTTAATAATGCATATTTTGTTGGGTCTCCAGAGGTGTTGCTTTATGACAGACATTTGGCTGTAGAAGACCTGAACTGGGGCATGAAACAGTGAAATCCTAATTTTCTCATTACTTGGGGAAGGCTCAAAGATTGGTGTATTTAAAAAACAAAACCTTTAAATCTTGGATAGTCTCTTTGGTATGCCTAGTGTTTTAAGAAGAGAGTGATTGAATTCCAAACCATGGTGCTTCCCCGAGTGTACAAAAAAATCAATCTAAATAAATATTTTAAAGACAGCCAATTATTGGACTTGAGCCATAAAACCATGTCAATGGTGGGTTTTCTTTTTTTCTTCTCTTTTACCATCATGACTGTAACTTAGTACTGTCTTCTCTCTGACTTCTCAATTTGGTTTTACCTCTAAGTAATCCTGATCATGTGCTTCTATAGTCTTGTCAAAAATCTTCCCTCATCTTCCTGCTCTCCCTACAGGCCATAACCTGGGCCCTAATGTTTTTCAAGAAAAATTGATTTTTCTCTGTCAGAAAGAAATCATTGTATATTTAATATTTTATACTTGTTTTCAGTTGAGATGAATCTTCAGGAATCTACATAGATGGTTGTGGAATGACAGATGAGTCAGCATGATTTGACCTACTTGGGATTAGCTTGAAGATTCATCTGTTTACTAATATTTGTCTTTGTAAATATTTGATGGTGATGGTGTTTAGAAGTCCCAATGGTGTTTCATAATTTATAGGAGTAATATTTTAAAATCCGATGTCACTTTTCTCCCCCTGTAGATGAGTCTTCTCTTGTTCTAGTCTTTGGCATCTTAAGTAATAGTAGTAGTAGTCTCTCAGTTGTGTCTGACTCTTTGCAACCCCATGAATGGTAGCCCACCAGGCTCCTCTGTCCATGGAATTCTCCAGGCAAGAATACTGGAGTGGATAGCCATTCCCTTCTTCAGGGGATCTTCCCAACTCAGGGATTGAACTGGATCTCCTGCACTACAGACAGATTCTTTGCTATCTGAGCCACCAGGGAAGACCTTAGTATCTTAAGGATTCTAACAAAGTTTCCTGATGAAGCAGGTGGCCTCACTGGAAACAAAAGTGCTGAATGACTTAGTGAGGGTGAGGGTTATATGCAGGACCTTGTCACTCTGGTTCCAAACTGCATATCCTTTCTAGTGTCTTACACCTTCTTGGATATCTTCAGTTATTGTTCAGATTTCTCTATACTTTATTATCTTTGTATCTTCTAGGACTTCAGAATATATCTTGAACGTAGTAAGTAACTTTTGTAAGAATTATTTTTATGTTTTAAATTAATTGGAGCTCATGGTAATTATTTACTACTTAACATTTAAAATTTTGGTTATTTTAAAAGATATATTAGAGAATTCCTGGTGGTCTAGTCGTTAGACTATGAGCTATCGCTGCTGAAGGCCTGGTTCTATCCCAGGTTGGGAAACTTAAGATCCCAATGTGGCTGAAAAAAAAAGTTGTGTTAATAAAACAGACACACAGTAATGGTGGACACTGGTCATCTTACAGGATAAATAATTGTTCTGTCTTGACTCATTCAGATTCATGTTCAAAAGGACTTTCAGGCTGGGGATCCTCTTGGCTATGTCACATTCCTGGGTTGGATTTTATTTTAACAATACTGGATCTGCTTTGAGAAAAGGGCATAGTGTATTAGAATGACCTGGTGACATAAAATAGGCTTCTAATCACCCTCTTCTCTTTTTTTTTAATTTTCAATGCTGGCAATCATCTTTTTATTTTTTAGTGCCTGATGGTTTTTAAAAAATGTTATTTCTGTTCAGTAGACTGAAAACAATACTGTTAGTAATAGTAATGTGAAAATGCAGAATTCAAAGCCAGTATTACCAAAATAAATTTGGTAATAAATATTCCTGTTGTGGCCAACTTGGGGGAAGACACCTGACCACACTAGGCCTTTTCTCCTCCTCTGAGACAGATGTGTGGCCGCTTCTGGGCTGAGTGCCCAGGACTCACTTGTAGAGGTCAGCCCCAACACAGTCAGAGGGACTGGAGGCCCTGAGCTGTCCTGAGGGCCTTGCAGGTGTCTGGGTCATGTGTCTTCAGAGTCACTTCTGGCTCAGCTGATGCTCCTGGGCTGGTAGGAATCAGGCTCTACAGGCAATATGAAGATATAGAGGGCTTCCCTGATGGCTCATCAGGTAAAGAATCTGCCTGTAATGCAGGAGACACAGGAAATGTGGGTTTGATCCCTGGGTTGGGAAGATCCCCTGGTGGAGGAAATGGCAACCCACTTCAGTATTTTTCCTTGAAGAATCCCATGGACAGAGGAGCCAGGCTGGCTACAGTCTATTGGGTCATGAAGAGTTGGACACAATGGAGCACTAGAATATAAAAGACAAATATACATCTCAAGTTTGAGCTGATGTCTGGTGAAAGGGTGTTAGGTATTGTTTCGTGTCCTGAATTTCAGTGGAATCTCTCAGAAATTTTGAATATGTCTCCTTTGTTAAAAATAAAGCAAAAATAATATAAATGACAGTATCTGTAATCACTTAACCAGAACACTGCTCAGAAAGCATTCCATTCATTAAAATTGTAACAAAGGTATTTTGATGGATAGCAGAATGTTTGAATAAACCTTGACAACAGATATGTTCTTGGGATTGGAAAACACATTCAACTGTGAATCATTTTAATGGATTTGTTTCTTGTTGGCAATAAAAGCATTTTCAGGAAAACTTGTGAATTAAATGTTTAATGTCATACTTTATTATTATGATGATTTTTAATTGGAGAATAATTGACTTACAATGTTGTGTTGATTGCTGTATAGCAAAGTGATCCAGTCATACATGTATGTACACTCTCTTTCACGTTCTTTTCCATTATGGTTTATCCCAGGATATTGAATAGAATTGCCTGTGCTATTAGGACCTTTTATCTGTTTATCTGTTCTGTATATAATATTTTGTGCCTGCTAATCCTAAGTTCCCACTCCATCCCCCCCCACTCCACCCCTCAGCAACTGCAAGTCTGTTCTCTATGTCTGAGTCTGTTTCTGTTTCGTGATAGTTTATCTCGTACTTCAGAGTATTCACATTCATATTGAGTTACAGTGTTAAAGAAATAAAAACTTTAGTGCAATTTTTAGAAATTTCACATTTTATTTTTACCAAAATCCAGATAACTGTATAAGAATATCCAGAAACAGATGTCAAATGCATTTATATACTGAAGAAATATGAATGATGATATGTAGCATCTTTTCCTTCCTCAGTTGCAGTATGGAAGGAGAATTAGGAGTAAGACTGAAAGGCCTTCTTTGTGTGGAAGGAGCCAGTTTCTCTCCTAGGCCCCATCCTGGGGAGAATTATGAAAATAGTCAAACTGTTTCCTGCATCACGTGTTTCAGATGAGACTGAGAATACAATGTGTATAAGATCCCACATGTATACACACATCACACGTGTAGGCCACAACTTACATTATGTGCATAAGCAACATGCACATATGTGTACATATATGCATGTACACACATGTCTGCAAATGTGTATATAGACATATACATGTGCATACATACATATCCTTCTGCATGCATTGGTATGTGTGTTTAATAAAATATGGGAACAGAATTGTCATTCTTTAATAAGAAATGTTGGTATGGAGGTAGATTTGGGAACTCAAGGAAGAATAGTAATGATTTTTGAACATTAAAGAGATTATTCAGAGAAAGAAATGTGACAAATTCTCTCAGGACAAAGTTAGTATCCCGAGTTAACTCAGTGTGGACTGGCCACGTGGCTTTCAGCCAGCATAGGAGTTCCTGGAACACACGGAGGACTGTGCAGTTTACTGGGTCATTGACTGGAGCTGGGAACAGTGCATAAAGAGGGCCATTATCTCTATATGGCCTCATACAGCTCTACTGCAGACCGTAGGTTGGCTGTCCTGCCTGCCAGCCCCAATGGCCAGAGCACGGGGCAGTCGTAAATAATGAGAAGTGGCCTTGGTGCCACAGGTGAGGTGTCTGTGGCTCTAGGTTCTGTTTGGAGAATTGTGGCTGAACCTTTAGGGGTGAGAGGTCAGGAGCTGTTGAGTTTTGGACCCTGGCTGTCTGGGTAATTGTGTATAATGGCTAAAGTAATCACCTGTTCCATTAACCAGCAGACTTCTGTCATATTAATCCATCATCAAAAAAGCACAGAACAAAGATTTTAAAATACATTATAAATGAACCCTCTGGCATTGACGCTGGCAGGAGATTTTAGAATTTTTGCCTTTTGTAGCTGTTATAGGATATTCAGAAACATGTGTGCCAATCCAATTAGCTGACTTTCCCTGTACATTTAGACGTGGCACAATCATTTAACTTTGAAATTTTAAGTGTTTTTATCCAAAACAATCTGTACTTCTCATTTGTCAGAGTGCATTTCCCGAAGCTTTCCAAGTTGCTGAAAGGTGACTTTTTGGTAACTTGTTTGACTGTTCAAACACAATTTATTTCTGCCACCTGTTATTTTTCTCCCTGGATTTTTGAGAAGTTGTTTCTGGCCCATTTGATCACCCTATAAAAGCCTCCCCTTCTGTGTGTAGTTGACTCTGGGTTTGACAGTTCAGCAAATGCACAGAGTTCACTCAGTGCCAAGTTCTGTGCAATTTATTTTTTCAAGGAAAATGCTTAAGCTGAATGTGTGTAACTCTCCATCTGTTTATTGAAGAATATGCTCTTTTGTTAGCATGACCATGGTGATAATTTTCATTTTAAAGGATAGACTTCAGGAAAACACGAATGTTTATAGTACTCTTTTTGGGGTATTTTAGAGTGATTTAATTAAATAAAAATTATTTTTGAAATGTCTTTTGTGACAAGCTAAAAAAAAAATGAAGTTATTCTTTTAAAGAGAAGATATTATCCCGATGCTTTTGCTTATGTTTAAATTGTACAAAGATCATAGCATCTTCCTGAGTCACTAGAATTCACATCACACCCCAGCTCAAGAGCTTTGCAGCCTGTCGTGTTCATCTGGGATATCCTAGGCTATTACACATGGCCTCCTACAACTCTTCATCTCTCAGTCCTAAAACCTTGGTTCCTGTTTAGAATCAGTCCCTTCTGTTAGTTCTCCTAATCATCATGACCAGTCTCCATGTGTTAAAGGTCGTTAAGGATCCCTCGAGCTTCTAGGCTGGTGCTGTGGGCAGTCTGCTCCTGACCTCCCTGTGTCTCATCCTTGTCCTGGGGGTCCTGGAGTGTAAGAAGTTTCTCCCCAACAGTAAAGCAAGCAAATTAATAAACAGTATGAGACAAAATACTTTATAACTTGTAAATAATGGTTTATAAAGACATCTTGCTACTAGTGAGATACTCAGTGAGAAGCCTAGCAGTGACAGCTATTAGCGAGAAGCTACTTTTGAGTAAACTCTGGGAGACAGGGGAGGACAGAGGAGCCTGGCAGGCTGCAGTCCACAGGGTTGTGAAGAGTCGGACATGACCGAGCGACTGCACAACAACCACAGCTTTGGATCAGATGAGTGATCAGCATTGCTTGGGGCTGGGTCAGTTACATGTGCAAGCGCTTCGTACTCTCTGGGCAAGAACAAGAAAAAGCTTTTCAGGAGACTTGGAAACAGTGCTTTTCTAATTACACCTGGAATCCACAAAGTGATAATGATCTCAACACTTACGAGCATTGAACAATTAAATAAATATCTACTGGGCAGAAAAGGTTAAATAGGTTTGCAGGTGGGAGATACACTGAGCCTCATCAATGGTGTTTAAAGAGGAAATTTCTTTCACACTCAGATTCGTGAGTCTGTTCCTGGTGTAGCTCTGTTTCCTGGGCTCAGCTTCTTCTCTGAATTACAGCTTCCTCCTTCTTCTGGCTCAGCTTTTGCATCATTGTCTCAGGAACTCCTGCTGCTGAGCACGGCTCCATCTGCAAATTCACCTTCTTGGATCGTTGATCTGCCCTTGTTAACTGAGCATTAACTGGCCTTTGCCAGACTCTTCAGTCTCTGGGCTTACTTGGAGTCAGCCCTTTTCTGCTTGCAATGTCTTGATAAAAAGATATTCACTTTCACAACATTCATAAAACCCATAGAGATTTAGAGAGGAGATAACATTGCCATCCTCTAGTTGAAAAAAAGGCAGAGAAAGTGCTCACAGGTGATGTGATTTGTCTCCATCCACTTTTGGGTTTAGATGAGTTACGTCGCTGTCTGTAAATCTATAACAGTTTCCTTTCCTACAGATTTTCAGCAGCAGCCACGGGAGAACTGAAATATAAAACCTGTCTTGTGGTTCTGTGAATATGTTTTCTTCCCTGTCTACTTGAGTTCTATGGTATTATTTGCCAGATTTGCAACATAACTCACAGTTCAATATATTCAGTGTGATAGAAAGGATTTTAAAAAATAATTATCATCAAACTTTCATTTTCTTAGAGAAGTTGCTACCTTCTATGAGGTCAGTGCATGTGACTTCATTAGTCAGAATTTCTCCACGACCATTCGAAGTTTTAGAGGCTAAGGTGGTGATTCTTAATTTTTGGTCCAGGATCCCTTTGGGGATCTGATGAGAGCCTTGGAGCTCTCCTACGAAGACAATTAAATATATTGATATGCGTTCCCAAACATGAACGCATGTAAGAATTAAAGATTTTAAAATTAAAAAAATAAAAAACTAAAAAAAAACACAAAAACAAACAAACAAACAAACAAAAAAATAAATATATTGATATGAAACCAAAGTTTCCCTCTATTTTTAGGGAATCTGTTAACACCTCAAAGCTCCTTAGGCCCACCCTGCAGTTTAAAACGTCCTGATTGGGGGCTTCCCTGGTGGTCCAGTGGTTAGGAATTCATCTTCCAATGAGGGGGACATGGGTTAGATCCCTGGTTGGGAAACTAGATCCCACAGGCCATGAGGCAACTAAGTCTGCGTGCAATGACAAAGCTCTCACATGCTGCAACTGAGACCTGACGCAGCCCAAAATAGATAATTAAAAAGTACCGATCTAGACATGTGGTATCTGCTAATTTATAGTTTAATAACATTTTATGCATTTTCCAGGTGCCTCTACAAGGATGAAATTTGTACACAAGAAAAGCAAACATTTAAAGGACTGATGTTCTTGGAACAGTTGTAAGTAATAAAAACTTCCCTATTCTATCACTGATGTTATAGTTCAAATAGAAGCTTTGAAATGCCACGTTTGGTAAGAGTCGAACCATTATTTTAAGCTTTGTCCTGCAGCTTAAATGACTGAGTATTCTGTTATCTGTTGGATAAAACCAGAGCTTGCGGTCAGGTCAGCATGAGGGCAGGAAGATAGACGACTCAGCTGGAGCCCCCGCCCCATGATGATTGATTGTGCATGAATCACAGATCTCCGAAATGAAGACAATTTTCCTGGGGACTGAGATGTTGCCTGGAGGAATGAGTTTATTGCTTGACCCCCAAATTGGCATTTCACTGATGCTAACTGGTGATTGAGATTATTATTAATTTATGAAACAAGCTCATAGACTTTTAGCTGATATGGAAACTTCCAGAACACAAGATCTAAGCACTCATTTTACCGTTAAAAATAGGACTTCCCTATGACCCAGCAATCTCACTTTTGGGTGTTTATCCAAAGGAAGTGAAATCAAAATCTTGAAGAGGATCTGCGCCCCCAGGTTCATCGCAGCTTCATTCACTATAGCCAAGACATGGAAGCGGTCTGTCCACCGACAGACGTATGGATGAAGAAAATGTGGTATGTACGTACAATGAAGTATTATTCGAGCTTAAAAAGAAGGAAACCCTGCCAGTTTTGGCAACATGGGTGGATCTGGAGGGCATTATGCTAAATGAAATAAGCCAGATACAGAAGGACAAATACCTTGTGTTCTCACTTATATGAGGTCAAAGGCCTAGAAGCACAGAATAGAGTAGTGGTTGTCAGGAGCTGGGGGAGAAGGAATGCGAAGGTGTCACTAATCAAAAGGTGCAACACTTCAGTTATTGGAAATGAATAAAGCCAAGATATCTACTGCACAAAATGGTGTCAAATCACAGTCTGCTTCAAGAATACAGGATTTTTTGTTATGTCATTTTCTGCATGTTGGTTATGTAAAGAGAAGTTTTGTAATTAAACACAACAAAGGCTTAGGCTAAAACACAAATGTCATTTCAAGCATTAATAAGGCGTAGCTAGTTATTCAGCTACTTTGCTCGTATAGAGATTGTGTCAGGGCTGTAAACAGTGTGTTGTGACTGTTTAGTTGCTGTGTTGTGTTTAGTTGTTAGTTGCGAGCCCTGGACTGTAGCCCACCAGGCTCCTCTGTCCGTGAGGTTTCCCAGGCAAGAATACTGGAGTGGGTCACCATTTCCTTCTCCAGGGGTAGATGTTGTAGGGAGGAGTAGTTATCTTTTATAAGAGCTACAACCATTGAATTTTTATGGGGGAAAACAGAATGATCACATATTAGAAGAGTGTAAATTAAAATGAAGAAACTTGGGAGAATGTGCTGCGTTTTTACCAAATGTAAAGACCGTCGTCTTCGATATAGTTTTCTGTTTTATATAGCTGAACACCCTGATAAGGTGGATAGCACCTCTGAAGCACATCTTTCACTCCACAAATGACATAGAGAGCCCCATCTTTCAGAACAAGAATAGCTGGTGTGTTCTTCGGAAGCATAGTTTAACATTTTTTGTCTTATTAGTCTATCAACCTGCTTTCCATTCTTTTTCAGCTAAAATTTCTGACACATTTCCATTGATCATATTTTCCTTTGCCAATGAATTTTCCTTTGTCCTTGATTCCTTCCTAGGCCCCGCTGTCTCTTTTGTGGGAACAATACCTTCAAGCCGTGTTCCTCATGTGACGATTGAACTAGAAGGGATGTTATTCATTTTAATCTGTCATTTTTTTAACCTGCATTTCCACGTCAACGCACAACTTTATATTTCTTACTGTTCTGTTGTTTTGATGTGTACTTATTTCTAAACGGGATATTTCCCTCTGGAGCATCTTTATTAGGTCATAGCAGGCTTTCATACTTGCATTAAACTGTTATGAGTAGCTCTGTGTCTTAAACATGAATGTCTTATCCATCATTGAGTGCAATTGTGGAAAGAGGCAGTGCAGGGTTGCTGAGAAGCTCAGGTGGAAGAGATCAGACTGAACTCCCTTTGATCCGGCTGAAAGTGGGTGGTACTTCTTAGCTATTTAATCTTGAGCATCTCATTTAAGAACTGGAAAGAACTGGGAAGCAGATTAGTGGTTTCCTGGGGCCAGGCATGGGCAGGGGCAGGCCTGGATGCAGACGATTTAAAGGTATTATTTGGGGACATGGAACTATTCCATGCTATAGTTGTGATGTTGGTTAAAAGACATATATGTTTGTCAGAACTAATTTATTTGTATACTTAAACCTGGTACATAGTTATTGTACCTAAATCATACCTCAGTAAGGCTGACCAAAAAGGACAAATACAAATATCTCATTATTATTTATCAGATATTTCTCTGAATTTACTCATTCCTGTTTTCATTTGCCATATCTGTCTTCTTATAGAGTGGCTGATAGTAAGCCTTGAAGTTAGACGTAAAATGCCTCTGAGTTCTTCTTTTAAGAAATTGTTTGGATTCCCATATATATTTTAGAATTAGCTTGTTCCTTTCAAGCCCCCCTCTCCTCCCCTTTGAAGCCCTCTGAGATTCTGATTTGAATTACATTGAATCTCTGGGTCAACTTGTTGGGACATCTATCACCAAACACACCACACATGTATTTAGACCAGGCAGAATGAAGCGGGTTACTTGCTTCTTTGAGAGAGTGCCTTTAGCTTTCTATTTTGCATTGGAGCACAATTGATTAGCAATGTTCTGTTAGTTTCAGGTGTACGGTAAAGTGATTCAGATATACTTAGACACATATATTCTTTCTCAAACTCTTTTCAGAAAAGGTTATTTTTTGTAGGATGTTTTCATTGCATTGACAGTTTGGGTGGAATCATACTCCATCTTCCACAGATAGCAGCACTGCCTGTACCTCGGGTGCCACAGCTGGGTGACCTTCCTGGACCTGAGGCTCTTGGGGGCTGGTGTGCCGCTGTGGGGACTGCACTTTGATCCTATTCCTAGCATCATTAAAATTCAGTTTCTAAGCCCCTCTCCAGGAATAGTTTTGCTCTTGTATTATATAATTGTGTCTTTCCAACTGGCTCTGTAAGCAGGTCTGAGATGCACATTTGATGGAAAACAGCAATACTATATTCCCTGTGGTTCATACCAGAGCATCTCCTGGGAGGCAGGACTGGTTACCCACTGGGGCAACGTGGCAGGGTTTTTCTGATCAACCTCATAGCCTCATCCTTTTTCATCGCTGACATGCCCCAGCAGGAGCCTTACTCTGGGAGGCATTTATGGACACTGCATGAAAGGAGGCCTTGAGGACTTCCATTTCTGCACCATCCCAGACCAAATCTGTATGAGATAAAGAATAACATGGCTGAAAATGTCCAAGCTTGTTCTTCAATAGGAAGTGGATGTCAGGAACAGAGTCATTCTCTGATACCCTTGGGCTCTCTGAGGCCTCCTGGGGGAGGCCAGACTCTCACACTGAGAGCTGGTCGGCGCCGGAGATAGAGCGTCTTCTGACTGTGGTCACTGGGCCCGCACACGAGTGCTGCTGCCCAGGGGATCAGAGGGGAAGAAGGGCTCTCTGGGGCTTCAAGCAGATGTCTGAAGAGGAAGAGTCATGGGTCTGTGTAGGTTTTGAAGTCATTCTGTAAACAGTGGTTGCTGCCACTTCACCTACATTTGAGTTTTTTATCTTACTTTAAAAATTTTATTTATTCATATATTTTTGGCTGTGCCAAGTCTTTGTTGCTGGGCAGCTTCCTTTGGCTGTGACCAGCAGGGGCCACTCTCTAATTGTGGTGCACCGGCTTCTCATTGCAGTGGCTTCTCTTGTTATGGAGCACAGGTCTGGGTGCACGGGCTCAGGAGTCGCGGCGCCCGGACTATAGAGCAGAGGCTCAGCAGCTGTGGTGGACGGGCATGGCATGTGGGATCCTCCTGGATCCAGGATTGAGCCCAAGTCTCCTGCAGTGATAGACTGATTCTTTACCTCTGAACCACCTGGGCAGCCCTGCATTTGAGATTTTAATGGGATTTCTTTTTCTGACTTCCGTTTTAAGAGGGCAGTCTGGGAATTAGTGTTCTTAAGTTAAAACCCTCATCTGCAGTGAGCCTGGTCGTGGTCCCAAAGCAGGACTCACCCAGCCTGAATGAGGTGAGTCACCCAGCAGGACTCACCCAGCGTGTTGGGACCACCTGGCAAGCTTGTGAAAACAGCACGTCTTGTACCAGTCCCCCGGGACATCAGGGTTGCAGGCGGAGGGTGCTGGTGGGGACATCCGTTCTCCCTTCACTTTTTGTTACATCGTTAAGTGCACCTATTGACAACTTTCTGGCACCGGCTGGCTGAGCTTATTTCATCCTCATTTCTGCCTCCTCAAGTCCTGTCCCCGGTGGTCTGTCACTTTCAGCCCTAGGGCACTGATCTTAATAACTTAAAGATGAGTTCAGCGACCTTTTTTTAAAAATTAATATTTTAATACACTCATGGCCACGGTATTGCAATGGCTCTGGTGTTTCCCTTTCTCAAACCACCTGGCACACAACCACCGATCAGATGCAGGAGCTGGGCACTCGTGTGTCAGCTCCTTGGCCAGGATCTGACGGCCAGTGAGCGGGAGTCCAGGTTCAAATTTGTGCTTCCAGACTCTCCGCATGCTGCCTTCTCTGCATTTCCACCTCTCTCCAAAGCCAAGGCCAAGCTGCCTCTGTCTCTCCCCCCTGGGCTCCCTCTGTGTCACTCTCCCGGGGAGGCCTCTACTACCACTTCCGGGTTGTAAGGATCATGGGAACCTGTGTTTACACTACCGACCATGGTTACCACGTTAGGAATTTACATGCAGAGACCTCTTGGCCCCTTAGACAGCTGTCCTGAGCCCTGGACCAGAGCATCTCCAGGTGATAAGGATGGTGTTTCCCCGCAGAGCTGCTGTAAGGAGTTAGAGGGCAATGTTATGAAGCAGCCAGGCTATGCCTGGCAGACAGTACGTGCTGCAGAGGAGTTTGTTCTTACTGCTGTTCCGGGGACACTCTTGGAGGAGGGAGTGTGCCCCAGGTGTGGGCTGGAATCCGAGGGTGGATAGTGGGTCAGGGGAGCGCAGCAAGCAGATGGGAGCACGAGGGCACCTGTGAGGCCAGGCGTGGAGGCTGGAGGGTGGTGGGTTGGGGGCCTTCAGAACTGCCTCATGGCAGGCTGGATGGGGCGCCAAGTTCTAGATCCAGGTGGGCCTAGGTGGTGTGCTAAGGTGTTTTGTTGATAAAGAGGTGCTGAGAAGTGATTTTATGCTTCAGGAAGACTTTCTGGCAGCTATTTAATAAATGTCTACATGTGTCCAAAGTGAGAGGTAGGTAAAGGAACTAGTTTTAAAAAAGAGTCAGAATGAAGACAAGTGCATTGTGGATGGAGTTGGGGGGCTGGAGGCCACAGGGGCCCTGTGTGGGCAGGTGTGGACGAGGGCGGTCAGCTGAGTGAACAATGATGCTGAGCCTGGATGAAGCCCCAGCAGGGCAGAGGAGGGACCATGTCAGGCTGGGCTGGAGGGGCCTACAGGACCCCGGGGTGGGGGGGGGGGATGGTGCTGGCAGGCAGCTGGAAGCTCAGGTGTGACCTGGGAGGACACAGTGGGACGTCGTCAGCATAGGTGGACATGGGTCATGTGGTCACGATGGTCACCAGGAGCCCCATCTTTACACAGCACCTACCTGGCCAGTGCGGTGTCCATTCAGTCTTGTGTAGGGGGAGACTGATTGATTAGCAGGGCACGCATTGTGCTTGGAAATGCAGACGCAAGTGACAGGAGGAGTGGCTGGTCAGCAGAAGGGAGGGGGGAGAGGGGAGGACGGGGAGGAAGAGGAGGGCAGCTTGAAAACAGATACTCTTGCTGTCTGTCCCAGAGACAGACACCTTCCTTGACCACAGGACAGCTTTCCTCACATCTGTTCTAGATGGATCTGTAACCTCCGCTGCTGTCAGGTAACGGCTTACACAGTGTTGGCTCTCCAGGCTGAGTGCGACCAACGGCACTGCTCCCGTGACCGTCTTCCCCCGTGAAATGATAGAACATCGAGATTCTTTATCAGGCTTAATGGCAGGGCAGCTCCTCTGAGGCGTGGTTATGCCCCATCTCTCCTGCAGGTGGCGCTGTTTCCTCACAGTCCACACCTGCCCGCCTGCCCAGCGCCTGCACCTTAGCAAGATGCCGAGGACGCGTTTTAGTGAAATGAAGGTGGCATTCATAAGTTTTTGGTGACATTCTTGGTTTCATGAGGAGGATAAACTATATATGGAGTAAAACTTCACATGGAGAGATGTCTGGATTTTTGGTAATTCCCCCCCGCCTCTGCAGGTCTGTAGCCACTAGTGGGTTGTCTTACTTGAAGCGTGTGCCTGGGTTGGCTTTCCTGTCTATCATCTGCACAACTCTTTTTCTGGTAAGAAAAATTTGAAAAGACTGCGATACTGGGAAAGATTGAAGGCAGGAGGAAAAGGGGACGACAGAGGATGAGATGGCATCACGGACTCAATGGACAGGAGTTTGAGTAAACTCCGGGAGTTGGTGATGGACAGGGAATCCCGGCGTGCTGCAGTCCATGGGGTCGCAAAGACCCAGGCATAACTGAGCGACTGAACTGAACTGAACTTCCCTGGTAGCTCAGCTGGCAAAGAATCCACCTTAATGCAAAAGACCCCGATTGGATTCCTAGGGCAGTAAGTTCCCCTGGAGAAGGGGTAGGCTACCCATTCCAGTATTCTTGGGCTTCCCGGGTGGCTCAGATGGTAAAGAATCTGCCCTCAATGAGAGAGACCTGGGTTCGATCCCTGGGTTGGGGAGATCCCTGGAGGAGGGCATGGTAATCCACTCCAGTATTCTTGCCTGGAGAATCCCATGGACAGAGGAGCCTGGAGGGCTACAGTCCATGGGGTTGCAAAGAGACTGCCGTGATGAGTGCCTAAGCACAGCATTAGGCTGGGTACATATTTCTGAGTATGTGTAATTATAGAGAAAAGTAGGAGGCAACCCCCCAAATGATACCATTGGTAATTACTGGGTAGTGAAATTTTTAAGAGTTTTTTTTTAAATACACTTTTCTGTATTGTTTGAATTTTTCTCAAGCTATATGCCATTTTTTAACAGCTTTGTTGAAGTATAATTTACATACCATAAAATCCACCCATTTAAAGCAGTATGTAATTTTTACAAAAGCCATGACAGCATTAAAAATCATGGGCAGGTCAGACCAAAAAAAGATGGGTTTCACAGAGCATGCCTTCCTGGAGTTCTCCTCTGGTGGGAGGCTGGTGCATGTGGAGGGCCTTTAGAAGATTCTTTTGGATGAAGGTGACACAGAAACTCAACCAACGATTTTTAAAAAGCAAAAGCAGCATTTGCTTTAAAATTGTTCTTCTTTGTCAACCTTCTGGGATTGTACTGTATCAAGAATAGTTCAAGCTGCCTTCATTTCAATAAAGCAGGGTGTGCAGTTCAACAATTTTGGTGTTTTCTGGAATGGTTTGGAGCTTTTGCATTTCTAACCTTAAACTTTTTCAAAGATTCCAAAAGTTTCAAGATTGCAGCCTTGGGTTAGAAAACTCCCCAGAGCAATTTCGTATGAAATTGTGCTGTTTCTATTTCAGGAGAGAAACAGTGACCACATGATAGAATGTGATGATTTCCTATTCAGTAACTAGGTGCAAACTGAAAGTAAGAGCAGCATTGCAAGGACACATGCCAGCTGTTCAAATGGCACCTTTGGAAAGACAGGTAGTGAGTTAACTGAGGAAAGCGTTTTATGTTGACAGCCGTATTTTTTACTTATTGGTTGTATCAGGAGAAGAATTTCACATCCACAGCGAAAGTGCAATGTTACATGTTTCTATGATGTCCTTGACTCCACTCCAAGTGGGAAGTTTTGCCTAAAAGCTGACTATTGTGCTTCTGTTGTTTAGTTGGTAAATTGTGTCTGACTCTGTGGTGACCCTATGGACTGTAGCCCGCCAGGCTCTTCTGTCTGTGGGATTCTCCAGGTAAGGATACTGGAGTGAGTTGCCCTTCCCTTCTCCAGGGGAATCTTACCGATCCAGGGATCAAACCTACTTCTCCTGCTTGGCAGGTGGATTCTTCATCACTGAGCCACTTGGAAAGCTCAGTGGTGAGAGTCAACACGATCTTTGAAAAGCCTAGAGAAAGAGATTTGAGAAGTTTTTTTTTTTTTTAATTGAAATATAATTGACTTACGGTATTATGTTAGTTTCTGGTGTACAACGTAGTGATTTAATATTCTTACACGTTACAAGTGATCACCATGATATTCAGTTACCATCTGTTACCATACAAAGATATTAAAATATAATTGACTGTGTTCCCACACTATGCATTTCACCCCCATGACTCATTTATTTTATACCTGGAGACTTGTGTTTTTCTTCATCTTCCTCAACTATTTCATTCACCACCTCCCTCACACCTCCCACTGGCAACCAGTGGGAAGTTTGTTTGTTTGTATTTTTGTAATTTTGTTCTTTGTATCTATGAGACTGTTTCTGTTTTGTATTTGTTTCTTTGTTTTGTTTTTTAGATTCTGTATGTTGGTGAAATTATACAGTATTTGTCTTTCTTTGTCTGACTTATTTCACTTAGCATACTATTTTCTAGGATCTTCCATGTCGTTGCAAATAGCATCCATATCATGATGTTATAATTTTGTATGGCTGAGTGATATTCCAGTGTATACATGCACCACGTCATCTTTACCCATTCCTCTCTTGATGGGCACTTAGGTTGCTTCCCTATCTTGGCTATGGCAAATAATGCTGCAATGAACACAGAGGTGCAAGCATCTTTTCTAGTTAATGATAATATCTTTTTTATTCTTTATTTATATAGTGTTTCATATTAAGTGATAAAAAGATGTTGACCCATCTAAAAGTGAAAGTGAAGTCGCTCAGTCGTGTCTGACTCTTTGTGACCCCATGGACAGAGGAGCCTGATTTTCCAGGCAAGAGTGCTGGAGTGCATTGCCATTTCCTTCTCCAGGGGATCTTCCCGACCAAGGAATCGAACCCGGGTCTCCCGCATTTACCATCTGAGCCACCAGGGAAGCCCATCTAAAGCAGGGTTTTAAAAAGTTCATATCGTAGCAGTTTAGATGCATTGCCCTTTTAGAGAAAAGCGACCTACCAGTCCAATTGTCCATGACCTGCCAGCCATTAATAAAAATAATTCCTAAGTTCTATGACATGTTTCTCAGGGAGAATAACTTTGATTTAATAATAGCTAATATTCCCTAGCGGCTCAGCAGTAAAGAATCCATCTGCCAATGCAAGAGATGTGAGTTTGATCCCTGGATCAGGAAGATCCCCTGGAGAAGGGAATGGCAAGCCACACCAGTATTGTTGCCTGGGAAAATCCCATGGACAGAGGAGCCTGACGGGCTATAGTTCATGGGGTTGCAAAGAGTCAGGCATGACTGAGTGACTTTTGCTGAGCTCAGCAGCATTTCTAACATGAATGTATAATCTTGGAGACTTTCCTGTTCCAACCGTTATTTTCATCTGTGGAACATCAGAGAGTTTTCTGATTTTCTAGGATTGAAAAAAACCACAAATCAATCTAGCCTGGTCTTTTTCAGTCTTGCATTGATTTTAAATTCACCACCTTTCCTTGCTTAGGCATCCTCTTGGCACGAGGGACCTGCTGTACAAAGAGGGCAAGCTCATATGCACTCACCTTAAACTGTGACTTATTTGTACTTAGAAAAGATGAGCATGTTAAGGAAACCTGTGACAAAACCCAGCAAAGCACACTGCCTGCAACCTCCAAGAAGAGCTCTGCTAAGGGACAACTCTGTGGCCTTGGAGACGTTTGCTGGGGACACAGCCCTGCCATGACAGGAAGATAAACGGAGGAACTCACTACACTGAGCAGAAGCAATCTGCTCACAGTAACCCAAACCCACGCAGTGTTTCATTTTGAGCTAAACTCTACAGGAGTAGCATGGAGAACAAAAACAGCTTTTTGCCTTTAGCTTTTCATTTCCAAGGACTCAAAGCATACAGTCATTAATATATTATTGATTAGATGCTGATTCTGGCATGGTGGAAGCAGCAGTTACAATTTTCCAGAAGCCAGTTAACATCCGTTCTTCCTCTGAGGCTGGTTGAAAGCTTGTCGCCAGGTAGGAGAGAAAACAAGTTTGTGTAAAAATGTTCCTGGTGAAACATAGAAAGAGAAATTACACATATAATTATATTATCACTCATCTTTGATGTGCCACACAGAGCTAGTATGATGAATTTTTTCTGCACTCACATTTTAGAAAGAGCAAATCTACTGCTCTGGCAAAGAAGCTAGATCAAGTCCTAGGAACCACAATGGAGACAAAGCCAAGTCCGTCAGAAACTAATAGGGAAGGGTTTTATTAACTGATACTGTAGTTTTCTGAGTCATATTATATATATATTATATGCATTGTTGATTTTAAACTAGTCTGGTACAATAAAAGCACTTTGTATTACGTGATATAATTCACACTCGCAATTTGAAGAAGAATAGATACATGTATATATATGACCGAATCACTTTGCTCTAAACCTGAAAGCTAACACAACAGGGTTAATTACCTATACTCCAATATAAAATAAAAAGACAAAAAACTCACATTTGTTTCCGAAAGTATTTAAATATATTTAAGCAAATTGTAGTCCTAGTATGGATTATATTTTGTTGGTTGTACTGTGGTGGAGGCTTTCCTGTTGGCTCAGATGGTAAAGAATCCGCCTGTAATGTGGGAGACCTGGGTTCGATCCCGGGTGGGGAAGATCCCCTGGAGAGGGAAATGGCAACCCACTCCAGTATTCTTACCTGGAGAATCCCATGGACGGAAGAGCCTGGAGGGCTACAGTGCATGGGGTCACACAGAGTTGGACATGACTGAGAGGCTAAACAGTACAGCTTGTTGTGGTAGAACAGTGGTTCTTCACTGGAGCTTTTATAAGAATCACCTGGAGAATTTGTTGGAGGAGGTGGGGGCGAAGCAATAACCATGTCCCACCAGCCCCAGTTAAGTTAGGATCTCTCAGAGTGGGAGCCTCACATCCGCATTAAAAAAAAGTTCTCCAAACAATTATGATGTTCAACCAGGTTTGAGGCTTAGTGATGAGTCTTAACGTAACATGTAACTTAGGTTACATGGAGTTGAAGTGACTTTCTAATATTGTTCTGATTACTTTTGTAGGTTTTTTCTCTGAAGAAAGAAAAGAATGGAAAATACTAAAACAAAAACTGGAAAATTAGAGCTTTTTGATAATTGGAATAAATAATAGGAGTTCGAAGCCTCATGCTCTATGCCTTTGATAGCTTCTGATTCTTTTTTTTTTGTCAAGCTTTGGTTTTTAAACTAAGGCCTTAGCAGTACTTTCACTCCTTTAGGGCACTGGACGTCCATTTAATACATAATTTGCACAGGTTAATTGATCCCCAGTGTCATGAAATAGTTAAAGCCCTTCTGACCACATTTACTACCAAGCAATGACTTACAATTCAGCCTGTGGCATGAACAGGGATAGATGTGTGACTTGAGGCAAATTCTATCATTTCCTTCATTTCTTTATATTTCTCACCTCATTTTGGCAAATGAGAGTAATACCGTAACCGCTCAGGAATGCTAATATGTTAAAACTAATTTTATCTAGAAATATACTGAAATGGAATGTCAATTGAAAGTAAAACGAAGAGCCGTGAAAAAATTCCTGTTATTTATCACAGTGGACTTTCTGACGATCAATCCTTTTACTTTGAAGGAGAAATATAAATGAAAGTATATTCTTGGAAGGACTGTAATTTATGTCTGTCAAAGCCAAGATTCTCAGGGACTCAGGCTTAAATGCCGGTTTATCTGCTCTATGGGCCAAGTGAAAATCAACTTCCTTCTAGAGTTGACTTGAACTTACATTTCTAATCAGAAGCGGCCCTGCAGTATATTCACCCTCAGAGCCCCATTGTGCACCATGCTATTCCACATAAATTGAATGGAAGAAATAAGACTGGATCCTTTGAATTGTGTGATCCTGTCATTCATCTCAGAAGGATTTTTATAAATATAAAATGTACTTTTAAAAACTGCATAATTTTGTTTCAGAGAAAGCTTTAATAATATCCTTTCTGAGTGAGAAATAGAGAAAGAAAATCTACCTAAAGCTGACTCTATAGCCCTTCAATTGTTTCATTATTGAAAAGAATAGGACTTATTATACCTCAGTTATGATTCTAAATTGAAGTTTCACATCCGGGTGGCTTAAAAAGTTACTGGGTTTCAAAAACTATTGTATATCTTTATTAATATAAAAACTTGAACCATGTTAGTACTTTAAAATCTCACAAAATATAAAGTGAGGGAAAAGTGAGGAAGTAATAGAAATATGATGTCAAGATGGTCACAGATTTTAAGTATCAGTCTATACTGTGTGTCTGTAACTCTACAAATTATGTATATTCACCCTCATTGAACCTCCAAAACATTATTTCCACTTGTGACAAGCAAGGGCGCTAGATCTCACAGAGTTTTGGTTTTGCACCAGAGTGACACAGATTACGCTGGGATCATAGTCTTTCTCTGTGGGGGACTGTTCTCCTGCAGCCCTGCGTTAAATTCTCCAGGGAGGGAGGGAAGAGACGAGCAGAAAGAGAAGGAGAAGGTGATGTTTCCTCACCACTCCCAGGGATGTCAGCTTTGGAGCAGGGAGATGGACACCCCCCAAAACCTCTGTGTTGGGACTGGATAAATGTTGGATGGATGTGTGCGTAATGTGCCGTGGAAACATCTATGCCGGGCACCTCAGGGTGTCACCTTCCTATTGACTGTACTCCTTGCCTTTGACCCTCCCTGGGGGATGTCCACCTTCTTGCCCATCTTCCCTTTTTGTCCCCCATCTGCACTCCCCTCCACTGCACCCTGGAGGACTGTGTGGCTTGGAGACCTACTGCTTCCATAGCTCCAAGCTTTTCCACGAAGGAACGCACTCCACTTTGAAGAGACAAGCCACTGGAATTGGGCTCTGCTTCTGCAAGCCTAGCATTCTCCACCCCTGCCTGGTAGAGCTTGGCTCAGGTGAGGATGCAGCCTGCTGCCAGCTCCACGTGCCTCTTTCAGTTGATTGCATGTATTTCAGATCTGACAGTTTTCTTATTCTTTACCGTTTGCTTCTCTGTCTGAGATAATATCATGGTGAAAGTGAAAGTGAAACTCGCTCAGTCGTGTCCGACTCTTTGAGACCCCGTGGACTATAGAGTCCATGGAATTCTCCAGGTCAAAATACTGTAGTGGAGAGCTTTCCTGTCATCGAACCCAGGTTTCCTGGGTTGCAGGCCGACTCTTTACCAGCTGAGCCACAAGGGAAGCCCGATATCATGGTGCTTCTGACCAATGTTTCTCAAAGCATGTTTCTCCAAAGTGCATGCTAGCAAACAGGAATTTTGCACATAGCAGCAGTGATTTAGAGCAGAAAAGGAACACTGACTTTCCACAAATGCATCTCTTCTTCACTACTGTTGGCTTTTAAAGATCAGTGGGGGGATGTAATTTCCCCCCCATCTTCTAGGACTGTGTTTCCTGGGACTGCTGGTCCTCCATGGAGACCTGAAGCTTCTTACACACCTGTACTCTACTTGGGGTGACACCCTGTATATGGGCTGTGAACACCCCTAGGTGGAGGCCATTTGTTTGAAGTGTTAGATCTTCAGAGGCTCAGCAACCCAAGTTGGTTTATTTTACTTTCCTTTATCATGCCTCTGTATGGGAAGGGATTTGGATGGTTCTATTGAAAAGGGTAACCTGGAAGGCCAGTGTGTTACAGATTATTATATCATAAATCTCTCAATGACCAAATCATATGAATTTTCAAAACATAATATTGAATATACCTAAGAGGGTCTTAAATTTTGCATTTGGAAAGCTCCCTCCGATGACATTCCACATTTAGAAATCTGACACTCTCTTCTACATTTGGAATGAATGATTTGATAGTAACAAGGATTATAATTTAGAGATAAGTCACATTGCTGATTGAACAATTGAATCTTTTTTGCTGTTTTATTCATTAACTATTTCCTACAACCACGGTATGATTTTGGCCTTCATATCTTTTCCTATCCTCTTATCTTCTACATGTTAAAAGCTTATCCACTATTGATTTATTTCTTAGGCTTCCATCCAAGACAGAAGCAATTGATTCGAAGTGCTAATATTCCCAGGATTTTAAACAGTGGCAAAGCTCATTGGTGAAGAATACAGCTCTGGGTTCTTTTCCAGTTGTGGTAAGCGGCTCTATTCTTGGTTGACAGGCCTTTTGTAATCTGTATGTGACTTAAATCTGGAAATGAAATATAAAATGAAGCCCTTGTTATGGGCACAGAGGAAACAGTATCTATTTATGGGAAGCTTTGGTCAAAGGCATTTTTAGCTCCCTCTGAGGTGTAAATCCCCACGTGGCAATCAACCGTGGTTGGAAATTGGATTTAACGGTTCAGTTGAAAGTGTCTTCCAGCCCAGAACGTTGCAAGAATTGTGGAATTTTAGAGTTGGTAAGAATCTCATGGAACAGATTGAAGTCTATTGCCGTGGATGCATTTGGAGAGTGAATTTGGGTTTCTGCAGCCAATTTAAAACCAAAGGAGGCTGGCATACATGTGGACCATCACCCACAGTGTGCTATTCTCTTGTTGTTGGAGCAGAGACATTTATAGCAAATTAATATATCTTGTGCATCCAGTGACCCATGTTGGTTTTTGAGGATCTTTTTATTATAGCCTTATCCTGTTTTCTTCTGAAGAGTTTTGCTGTGGGTGTAGTGGTCACATGTCACACTTGGATCTAGTGGTGAAAACCAGGAGGGTTCTCTGCCAACACCCCCCTCCCACCCCCAGCCTGACTCAGCACTCCCAATCCCTAAGTCGAGCCCCCAACCTCACCTCAGGTTATTTCAGCTGCTTCTGAAATGAGATTCAAGGAAGAGAAGGGCCAGGGCCTTGGAGCTAGGGGAGGCTCAGATGTGAGGCTGGGGCAATTGCATGCTGGCCTCCTGTGCCTGCTCTTTGCTCCCATCCTCAGAGCTTCTCCCCTCTAATCTGAGCCTTTAGGCGGAGGACAAGGCAGGAGGCCCAGGGCCTGTAGTGGCTGGGAGCCCTCAGGCATCTGCGGCCCCAGCACCCTTTCATCACACCTGTCACCTGTGACTCTCCCTGTTGGCCAGAGTCCATTCTGTTTAGACAAATCTCAACTTCCTGGTGCTCCTATAAGACTGATTTTATCTGCATGGAAACTAGAGGCTCAGGAAAAGGAGCTCCTCCCACGACAAGTAGGCATGACCCCTCCCAAGATGCTGTCATCGCCTTAGGTCCTGAACCCCGCATCTTCCTTGTCTACACTATCCTCACAACATGCCTACACTCTGGCATGGTTTCATTCTTTGTTATGGCTGAGTAGCATTCTACCTTGGCCACCTGATGCAAAGAGCTGACTCATTAGAAAAGACCCTGATGCTGGGAAAGATTGAAGGCAGGAGGAGAAGGGGACAACAGAGGATGAGATGGTAGGATGGCATCACTGACTCAACAGACATGAGTTTGAGCAAACTCCGGGAGATGGTGAAGGACAGGGAAGCCTGGCGTGCTGCAGTCCATGGGATCACAAAGAGTCAGATACAATGGAGTGACTGAACAACAAGTGTTCCACTGTGTGTATGTACCACATCGTCTTCTCTGGCACCCTTTTAATTGTTTCCTGTTGTGTTGTTTTTTTCCGGGCTCAGAAGCAGCCATCCGATCTGTGGTCCACACAGTGTCGCCAGAAGTCACCACTGCCCGTTCCTGTTTAAAGATCAAGCCAGGCTCCAGCTCAGTGCTTTGCTCCCTGGGTATGTGGACAGATGAGCCATCCTGCAAGTGCGGGACTTTGAGTGACCTCCTGGCCTCTTCCCATGAGATGCCCCTCGTGCCGTCAGCTCTGGTTGTAACCAACAGCCATAGCTGCCCATGTTGCAAAACGTCCCTTGTTCCTGAATTGAAACCACTTGTCTAGCTTGAGGTGCGTGTCTGTTTCTTAAGCTAATTTTCAATTTATTCACACTGCTACCAGAATAATGTTTTTATAATGAAGCTTCATGAAGGAACCCCCTTTCTTTAGGGCTTCCCTGGTGGCTCAATGGTACGAATTTGTCTGCCAGTGCAGGAGGAATAAATTCGGCCCCTGCTCCAGGGGCATCCCACAGCGGTGGAGCAGCTGAGCCCGTGTGCCACAACAACTGAGCCTGTGCTCTCGAGTCCAGGATCTTCAGGTGATGGGGCCCACACACCCTAGAGCCCACGCTCTGCAACAAGAGGGGCCACTGCAGTGAGAAGCCCTCACCCCACAACTGAAGAGGAGCCCCCTCTCACCACAAGCAGAGAGAGGCCCAAGCAGCAGCCAGGAACCCGTGCAGCCAAATAAGTAAATTTTAAAAAGAAGTTCCTTTTCTTTGAACCTTTCAATGTGCCCTGGTGATGACTTTCAGGGTTAAATTCAAGCTTCCTTGTTGAGCACGAAAGAAATGAGTGGTCTCCCTGCCCAGCTTATCATCCTGAAGCTCCGAAGCTCTTAGACCTCTGACCCACTCCTCTGTTCTGTAGGAGTCATCACCTTCCTGCCTCAGTGCCCAAGTAGGCTTGTCTTCCCACTTCTTAAACTGTCTTTCCTCTTTCACATCCAGTAAGCACAGCTTGTCCACAAAAACTAGCTAAAGAATCCTATTCTCTACACACCTTTATCTTTAAATCAGATTCAAGTCGTCTGTCTTCTTGTGGTCTTCTTTGCATCCCATTATCAGAACACATATCTGTTAGATGTGATCATTGATTTCTTGTCTTTTTCCTCTTGTCAGACTCTAATGTCTGAGAAGGTCAAGATCTTGTCCCACACTTCACAGACACTCAGTTTAGCTCACTAGTGTTTAATATGCTAGAGGATCGAGGCAAAGTGAAGTTACCTTTGGCATGAGCAATCATCTAGCTCTCAGTGGAGAGAGTACCATTTGAATTGAGCCTAAATGCATGAGAAAATATTTTAAGCTTTAGACATTGTAGAAAGAAGAGAGTCAGGTAGATTCAGAGATAGGCACATAGAAATTTTGTTAGAGCAGTTATTAGACCATGAGGGTTGAGAGGAGTCACATGTTGGCACTAGATCTTGGGGACCCTTCACTCCAGTGTAAGATGTTGGGGAGACATTTGTAATCCTAACAAGACCATGGTATCATGAGCATGTGTTCTGCCAGAGTTACCAGATAATCCAATATGGCAGACGGGGAAGAAGAGATGGTTCAGGTGGACCATTTATAGCTATTCAGTTAGTCAGTTCAGTCACTCAGTTGTGTCCGACTCTTTGCAACCCCGTGGACTGCAGCGTGCCAGGCTTCCCTGTCCATCACCAACTCCTGCCCAAACTCATGTCCATCAAGTCAGTTATAGCTATTAGTTCAGACAAAAAGAAATACAGACTTGAAATAAGAGAGTGAAGCACTTTTTACAACTCTCAATTGGACTATTGCTAAAGTGTGTTAGAATCATGACGTTTTTGATAACTATTCTGATTTCGGATTGAAGTAAGTTCTTGAGGAGTCCAACTTGTGTGATTTTTAACTGATGTTAACTATTTAAGCATAAACACAGTCCTTGTAGGATACATCTCGATAGTGTCTCTTGCCATTGATTCTGGCACAGCATTCAAAGAAGATATTAGAAAGCTTTTCTCTTGAACCTAATGGATAATGATAATTCAGTCTATTTTTTCCTTTAAACTCACTTAGAATAATTTACTGTGCTCTGAAATAAGGATCTCCATTCAGAAGCCTAATTAACTTCTAAACTGTATGAATAATTTATTGCTCTAACACATCGTTTTTGCTTGCTGTTGTCCAGTGAAGCTTGAAAATGCATATTTTAATGTTACCTGATTTGTATGGAGACTTGGAGTCATAGGGCACATCCAGCATGTGGATGTGGGAATGGAACACAGTGGATCTGCAAGCCAGCTGCCTCCTTGGTGCTCCTTCTCAGCAACTTTGCTGTTCAGTCTCTCAATCAGTGTCTGACTCTTTGCGACCCCATGGACTGTAGCCCGCTAGGCTCCTCTGTCCATGGGATTCTCCAGGCAAGAATACTGGAATCGGTTACCATTTCCTTCTCCAAGGGATCTTCCTGACCTAGGGATCGAACCCATGTCTCTTGGGTCTCCTGCATTGGCAAGTGGATTCTTTACCACTGACCCCCTGGGAAATAGGATGCTGCACCTCTATTAATTTTTTATTAAGGTTCATAAACCCATCTTCTGTTTTATTCCATAGGATGTGGCTGAGTTCCTGCTTGTGAAGGTGAAGCTTGTATAAAAACACTGGCTGGTTATTTATTCTCTGGAAGTTGAGGGCTGTCTACTAAGCCTGTGCTAAGACCCTGGGGATGTGGAAATGAGCTTACCCCTGGCGTGGCGTGTCTTCATGGAGCTTGGAATCCAGTTAGGGGAGAGAGATGGGGGTCAGAGACTCGCTCAGGTAGAATAAAACCACAGCCGTATGTTGCTATGAGAGCCAGGAGTAGGGGACTTGACAAGCACTCAGGGAGGGCTTACCAGAGGAGACGACACAGTGGAGACCCACAGCTTGGGTAAGAATTCACCAGGCAAACAAGGAGGGACTGGTAACCAGGCTGAGAAGACAGTGTGCAGAGTATGGCAAATACAAGACTGAGAGACCAGGGTGGAGTGGAAAGAGGCAAGAGATGATGGAGAGAAGGCTGGAGAAGCGTGCTTGGGCAGGATTATGAAGAGAGTTGGGCTCCGTCAAGGAATTAATCAAAGTGATATGGAGCCAAATAGAAAAACGGAGTGAGGGAAGAGGTGGTGATGCTTCTTTTCACTTGGACACGTGGCTACGTGGTAGTTCCATTGACTAAACAGTAACAGCCGAGCAAAGCAGGTGCCATGAAAGATGATGACCTGGTTTTGACACACTGGGTTTGAGGCTCCATGGTAGGTATCCAGGGGATATGGAAGAAGCTGTTGGGTGTGTGAATCTAGATCTTAGGGGTTAATCTGGAAATGTAGTTTGTGTGCCTCCTGCATAGAGATATTAACTGAAGCCATGGGTATAAATGAAATTATCTGAGGAGACTGTATTTGGAAAAATATAAAATGATACCAGTGATGATTTTCTGCCTTCCCAGGTGGCTTAGACAGTAAAGAGCCTCCCTGCAATGTGGGAGACATGGGTTCGATCCGTGGGTCAGGAAAATTCTCTGGAGAGGGGAATGGCTACCCATGCTGGTATTCTTGCCTGGAGAATTCCATGGACAGAGGAGCCTGGTGGGCTACAGTCCAGGTGATGGCAAAGAGTCGGAAACGACTTAGAGACTCACACTGTCACTTTCAAAATGACATGAGTGATGGCTTTCTGCTTTCAACATATGAAGAAATAGTTACTAATTCATTAATGTCTAAATTCTTTGAAATGATTTAAACAGATTTCAGATTCTTTCAAGTCACCGTTTACATTTATCTATTTGTAATGTATGCCTAGAAATGTCAGGATTTTCAATAGCGTAGGTTATAGGAGAAGGTAGGCTGGCTATGTTAAATCAAGTTGAGAAAACAGTGAAAACTGAAGTTAAATCTCTCCTTACTTGACAGGGCTAAAGCCATAACATACGTCAAACAAACCAAACTGGAAATATCACATGCAACCCACTCCAGTATTTTTGCCTGGAGAATTCCAAGGACAGAAGAGCCTGGTGGGCTATAGTCTTTCGCGTCACAAAGAGTAGGACACAACTGAATGACTAACACTTTAGAGTTAGTATAAAGTAATAACATATTTTTTGAAAAATTTTGTTAGAAAATTTGTCAAATTATATGGACAAACAGTTTAAAGACATCTGGTTTATAATCAGATAGAACTCTCTGGGTTGTCTTATTTCCCTGCTGGGAACAAAATCTGCTTTTGTGCATTTTCCACATTCATTAGTAGTGAACTCAAACACTAGTGGCGTATCCTACCGTGTATCAGATTGAAGTCTAGCAGAAACCATTCAACCTACCAGCCGTCCCAGTAGGTGAGTCTGGAACTAGGGAGATTTATTCCAGGGGCATATTGGAAGAAACAAATAGGCTGTGATTAGCAGGTTCTTAGTAGTCTGTGCTGGAAGAAGTTATGCGTTCCTTACGAAGGACTTAGTATAAATTGCTCACATAAAATATTCAACTGTGAAAATTAATATTTGTCAATTCTTTTCATTACTGTGGAATACAATTCTATTGATGAGAAGTGTAACTGTATGACTTGTTCCTGACATCATGGTATGATATCGAATAAAACACTGCGTTCTCTTTTAACCCTTCCATTGTCCCTGGCCCTGCTTGTAGTAGGCTCAGTGTGTGAGTTACCCTCCCAGCAGACAGCTCTATTGATTTTGTGACCTTCAGTTTGGGGACCACATACCCATGCAGACCACACAGTGTGCACGGCTGATGGTGGTAGAGGGAATAGTGTTAATGAAAAGTAGCTCTGCTAAACTTCGGTTTTATTTATGGCGACAATTCTAATCAAGAATTTGTTCAAACAAAGGTTAAATAGTGGGAAAGAAGAAAAGCAGGCCTAGGTTGTTCATAAACCAGCAAATTCACTTTTACAATCTGGACGAGGCATTAAGTGGTGACTTGGCTTGCATCCTGAAAATATGGTATGTTTTCCAAAAAGAAAGCAAATGAAGAATTACACTGCTCAACTTAATTGGGAATCTATCTAAATTAAAACAGATCTGAAAAACAGTCTGTGTTAGTAGTTTGAAGGTTTCTACAAGGATGTCGTTTAATGTTAATATACAAAATAGTCAAATTAAAAGCTAGTTAGCCACTTCCTCAATCCTTTGTTCCAGTTATGCATGTTTGCAGAAAGAAGCAGAGGAATCATAATGCATATAATCACATCCTTTAGTTTAAAATTTTTTTTTAATCTTTTAATTAATTAATTAATTTTAATACATCCTTCAGTTTTGTTTGTCTTGCTGGAGTCCTGTGATGAAGGGTATGGTCAGCTGTGAAGAAAGGAATTTCCGCACAGGGATGGAAAGCAATGAAACAAGTAGAGTGCTTATTGGGAGGAAAAGGGTACAGTGTGTATGGAGAGACACATGGGTGAACTCAGAGAGTCGTGCCTCGATTTCCTTCTTTCTGTTTGGCCTGTCTTTGTCCTGGTCCTGACCAGCCTGCTCTTTCTTGCTCTCCTCAGTTGTCTGTTCATACTTGAAGATACTGGGCAGGTGGTCTCAATGTCTTCTGCCCTCTGTTAGGCAGGTCTGTTTTCTCACAAAATTTCCCCGGGGTGGGAGTTTTAGTTTGCATAATTGGGTGGGAAAATGGCAGATTTCTCCTTCCAACGTACTAAGAGGGGATTTCTCTCAAGTCCAGCTTCACCCCAAATCCATTACTTTTCTTCTGTCAGTTTGTTCAGCTTCTTTAGAGAGGCATTTATACTAACAGTAAGGATTATATATGTATATTTTCCTATTGGGCTTGCCTGGTGACTCAGTGGTAAAGAATCTGCCTACCATGCAGGAGACTTGGGTTTGATCCCTGGAGTTGGAAAGACGCCCTGGTGAAGGAAATGGCAATCCGCTTTAGTACTCTGGCCTGGAGAATCCCCATGAACAGAGGAGCCTTGCTGGCTATAGTCCATAGGGTTGCAAAGTGTCGGACACGACTGAAGCAACTGGGCAACATAAACATATATTTTCCTGTTAGCAGCTGGTGTCCTTATAGGTGTGCCAGGTACAGTTAGCTGTATTTCTCCACCAAGGGCTTTGTGAGCCCCTCTGTTGGCAGCCCCTCCTCCTTGCCTGCCCCCATCTTCAAGGGCGAGGTCTCTGCCCAGTCAGGTGCTTCCTGCCTCAGGGCTCTCTCTAAGCAGGAGCATCTCATCCATTTCATCTGTCATCCTTCTCCCATGAATTTTATGTGTTTCCAGAGTTTGCTGAAATCTTCTGCCTGTTGGTGACCTCCCCCATTCTGGCCTTTTGATTGTTATGTGTTTATTTATTTGCATTGACCATCTGGGCTGTTATTTCCGTGGAATCTCGAAAGAGAATGAGGCGAATTGGTGTACACAGCTCAGTTTCAAATCAGAATTTTTTTTCCCTGTAACTTTGAAATTGTCTGTTGAAATAAGACCTTAAATATTAAAGTAAAATTATTCTATTAAGGTATTTCTCAGTTCAGTTCAGTCGCTCAGTCGTGTCTGACTCTTTGCAGCCCTGTGGACGGCAGCACCCCAGGCTTCCCTGTCCATCACCAACTCCCAGAGCTGCTCAAACTCATGTCCATTGAGTCGGTGATGCCATCCAATCATCTCATCCTCTGTCGTTCCCTTCTCCTCCTGCCTTCAGTCTTTTCCAGATCCAGGTCTTTTCTAATGAGTCAGTTCTTCTCATCAGGGGAGAAGTATTGAAGCTTCAGCACCAGTCCTTCCAATGAATATTCAGGACTGATTTCCTTTAGGATGGACTGGTTGGATCTCCTTGCAGTCCAAGGGACTCTCAAGAGTCTTCTCTAACACCAAAGTTCAAAAACATCAGTTCTTTGGTGCTCAGATTTCTTTATGGTCCAACTCTCAAATCCATACATGACTACTGGAAAAACCATAGCTTTGACTAGACAGACCTTTGTCAGCAAAGTAACATCTCTGCTTTTTAATATGCTGCCTAGGTTTGTTATAGCTTTTCTTCTCAGTCTAAAGACATTCAGGATGACTCTGCCTGTCACCCCACATCCTCATGTAACTAGTTTAGCAGCAGCAGGATACAGAAACTAGGTCCACATTGGTGGAACTTGATGGAAGCCCCTGTGGGACAATCCTGTGACAGGTCCCCCCACCCCAACTTGCATGGGAACAGCCTTCTAAGGTAGGCAGGAGGCCCACACAGGCAGCACAAAACCCATGTCTTCATCTTCCCTGTGAACAGAAGGAATGAGTGGAAAACCCTGGAACTTTACCAAAGTTAGGCTTTTCTCTGGTAGATAAGCCATATCTTTAAGTGTCATAAACTATTTTTTAAAAAAAATCTTATTGCCGAGGAAAGGAATCTCTGCACATTTGGTGGAGCCACATGGCTTGAAATGCTCAAGCAGGTTTAGAGCTTGGTGCACAGGCAGGAAATTGCAGGAAGGCCTCTGCCAAACTGCTCAGGATTCTGATGTTTGGTCTAATGACTCCCGATTGGTGTTGGGGACCCTGACAGCTGGGCTGTTCTTCCCCAGTGGCACCTGTGGTTTACAGATTGCTGAGAGCTGGGCATCCTTGGTTTATTGGCTCCTTGTGTTTATCTTGCACATGCAAACTGACCTCCTCAAGCCATAGTTTGTGTTTTGCATGCTTCTTTTTTTTTTTGGTGTATGTACTTTTATTCTGTTTTTGCTACATATTTACATACCCTTTTATTTTTATACAATTGAAACAATATTGCTTTAGTGCCCTATTTTTTCTTTTTTTCCCTCTCTCTTTATTGGAGAAGGCAATGGCACCCCACTCCAATACTCTTGCCTGGAAAATCCCATGGATGGAGATGCCTGGTGGGCTACATCCATGGGGTCGCGACTGAGCAACTTCACTTTCACTTTTCCCTTTCATGCTTTGGAGAAGGAAATGGCAACCCACTCCAGTGTTCTTGCCTGGAGAATCTCAGGAATGGCGGAGCCTAATGGGCTGCTGTCTATAGGGTCGCACAGAGTCGGACACAACTGAAGCAACTTAGCACTTAGCACTATTGGAGTATGGTTGCTTTAGAATGTTGTATTAGTTCTTGCTGTACAACAGTGTGAATCAGCCATATGTATACTTATATTCCCTCCTTCTTGAGCCTCCCTGCCACCCTCCTCCCTCGATCCCACCAGTCTGCTGCTGCAGCTGCTAAGTCACTTCAGTCGTGTCCGACTCTGTGTGACCCCACAGGCCCACCAGGTCATCACAGAACACTGAGATGAGCTCCTGTGCTTTACAGCAGCTTCCCACTAGCTGTCTTTTTTACGCATGGAAATGTATTTATGTCAATGCCACTCTCCCAAGTCATCCCACCCTCCCCTTTCCACCCCCCTCCATGTCCACACATCCATTCTTACGTCTGCATCTCTATTGCTGTATGCTTCTTTTGGAATCTTAGTGATTCTGTCTGTAAAAAGTTTAAAAAGTAAAACATCAAGAAGAAGAAGACCTTGGTATTCTGTGTCCAGAAGGAACACTGGTTGTGCCTGCAAACACATTGATTTTGTTGGTTTGGAGAGAACAGACTCCTAACTACGTCCTGCTAGGGGTTCATGGAGTGGCATGGATGGACCCAGAGCCAGCCAGCCCGAGAGACGACTTCATTACCAGGCATTCACCTTACCAAGGCCGAGGCATCTTTGAGAGGCTTTCTCTGAGAGTCTTAGCTGAGTATGAAGTTTTCTCTCCTTCTCAGAAGTCTATTTAATTTCCAGTGGGTGCTTTTTGGAACATTCATCTAAAATTCAGGCCGAAGATTCTTTTTTCTCTCCTTCTCAGAACTTTTTCCTAAGAAAACTCATTCACAGTTTTCCTTTCTTAACAACATGTATGTTTCTGTCCAAGGAGAGAGGTCAGTCCTTATATTAATTTCCAGGCAGAGAATGTTGCCAAAATATTATTTTTTTGACCAAGTATCTTTGACAGATGACATCAGCAGCAAATAATTACACAACCCTCCCCCAATACAGGAAGAAGTGCTCTTTAGGTCTGTGTTGGGAGTCAAGCAATCAAAGGAAAACTTCTGCAAGCAGAAATCACCAGAAATATTGCAGAAATGTTCTGAAGAGTAACTTCAGGAAGTTGGACAAAAGAAAGAAGAAACAGAACACAGACATATGTTTTTGCATCCCTGCTAAACAGACTCCCAAAACAATATAGCTGTTTTAGTGCTATTGCTGAGATAGTAGTATAGGGGGTAAATAATAGTTATTATTATCATATCGTGTCCCAATGTTATGGAAAATGATACTGAGACTTAGAGAGTCATCGTTAATCTGTTGGAGACAAGCAGCTACAGAATTAACAAGTAGACGTAATCTCCTATTTGGGGAACATAATAAAGTATATGACACAGAATAATGCTGAAATAACATGAATTTGGAACATTTTGTCACCATTTACATAAAACTAAGAAAAAGTTTTGACAGTGATTTTTCAATATTTACATACCTTGATTCAAAATCAGTAACAATGGAAATGCTGGTGTTTTTTGTTTTTTTTGTTTTTTTTACCTTGATTTTTTTTGCTGGATAAACAGTTAATTCTGGTCTACTGTCAGGAGACCTGGGTTTGATTCCTGGGTCAGAAAGAACCACTGGAGAAGGAAATGACAACCCACTCCAGTATTCTTGCCTGGAGAATCCCGTGGACAGACAATCCTTGCAGGCTGTGGTCCATGGATCGCAAGGGTCAGACACGGCTTCGTGACTAAACCACCATCACCCACTGTCTCAAAAAGTAGATACCATCTCCCACTCTCTGATTATTGATGCAATTTCCAGCCTCTTAAAGATGGTGAGAGAATGAGCAACAGTCATTGTTCTGTTGTTATCACACTGAACTACACTAGTTGTAAAATAATGAAGTGAGCTTGTAGCCTGGCAAAAATGAAACCTGCATAAATTGTCCAAATGATGTGGCTTTCCCCAAGACTGAGCGACAATGTGCTGTGAGCTATTTCTCCATCCCTCCACTGTTGAGATTCTGTTCCAGTATTCCCTGAGATAGGGTTAGGGTTTTTGGTGGGGAAGGAATTTCATGCACACCTTCCCTAACCTAACTGCCCACAAGTTCTTCTCCAGTCATTGCTTATGACTTTGGTGAATGGGGTGGGGTGGGAGAAGGTGAGTATCAGTTCAGTTCAGTTCAGTCGCTCAGTCGTGTCTGACTCTTTGTGACCCCATGAATCGCAGCACACCAGGCTTCCCTGTCCATCACCATCTCCTGGAGTTCACTCAGACTCACGTCCATCGAGTCCGTGATGCCATCCAGCCATCTCATTCTGGGTCATCCCCTTCTCCTCCTGCCCCCAATCTCCCCCAGCATCAGAGTCTTTTCCAATGAGTCAACTCTTTGCATGAGGTGGCCAAAGTACTGGAGCTTCAGCTTTAGCATCATTCCTTCCAAAGAAATCCCAGGGTTGATCTCCTTCAGAATGGACTGGTTGGATCTCCTTGCAGTCCAAGGGACCCTCAAGAGTCTTCTCCAACACCACAGTTCAAATGCATCAATTCTTCGGCACTCAGCCTTCTTCACAGTCCAACTCTCACATGCATACATGACCACAGGAAAAACCATAGCCTTGACTAGGCGGACCTTAGTTGGCAAAGTAATGTCTCTGCTTTTGAATATACTATCTAGGTTGGTCATAACTTTTCTTCCAAGGAGTAAGCGTCTTTTAATTTCATGGCTTCAGTCACCATCTGCAGTGATTTTGGAGCACCCCCCCCCAAATAAAGTCTGACACTGTTTCTACTGTTTCCCCATCTATTTCCCATGAAGTGATGGGACCAGATGCCATGATCTTCGTTTTCTGAATGTTGAACTTTAAGCCAACTTTTTCCCTCTCCTTTTTCACTTTCATCAAGAGGCTTTTTAGTTCCTCTTCACTTTCTGCCATAAGGGTGGTGTCATCTGCGTATCTGAGGTTATTGATATTTCTCTCGGCAATCTTGATTCCAGCTTGTGTTTCTTCCGGTCCAGCGTTTCTCAAGGAATCAAAATAGAGTCAGGGGAAAATGTTTATCTACTCAGCTGTGCATCGTGTCTCTAAACCCGTAAAAAGAATGGCTCTGGTGGCTGCCAGAGTGAAGCTACAGGCAGAACACTGGTGAGAGAGCATGGTCAGATGACCTCACTTCATTTTGAGGTGGGAACACTTGCTGTGAAGGAGGACTCAGTGAGATGCTGGTATGGCTGACTGTTGGCATCTACTCGATATGTCTGAGGGTCTCTGCTCCCATCCTCCAGGCTCCAGATGTGAGTGGCATGGGGCTGTCTTTCCTCTGTGCTGTGGAGACTGCTGTCTTGTCCCCCTTTATCCCCATGTTTTCTGTGGAAGATGCGTTCTCTGGTGCTGGAGACCCGACAGTACCTAGCTGATCCCAGTGCAGCCACAGTTTCTCTGGTCACAGTAGGGGAAGTGGGATGGCCAGACGGTGCAGGGATGTCCTGGGAGCAGAGAGGAGGAAATCCTGTGTTCTGGGTCTCCACTGCCTTCAACTTCCTCCATCACCTCCTTGTGGAAGCTGACCAGGGAGAGGAAGCCTGGAGGCACCCTGGGTAGCATAACCAGGCCCTGGGAGGGGACTGGCCTGGAGGGACCAGTGGCTGCAGTAGCACCAGCTGGGACTCTAGTTTAGTAAAACCTCAGCTGGCTGAAAGCTGAAGTGCACAGGTTATATCCACCGCATCCCTGTAACCAGGGCTCCTCTGCAGGCTCCTGAATCATGAATGTTTTATTGTGCTGTTCTTTTTGATGAATACACCATCCATCTTGATTTCCTATCTGTTTAAAACCTTATTTCTGTGAAGTTTTCTTCAGCGTTTGTGATCTCTAACTAAGCAAAACAAAAAACTCAAAGGAGCAAGGAGAAAATATCAACTAGTGAGAGATGAGTACTCTTTAAAACAAATCCTTGCATAGTTGACATTTGCTTTGTTTTCACCCTTTCTCCCCAAAATACTTTTGTTGTTGTAATTGAATTTTTCTAATTATCAAAGATTATAAATGTACAATATTAAGACATATAGGACAATACTGTTAAATGTACTTATGGTCATAATTAGGTGAAAAAAAAATTACCCCTTAAACTCTTCATTACTCAGTGGTAGCTAAAAGTTATTTTTCATTTTTCAGATTTTCGCATAATAACAAATTGTCTAACATCCTGCTGGGAGTTCTTTTCACGTGGACTCATTAAAGAGATTGTAAGTGAAAGCAGATGCATAAATACAAAAACCTATGATTTTCTCCAAAATAAATAAATCCGGGTCTACGGTGTGCCTTCGTCTCCTTTCGCCGAGAGGTTATTGTGAGTCCAGCGTGTTAGGGAGAAAGGTTTTGTTATGAGCTCCAGATTCATGCAGGACCCAGATCGTCCGCTGCACTTTCATGAGTTCTCTCAGAAGTGACTTTCAAAGGGAATGGTGAAGACAGACATTTTCCTCGGTTCTCAGCAATTTCCTTGCTGATAAATCTGAAGATTCCCAAGACTTCCTTTTTCTTTAACTTTTTATTAAAGAAGAGATGAGAGAAGTTCCGAAGACAGCCCGACCCTCCGGCCAAGCCTCGAAGCTTTCCTCATCTCTCATGGGGATGTCAGTTCAGTTCCTCTCTTCCTTCATTAAACAGACTGAATGAAATCCCCATCCAGACCCCTCGTCTCACAGCTCTGCCAGGTGACTCTCACTCCTCTGCTCTGATCTGTCCTTCACCCCATCTGTGTGTACATTTAGCATTGTTGATGTCTTCTTGTTTGTGATTTTTCCCTGCACACCAAAAAAACCACTAATTATCAGGTGACAGTCAGCATCCTGCTCCCGATGCTAGCTACTGGGCACCACATGGAATAAGTGAGCATAGGGGGGTCTCCCGCCCGAGGCCACTCTGCCACCCTTGCCCTTAAGATGTCATATGCCCAGACCCAGGACCATTAGTACATGGAGGTGAAGTAGTTGTTGTTGTTCAGTTGCTAAGTCGTGTCCGACTCTTTGAAACCCCATGGACTGCAGCATTTTTGAAAATTTCCGCTGGGCAGTGAAGAGGCCCAGTGAGCCAGTCTTTTGCGTGCGGTGACTGTTGACTGGACACTGTCAGAAGGCAGGTGCCTTCTATTCAGCATAGCTGGTGTGATAAGGATGCAGGAGCACCTTCGAAAAGCAAGTGTGTGTTCGTTTCATCTTAATTATTTATCTATAGTCAATGAATACAGTGCTTTACAAAAATCACGTTAACACAGAAATGTAGGACTTCTCTGGTGGCTCAGTGGTAAAGAATCTGCCTGCCAATGCGGGAGACACAGGTTCGATCCCTGGTCTGGGAAGATCCCATATGTCTTGGAGCAGCTGAGCCCGGGCGCCGTAACCATTAAGCTTATACTCTGGAGCCTGAGGGCTGCAACTACTGGAGGCTGCACGCCCTAGAACTCATACCCTGCAACAAGAGAAGCCAGCATAGAGAGATCCCGTGCACTGCAACTAGAGAGTAGCCCCCACTCACTGCCACTGGAGAAAAAGCCCTTGAAATAAAACCCAGCACAGCCAGAAATATATTAACTAAAAATTATAAAAAAGAACTTAAAAATATAGAAATGTACCTACTCTGTTGAGAATATGTCACCAGGTGAGCCTCTGTTTTATCTGTTGATTGGTAACTAAAACTGGAGTCAAAATGGACAGAGAAGGTAAACTAGAAGAAATCAAATACTTTAACTCAGGAGATTTAAAACAAACATCGATAGTCACTTTTAACAATTGAAAGCCTTGCATGCCAGCCCAAGCATCTGGGTTCAGGGCTGTAGCGTGACCATGACTTCCTGTGGCCAGGGGAGCTCGCTGAGACTGTGCTCAAAGTGGCCACGTGTGAGCACGCCAGAGGACTGCACTGACGGCGGTGCCTGTTGGTTACAGTGGAGGAATTCAACGGCAGTGTGTAATTTTCTTTGTGCCTGTAAAATGCCTTTCTTTGTCCTCATTCTATGAAGTGTATTATATAAAGTTGCATTTGGAAGGGCATCATGTCAGAAATGATTTTCTAGTGATTTAGTGAAAAATTTGGTCAATTTCCTTTTCATCATCTGCATTTTTTATTTAAGGATTTTTTTTCTTTTTATCATCATAAACTGTAAAAACTGAGAGAATGTTAGAAGATCATTTAATCCAACTCCCAAGTTTCAAAGGAAAAAAATCTTGAGGAAAATTATGTTTCAACAAGATCGTAGGACATTGTGACCAATATTAAAGGCTCCATTTATAACTTAGTATCACTTAGTGCTAATAATTAATTATATTTCCCAAACTTTAGGTCAAATATCATAAATATTCATTGCTAGGAGAAACATCCAAGAAATCCATGTTTTCTTTCATGTAAGATAGGACCACAGATATCATTAAAGTATGAAAATTTGTTTTAATCTCACTTTGTATATTTTAGATAATGCAAATTTAGGGTTAAGCAAGCATGTGTTTTCAACAGCATTATTTAAGCTATCAAATCTTTATTAAAGAGCTGAATATTACTTCTTAGGATATTATTTGATTCTAATTTCAAGCTTTTAATATAAATTAGAAATTATCTATCTACTTTTTTATATATCCTTATATGTAATATTATTGCCTGGAGAATTCCATAGACAGAGGAGGTTAGCAGGCTACAGTCCATGGGGTCGCAGAGTTGGACATGACTGAGTGGCTAACACATCAGTTCATATGTAGTTTTAAATATGAATCAATGAATATAAATGCATACATACACACTTGTGTGTTTATGTATATATGTGCCCATGCATAGGTATGAGTGTGACATTTGGGATCTTTGGAAGCTTACTTGTATGGTAGCTTTTGATGGAAATTTGTTTTCTAATGCTCCATTTACTGACAAGCCAGCATATAAGCAACTATGAATTTTTATGCTTTTCTTCATGTAATATTCTAAGATATATTATAAATAGTTTGTATTTTTTGTATATAATTTTAATTTGTAATTGTAGTCAGAAACTCAGACTTGTTTGTAGAATGTGTTTTTAATTCTTACAAAAAACAAATGTAGGTTAAAAACAATTTGGCAAGAAGGTGATTATGAATACTATTAAATCTGGCATCTAGCCCAGGAAAAAGACTTCAATTTATAGAAGACTCCAATTTATTTCCATCTGGAGAGTTCTTGGAAAACAAAAACTGCTGCTTATAACGTCCTAAAACTGCTTGCTCTGGCTTCTTATAGTTTAAAGTCAGTCATTATGTGTTCAAGGTTACAAGGGCACTGACTAGTGTTCAGAAAGGGACAAGTCAAGAATCATGTTGCCTGATGGAGAGTGGGATGTAAAGGTTTTAAATACAATGAGTAAAGAAACTAAAATCATTAAAAAGGAAACTAAGACATTTAAAAGGAAGAAATAAAATGAGGGAAAAGTATAGAAGTTGAAATATGTGTTAAAATACTGACCATGTCATATAGAAAAATTACACATGGAAGGGAAGGATTTATATCAAGAAATGTCTAATATCCAGATATCATCTTAACTTACTGTTATTATTGAGCATTTTTTTCATAGAAAGATAAACCATATACTGAAAGTTCATGAAAGGTCAAATATACTGTAGAAAATTGTTATTGTTCAGTCGCTAAGTCATGTCCAACTCTTCTGCGACCCCACAGGCTATATAGAGCCCACCAGGCTTCTCTGTCCATGGAATTTCCCAGGCAAGAATACGGGAGTGGGTTTGCCATTTCCTTCTCCAGGGGATCTTCCTGACTTAGGGATCGAACCCATGTTTTCCGCATTGGTAGGCAGATTCTTTACCACCGAGCCACAAGGGAAGCCATAGCAATTACTTTGAGTAAATATCTGTTTAACATAAGCAGGTGGAAAAAAAAAAACCACACTGTCAATTCATTCAGTTCAGTTCAGTTGCTCAGTCGTGTCCGACTCTTTGCGACCCCATGAATCACAGCACGCCAGGCCTCCCTGTCCATCACCAACCCCCAGAGTTCACTCAGACTCGCATCCATCGAGTCGGTGATGCCATCCAAGACATCACTAAATCATTGCCATGCCTCTTTTCTGTGGTGGAGAGTGATACTAACTCTGGATTTTGGTAACTCATGATGGCTTCCTAAAAATTATGGTAAGATACTAAAAAATAAGAAGAGAATAACACTTCCATGCTAGAAGGGGAGAGAGTGTTCATAAAGAAAACTGTGTCAATCTAAGCAAAGGGAAGTGTTGGTCGTTCAGCTTTGTCCGACTCTTTGCAACCCCGGGGACGGTAGTTCACCAGGCTCCTCTGTCCGTGGAATTCTCCAGGCAAGAATACTAGAGTGGGTTGCCATTCCTTTTTCCAGGGGAATCTTCCCAACCCAGGGATCAAACTTGGGTCTCCTGTCTTCCAGGAAGATTCTTTACTGTCTGAGCCACCAGGGAAGGAGAGATAATTTTAAACTGATTAAGAACAGATATTGCATTTGATCTTGGCCAAAAGGCTAAGAAGCAATGAGGGGGAGAGATAATTTTAAAGATAAAGTGTCTGATGTAAAAACACTCAGGTTTGTGTAAGTAGAATTTACTTAGTGGCTTTTTTTTTTCCTTGAAAATATGCCAGTAAGCATATTTGGTTTAATGAAGAAGGATCAATAACTTTTCTTAAAGGCAGTCATCCTCTCTGCTACCTTTTATTCATCAAGTCCCTAGAAGTTTAATTCTGACACATATCGGATTGTCTTCCTTTCCAACTCTGGTGTCAGGCACTCACGTCCAAGCCTTTCTACCTGGGTTATTAGTAGCTTTCTCTGTGCTCTCCCTTCCCTTCTTCTGGCCCTTTATTTCTCTGCAGCAGCTTACACTGCAGCCTAACACACTGATGGCCAAGCAGTACTGTAGTCTTACAGGCTCTGTGTCCTGTCCTGTGTCCCTGTGGCTGCAGCCAGAGCATGTGAGGGAAGGTCTTTGTGATCTTCATCTCTGTCCAGTATCCATCAATTCACTAATATGCATAAGGCATTAATATTGCAAAACCCATTAAGTTTTTATTGCTGAAATAGGTTAAGTCAATATATCTCTACTCTTCAGTGTATATTCATCTCAGGAATTAAGGACTCCCCAAAACTTAGACCCCCAAATTAGGGATTTTAACACTCTGTCTGCGAGTGTGCGTGCTATGTCTGTTCAGTCGTGTCTGACTTCCTGCAATCCCATGGACTATATAGCCTACCAGGCTCCTCTGTCCATGGGATTCTCCAGGCAAGAATACTGGAGTGGGTTTTCATGCCCTCCTCCAGGAACTGTTCCCGATCCAGGGCTTGAACCCGCATCTCTTATGTCTCCTACATTGGCAGGTGGGCCCTGTACAACTAGTGCCCCCTGGAAAGCCCTTTAACACCGTAATAAGTCTTTAATTTCTGCTTGACATCCCCAGAAAAGGTAAAACTCCATTCATGAATCAATCTACACCTTATATGGAAATTGTAACTTACGTGTTTCAAGAATACTTGGTGAATTAGTTTGCAGTATGTTTGGCTGAGAGTAACTGAGAACTTGATGAGATGGCTTAATGCATGGTGTGTGTGTGCATGTGCGTCCATGTGTATGGTTTATTCATGTGCCCCTCATAGTGCTGGGTAAGTCTACTTAGAGTTGTTGCATTACCCAAGGTGCAGTGATATCTTTTCCTTATTCAGTCCCTTTCATGTTGGCCTCTTTTTCCCTCCTCATAGTAGTTGCTTCTTGGCCACAAAGTAGCTCCTGTAACCCAGCTTCATGCCCACATCCCAGGTGCAGTACTGCAACCAACCTGGATCAACTCACCAGTCAGTGTTTTCTGCACTGAACCGTTTCTCAAAGCATCAACTCTCTGGTGGCTCAGCGGTAAAGAATCTGCCTGCAGTGCAGGAGACCTGGGTTCAATCCCTGGGTCAGGAATATTCTCTGGAGAATAGAATGGCTAGCCACTCTGTTATTCTTGCCTGGAGACTTCCGTGGACAGGAGCCTGGCAGACTACAGTCCATGGGATCACAAAGAGCTGGACACGACTGAGCGACTAACTCACACCGTAAGTAGCAATAGATCAATAATTTCTTGTTTCCATTGACATGTTTGAGTAAAGAATTGTTTTTCTCCTAGAAATGTTAATATCATGAAAACCTTTTCTGTGCTCTGAAAAGAAGGTACAGAAATGAATTTTTTTCCTGGTAACTCCTGGGGGAAATTACTTTCAAAAGACCCAGACATTATTTTCAGACTTTCAATGTGTCGAGACTGAAAAATCCTTTTGGAAGAATGGTGCTGGCTTTTGTTTCACTTGCATTATTTTGTATTTAATGGGTGCTTTTGGGAAGCAAGGTGCCTGTTTAGACATCTGTCCTGTGACTGGCTCCTTCATTTCACACCCAGCTAGTCCTTTTCCTTCTTACTTTCTTGCATTAGTTTCTGTTTTTTTTTTTTCTTTTTTTTTCTGTTTGCTCATCTGCATCAGCTGATGTCTAACTGAACTCTGATCACCTTTCTGGTCCTGTTCATTTTTCAAGCTACAATATGCTAATGGTTTCTTTCTGCCAGTCAGTTGGCACTGAAACTGCCATCTGCTTATCTTTTGTCTCTTGCAGCCATGCACTTGTATTGCTTGTAGATCTGTGTATCAAGATTTTTAATTGGCCTTGAAATGGCCCATTAATCATTCACTACATTTATAAAAGAGGATTCTTTTATTTGACTGGTGTATAGACTAAATATTTTAAGATATACCCTTTTTGTGTCATCCTAACAGATGTTCTATCTATTTTCTTTAGTTCTTTTAATGTCCTTTTAAGCCAAGATCACAATTACCCAAAGATGAATTTCCTTCCCTAGACTGGCTGAGCACAGGATAAATAAAATTAAAAATTAAAAGAGCTTCAAAGAGAGGTGTGAATCCTAGTGTGGGCACTTTGGTGAACAAACCTATAGTCATCAACAGTGTGAATAATAAAAATACTCTTCTGGGAGAGGCATCATGGTCATGGATTTTGTAAAATCCACCAAAAGAGTGAGTTTTAATAAAATAGCATTGAGGGTGGGGCTCCTGGCCACTATCATGAGAGGAAAAGATCCAGAATTGTCAGCACACCATTCCAGTCTAATTCCTCCAGCCCATACTTCCCGCTTTCCATGTTTAGATCTTTTGGATTTTCTCACCATTATATCAAAATTTCTTCAATGATCTAGCAAGTTGGTCATTTTAGTGTTTTTTTTTTTTTTTCCTTTTTTTGGTAGGATGTAGAATCCAGGAAATTAAAAAAAAATATTTTGTGTATGAGACCACATTGACTAACAAGAGTTTCATCTTGACTTGGCTTATGAGTTTTAGTTACCATTAAAAAGTTGAAATTGCATTTCCCAACACTGATGCCTTGACTAGATGACTACTTACCATCTGCTTTCATTGTGTCATTAATCCACTTTTTAATGTAGAAATGTTTTTGTTCATTGGAAGTGATTCCTGGTAATTCTAAGAGCGAGTGTAATGTTCCAGAAAGCGCAGCAGGCCAGGAGTTGAGTGACCTAGATTCTCACACTGTCTTTGCTGTGGATTAGCTGTGAGGGTTATTCCCCAGCCTCCCCAGGCCTGAATTCCTTCATCCGTGGAGCAGGGACCATGTCGGCTCTTCTGGGACCTTATTCCTAATATCTTGCAGGCATTCCCAGGGGCTTTCAGGGAGTTGGGACCTGAGACTCTGTCCGCCATCAGAATTGGAGATTTTTAAAAAGCTGTATTATTTGCACACAAGGTGAAACCTGAAACAAGTACACTTTGCTAAATATTATTTATCTTGTCATTTTCTTGTATTTCCAGAGGGTGTGTAAGAGCAAAGAGTGGCAGGGATTGTGGGAAGATGGAGCAATAAAGACAAGGGATCTCTCAGGTCATCTCAGAAAGTTCTCTGGGAAAGTAATCACTTAGATATTATTATTGATCATAGAGTCCTTGTTAAATGGCCCTTGTGGATTTATTTTCTATATTAATTCAGGAGTCATGAACAGACTGTCCATGTAGCTATTGGCTATTCACAAAAAAATTCAAGTGTAGAAGATGTGAATATTTGGAAATCCTTAGAATTTGACTTGAATGTGATTTATTCAAAAGGATCCTTTCATTTGTTGGATGGATGGACATTCATTCATCTTAAGGAGCATGTTTGTTCTTTCTGAAATAAATTGTTTTAAATTTTACTGCGTGAGAGTCTGTAGAAAATTTTGTCAATGATTCAATTATAATTTGTATTTAAATGTCTATCATTTAAGTAGACATTTAAATAAATAACAACTGTGAGTATTCAATCATATGAGCAGCTCCCGTAAGATTTAGGAATAATTCCTTCTTATAGATGACTGCTTTTTTGCTTGCAAACTAGATATGTATTTTTCTGGTTTCCCTAGTGACTGGGTGGGATGTTGAGCATTTTTCGTGCCTATTTGTCATCTGAATAGTCTGTTCATGGCAAGGTCATACCTTTTGTCCATTTTCTTTGTAAATTGTTTGGTCTTTTACTGTTGAATTTTAAGGTTTCTTTGTATATTCTAGATACTAACTCTTTATTGTGTACGTCGTTGGCAAACATTTTCTCTTAGTCAGTAACTTGTCTTTTCATCCACTTAACAAGGTCTATCACAACACAAAAGGTTTTTTAAAATTAAAAAAAAATTTTTGAATTGAAGGATAATTGTTTTACAAAATTTTGTGATTTGCTGTCATACATCAACAAGAAGCAGCTATAGGTACACCCATGTCCGCTCCCTTCCGAACCTCCCTCCCATCTTCCTCCCCATCCCACCCTTCTAGATTGTCACAGAGCCCCTGTTTGAGTTCCCTGAGTCATACAGAAAATTCCCATTAGCTATCTATTTTACATGTAGCATTGTAAACTTCCACAGTACTCTCTCCATACATCTCACCCTCTCTCACTTCCCCTCTCCCCGTGTCCATAGGTCTGTTTTCTATGTCTATTTCTCCATTGCTGCCTTAAAAATTAATCCACGAGTATCATCTCTTTAGATTCCATATATATGTGCCTGTATACGATATTTATATTTGTCTTTCTGACTTATTTCACTCTGCATAATAGGCTCTAGGTTCATCCACCTCATTAGAACTGACTCAAATGTGTTCCTTTTTATGGCTGAGAAGGCAATGGCAACCCGCTCCAGTACTCTTGCCTGGAAAATACCCTGGATAGAGGAGCCTGGTAGGTTGCAGTCCATGGGGTCACAAAGAGTCGGACATGACTGAGCGACTTCACTTTCACTTTTCACTTTCACGCACTGGAGAAGGAAATGGCAACCCACTCCAGTGTTCTTGCCTGGAGAATCCCAGGGACGGGGGAGCCTGGTGGGCTGCCGTCTATGGGGTCGCACAGAATCGGACACGACTGCAGTGACTTAGCAGTAGTAGCAGTAGTATTCCATTGTGTGTACAAACCACAGTTTTTTTATCCATTCATCTGTTGATGGACATCTAGGCTGCTCCCATGTTCTGCTGCTGCTGCTGCTGCTAAGTCACTTCAGTCATGTCTGACTCTGTGTGACTGCATAGACGGCAGCCCACCAGGCTCCTCCCGTCCCTGGGATTCTCCAGGCAAGAACACTGGAGTGGGTTGCCATTTCCTTCTCCAGTGCGTGAAAGTGAAAAGTGAAAGGGAAGTCATTCAGTCGTGTCCGATTGTTAGCGACCCCATGGACTGCAGCCCACCAGGCTCCTCCGTCCATGGGATTTGCCAGGCAAGAGTACTGGAGTGGGGTGCCATTGCCTTCTTCACTTCCATGTTCTAGTTATTGTAAATAATGCTACAATGAACATTGGAGTACATGTTGTCTTTTTCAATTTTGGTTTCCTCAGGATATATGCCTATGAGGGGGATTGCTGGGGGTGGTTTTATTCCTAGCTTTTTAAGGAATTTCCCTACTGTCTTCCATAGTGGCTGTATCAATTTACATTCCCACCAGCAATGCAAGAAGCTTCCTTTTTCTCCACACCCTCTCCAACATTTATTGTTTGTAGACTTTTTGATGATGGCCATTCTCACTGGTGTGAGGTGATATCTCCTTGTAGTTTTAATTTTCATTTCTCTAATAATAAGTAATTTTGAGCATTTTTTTCATGTGTTTGTTAGCCATCTGTATGTCTTTTTTGGAGAAATGTCTGCTTAGGACTTTTCCCTGCTTTTTGATTGGGTTGTTTATTTTTCTGGTATTGAGTTGTATGAGCTGCTTGTATATTTTGGAAATTAATTCTTTGTCAGTTGTTTCATTTGCTCTTATTTTATCCCATTCTGAGGGTTGTCTTTTCATCTTATTTGTAGTTTCCTTTGCTGTGCAAAAGTTTTTGGTTTAATTAGGTCCCACTTGTTTATTCTTGTTTTTATTTCCATTACTATGCAAGATGGGTCATAGAAGATCTTGCTTTGATTTATGTCACTGCCTATGTTTTCCTCGAAGAGTTTTATAATTTCTGGTCATATGCTTAGGTCTTCAATCCATTCTAAATTTATCTTTGTGTATGGCATTAGGAAGTGTTCTAATTTCATTCTTTTGGATGTAGCTCTCCAGTTTTACCAGCACCAATTATTGAAGAGGCTGTCTTTGCCTCATTGTATATTCTTGCCTCCTTTGTCAAAACTAAGGTACCCGTAGTTGCATGGGTTTATCTCTGGGCTCTCTATCTCATTCTGTTGGTCTATATTTCTGTTTTTCTGGCAGTACCATACTGACTTGATGGCTATAGCTTTGTAGTATAGTCTGAAGTCAGGGTGGTTGATTCTTCCAGCTCCATTCTTCTTTCTCGACTGATTTGGCTATTCGGGGTCTTTTGTATTTCCATATGAGTTGTGAAATTTTTTTGTTCTAGTTCTGTGAAAAATGCCATTGGTAATTTGATAGGGATTACATCGAATCTGTAGATTGCATTTGGTAATATAGCCATTTTCACAACATTGATTCTTCCTACCTAGGTATATGGAATAGCTCTCCATCTGTTTGTATCATCTTTGATTTCTTTCATCAATGTCTTATAATTTTCCATATACAGGTCTTATGTCTCCTTAAGTAGGTTTATTCCTAGATATTTTATTCTTTTTGTTTCAATGGTGAATGGGATTGATTCCTTAATTTCACTTTCTGGTTTTTCATTGTTCTTATATTGGAATGCAAGAGATTTCCATGTATTGATTTTGTATTGCGCACCTTTGCTGAATTCACTGATTAGCTCTAGTAATTTTCTGATAGTTTATTTTGGGTTTTCTATGTATAGTATCATGTCATCTGCAAACAGTGAGAGTTTTATTTCTTCTTTTTTAAACTGGATTCCTTTTATTTCTTCTTTTTCTCTAATTGCCCTAGCTAGGACTATGTTGAATAATAGTGGTGAGAGTGGACACCCTTGTCTTGTTCCTGATGTTAGAGGGAATGCTTTTAGTTTTTCACCATTGAGAATAATGTTTGCTATGGGCTTATCGTATCGTATATGGTCTTTACTGTGTTGAAGTAAGTTCCTTCTCTGCCCATTTTTTGAAACGTTTTAATCATGAATGGGTGCTGAATTTTGTCAAAGGCTTTTTTTCTGCGTCTATTGAGATTATCATATGGTTTTTATCTTTCAATTTGTTAATATGATTGATTTGCATATATTGAAGAATCCTTGCATCCTTGCAATAAATCTGACTTGATAATGGTGTATAAGCCTTTTAATGTGTTGTTAAATTCTGTTCGCTAGACTTTTGTTGAAGATTTTTGCATCTATGTTCCTCAGTGATACTGGTCTGTAATTTTCTTTTTTTGTGTTGTCTTTGCCTGGTATTGGTATCAGGGTGATTGTGGCCTTGTAGAATGAGTTTTCAAGTGTTCTTTCCTTTGTAATTTTTTGGAAGAGTTTCAGAAAAACAAGACTTAGTTCTTCTCTAAATGTTGGATAGAATTCCTCTGTGAAGCCATCTGGCTCTGGGCTATTGTTTTTTGGGAGGGTTTTTTTTTTTTTTTCAATCACAGTTTTGATTTCAGTATTTGTAATTGGCCTGTTCATTATTTCTATTTCTTCCTGGTTCAGGCTTTGGAGGTTGAACTTTTCTAAGAATCTGTCCATTTCCTCCAGGTTGTCCATTTTATTAGCCTATAGTTGTTCATAATATTCTCTTATATCCTTTGTATTTCCACGTTGTCTATCGTAACCTCTCTTTTTTCATTTCTAATTTTGTTGATTTGATTTTCTCCCTTTTTTTCTTGATGAGTCTGGCTAGAGGTTTGTCAACTTTATCTTCTCAAAGAACCAGCTTTTCTTTGCTATTGTTTCCTTCGTTTCTTTTTCATTTATTTCTGCTCTTTTCTTTTTGATTTCTTTCCTTCTGCTGACTTGCCGACTTTAGGTTTTTTTTTTTGGTTCTTCTCTTTCCAGTTGCTTTAGATGTAGAGTTAGGTTGTCTATTCAATGCTTTTCTTGTTTCTTGAGGTAGGATTGTATCATTATAAACTTCCCTCTTAGAACTGCTTTTGCTGAATCCCACAGGTTTTGGGTTGTCGTGTTTTTATTGACATTTGCTTCTAGGAATCTTTTGATTTCTTTTATTTCTTTAGTAACCTCTTTGTTATCTAGTAATGTATTGTTTAATCTCCATGAGTTTGTGTGTTTTTGCAGTTTTTTCCCTGTAGTTGATATCTAGTCTCATAGTGTCATCATCAGAGAAGATGCTTGATAAGATTTTCTAAAATTTATTGAGGCTTGATTTGTGGTCCAAGATGTGGTCTATCCTGGAGGATGTTCCATGTGCACTTGAGAAGAAAGTATATTCTGTATTTGGATGAAAAGTCCTGAAGATATAAATTAGATCCATTTGGTCTAATGTTTCATTTAAGGTTTGTGTTTCCTTATTGATTCTCTGTTTTGATGATTTTTCCGTAAGTGGAGTGTTAAAGTCCCCTTCCATTACTATGTTACTTTTGATTTCCCCTCTTATGCCTGTTAATGTTTGCCTTATGTATTGAGGTGCTCCTATGTTGGGTGCATATTTATAATTGTTATGTCTTCTTCTTGGATTGATCCATTGATCATTATGTAGTGTCCGTCTTTGTCTCTTATAATGTCCTTTATTTTAAAGTTTATTTATTCTGAAATAAGGATTACCACTCTGACTTTTTCACATAGAATATCTTTTCCCATCCTTTTACTTTCCGTCTGTATGTGTCTCTAGGTCTGAAGTGGGTCTCTTGTAGACAATATATATATATGGGTCTTATTTTTTTATCCATTCAGTCAGTCTATATCTTTTGGTTGGTGCATTCTATCCATTTACATTTAAGGTAATTATTGATACATATGTTCCTATTGGCATTTTCTTGATTGCTTTGGCTTTGTTTTTGTAGGTCTTCCCTTTCTCTTGTGCTTACTGGCTATATAAGTCCCTTTAGTATTTATTGTAAGCCTGGTTTGATGGTGCTAAATTCTCTTACCTTCTGCTTGCCTGTAAAACTTTTGACTTTTCCATCAATTTTGAATGAGATCTTTGCTGGGTATAGCAATCTTTGTTGTGGACTTTTCTCTTTCAGTACTTTAAATATATCCTGCCATTCCCTTCTGGCCTGCAGAGTTTCTGCGGAAAGATCTGCTATTAATTGTATGGGTCTTCCCTTGTATGCTACTTGTTCTTCTTTCCTTGCTGCTTTTAATATTCTTTTTTTGTGCTTAATCTCTGTTAGCTTGATTAATATGTGTCTTGATGTGTTTCTCCTTGGGTTTACCCTGTAAGGGACTGTCTGCACTTCTTGGAATTGATTGACTATTTCCTTTCACATGTTGCAGAACTTTTCAACTATAATTTCGTCAAATTTTTTCCCAGTGCCTTTCTTTTTTTTCTTCTTCCTCTGGGACCCCTATAACTTGAATGTTGGTACATTTAATATTGTCCTAAAGGTCTCTGAGGCTATCCTCAATTCTTTTTCCTTTATTCTGCTCTTCAGCAGTTATTTCCACCATTCTCTCTTCCTGCTCCCTCCTCATTCAGAGGAATAACCTCAGTTATTCTGCTATTGGTTCCTTCTAGAGTATTTTAAATTTCAGTAATTGTGTTTTCATCTCTGTTTGCTTATTGTTTATTTCTTCTATGCTCTTTGTGATTATATTAACTGTGTTAAATAGTTCTTACATTTTCTCCATTCTATTTTCAAGTCTTTGGAGCATCTTTACTCCAAATTATTCTGAATTCTCTTCCAGATAGGTTGCTTATTTCCTCTTTGTTTATTTGATCTTGTTGGTTTCTATCTTGTTCTTTCATTTGTGCTGTATTTCTCTGTCTTTTCATTTTTTCTTTTTCTTAACTTGCTCCTCTTGAGGTCTCACTTCCCCAGGCTTTAGTGTTGTATTCCCTCTTCCTTTTTGTTTTTGCCCTTGGAGGGAAAGGTTGATTGAGTGGTTTGTGTTGATTTCTTGTTAGGGGTGACTTGTGCTTGTGTTCTAATGGGAGGAACTCAAGCAGATCAAGCAGGTCAAACAGGTAATTATAGACAAAATGGGAAATGTACACACACTTCCACACATACCATTATAACCAAAGTATTCTAAAGAAAAGAGTACAGGACACTGACTTGGTGAACAAGGGAAACCAAAAATGATATTAGCCAATTAACAGCAGAGCTAGCTATTGCTCAATCTGGATATCTGAGAATGAGCAGAGGGCCAACTGGGGAATACAGCAAAGAGAGCTCAACAATTTAACTTATTTGGTGAAAAAAGAAAGAGTGAAGGAAACAAGGGAGAAGACAAGAAGAGGAAAAAAAAGAGGAGAAGGGAGGGAACAGAGAAAATGAGGGAGTGAAAGAGTGGGTAGAAAAAAAGAGAGAAAAGAAATAATAGAAAAGCAAAGATAAATAGATATATGTGAAAAAGATTTATATATATTCATGAATAGCTACAGCCAGTAAAGAACTATAGGAAAAAGAGTTGAATATATAAAAAACAAAATCAAAGAACTCATAAAAAAAAAATGTGAACAAAAAAAATAAAAAGGAAAACCCCACAGCACCACAAAAGGCTAATATGAAGGTAGAAATATTCAGGGGGAATAAACAGTGTGATTTATAAAAATAAATAAAAAAGTTCTTAAAGTCGTAGTTCTTGGTTGGAGTCTGCCCGTGTTGATGGGGTTGGTTGGTGTCCCGTGTTGTTTTCCTGGTTGGGAGAGCTTGTGTCTGTGTTCTGGTTGATGGAGCTGGATCTCATCTCTCTGAAGAGCAGTTCAGCGTCCAATAGGAGGTTTTCTGGTGTCTATGGGTTCAGTATGTCTTCGGGTAGTCCTTCTGGTTTTGGTCGTGTTAGACACATCTATTTCTGCAGCTGCTTCAAAGTGGCCCTCTCAGCACATCTTCACAGCCGCCAGCCCCTCACTTGTCTCTGGGATCGTTGTCAGTGCTTCTGTTCTGCCCTGCACAGCTGGCTGAAGCCTGCTAGGTAGGGTTTTGGGTGGGTCTTTTCTCAGCTCCCCAACTGTGCCCTCTGCATTGGGGAGGCTTGTGTGCACTTGTTCCGTCTCACTGGCCTGCCCTTTTCGTCGTGGGGCTTGTGCGTTCCCCTCTCGACGTACACCCCCGGCCGGCCCTTTGCACCTCAAGGGTCGTGTGTGCTGGAGAGGTTTATATGCCTCCCCACTCTTGGTTCCCCAAGCCTGCCGTCTGGTTGGGGCCACAGTCTGTGAGCTATTAATGGGCTGAGAAGTGCAGCTTTCTCTGTTTTCTGCCCTCCAGGTCCCTGCTTTGTTCAGTTTTCCAAGATTCCACAGCTCCCCCTTGGCCCTGCCTGCAAGAGAGCTTCCCTGTTCATTCGAACTCTTGTTTCAGGCTTCCCTCCCTCCCTCAGGGCACAAGTTCCTTTCCAGAAATTCTCCATGTTTTCCCTTTTTCTGTCTCCATCCTCTCTCCCATCTCATTTCAGGGAGCTTAGCCTGTCCCCCTGGAGGCCTGGTGTCTTCTGCTGTTGCCTAGAGGTTGCTTTGTAGGGGTTGTTCCATATCTTGATGAATTTTTGATGTATTTGTGGGGAAGCTGGTGATCTCCCCATATTACTCCTCCATCATCTTCTTCTGCCCTGCACAAAAGATTTTAATTTTGGTAAAGTCCACTTTATCATTTTTCTCTTTGGTGAATTGTGATTTAATGCAAAGCATTTGCCTGGCCCTAGATTCCAATGATTTCTCCTATTATTTTTCTAAAAGTTTCCTGTTTTATATTTAAGTTTTTTGTCCTTTTTGAGTTAATTTTTTTTAGCTTTCATTTTATTTTTTATTTTTTTACTTTATTTTACTTTACAATACTGTATTGGTTTTGCCATACATCAACATGAATCCGCCACAGGTATACATGTGTTCCCAATCCTGAACCCCCCCTCCTTCGCTCCCTCCCCATACGATCCCTCTGGGTCATCCCAGTGCACCAGCCCCAAGCATCCTGTATCCTGCATCGAACCTAGACTGGTGATTTGTTTCTTATATGATATTATACATGTTTCAATGCCATTCTCTCAAATCATCCCACCCTCTCCCTCTCCCTCTCCCTCAGAGTCCAAAAGACTGTTCTATACATCTGTGTCTCTTTTGCTGTCTTGCATACAGGGTTATCGTTACCATCTTTGTAAATTCCATATATATGTGTTAGTATACTTTATTGGTGTTTTTCTTTCTGGCTTACTTCACTCTGTATAATTGGCTCTAGTTTCATCCACCTCATTAGAACTGATTCAAATGTATTCTTTTTAATGGCTGAGTAATACTCCATTGTGTATATGTACCACAGGTTTCTTATCCATTCATCTGCTGATGGACATCTAGGTTGCTTCCATGTCCTGGCTATTATAAACAGTGCTGCGATGAACATTGGGATACATGTGTCTCTTTGAATTCTGGTTTTCTCAGTGTGTATGCCCAGCAGTGGGATTAATTTTTGAGTAAGGGGTGAGACTTACTTTGCTGTTCATTATTTTGCTTATGGATACCCAGTCACTCCAGCATCATTGTTGAAAAGGCTTCCATGGAGTTGTTTTAGTACCTTTGTCAAAACCAGTTGGGCATATTTGTGTGGTTCTTTACCCTGTTCCATTGATGTGCATGTCTGTGTCTACCATTCATCAATACCATACAGTGTTGATTACTGCAGCTATAGAATCAGTCTTAAAATCTGGTGAGCTGGTTCCTCTCACTTCATTCTTCTTGGTCAAAATTGTTTACCTCTTCCAGTTCCTTTGCATTTCTATATAAATTTTAGAATAATCTTGTCTATTCTTCAAATAATGTCTTGCTAAAATTTTGATAGGAATTGTGTTAAACCTAGTATCAACTTACAGAGAAATAACTTCTTTATTATCTTGAGACTTCCAAGCCTTGACAATGTGTCTCTTTATTTATTTAGCCTTTGATTTCTTATATCAGCATTTTTCAGTTTTCAGCAAATAATTTCTATATACGTTTTGTTAGATTTATATATTGCCTAAATATTTTAAAGTTTTAAAGACTTGTAAATGGTATTATTTTAAAATGTCTGTGTCCATATGCTCATTGCTTGAATATACACATGCAATTGATTTTTCCTTTCCATTTATCTTCTATCCTGCAATCTTGCTGAGCTCACTCTGAAGTATTTTTATAGGTTTCTTAGGATTTTGTACACAGATGATGATATCACCTGCAAATAAATAGAGTCTCTTGGTCATAGCGTATAAATCTTTTCCAATTAATGGATTTTATATTTGTATACTTATTTCTTAGCTGAGTAGTGGATACAAGGATTTTCATTATTCTTTCTTATGAAAGAATAATGCACTATGCTAATAAATTTTGTGTCTGCTCTCGTGAGAAGTCCTAGTTCTGTATCTTCTTTTTCTGCTTATTTTTATTCCTGTCCTCATGTCCTTAAGAGTCAGGAAGATGCCTTCCTCTTTTATTCTCTAGATGAGATTGTATAGAATCAGTGTTCATTCTTTTTATTTATTTTTAAACTTTTTAGTTTGTATTGGAGTATAGCCAATTAACAATATTGTGATAGCTTCAGGTGGACATAAAAGGTACTCAACCATATATATCATTCATTTTAAATTGTTGGGTAAAATTCTCCAGTAAAAAGATTTTCCTGGAGATTTATTTTTTGGGTGTTTAAAAAATTACAGATTTGATTTCCTAAGTAGCAATAGGACTATTTCAGCTATCTATTTCATTATTAAGCGAGTCATGGTAATTTGTATTTTTTGTGGAAATGAAGTAAGATTAAATCTTTTCATCCTAGCCAGTAATAAATTTTTGATGTTACCATACACCCTTATTTCAAAGATAAAAAAGATGCTGAGAAAGAATAATGAAAATCCTCGTATCCACTTCTCAGCTAAGAAATAAATATAAAAACATGATTAAAGGCTGTGCATTCTACTTGCTTTTTCTTTGCTCTCACTTCTAGCATTATTATCACTATCCTGAGTTTGATGTTTATTATTCTCTTAGATGTCAAAGTCACTGATTTAAAAAAAATACTTTTTATGATTGACCAGTACAGTCCCCAGATTTATGCTGCTTGAACTGCTCAACTTGACTGGCACGTACTGACAAAAATGATATCACATGACATTATTTGGGGTTGTTTCCGAAGCTCTCCTAGTGTTTACTCAATTATCAAGGGACACATGTGTAAAGTTGGAAAGAATGTGGACATGTCAAGTCAGGCTCAGGCAGAACCACAGTCGACTGTTACGTGGAATAAGGTAAGATCTCAAGTAAAAGTACCACAGTGTTAGAACACTGGCAGACGGATTGCCTGGCTGAAATGAAGTAATGATTCTTAGATTGATTTATTGCCGTTGTGATTTTTTCTAGCAAGTAATACTTTTTACACTGAATAGATCTGCTGCCTTCTCCTTTCTCTCTCTCTCTTTCTTTTTTTTAAGTGACTGTATCTGATTTTGCCTCAGGGCTTTTGATAAAGTTTATTCTTTCTCATTTGCTCAATGATGAAAGCTTCATAAGCGAAACTAAATTCCTCTAAGGAAAAATTCCTTTTGTCTTGCATAAATTAAGAGTTTAGTGACTGGCAAGAGACCATTTTGAATTAATAACTCAGAAGTGGTTTGAAAGTGAGTCATGAGCTGAAACAAGAGAGGATAAAAATCTTGGTACTAAAACAAATTGACTTGAAAAATAGGACTTTGCGTGTTCAAAACTTAAGTGACTTTCAAGAAATAATAGCTCCTTACTATATGTCTTACTTCCTTTTTGGGTCATATAGTTTCAATGTAACTGCTTCTTCCATTTAAGTTTTTCATCAAAATGAGGTGATTGGCCTCAGATTCTAGGGTTCCTAAAATATACACAAACCTGTATACATTTGAATGGCAGTTTTTATGAAAATTTTGACAAAATAAAAATGTGTGAAGTGTTACAAAGCTGTTTTCTGAAACAACTTGGCTAATTGTTATAGTTAATACAGCTATACAAAACTTGTGAGTACATAGAAAGAACGAATAGAAGCAAATCAGAACTGTGAAAATATTTTTGATATATTTTAGTTGGTGGATTTGTGAGCAGTTTTCTCCTTTTCAGGTTTTACCTTTATTGATTTCAGAAATTCTTTTTCAGAAGTCAGTAGGGCATGAACAAATGTTTATAGTCATTGAAATGTAATTTTAAAATAATCATCATACTGAATAATCACACGAGTGAACTTTAGTGTGTCATGTTTATTTTGATTAGAGACACCACATTTCCTGGAAACCACCCCCTTTTCTCTCTCCCTCCCTCCATCCTCTTTTCTCCACTGGAACCATACAGCTCCTCATCCATGGCCTGACACACAGTACACGCTCAGGGGATATTTGTTGAACAAATGACACTTTATCAATTAGACATTATTCTGAAAGAAGTCATCTTTCCTCCAGGGACCATTCTGTTTCACCCCCAGGCAGAGTTCCATCCCCTGGGGCAGTGAGTTCCAGGTCCTCAGTGGACCAAGGGTCAGTGTGAGCGTGTGACTGACCAAGGGCAATGTGAGCATGTGACTTGACTCCCTCTGGTCTACCTGTGGCCAGTGATTCTTGGAATTACTGGAAAGTGTTTAAGCTCCTCACGCACAAGAGGGAGTGTTCTTGGACAGTTTCTGCTCCTAGTCCTAACCATTCACCTCACTGCCCTCCTTCTCTTATACATTAATAGTGGATCAAAACTATATTAATGGTAAACTCTTCAGTGTAAATTATGTTAAATGGGTATCAAACAGCAAAAATAATAATGCCATAGGAAACAGGAAAAGTAGGAATTTGCAAATGTGTATCGTATTTTCTTAGGGATTGAAAAATGGTAGAACATAAGATGTATTTATAGCCAAACAAATGTGGAACCAGAGATTTAAGGATGAATGGAATTCAGCACACATGACTCTGGCCTGGTATATTTAATCCCACATTAAAATTAGTAATTAATTAATCAAGCTTCAAGGTAAGGTTTGCTGCTGTAAGCACAACTATCTCAATATTTGGAAGCATTTATACTTGGCCAGTGTTATTGGCATTGCTTTATATCTTATCATCACTCTGGTTATAGTGTTGTAGACCTCTGCAAGTTGATTATTAGTGGTGACTGTTTAAAAAGATAGATTGTCGTAGATTTATACAAAATGAAATCCTTTTTCTCAGTCAGTCAGCTCAACCCGGAGGTAAGAGAGTCCATTTACAGGCAGACTCCTGGCCTCGGCCATGTCCTAGGAATGCAGATACCTGAGTGCCGTGTCCCCACATGGAGCCTGTCTGCACATGTGAGCTGACACTAGAATTACTTTTTTGCAGATAAGCTTAGGAGTTTTTGCCTTGCTGACAATCAGCGGTTGAAATAAATAAGTTCAACTACAAGCATATGGAGTGCTGTTATGGGCCTTGCCTGTTTTTCGGTTTTCTTAGAAATAGGCAGATTTCCTAAATAGGGTTTTGCATATTTATTTTTTCCTTTTAGTTTTCCCAGATCTTATGGGTCTATAAAAGATACTGAGTAACTTTTCTCATTATAAATACAGGCCTGGTTATAAAATAGGTTTCTTTACTCAAATTGCACCCTTTGAAGATGTCACTGTTTTGGTATCATATAGGAAGTCATGTATCAATAGGTTCTCGTCTTTCCACTGGCAAATTCTTCTGAGACATCAAACTTGTGCATATTACATTTCTTAGGGTCTTTTATATAAAAAAAATATTTTTATTAGTGAAATATCAATCTTCACATATTTATAATAATGTATGATAAAAATGAATTCTCTATGGAACATTATTATTTGAATTATGACAGTGTAGCTGCTGCTGCTAAGTCGCTTCAGTCATGTCCGACTCCTTGCGACCCCACAGACGGCTGCCTACCAGGCTTCCCTGTCCCTGGGATTCTCCAGGCAAGAATACTGGAGTGGGTTGCCATTTCCTTCTCCAATGCATGAAAGTGAAAAGTGAAAGTGAAGTCGCTCAGTTGTGTCCAACTCTTATCGACCCCATGGACTACAGCCTACCAGGCTCCTCTGCCATGGGATCTTCCAGGCAAGAGTACTGGAGTGGGTTGCCATTGCTTTCTCCACAGTGTAGCTAGTAACCAGCAATTATTTATTCCAGTAGGATCAGAAATTCTTTATCAAATGGTAATTCTTCATGTCACAAAATCCTGGTCTTATTCTGTTATTCTCTATGAATTCATGTGTTGTCTGATTTAAAATCTGTGGGTTCTGTTCTGAGATAGCCATGTGTTTTCAAAACTTTAAATTTCAAGATCAGTAACTAGCATTTCCAGATTTTGGAGAGTTTAAAAATTACAAAGAAAAAAATCATCAAAATAAATAGCATTTCTCAAACATCAAAACCTGAAAGTCAATAGTTGCTGTCTGTCCTTCCCAGTCTCTGAAGAAACAGTGGAGCCTGCAAGGCAATGACTACCTGTGTTTTTAACGATGCGAGATGGCAAGAGAGGTAGCCTTGTTCTGTTCAAAGGCAGTCACATCACACAGGCAGTCGCTAGTGTCTGTGTGCTTGGAGGTATTTATACCTGGTTCCCTAGGATAATCCTCAACTGTCAGGGGTTGTCTTTGTCGGGAGATTTAATGTGAAAAGACCTGTTTAGTTGTGAGCATTACATTTTCTGGCTGCTTTTCTGTAGGGTAGGGAGAGGGGTGAAGAATACTCAGTCCCCTTCGCAGCTGTGGCAGGAACTGCTGTCCCTGAGTTTTCGTACTTTGTGGTGAGCCTGGCCTCAGGGGCACAGGTCCCATCCTTCCACCTAGGTCTGTCCCCTGTCCCCAGAGCCAGGCCTTCAGTGCGGTGGGCACAGAGCAGTCAGCTGTCCCCACACCCAGCTCCCTTTTCCTGCAAGGAGTCACATTCAATCTTGAGTTTATCCTCCATGGAAGTGATGGGGGGGGGTGGTCACAGATATGCAGGGGGTGTTGAAAATTGATGTCCATTGGACTTTTATTTTTTTATACGTATGATTACAATGTTGTGTTAGTTTCTACTGTATAACAAAGCGAATCGGTTATACGTATACATATATCCACTCTTTTTTAGATTCTTTTCCCATATAGGCCATTACAGAGCATTGAGTAGAGTTCCCTGTGCTATAAAATTGACATTCTGGTGGGTTTTTTCCTTTTTTTATTGGAGCATAATTGCTTTACAATGTTGTGTTAGTTTCTGCTGTACAACAACATGAATCAACTCTAAATATACATATATCCCCTCCCTCTTGAGTCTCCCTCCCCTCCCCCCACCCCTCCCGTCTATGTCGTCACAGAGCCCTGAGCCGAGCCCCTGTGTTATACAGCAGCTCCCCACTAGCTGTTCATTTTGTGCGTGGTAGTGCATATATGTCAGTGATACGCTCTCAGTTCGTCCCATCCCCCCCGTCCCCCACTGTGTTCACCCATCCATTCTCTATATCCACATCTCTCTTCCTGCCCTACAGATACGGTCATCTGTACTTTTTTTTTTTTTTTTTTGAGGGTTTATTCTGTAACCTGGCTGAGATCTTTTCCCATTTTCTGTTAATGCCAAGGCTTAACAAAGGAAAATGATCTCCTTCTTCCTCCACCTCTGCAAAACTGTGTGTGAAAAGATGGAAAATATGCTCAGAATTTCTGATTATTCTCTTCCATATGTTATTAATTGAGAAGATTTCTGAGACAAGTAAGATATTAATAGTATTGTTTTGTTTTAATATGCCCCAATAAACTGAACTTGTTTTGCATAATACAGTGCTGTTCTGAAGAAATCTCTTTGCAATTTGTACAAAAACAAAACAATACTGAAACCAAATGAATAATAAAAAGGTTATTTTACCCTAAAACTAGGAAACTTAAAAATTGATAGTTAAAATGACATAAAAGTGAGAGTTAATGTTAAGGATATTTGTTATATTTTTAATATTCTTAAAAAATGAACTAAAAATATGGGTATGCTTAATTGTTTTTCATATATGAATTTAAAATATTTATTCATGATCATTTTTATTTCATGTTTCTTAAAATTTAAACTTCTTGAACCATCATCATGAGAAAGTTTACTATGTCAAAGATTATCAATTCTAAGTGAAAAGCATCCTTTGTCTATAAAATTGAAGTTGACAGAATTCTCACACTTTCAAGAGCTATAGAAACAGCATGAATTATTTTTCAGTGAAATGTTACTGAGAGTTCAATTCTTGCTTTAAGACATATCCATAGGGTTGTAATAATATTTACTCTGTTTTAATGTTTAACATTAAAGCAAGGTGGCTGAAGAGATAGGCTTTTCATATCTTGCCCAAGATGACAAATTGCTAATGTGCTTGAATCCTATTTGAATCAGGGTTGTAAAAGAGGAAATATTTCACATAGCTTTACCAGATTCTGGAACGCTTTAATTCCCTAAATAATGCTTGGTGGGAGCTTTACTTTAGGATAATTGCCCACTTGTCCGCAGTGGACAGTATCATGTCGACAGTGTATAACGTTGTTATTGTCTTAGAAGTTTTTACAACAGCATTTATAGCACACCATTCTTAACTTCAAGGTCGGTTTGATATTTTCCATCATAGAATCGACTTTCAAAGCCATACAGGGTGGCCAAGCTGGGGCTGGCTTTGCTGACTCATCCACTCTTGATGCTGGGCAGAAGGTTGAGAGCAAAATTAACAACACACAAAGGCATGGATTTTCACAGTAAGATATTTTGGTTACACAATTGTTGTCCCTTCAGTTCTCCTTACTTTTCAATGACTCCGTAAATCAGAACAGGATGGTGGAGACTGTGGCGTGTTTCCAGTCTGTGTGCAGGGACCATCTTGGACTGGAGGCCATAGAAGTTGGGTTGGCCTCAAAGAGAAGGAAACTTGTTCCTGCAGAATCTGCTGCTGCTGCTGCTGCTAAGTCGCTTCAGTCGTGTCCGACTCTGTGCGACCCCAGAGATGGCAGCCCACCAGGCTCCGCCATCCCTGGGATTCTCCAGGCAAGAACACTGGAGTGGGTTGTCATTTCCTTCTCCAATGCACGAAAGTGAAAAGTGAAAGAAGTCGCTCAGTCATGTCCGAGTCTTAGCGACCCCATGGACTGCAGCCTACCAGGCTCCTCCGTCCATGGGATTTTCCAGGCAAGAGTACTGGAGTGGAGTGCCATTGCCTTCTCCGCAGAATCTAAGTGGCATTAATTTATACCACAGGTCTGTTCTGATGCTCCCACCCCAGGGAGCAGGTTTTGAGGTGCCAGCCTCTGCCAGACAGCCTCTGTCAGACAGGCCTCTGCCCAATGATCGGTCCTGCCAGGCCTTGTCAGGTCTAATGCACCTGGTTGTATGCCATTGCCCACAGGTGAGCATCAGGCTTTGGGAGGCACTGTTTTTATTATAGTTGGCATACGAGCATCTTGAGACCAGTGAAGCTGTTTGATTCCACAAATGCCTCAAGTGTCCTGATGGAGGCACCTGGTTCAATCAACTGTGGTGGTTGTTGTTCAGTTGCCCAGTTGTGTCCACCTCTTTGTGACCCTATGGACGCCAGGCCTCCCTGTCCCTCACCGTCTCCTAAAGTTTGCCCAAGTTCATGTCCATTGCATCAGTGTTGCCATCCAGCCATCTCATCCTCTGATGCCCTTTTCTTCTGCCCTCAATCTTTCCCAGCATCAGGGACTTTTCCTTGATGAAAGCTTGAATCGGCTGTTAGTGTCAATCAATAGTTGATTGATGTTCACATCAATCAACTATGATGTCTTAATTTTATATGAAAGGGAATGAAAAATGATGACAGAGAAAACCACATTAGTGTTTGATTCATGCATTATCTTAACCCGAGTTTCTGAAAATTAAAACTCATTCCGTCAGCTCTGTAGCCCTGCAGGAAGGGAGACACATGGTTGAGCAAATAAAAAGTGACAAGAGGCCAATTAGAATCCGGATGTCAGTCAGTTATCCCCAAGGTCCAGGCTCAGAGGGCATTGGTGCTGTTCATTCTGCAGAAGCAGAATGCAAAATAATGAGCTCAACACTTGAAAGCATGACATTGAATTTAGCATCAGTTTCATGGATTTTATAGTTGTGAGTCTTAGTAGCTGTGTTTTAGGCTTGAAAAGATAAATACCTGACTTCTTTGCTGGCTCAGACAGTAAAGAATCTGCCTGCAATGCATGCGACCTGGGTTCAGTCCCTGGGTCGGAAAGATCCCCTGGAGATAGGAATGGTAACCCATTCCAGTATTCTTGCCTGGAGAATTCCATGGACAGTGGAGCCTGGCTAGCTACCGTCTGTGCAATTGCAGAGTCAGACATGACTGAGTGACTAACACTTTCACTTTCACTATAGTATATGTGTGTGCTGCTGCTAAGTTGCTTCAGTTGTGTCCGACTCTGTGCGACCCCATAGATGGGGCAGCCCACCAGGCTCCTCTGTCCACCGGATTCTCTAGGCCAGAATACTGGAGTGGGTTGCCATTCCTCCTCCAGGGCATCTTCCTGACCCAGGAATCTAACCTGGGTCTCCTGAGTTGCAGGCAGACTCTTTACCATCTGAGCCACCAGGAAGCCCATTATATATATGAAATAAAGGAGCAAGAGCCATTTGTTGCCTGTTTTCCAGTGTACCTTGACTTACTGCCCTGGCTCCTATCACTCACATCTCTTCAGTTACTCTATGTCAGTGTTCTCTCCCCTGAAAACCAAACTTTATCCTGTCTTTCAATCCTTCACTATTTTCCTTTCCATAATTTCACCTTTTACTTTTTAATTTCCCTTTTCAGTTGTTTTCCTATCTTTTTGGTTATGAACAGAGGAAAAATCTGTCTTGGGCTTACCTGTCTTTAACCCCAATACTTACTTGTTAATGAGCCTTTTAAGCAAAAAGAAAACGTTTCTCAGGACCAGAGACTTCAAAGAGTTACTGTATGTTGGTAAAATCTAATAAAATTGTTTATTTTTTCAGTGTTTGTATTTTATCCTGACTATAAAACATATCTCAAAAGCAAATTTCTCATCCATGCTTACCACTGGGGTGAAAAAAGGGAGGGGATTTTCTTGTTAATAGTTGTCATGTGGTAAAGGTCCAAATCTTATGTCCGTGAAAGATTTTCTCTGAATGGTTTTTCAAATATGCCAGTGTTCCTTGCACATGAATCACTGGCAGACGTGAAACTGTTCCTTTTGCTGTGTGAAGTCTGTCCTTGTCTGTTGCCTCCTGGGTGTACCTATGTCATATTCTTCATTCTCTGTCATCATTTATATTTTTATATTTCTGTTTCTTCTTGTTCTCTTTAAATTTATTTTTAGTCCCATCTCTTTCCCTCTTTCTCTAACTGATCACAAGGTAGAGCTTGAATGACTATTGTTGTGCATAGAGTTCTGTGTTCTGTACTCTGCTTTTGAAAACTGGATGACTATTACATTTTTAGTTCTCTGTAAACTATCATGTGAAGTAGCTTAGATTATTTTCTTCCTGTAAAGTGGATGTAGAAAGAAATGTGCTTCCTCCTATAAAAGCAAAAAGTGGATAAGGCTGTAAGAAAAAAAGGAGACAATTTATTCTCCCCACTTGCTTAATTTTGTGTGTCATTTCAGTTACAGAGATAATGTATCTTAAAGACAGAGCATTATAGCTGTCCAAAATGCGTGATATTTTAATTGTAGAAGAATTTTAAAAGAAAAAGTTATGAGTCATTAAAATCTTTCAGGAAGCATTTAGAGTCCTGAGGTAAGTGTTTAGTGAAAAGTATTTTGAGGCAAATTTCCTTCGAGTGAAGAGACTAACTTTTCTTTCTGGTGTTTTAGTGACTGTTAGTTAACCATAGGGCTTCCCAGGTGGCTCTGTGGTAAAGAATATGCCTGCCGATTTCAGAAGATGCAGGTTCGATGCTTGAGTAGGAAAGATCCCCTGGAGAAGGAAATGGCAGCCCACTCCAGTATTCTTGCCTGGGAAATCCCATGGACAGAGGAGCCTGGCAGGCGGCAGTCCATGGGGTCGCAAAAGAGTCTGACACAACTTAGCAACTAAACAACAAAAATTAACCATAGTGTTATACCACGCGTGTTTCTGATCTGACCGTCATGCCGGACGTGCCACTGCTCGGATGGGAGGGTATAGCGTGTCACAGCTTCTCTGAAGCTGCAGCAGCTGCTCGGGAGGGGACGTCTCCCCCCTTCTCCCTTGAGTCCTGTGGCTGAACTAATGATCCAGTTGACACCAGAAAGGTTCAGTTCAGTTCAGTTCAGTCGTTCAGTTGTGTCCGACTCTTTGAGACCCCATGAATTGCAGCACGCCAAGCCCCCTGTCCATCACCAACTCCCGGAGTTCACTCAGACTCGCGTCCATCGAGTCAGTGATGCCATCCAGCCATCTCATCCTCTGTCGTCCCCTTCTCCTCCTGCCCCCAATCCCTCCCAGCATCAGCGTCTTTTCCAATAAGTCAACTCTTTGCATGAGCTGGCCAAAGTACTGGAGTTTCAGCTTTAGCATTGTTCCTTCCAAAGAAATCCCAGGGCTGATCTCCTTCAGAATGGACTGGTTAACAGACAGAAAAGAAACAAATTTTGATTCAGGCAGCTTTTTACTTTTTAGACAAAGACACAATAAATTGGTGAGGAATTGACAGGATAAGAGACTTAGGTTTTGGTATCCAATTATGGAAGAATCTAAACAGAGTTTGGGCTTGGGGGAGTCAATTAGAAAAGTCACAAGTCTTGTTTCTGGAGGTTTTTTCCCTTGAAATCTCCATCTCTGGTGATAAAAGCGAACTTCTCTCTGGATGCAGAGAAAGAAACTCTCAAATGAAAGATTGATTTCCTGCTTCAGAGAGACAGAAGTGATTCTTCTTGTGTTGACCACTTCTAGCTAACTTTAATTCAGAATAATCAATACTGTACCCCTGTACATGTGGGGTGATCTACCCTGGGACCCAATGAATTCCTCTTGAGGCAGAAAAGGTGTGATTTTGTGTCACATTCACAAGGGCATTGTGCTTTTTTGAATGATTCATATTTTCTCTCTAAAAGTTACTAAATGATCATATTTGTACTAAAAATTCAGAAGAGTCTCAGAAAGCTTTTCCATAAGGACATTTTATCACAAAATGGCATTCCTCAACATTTCCTCAATGTTTGTGGTAGAGGCTTTTGTTTCTTTTAAATCATAATTGCTACATTATCTGTCCTTCATCCTGAATCAGATGGGCAGGTACAGCCCTGGGGAGAGGGGAAACATTCAGGAGCTTCTGCCTTCTCTGAATGGTCCAGCTGAATGAAAATTCTTATTATTATCCATCCTTTCCAAGCAGACATTAAGGCAAACAGCCCTTATGAAATTAGATATGGATCGACATTGTTGTCTTTGGGGCATGAAATAGCTCATTTCAAGGTCTGTGAATCTTTTCTCTCGATTCTTTGTACATCAAAACAGCAACAAAAATACCACTTTGAAGCATGGCTAGACTTTGTTTCCTCTTATTATTCCATGAGTGTTTCTGTTTGGCAGTCATAGAAGGGTTAGAAGTTAAATGTAAACAGTTAACCTTTGCAGTCATCAAAGTCAGGAGACCCCGTGAAGACAGTTTCCACGCTTGCCCTGGGCAGGGCTCTCGAAGTCAGTCCTTATTTTGGGCAGTGCTGTGGTCAAGGGCATCTGCAGGCTTCAAGTCTGTGCCTGCTCTCAGCAGAAAGGAGGTCCGTCTGCGCTGTCACCGTCACCCGCAGGAGCAGTGCCCATCACGTGCCATCTCAGAGTGTACAAATCTTGGCAGTCATAACCATGCTGCCTTTGCACCAATTTAATATTTAAAGGGTTTCCCAGGTGCTGCTAGTAGTAAAGAACCTGGCTACCAATGCAGGGGATACAAGAGATGTGAATTTGACCCCTGTGTATGTTGCTGAGTGTTAGGTTTGTGGAGGAAATTGGTCAAGTGAAGTGATATACCAAAGATACTAATAGAGAATTTGCTTTATATTGTAGCTCGGGATTAACTGGGGCTTCCCTGGTGGCTCAGCAGTAAAGAACCTGCCTGCCCATGCAGGAGATGCCGGTTCAATCCCTGGGTTGGGAAGATCCCTGGAGAAGGAAATGGCAACCCACTCCAGTTTTCTTCCCTGGGAAATCCCATGGACCGAGGAGCCTGGCCAGCTACAGTCTGTGGGGTCATAAAAGAGTCATACACACACACACGGGCTAGTTATAACTAAGAAAGAGGAGTGACAGTCAACAATTTAAAAAGTTAAAAAAATAGGGCTAGCATCCTCTTGAGTCATGCGGGTGAATCAATAAGTTTCTGAGAATGTATTGATCTCAGACTCCCCTCTGATGAGGCTGGAGCTTACGACTCGTACTGTTTCAAACATCAGCTCTGTGGCATTAATAAGTTACTCAATATGGTACCTGTGCTGTGAGTGTTTGAAAGACTCTCAATATTCTCAGAGCTCTAGGGTGAGCCACAGTGCAAGCAGCAAGTGACAACAGGGATGGGCATGTTTAATGTTTAGCTAAATTGGTTATGACCTGAGAAACAGATCAATACCGAAGGACTGAAATGAACAAAACCAAGATTATACTATCAGGGAAAGCTCAGTGTTCTGCTTTTTAAAACCTCAAGCTACCATGTATTTTCTGAACTCTCACAACTCATGGCCATTAATTTCACCTTTTTAACTTTCTGATTTCCATTAACCATTATTGCCCGTGCTGTATAATTTAAGCTTAACCATTCAGAATACAACATAACTTTATAACTTATTCTAAGATATTTAATTTAACAATACGTTCAAAGATAAAAATCAAAATTACCTTACATTAAAAATGAGCAGAAAAACTGTTTTAGAAATTAGGGGTGAATTTAGCATGAAATTATGGGAGCTAATAATCACATTAGTTTCCTAGGGCTCCCCTGACAAGAACCACAACTGGAAGGCTGAAGACAGTAGAAATGACCTCTGTTTGGAGGGTAGAAAAGCCTGATTCAAGGAGTCAGTGGAACCCTGCTCCCTCTGGAACTTGTAAGGGCAGATCCTTCCCTTAGTTTCTGGCGGTTTGCTAGCAACCCTTGGTCTTCCTTGGCTTTTGCTTACACGTGCCGTTGGCCTCCGTCACACCGAGGTGTATTCTCTGTGTGTCTGTGTCTGCATTTTCCTCCACTCACAAGGACACCAGTCATAGTGGAATAGAGCCCAGTTTATGGACTCAACTTGATACCATCTGAAAGGATACTGCTTACACATTATGAGACCCCATGGACGGGTGCTGGAGATGAGGGCTTCCACAAACATTTCTTGAGGACACAGTTCGGCAAAAACAATAATCAAACTTTATTTATTAATGTAGCACATTATCCACTTATCTTGTTGGAAATGCAGAACAGGACACAGAGCAATAAAGAGAAACAAAACACTTTGGCGAAATAGTCTAGATGTTGTGACCTCAAATGGGAAGGAAGCTTTTCAGAATAAATTTCTGACACATGTTCTTCAAACCAAGCCTCGTATTTACTTTATAAATAAACCTAGACAGTTCCGAATCCCATGGAGTCACTCAGAGAGTATAAAAGGAGGGAATACAGAACTCTTATTGTCTGAGGACAGCAACATTTCAAAATTAGAAAAAAAAAGCAGTATGAAAAAAGCAACTTTATAAGATAATATCTCATAGAAATTTAGATAAAAATTCTAAACAAGGTATTAAAAATCCAAGTTGAGCGATATATATATAAAACATGACTAAAATAAGTTCACTCTGTGAATATAATTGTTACCAAAATTTTAAATATTCATATAATTATGTATGAACAGATTAAACAGGAAAAAAAAAAGATCATTTCAGTATTTGTAGGAAAAATATTCCATGAAAAGTGTAACATCTCTCTTGAATTTAAGAAAAGTTCTTAATATTCTAGGAAAAATAGAGCATCCTAACTTAATAGAGAAAAATCTACTACAAACAATTAATTAAATGTTAAAAACATTTCATTTAAAAGCATAAATAAGACAAAGATGGTAGCTATCATGAGTCATAGTCAAAGCTGTACAGTCAATGCCCATGTCCTCAGTTCTACATCCATGGATTCAATCAACCACAGCTCATAAAAGAAAAAAAAAAATTCCAGCAAATTTCAAAAAGGAAGGACGTCAAACACTGCCTAGAATTAAGTTTTTAATTAGCATTGTACTAAAAATTACTCTTTCCTTAAAAATGGTCTTCCAGATAGCTTCCATTTATGAATTATAAAGAAAGTAGTTAAAAGTTTAACTGTTTTTATTGCACCTTGGCAGATGTAACTCACATACTATTTCATTTAATTAATTCTTATAAATTATTTTTAGCACTCTGGACTTATTGCAACACATCATTGGGCTAATATGTTTAAGGGTAATAATTTAAGAATATATGTAGTCAAAGACTAAATGAGCTGGGACAGCTTTGGTGCCTTGAGAAAGCTGTCTTCCCTATGTGATTAGTTTGTTAGGGTTGCCATGACAACATGCCAAGACTGGGTGGCTTGAGTAGCATAAACTTACTCTCCCACAATTCTGGAGTCTGAAGTCCGAGACCAAGGTGCTCGGAGAGTTTGTTCCTGCCAAGGGATCCCATCTCGCCTTGTGGACGGCCGTCTGTTCCCTGTGTCCTCACGTGATCTTCCCTCTAGCCCGTGTCCACACTTCCTTTCAGGACACTAGTCATATTGGGTTAGCGTCCGTCCTAATGGCCTTATTTTTACTAACTACTCTTTAAAGTCTGTATCTCCAAATGCAGTCTATTCTGAAGAGCTGGGGGTTGGCACTTCCACATATGAGTCTGCGGAGAGGTGGGGGGCACGGGACACCATCGCAGCTCTCAAGACCGCCTCGGTGGCACCAGTTCTTCTGTGTTGCACTTCAGTCTGCTCTGGTGGATCCAGCAGGAGAAAGCACTCGGTGTGTGCTACTCAATTATTTCTTGAAGGAATGAACAACAAGGGTCACTTTAATAGTGTTCTTAAACTGTAGCCTTTCATTTAAAAATGCATGCGTTTGTTTCAATGAGTCAAGAGATATAATCAACTAGTATATGTCAATTAAGAGCAATAGGTCCTTTATAAGTTAACATGTCAATATTAAATCACTCGGGCAATTTCTAAGGCCAGTTCATGCAGTTTTAGGTGAAAAGATGTGTGTGGTATTTTTTTTTTTTTTCAATCTTGACAGATCTTTGAACCATTTTGTAAAACTTAAATAGAAAGCGATCGTTCAAAAGTCTGGGGTTTAAGAACTTGGTAACCGTTGCTGACTATTCAGAGCTTCCCAGCTGTGGAGTGAGCATCCGTCTTCCCACCACGTCCCTTTGGCTGACCTGGCTTCACTGTTGAGGGCATGTCACTGTCACTCAGCCCAGGCCCTACTGTCCCATGCATCTTTCTTTTCCCACCAGCAGGTTCTGGTATCAAAGCCCTGGAGTGTTCAGCCCTGCACGGGTCCCCCAGCTGTGACTGGTGATGGCATTCAGCAGGCCCAGGCTGCTGTGTGTGTGAAGGCAGTGCGCCCATGGGATGATGTGAGCTGCCCTGAGATTCTCAAGGCCCATGTGCGAGTGTGGCGGACAGCTCTGGAGGTCAGTGCCCACATCATTGCTTGGTGTGGATTTAGGTACATGCATTTCTTTATTGCCAGGGTCAAAGATCATGCTCTTTGCACAAAAGTACACAAAGAAACACAAGCACTTTCTTCTCCCTTGAGAAGGCAGGATGCTGATGGAGGGGACCCTAGGGAGGCCAGAGCAGCTCTCCCCCAGCTGCCTCCACTCACACCACCCTTGTAGGGGGAGACGGACCCAATGGTGGATCTGGTCTCCTATACTCACTGCATCTCTCATGCCTACACCAAGGACCAAACACCATTTATTGGTACTGAGTAAATTTTCCTGGGGTCAGCAAGAGAGAAAACATCCCAGGAATCCAGCTGATTTAGACTATCCATGCTACGTAAGCTGTCTAGCCATGTTCATTGGAAATTTGGGAAAGGGGAGTCCTGTTAGCATTAGTCAAAGACCTTGTCTAGTGATATGTGGTTTGTGATACCTACCTTATCACCTTTTGCAAGCCTTCCAAGTTGCTTTGTAGACACCTATTTTGTCCTCACAGTATCTTTTGAGATGTGGATTCTATTATCCTTTAATAAATGGGGAAAGTATGGCTCAAAAGAAGGAGAGAGTGGGACAAATAGAGTAGCGCTGAAACATATACACTAACCTATGTAAAACAGGTAGTTGGAGGGAATTTGCTGTATGATGCAGGGAGCACAAACCCTGTGCTCTGTGATAACCTAGATGGGTGGAATGGGGTGGGAGGGGGGTTCAGGAGGGAGGGGACATATGTGTACCCATGGCTGCTTCATGCTGAGGTATGGCAGAAATCAATACAATATTGTAAAGCAGTTATCCTCCAATTAAAAATAAATAAATTAAAAAAAATCAAATAGCATGGAGTGAGTGGTGACCTAGAACCAGGAAGAGATGGATCATCTGCTGATGCCTGGAAATGAACTAAGGGCTGGATGGCCCTTAGTGGAACATGCTGGGGCTTTCCCACGTGGGCACCTACTTATGCTTGTGGCCCCACCATGGCCACGTGCCTGCCACCCGTGGAGGCTGTGGACTCTGGCAGCTCCCATGTCCTTGGGCAGCTCCCATATTTTCGGGCAGCTCCCACGTTCTCTGAGAATGAAATTGTAAGCCCCTCATGGAAGCAGTGTTGGGCATTCTCAGGGGAGGGGAGGAGACTGTCAGCTGCCACATGCAGAGCGTGGATGCAAGCACTGGAAATACAAGAGACGGTCTCGCAGAGCCACAGTGACCCCTGGGCCCTGGCCTTCCTCTCCTCTGTGGCGCTGTTCTACAGACAGATTCAGTCCCATGGGAGGACGCTGTACCTGTCCTCACCTCAGTGATGGTGGCCAGGGACACTGCAAAACCTCCAAGTCTCCAAATCATGAAAGCAGTGAGGCAAACCACAGAGCAAGGTGGAGGGTTTCCCCACCCCTCCTCAGACCAGTCGTGCGCCCACTGGGTGGAGGGAAGTCAGGTGCACAGCAAAGTGGAGGCCACGCAAGGACCGCGGTGTCCTGGGTGGAAGAAGGGGCTCAAGGCCAGGACTTGGAGCCTAGGGTCCTACTGTGCCCACCCCACCCGGACTGTTTCTAGACGTCGGTGCCTCCTGCCCCGTGGAGGATTCATACATAACACCAGCCTTACAGGACCTTTATGAGTCTTTCAAGGTAGACATTGTTATCCTTGTTTTAATATAAGGAAAGTGAGGTCCCTGGATGCTAAATGCACATCCTGAGGACGCACAGCTGGGATGGACACCTGTGTTCCCTGAAGTCCTCTCCTCTGGGCTTCATGGGAGTTGGCTGCCCTGGTGGCTCCTGTGGGGCAGGTGCAGGGCACAGAGACTGGGCACGCAGGGCACAGAGACAAGGGCACCTCCCCCTCGGCTGGCCCCAAGGCTCCTCTGTGCTGCCACACCCTGACGTCTCAGGACCAAGAGGAGAGGGCTCTCGTTGCTGACACTGTGATGTGCTTGTTATGAGCAATATTTGTTACGGAAAATCCACAGATAAGGGGAGGAGAGAATCTTGAATATGGGAAACACTCTTATTATTTAGATCTGAATTTGTTGTCCTGAGCAACAGCAAGAAGGCCCTTCTCTGACAGTGGATCCAAAGATACCTGGGAATTCATCAGCCAGTGGTAAACATCCAGTGAGCTGAATGGAAAATGCACTGTGTTCTTCCATGGCGCCATCATCCTCAAAACTGCTTGGTCACAGGGCATCACTTTTTCCTTACACAATGAGCTCAGAAGTCTTTTTAGCAGCAGAATCCTGTAAGGATGTAAATATGCCACATGCAGTTCCAATCATAACATAAGGAATCTGAAAATGTTCATGATGAGAACCCTGTAAATGGATGCGAACTTGCTTCTTCTTGTGCTTTTTGAATAACAAGCATGAACTTTTCAGAAAAACAAATTATAAGGCATTTTTAAAAATGAGGAACTTTAAATGAGGGTGTTTAGTGACAGCTCAAAAATGGACCAGTTTCTTACGGCACAGGCTTGTTACATCTCCCAGTGAACAGCAATGTGTTATTCACAGCTACGTGTAAGTCAGGGGCTGATGAGTCATTTGGATGCTGAGAAATTATAATAATTTGTAGATTGTTGCTCTGTAGTTTCCTTAGGTCTTGCATTTTAATGGTTTGAATTAACGGGTCCAGGAGGTCCTTATCTAAGTCCCGCTTTGTCCACCCCCAGACCTGAAGTGGTGACTTTCTTCCTACAAAGGACTGTAGAAAGGACCAAAAATTGCTACCTTCACGAATCAGATTGCTGGGTTCAGTCCTGTTCGCATTCTTGCTAAAGGATTCTTCATTTTCCTCTGATCATATGATTCTCAGATGAAAACTAGTGCTGGCATGGTATTTAATGACTTAGCTGTTTTAACTGACTTTACCCTAGATAAAAATGTGGACTCTGTTTGGGATCTGAATGCCTCTCCAGGCAGCCTTACTGATTTATCCTTATTAAAAGGAAAGGTATTATTAAACTGGTTCTCAATTATATATGCTACTTTTAAAGAAGCATTTTTTCAAGACTGTTTCTTTAGTTCTGTTTCCATGAATAATAGCCTACTGGTTAATACTGATTATTAGATGCATGCTAAGTTGCTTCAGGCATGTCCAACTTTTTTGCATCCGTATGAACTGTAGCCCACCAGGCTCCTCTGTCCATAGGATTCTCCAGGCAAGAATACTGAAGTGGGTGCTGTTTCTTCCTCCAGGGGATCTTCCTGAACCTGCGTCTGTTAGGTCTCCTGCATTGGCAGGTATGTTCTTTACCACTAGTGCCACCTGAGAGACCCAGTACTGATTATTGGTGACTTTCAAATTTGAATTTAATTACAAATATAACAACAACAACAACAAATCCTGGGGAAAATGTTCCTATTCTAAATACATAAATACATTGCAATTAATACTGCAAACTAGTACAGCCACTATGGAGAACAATAAAATGGAAATAGAACTGCCTTATGACCCAGAAGTCCCACTGCTGGGCATACACACTGAGGAAACCAGAATTGAAACAGACACGTGTACCCCAATGTTCATTGCAGCACTGTTTGTAATAGCCAGGACATGGAAGCAACCTAGATGTCCATCAGCAGATGAATGGATAAGAAAGCTGTGATACATATACACAAGGGAGTATTACTCAGCCATTAAAAAGAATACATTTGAATCAGTTCTAATGAGGTGAATGAAACTGGAGCCAATTATACAGAGTGAAGTAAGCCAGAAAGAAAAACACCAATATGGTATACTAACACATATATATGGAATTTAGAATGATGGTAACGATAACCCTGTATGCAAGACAGCAAAAGAGACACAGATGTTTAGAACAGACTTTTGGACTCTGAGGGAGAGGGAGAGGGTGGGATGATTTGGGAGAATGGCATTGAAACACATATACTATCATATAAGAAACGAATCGCCAGTCTAGGTTCGATATAGGATACAGGATGCTTGGGGCTGGTGCACGGGGATGACCCAGAGAGATGATATGGGGCGGGAGGTGGGAGGGGGGTTCAGGATTGGGAACTCATGTACACCCATGGCAGATTCATGTCAATGTATGGCAAAACCAATACAGTATTGTAAAGTAAAATTTAAAAAAAATAAATTAAAAGAAAAAAAGATAATCGAGTGAAAAAAGAAAGCTGTGGTACATATACACAATAGAGTATTGCGCAGCCATTAAAAAGAGTACATTTGAATCAGTTCTAATGAGGTGGATGAAACTGGAGCCGATTATACAGAGTGAAGTAAGCCAGAAAGAAAAACACCAATACAGTATACTAACACATATATATGGAATTTAGAAAGATGGTAATGATAACCCTGTATGTGAGACAGCAAAAGAGACACAGATGTATAAAACAGTCTATGAACTCTGTGGGAGAGGGAGAGGGTGGGATGATATGGGAGAAGGGCATTGAAACATGTATAATATCATATGAGAAACAATTTGCCAGTCTAGGTTCGATACAGGATACAGGATGCTTGGGGCTGGTGCACTGGGATGACCCAGAGGGATGGTATGGGGAGGGAGGGGGGCGTTCATGTACACCCATGGCAGATTCATGTTGATGTAAGGCAAAACCAATACAATATTGTAAAGTCAAAAAAAAAAAAAACCTAACGTATCCAAGCAGTAGAAAATAATAATGCAGTAGGGCTTGGGTAACTAGACTTTATTATTCTTTAGGTTTTTTACCTAAAGCATAAGACAAAGGATGGACATGGAATCATAAATATGTCACTCAGAGAGCTACAAGGGGGGTTTGTGTGGGTGGCAGGGCTGGAGGACCCTAGGGTGTTAAGGAATTGGACTTCGTTTAATTTATTACATGCCAGGAAGACTTCTTTCTACCTTTTTTAATCTGTAAATCTGAAATTTCTTTTCAATGACACTGCAGACAATTCTAAAAGAGCAAGCTGATTTTTCTTATTTTGCTATTATGCCATTCATTTGCTTCTTGTCTGGTATATATTTCTCTATGTCATCCCATTTATATATTTATATATATGTAAATTATATATAATAAACTTATATATATATATATAGTTTAGTGTTTAATGGGTATATTGAATATACCAAAATTTATGTGACCATACTTTGTATATCAATACTTATCTTTCCATTGGCTGGATTATTCTAAAATTCTAAAAGTAAGGTGGATTCAAGAATATAAGTTTATAGTTTCTCTTTTTTTTACTTTTTAAAAAAACTTTTAACCCTCTCCCACCTCCCTCCCCATCCCATCCCTCAAGTTCATCCCAGTGAATCAGCCCTGAGCACCCTGTCTCATGCATAGAATCTGGACTGGCGATCTATCTCACATATGATAGTATACACGTTTCAATGCTATTCTCTCAAATCATCCCATCCTTGCCTTCTCCCACAGAGTCCAAAAGACTGTTATTTACATCTGTGTCTCTTTTGCTGTCTCATATATAGGGTCATCGTTATCATCTTTCTAAATTCCATATGTATGCATTAATATAATATTTTATACATCAGTTCAGTTCAGTCGCTCATTCGTGTCTGACTCTTTGCAACTCCATGAATCGCAGCATGCCAGGCCACCCTGTCCATCACCAACTCCCGGAGTTCACTCAGACTCATGTCCATCGAGTCCATGATGCCATCCAGCCATCGCATCCTCTGTCATCCCCTTCTCCTCCTGCCCCCAATCCATCCCAGCATCAGAGTCTTTTCCAATGAGTCAACTCTTCGCATGAGGTGGCCAAAGAACTGGAGTTTTGGCTATAGCATCATTCCTTCCAAAGAACACCCAGGGCTGATCTCCTTCAGAATGGACTGGGTGGATCTCCTTGCAGTCCAAGGAACTCTCAAGAGTCTTCTCCAACACCACAGTTCAAAAGCATCAATTCTTCGGCGCTCAGCCTTCTTCACAGTCCAACTTCCACATCCATACCTGACTACTGAAAAAACCATAGCCTTGACTAGACAGACCCTAGTCGGCAAAGTAATGGCTTTTGAATATACTATCTAGGTTGGTCATAACTTTTCTTCCAAGGAGTAAGCGTCTATATATAATATACTTTAAAAAGTTATCTGATGTATTTGTAAAATAGTAAACATTATAGTTCCAGGAATAGCTACAAGAGTACCCATTTCTCCGCTGACAATGGATGATACAGCTGTTTGGTTTTTCCAACAATGCCATGAAGAAACACTTGATGATTTCCTGTTTGCCTTTCAGTTCAGTTCAGTTCAGTTCATTTCAGTCGCTCAGTCGTGTCTGACTCTTTGCGACCCCATGAATCGCAGCACGTCAGGCCTCCCTGTTCATCACCATCTCCTGGAGTTCACTCAGACTCACATCCATCGAGTCCGTGATGCCATCCAGCCATCTCATCCTCAGTCGTCCCCTTCTCCTCCTGCCCCCAATCTCTCCCAGCATCAGAGTCTTTCCCAATGAGTCAACTCTTCTCATGAGGTGGCCAAAGTACTGGAGCTTCAGCTTTAGCATCATTCCTTCCAAAGAAATCCCAGGGTTGAATTCCTTCAGAATGGACTAGGTGGATCTCCTTGCAGTCCAAGGGACTCTCAAGAGTCTTCTCCAACACCACAGTTCAAAAGCATCAATTCTTTGGTGCTCAGCCTTCTTCACAGTCCAACTCTCACATCCATACATGACCACAGGAAAAACCATAGCCTTGACTAGACGGACCTTAGTCGGCAAAGTAATGGCTTTTGAATATACTATCTAGGTTGGTCATAACTTTCCTTCCAAGGAGTAAGCATCTTTTAATTTCATGGCTGCAATCATTGCCTTTACTTTGCAACAATTTGCCTGGCTGCTTGCTTTAGGGATGCCCCTCTGGGACTGGGCTCTTGTGTTCAGTCTGTATGAGCCAGGCCAGGTCTGCATTCCGACAGAGCAGGGAGTGATTTGCTCGGGCTTGTTACTGGATGGAAATGAGTTTATCATTTTACCTCATAGTTACATGCTTGCCTTTATTGTACCTATATTTGCTTGTATTTCTCTAGGTTTCTCCTGTTGCTCTACTTCTCTTTCACGGGTACAGCTGCTGCATTTTGACCATGAGATCCTTTCTCCTTTTACATGGCTGGGTTCTCAGGTCCTAAGGTGAGAGAGGATTTTATTAGTATGAAAATGTCTTCCCTTACTTTCTTCATTTACTGTTATTTAGCGCTTTCCTCAGAGGTTGACCTTATTTCTTAATCTAATTATATGCACATATGTTATGTACCTTGACACAGTAATGATAAATGTACACATCTATACTGTGGCAAATGGAAGATACATATGGTTACTTCTTTATTTTTTTGGTTACACCACATGGCATGTGGGTTTTTATCTCCCCAGACAGGCATGGAACCCTTGCCCACCCTATTGGATGTGCAGAGTCTTAACCACTGTACCACCAAGCCTTAACATTTACTTCTTCTCAGTTTTCTTTTTCTTTGGCCTTTTCTTGAAGTGGTCTTTTCTATTTTATTATTTAGTGCTTTTTTGTTTTTTATTTAGTGCTTTTTAAAAAAGCACTAAATGGTGCTTTTTTACATCGGATACTTGTATAAAATGTTTTGAGTTTTGTTTTATCCTAAAATATATTTTTCTTTCTGAAAAGCAAAGGCTGTCTTACTTTGTATAGGATTCCTGATTGTGGTCTTTCTTTTTTCATTGATTTTTACCTTCTTATAGTTCAGTTGAAAGTTTAGAAACCAGTTTTTCCTGCTTATCTAGGTTTTTCAAATTCTTTATGGCAATTATTCTCCCAGGCTCAGGCAGGAAGGCAGCTCATCTACCCAGGTTCTTCACCTTCTGAGAAGCAGACATCTGACGTTGGATCCTGGAAGAGCTGAGCTGCCCAGAGCCCTTGGCCAGGCTGGGAGGGTGCTCTGAGGTTCTGTCCCCAGGGTCCAGCACAGCCCATTCCGTCTACACAGGCACATCTGGCCTCCAGGTCCTTTGGGGCTGGGAGCTGGGGCAAGACCCTCCTCCAGATACTGGAACCTCGAGGTCATGTCCACTCCTGCAGTTCCAGGGGTCCTGTAATGAGCCATCCGTTTGTCAGCCAAGGACCTTCCTTCTTGCCTTTGGATGAGCTGTGTCCTGAAGAAGGTCCTTGGGGAAAACATGAGGACTGGAGCTGTCCTGCGTGACAGCCTGAAGCAGCGGGTTGGCTGTTGAAGGTCACAGAGGTTCTTGTTTAATCATTTCCTGCACACTGGGGTCTTGGCTAAAAATATGCTGAAGCAAGTGATGAGAAAGCCAGTTTTGCTCTGAAGAGAAGGTAGGACCTAGAATTGAGTTGTAAAACACATCATTTTTTAAGTTTTAAGATTAAAGTTGCTCTTATACAGAACCTCAGGAATTACCCCCAGGAAAAAGCAAGCACACTGACCCTGGGCTGACCCATCCTCCCTTCTGTCTGGTGTCTGTGAAGATGCTAATCCATGGGCTCAGAGCCTGCTTTTTCTCAGAGCCTATTTCCTTTAAAAACAGGTAATTTGGATTTATTTTTAATATTGCACTGAGGCCGCAGTTACCATGATGGGCTTCTATTTGATTCTGTTGCTTCCCTGCGGAGAAACATGGCATGTGACCCCGTTCTCTGGAGACGGCTATCTTCTCCCCAGTAAGTCTCCATTTTCACTAAATAGACATTCATTTTTTGTGTTCCCAGTTTGGACTTGCTTCACAGTTCTGATTCTGTGCAGTGGTTAGTCTCTCAACACATTGTAATTTATCCAGATCTTTATTGAAATGTGCCATCCAGAAGTGAGCTCAGTTAGCAAGGCATGTTGTGGACAGTGGGCTGATTGTCCGAGCGGCTGGATTCCCTTCCTAACCAAAGGTAGGTCCCCAGGCCCTCAGTTTTAAAAGCAAAAGTCACTCTGTCAACTTTCCCAGATTCAGGGAACCCATCTTTCTTAGGCATCCTGTATGTTCTATTCTGGCATTGCCGCCTTCTTGCTTTTGCCTTGTGGGTTTACCTCTCTGCTGGGCTTCTGTATTTTGACGCATCACTTTACAGCTGTCCACTGTCCCCTCTCTGCACAAGCTGCGCCCAAGTGGGTGTCCATGCCTGTGTGCTCAGCTGTGTCTGATTATTTTATAATTCCATGGACTGCAGCCCACCAGGCTCCTCTGTTCTTGGGATTTCCCAGAGAATAACACTGGAGTGGATTGCCATTTCCTCCTTCAGGGGATCTTCCTGACCCAGGGATTGAACCTGCGTCTCCTGAATTGGCAGGCAGATTCTTTACCACTGAGCCACCTGGGAAGCCCCCAAGTGTGTGTGACCTAATGTAATTATATATATCTAAAGATAAGCTGGGTGTATCTACTAGGATGACTCCTTCAAGGACCAGCTCTAGATGTTTCCTGTTCAGTTTCTTTGTTGTGCACCCAGCTGTTCAATCGACACGAGTCTATGTTATATCAAAACAACCAACCAAGTGACTCAGGCCTATCTAAACATTAAACTAGCTTGCAGGGATAATTATAGATGAGTTGATTGCTTGACTTGGAGTTACTCTTACTTTGGCCAGCAGAAAAGTAGTAATTCTAGTAGTAGTAATGCCATAGTAAATTGTACACCATTCAGGTGGTAGTGTTGCCATACACATGTGTTGGGAATCAGTGGGTTCTCACTGAAAACATGGAACAAAGCATGAGGAAGAAAGAGGTGTCCAGGGCAGAGCCTGGGCTGTTGAAGGTATAAGTTACAAGCATTCAAAGTAATGACTGATTCGATTGACTTTTAAAGTAAAGGAAACATGAGATCCTCACAAGGAATATGTAAACCTAATTACCAAAAGGTTATAGCAATCAAGATTAGCAAATGACAGAATCAAAGAAAATAATAAGAAAGCTACAAATCTTATTTTACTGGCGTAAAAGATAATACCAAGTCTCTCAACTGTTCACTGTAATTTAATATCTTGCATCACTTCGTTTATAAGCTGTAAAGCACTTCCCATTATGTTTCTAGGTTCTTTTCCTCCCTTAGTTCTCTTGCTTACAGGTTTTCAGAGCTAGAGATGACCTGAGAGATCATTTGACTAAAAAATGAAACAAAACACTCATTTTAAGAGGAAGAAGCCGAAGTTGGAAAGATCTCAGTGACTTGCCCTCAGCTGACGCAGGAGAACCAGGGAAGGAACTCAGATCTCCCAAGTCCAAGTGCAGTTTTTGGTTTTGTTTCTGCTTATCGCGCTCTGAATCTCAGAGCTTAGCTTCTCTCCGCTTTCTGCGGTTTATTGCATGTCTCTCTTACTGTGGTAACTATGGGAACTCTTCCTCAGCTGCCTGACCTTCCTACTTGGAGTCCTGTGCTAACAGACTGTAAATGCAACACTTGACATTTTATCAACAATTTAAAGTAATTTTCAGTATCATCTAATCAATAGAGAAGGGTCTTTACATAATATAGCAAGATTACAGATGCAATTAAATAGTGTTTGAAAGTCCTTCTTACCTGCCTGTTAATTTCAGCAAACTCTGTAATTGGCACATTTGTTTGTGCCATACATCAAATAAATCAAACTCTACTGATAAAATTGATTTTAGATAGAAGATGAAACAGTTCCTTGAGTGTCAAACAGAGCATAATTTTCTCTCCACTGATTCTAGAAACAAACAATAGCACCTAACAAGTGGTACATTTCTAAGAGAACACCAGTGATGTATTGAAACAGTATGCTATTTGATGAAATAAAACCTCCTTCAAACGAAACAGATTCACAAAGACCCAGCAGATGTATATTTTCTGCTGGGGTTTATAGAACCATCTGGTCTTGGAATTTTGAGCCCTGTACTTTGCATTCAGTTCTGTCTTTAAAACATCCAGTAATTTTAAATACAGTCTATTTTATGCACAAATGTAAATATATTTATGTTTACTCATGACTTTGGTTCAAATAAATTGTGCTTATGTTTGGAAACTACTGAAAGTTTAATTTTTTCCATAAGAGGCTAATCTTATTAGCATAATATTTCATGATGTTTTGGCTGCTTCATGTTCAACTTATTAAAAGCCTTCAAAGTTAAGAAGTAAGATTTCAGCAATTCTTGTAAAGCTTTTAATGAACCAATTTAATTGCAAGAGTGTTCCCAGGTTTGTCTTTGAAAGCTGTTGCTATTTTTAATAGAACACTGTAAGGACATCTCCCACTCTCCTTGGATCTGCCGGTACAAATATCTTCCATGAACGAGTCGTTGATATCAAGGTGAGAACAGACGTCACAGCAGGACAGAGGGCATGAGGCAGCCCTGAAAGATGCAAAACATGATGTGTTCAAAAGGTGATATAGTTAACGAATCAGCCTCTGCTGATAACATCCACTTTTAAAATAGCATAAAAGATTCGCTTGAAAATAGCCTCTCCTAAGTTCTGAGGACATTAAGCTCTCTTCCAAATATACAGTTTATTATAATCCATGACATATCAGGGGAAAACACCCTATATCAAACCTAGGTTATTAATAAGCAGTGTTTCATTAAACTGTTTAAATTAGGAATTGTCTCTTAATCCCCCATATTTGTTTTGTTCTTGTTAGTATTATTTAGAATTATTAAGTATTGATGTTGAAAGTTAGTGAGATTTTGCTTCGAATATTCTCCCATTAAATATAAAAGTATTTACCTGTAAAACCAGTATGTGTGGCATGCAGATCCCAAGGAGAATGACTGACATGAAAGAAACTAAAGATTTTTGGTTCGTCAATGAACCAAAAATTAAGTTACAGAAAGCTAATAAGACACAGGTAGAGCTGAAGTTTCACTGTGTTAAGGGAATTGTTAAAAACAGAAAACTCTTAGTTTTGTCTATAAGCAAATTTCAGCTCTACACCATTGCAGGAGATATACAGAAGCTAAATACTGAGAATGTTCAAACATAAACATGTAAGCAAAAGTAAGGCCGATTTCCAAAGAGATAGAAACATGAGCAGCTGTAACAACATGAAAGAAAGCCAAATTTAAGGAAGAAAATCATTAACTGAGATGAGAGAGCCTAGTTTCATTTAATAATCTACACATGATATGATTAGAAACTCTGACCTTTGAAACAGCTTAACATCCACTCAGCTCGCTTTAACGGAAGTGTATTTGAGCATTATTAATGAGATCAGTTTATGAGAGGTGTATCCAATTGTGCACCCTATAAACTAAATTCACTTCACCTACAAATATTCATGGAGGATTTTCAGAAGTTGATTATATGCTACATCACAAGAAACACTAAAATTGTTTAGAACAAACTTCACATGGCTAATACTCTTCAATTCAACTAATCCGAAATTAAATGATTACATTTAAACTAAAATTGTTATTTAGAAATTATGAAATCATTTGAGCAAATATTTTGTCAAGCAGATAATGAAAGTTAAGTGGAATACAGTGTTTAAGAAATAGCAATGACAACATTATGTATCAAAGTGTGTATATCAGAATTTAAAATTTATGAATTGAAGACATTCATAGCAATTCTCTTCCTTGGGGCTATGAGGATTGTGAACAGTTTATAGTGTTTTCTTCTTGGTACCTTATTTACTAGTTTTAATATAAAGAGCTTTTATTAGTTTTTTAAACTTCCTCCAAAATTACTAGTGATTATTTTACTTTGTAATTTTTAAAGAGCTATACTTATAGAAAAATGATAGAATTTGTGATGTGTTATATATTGACAATTCCATCCATGAGAATGCATTTGTGTTCTTTTAAGCTATGTTGTTTGCAGTAACTTGTTGCACTGCAGTAGATAACTAATACAATTATAAAGAAAAGAAAATGAAATGTCATTAACAATATGAAGAAACATCAGTGGTTTCCTGCTGTGAACCCTTCACTTCAAAATAATTTGGGGGAAGCTCAGTATTTCTCACTAATTCAAATGAAACATCATCTAAAGATATGAAATGCTTATATACTTAATTATCTCATAAGACCTTCATATGTTTTGTTTTTATGTCATTTATAAACAATATAAATCCACAGCATTAGATAAACTTGTAATCTGATGCTGCTGCTGCTAAGTTGCTTCAGTCATGTCCGACTCTGTGTGACCCCATAGACGGGGCAGCCCACCAGACTCCCCCAGCCCTGGGATTCTCCAGGCAAGAACACTGGAGTGGGTTGCCATTTCCTTCTCCAATGCATGAAAGTGAAAAGTGAAAGTCACTCAGTTGTGTCCGACTCTTAGTGACCCCATAGACTGCAGCCTACCAGTCCATGGGATTTTCCAGGCAAGAGTGCTGGAGTGGGGTGCCATTGCCTTCTCTGAAATTTGTTATCAATTCCCCACAAATTGTCATTTTTATTTTTTCTTTAAATTATTATTTGTACTTTTCCCTGTATAAGCAAATGAAAGGTGCTAAAATGTAAGAAACAAGTGTGAAAAATAAAAGTAGACAGTGTTATATGTTTTTGTCCATTTTTAAGGCCTGTCATTATTGGTATATTTTTAATACGTGGAATGCAGCAATGTATTTTCAATACATTGGGACACTGATGTTCCACAATTACAGAGTTTTGATCAATTCATGGAAAAATGCATGAGGTACAGTAGTTCAGCCTCCCCACTAGGAATTTGTGTTCTCACCAAGGAATGTTAATTCTCTCCAACAACTGAAGCATTCAGGGATATTGCTAAAGCAATATTGCTGTCTTTAGAATCTCCTGATTTTATTAAATGAATCAGTAAAGTCCGTACCTGTGTCCTGAAGTATTTACTGACTTAAAGACATATCTGTATCTGGGCCAGATTGGATGTGGTCTGAGTTTGGGGGTGACTCTTTGGGACAGTTGAAACCTACACACTCATTAAACTAGTTGCCTTTTTTCAACTCTCACCACCAAGACTGATTTAATTTAGTTTCTACTGGTTTAATTTTAAACAGCAAATTGCTGCACTTTAAAAAGCTTTGCAAAGTTTTCTGTGCTATTTTTCACTATAAAGAATTGTGAGTTAAAAAAGATGCATACATCCAATTTTGGAGAAAAATTTTTTTAAACTGATTTGGAATTACATTGCAAAACAGTCTGCAAACACATTCTTTTAAGTTCTAATTCATTCAACAATCTTGTTTGAATGGCAGTTGTGGTTTATGAACAAGAACATATTTATAACTGTGGCATTATGCAAAAGTTATTTACAAACTGAAGAAGTCAGTTATCTTTTTCTCTAAAGTTTATTCCCAAAATAAGAGCCACATTTGAATTTATTCTGTATAAGGCATTCTTGCTAAGTGCTTAACTTGCATTAACTCCTTTGATGTGCTCAACAACTTCATGAAATAGATGATAATATGCTCCTCACTTACAGAAGAGAGCAAAGTCCCAAAAGTTTAAATAGCTTCTTCAGTGTAATATGTTTTTAATGTGAAGGACAGGATACAAATCCAGATAGGCTGATTCCTGAAATCATACTCTCAAACTCAGAAAATTAAAAAAAAAATGGTTATTAAAAAATAATGAGTTGGCTTTTTAAAATTTCATTTCATTGAAATATTTGTTTAGTGTATAGGACACACTAATCAAGAAGACAGAGTAGAAAGACATGTGCTCATCCTCTCCTGAGAGGACTCCAAAATTGCAACTCACTTCTGAACAACCATCAGTAGGAGAATGTTGGATCCCACCAAAAAAAGATAGCCCACATCCAAGGGCAAAGGAGAAGCCCCAGCAAGATGCTAGGAGTGGTGAAATCTCCTTTAGAATCAAACCCCATACCCACCAGAGACGCTCAGAGGGCTCAAACAAAACCTTGTGCATACCAGGAGACCCTGCAGAGATGAGGCCAGACTTGCCTTTGAGTGTTTGAATGTCTCCTGCAGAGGTACCTGCAGTAGCAGTCAGCAGTGGCCTGCTGGAGGGGCAGGGGCTCTGGGTGCAGCAGACCTGGGTGTGGCATAAGCCCTATCGGAGGAGGTCACCATTAACCCCACCATAGAGCCGCCTGAACTTACACAGGACTGGGGAAACAGACTTTTGGAGGGCACAAACAAAACCTTGTGTGCACCAGGACCCAGGAGAAAGGAACAGTGACCCCGCAAGTGACTGACTCATACTTGCCTGTGAGTGTCCAGGACTCTCCAGCAGAGGCATGGGTCAGTGGTGGCCTGCTGCAGGGTCGGGGGCGGAGAGTGAAGCAGTGAGTGCCTGGCACCTTTTGAAGAAGGTTGCCATTATCTTCATTACTTCCACCATAGTTTGCTCTCAAGGAGATCAAACCAGTCAATCCTAAAATAAATCAGTTCTGAATATTCATTGGAAGGACCGATGGTGAAGCTGAAACTCCAATACTTTGGCAACTTGATGGGAAGAACTGACTCATTAGAAAAGACCCTGATGCTGGGAAAGGCTGAAAGCAGGAGAAGAAGGGGATGACAGAGGATGAGATGGTTGGATGCCATCACCGACTTGATAGACATGAGTTTGAGCAAGCTCTGAGAGTTGGTGATGGATAGGGAAGTTTTGCGTGCTGCAGTCCATGGGGGTCACAAAGAGCTGGGCACAACTGAGCAACTGAACTGAACTGATACTTTTGTCTCAGGTTAAACAACAGGGAGGGAACACAGCACGACCCATTAACAGAAAATTGGATTAAAGATTTACTGAGCATGGCACTGCCCACCAGAACAAGACCCAGTTTCCCCCACAGTTAGCTTCCTTTCTCCCATCAGGAAGCTTCCATAAGCCTCTTGTCCTTATCCTGCAAAGGGAAGAGAGAATGAAAACCACAGTCACAGAAAACTAATCAAACTGATCACATGGGCCACCGCCTTGTCTAACTCAATGAAACTATGAGCCATGCTGTGTAGGGCCACTCAAGGCAGACTGGTCATGGTGGGGAGTTCTGACAAAATGTGGTCCACTGGAGAAGGGAATAGCAAACCACTTCAGCATTCTTGCCTTGAGAACCCCATGAACAGCATGAAAAGGCAAAAAGATAGGACACTGAAAGAGGAACTCCCCAGGTCAGTAGGTGCCCAATATGCTACTGGAGATGAGTAGAGGATTAACTCCCGAAAGCATGAAGAGACGCAGCCAAAGTAAAAGCGACACCCAGTTGTGGATGTGACTGGTGTTGGAAGTGAAGTCCGATGCTGTAAAGAGCAATATTGCATAGAAACCTGGATGTTAGGTCCATGAATCAGGGTAAATTGGAAGTGGTCAAACAGGAGATGGCAAGAGTGAACATCAACATTTTAGGAATCAGTGAATGTAGATGGCTGGAATGGGTGAATTTAACTCAGATGACCATTATATCTACTACTGTAGGGAAGAATCCCTTAGAAGACCTGGAGTAGCCATCATAGTCAACAAAAGAGTCCAAAATGCAGTACTTGGGTGCAATCTCAAAACTGACAGAATGATCTCTGTTCGTTTCCAAGGCAAACAATTCAGTATCACAGTGATTCAAGTCTATGCCCCAAGTCTATGCCCCAACCAGTAATGCTGAAGAAGCTGAAGTTGAACAGTTCTATGAAGACCTATAAGACCTTCTAGAACTAATACCCCAAAATGATGTTCTTTTCATTAGAGAGGACTGGGATGAAAAAGTAAAAAGTCAAACCTGGAATAATAGGCAAATTTGGCCTTGGAGTACAAAATGAATTGGGGCAAAGGCTAACAGAGTTTTGCTGAGAGAATGCACTGGTCATAGCAAACACCCTCTTCCAGCAACTCAAGAGAAGATTCTACACATGGACATCACCAGATAGTCAATACCAAAATCAGATTGATTGTATTCTTTGCAGCCAAAGATGGAGAAGCTCTATACAGTCAGGAAAAACAAGACCAGGAGCTGACTGTGACTCAGATCACAAACTCCTTATTGCCAAATTCAGACTTAAATTGAAGAAAGTAGGGAAAACCGCTAGACCATTCAGGTATGATCTGAATCAAATCCTTTATGATTATACAGTGAAAGTAACAGATAGATTCAAGGGATTAGATCTGATTGAGTGCCTGAAGAACTATGGTCAGAGGTTCATGACATTGTACAGGAGACAGTGATCAAGACCATCCCCAAGAAAAAGAAATGCAAAAAGGCAAAATGGATGTCTGAAGAGGTTTTACAAATAGCTGAGAAAAGAGGAGCAAAAGGCAAAGGAGAAAAGGAAAGGTATATTCATCTGAATGCAGAGTTCCAAAGAATAGTAAGGAGAGATAAGAAAGCTTCCTCAGTGATCAATGCAAAGAAATAGAGGAAAACAATACAATGGTAAAGACTAGCGATCTCTTCAAGAAAATTAGAGACAGCAAGGGAACATTTTATGCAAAGATGGGCACAATAAAGGACAGAAATGGTATGGACCTAACAGAAGCAGAAGATATTAGGAAGAGATGGCAGGAATACACAGAAAACTACACAAAAAAGATCTTCATGACCCAAATAACCATGATGGTGTGATCACCAACCTAGAGCCAGACATCCTGGAATGAGAAATCAAGTAGGCTTTAGGAAGCATCATTATGAACAAAGCTAGTGGAGGTGGTGGCATTCCAGGTGAGCTATTTCAAGTTCTAAAAGATGATGCTGTGAAAGTGCTGCACTCAATAAGCCAGCAAATTTGGAAAACAGCACTGGCCACAGGGCTGGAAAAGGTTGGCTTTCATTCCAGTCCCAAAGAAAGGCAATGCCAAAGGATGTTCACTCTATCCCACAATTTCACTCATCTTGCACACTAGCAAAGTAATGCTCAAAATTCTCCAAGCCAGGCTTCAACAGTACCTGCCATGAACTTCTGGATGTTCAAGTTGGATTTAAAAAAGGCAGAAGAACCAGAGATCAAATTGCCAACATCCACTGGATCATGGAAAAAGCAAGAGAGTTCCAGAAAACATCTATTTCTACTTTATTGACTATGCCAAAGCCTTTGACTATGTGGATCACAACAGACTGTGGAAAATTCTGAAAAAGATGTGAATACCAAACCGCATTACCTGCCTCCTGAGAAATCTGTATGCAGGTCAAGAAGCAACAGTTAGAACTGGACATAAAACAACAGACTGGTTCCAAATTGGGGAAAGAGTACGTCAAGGTTGTATATTGTCACCCTGCTTATTTGACTTATATGCAGAGCATATCATGCAAAATGCCAGGCTGGATGTAGCACAAGCTGGAATCAAGATTGCTGGGAGAAATATGAATACCCTCACATATGCAGATGACATCACCCTTATGGCAGAAAGCAAAGAACTAAAGAGCCTCTTGATGAAAGTGAAAGAGGAGAGTGAAAAAGTTGGCTGAAAGCTCAACATTCAGAAAACTAAGATCATGGCATCAGGTCCCATTGCTTCATGGAAAATAGATGGGGAAACAATGGAAACAGTGAGAGACTATTTTTTTGGATTCCAAAATCACTGCAGATGGTTACTGCAGCCATGAAAGTAAAAGATGCTTGCTCCTTGGAAGGAAAGTTATGACCAACTGAGATAGCATGTTAAAAAGCAGAGACATTACTTTCTCAACAAAGGTCCGTCTAGTCAAGGCTAGGGAGGAGTCAGGCTTTTCCAGGAGTCATGTATGGTCATAAGAGTTGGACCATACAGAAGACTGAGCACCAAAGAACTGATGCTTTCAAATCTTGGGGCTGGAAAAGACTCTTGAGAGCACTAGATAGCAAGGAGATCAAACCAGTCACTCCTAAAAGAAATCAACCCTGAATATTCTTTGGAAGGACTGATGCTGAAGCTGAAGCTACAATACCAGGCCACCTGATGTGAACAGCTGACTCATTGGAAAAGACTTTGATGCTGGGAAAGAGAGAGGACAGGAGGATAAGGCGGGGACAGAGGCTAAGATGGTTGGATGGCATCACTGACCCAGTGGACATGAGTTTGAGCAACTCTGGGAGGTAGTGAAGGACAGGGGAGCCTGGCATGCTGCAGTCCATGGGGTCACAAAGATTCAGACATAACTTAGCAACTGAACAACAACAAATATGCCAAAGGGCATATCTGAGGGTGGCCTGCCTTGTACTCCATCACGTGTGTGTTGTGCAGACCCTGTGCTGTGTGGCAAGGGTGTACTGTCAGTTAGATCAGAGCCTTCCTCCTCTGTCCATGGCGGGTGATGGGACAGGTGTGAGCAGAGGGTGCTGAGGAGGTGTGATGAATTCCCACCTGGCCTGGCCTCAGCAGTTCAGGAGAGGCACTCTCGAGAAGGTGATCTGACATGTAAGGCATATCCTCAGGTGAGATCAAATGAAGCTGGAGCTGGATCATAGTCATAAATGGTGCATTCAAGAGAAGTGAGGCGGGAGAGGTAAACAGGTGTGACCCAGGGAAGATCTAGGGCTCCATCTGAGAGGTGAAGGCTGGAGTCAGCGAGGCTGCACTGAGGGGGAATGTACCCAGCATCATGCACAGCACTCCACTTCCAGAAGATAAGCCCGACTGCGGTGTCTCCGTTCACACCTGTCAGTGTCTGGAAACAACCTGTCTGCTGTGTCTCATGTCCCCACGTCATACTTAGACCCGAAATCTGACAATTGTTTTGAGTCAACCTGAATTCAAGTCATCTCTTTTATCATCCACTCTCGACCCATTCATTCATTTATTTAGTTAACAGATAAGGTGCCTTTATTCCCAAGTTGCACATAGAGATCCAGGTGTTAATCTTATTTCTATAATCCTCATTCTGTTCTGTGGTGTAGCAGTTGAGAGGTTGGACTTTTGAGTCAGTCATTCTGGATTCAAATCCTGGGTTTTCCACCAGAAGGCTGAAGCACCTTGGAGAAGGTGATGTAACCCCTCTGGGCTTTAGTTTTCTCAAGTTAACAATGGTGATAATAATATGTAACACGATGTATTGTAACATTTCAAATTGTTTCAAATTAAAGTGTTATATTAAGCCCAAGAGCTTGTGTGTATGTGCATGTATGTGTGCACAGATGTATGCATATTTATATAAAATATGTATGCACAGGTGTAAAACCAAAGCATTTACCAAATTATCATGCTGTTTAAATTCAGATGCTGTTTGCTTAAGAGTCAAGCATGCAGCTATCAAGGATGCTCTGCCTCTTCAATAATAACTAAGTGTAAATTCCAAGGTGAATTAAAACAAATAGATGCCAGGAATAAAAGATTTCAGCTGTCACTTTAAGCAAACTGGTCCTAGAGGGTTGTTCACCAAGTACCCCCCACAGAAGGACACTCAGTGCTGGGTGGCATGCGGGGGTCTGTCCCTGTGTGCCTGTCACATGAAGAGGCCACTCTTGGCTGGGGCTTTTATGTAGATGACTCTATGCTATTGGTCCTTTGAAATAAATTCTCGAGTTCTGTCTCTCTAAAAAAATACATGAGAGACAATAGAGAATGAGTGCTGACCTACAGGACCATTTCTCTATTTATTTTCCCTTTTTATATGACAATTGCAAGGGGAGTCACTTACCTTTACTGGAAATGCTGTTTTTATCCACTGGCCAATTTCTTCAAAGAACCATGTCTTACTCATTTTTATTTTCCCTACAGCGTTTAGTCTAATACCTCAGCATAGAAAATTCTACATAAATATTTATTGACAAAATTATACAGTATTCAAAAATAGAAAAACTGAATTTCATTACATGATTAAAACATATTTTAGCTGTATTTTTTTTGTTGTCATTTCTATTTCTTATTTCCCTCACCCAGATCTGCAAATATTTATGAATTAGTTATTGTAGATAAGACACTGGGTTGAAGTAACAATGTAAAATAGGCACCTGTAGGTTCATTAGTATATAGACATAAATATGTAAGTTGCTATTTTTCAAATTCTTTTTCAAAAACATGAAACTCAGCCTATTGTTTAGAAGAAAGATAATCATGTTTATCAAATTATTTTAATTCATGCATAAGGTATTTAAAGGAAGGGTTAATTTGCAACCAACATGGATTTCTTTTTTTTTTTTTTTTTTTTGTTCAAGCCACGTGGCATGTGGAATCTTAGTTCTCTGACCAGAGATCTAACCCACACCACCAGCATTGGAATTGCAGAGTCCCAACCATTGGATTACCAGGGAAGTCACAACATGGAATATTTTTGAAGTTTTAAACAATTGAGAAATGTCCATTTTATTCCTTTGAAATCTCTCAGGACCGCTCTTGTGATAACTGGATGCTTCTTTCTACTTGAAAAGTGAAAATGATGGAGCTCAGTCGTGTCCGACTCTTTGCAACCTCATGGACTATAGCCTACCAGGTTCCGCTCTCCATGGGATTCTCCAGGCAAGAATACTGGAGTGGGTTGCCATTTCCTTCTCCAGGGGATCTTCTTGACCCAGGGATTGAACCCAGGTCTCCCACTTTGCAGGCAGACACTTTAACCTCTGAGCCACCAGGGAAGCCCTCTTTCTACTTACTTCTCTACAAAGTTCCTCCTAACCCTTGACTTGGAAGCTTCTGAAAGCAAGAGCAGGTTCCTGCCTGGATGTCTCCATTTCACTCAGTAGCCACTCCACAGATCTTGCAGTGATTAAATTCCCCAAATAACCGCTGCCCCACCCACTAGGAGAGGCAGAAGGAAAGCATGCTCTGTAAAATGTTGTCTTTCCCATCTTGGAGGCTTCCTTTTCATATGCTGTGTCTGCGTGCATGCATGCCTAGTTGTGTCTGAGTCTTTGGAACATTTTGGACTGTAGTCTGCCAGGCTCCTCTGTCCATGGGATTCTCCAGACAAGAATACTTGAGTGGGTAGCTGTTTCCTTCTCCAGGGATCTTCCTGACCCACGGATTGAACCCATGTGTCTTGCATGGCAGATTGATTCTTCACCTGCGGAGTCAACAGGTAAACCTTTCCATATGCCGTTCATGAGTTAAAATCAGTTTAACTTAATCCACATCATCTTTTCTTTCAAACTCTGTGCTGAGTTTCATGTTTTCAACAAGAGTTTGAAATACTGCAGCACCCATAAGGCCCATCTTTTTCCCCAGGAATCTCCCTCACCATGTCCATCTTCTCTCATTCCATCTTGTGTAAACATCTGATCAGGCATCCCATGACCTTGGCTTCCCATGGGTGGAGAGAGGTCTCTGTAGTGGTGAGGAGCTTCAGAAATGTTTTAAAATCGTGGTCTGAATCCCAACTGTGCCAGTTATTAGGGATATGAAATGGACATGGTTTCTAAGCTTCAGTATTTCATCTGAAAAATGGACGCATGAAGCGTCTCAGTGCTGGTGGGTGGATCTAGTGACACAGCGGGTCCCCAGCACTTGGTCCAGAGCCTGGGGTGCAGCAGATGCAATAACGTGGTCCCTGAAATGGATGGAGAGCGTCAGCTGCCTTCAGGTAACTTCCTGGATCCCCGTCCCCCCCACAGGCACAGGTCATTGCTGCCTTACTTGTCTTCCCGGCACAAAGGCTCCATCCCCTGCTTGCTTGTCAACTGCGTTTTCTGGGGGACTGGGAGCTGCCTGCTGGAAGCACCCTCATATCTGTCCCAGCAGAGACACGGCACGTGACCGCACCCAGAGCATCGTTGTTGGGTGGTGAGCCCCATCTCACACATTCGATTGTGCCTACGTTCATGGGTGCCTGAGTTCCCACGCTCAGTGCTTTTAGTCTTGGTTCTATTTTTATACAATTATCCAGACTCCTTTGTGTTAAATCGTCTTTGATTAGACACTGTGGATTTACAGGAGAGAGTGCTATGAAGACAAAGGTGTCACATAATTTTACTTAAAATTGCTTATTTTTATGGATATTACCCATATCAATACTTGTAAACTGGAATCGATTTTAACCCAGCACCACAGTAAAAGCTGTGATTCATGAGGTCTCTAGTCCCCAGTGTCTCAAGGGACTGAGTTTATCTAGTGGCTAAGAAACTGGCATTCGAACCTTCTGTTCTCTTTCAGTGCTTCCTTTTTCTGAGTTTGCTCTCTGATGTCAGCTCTACAGCATGTCCCCGATTCACAAACTGTTTCACAAGCTCATAGGACGTGCTGTTTCTTGAAGCCATTCTCTTACTGAACCACAGACGATGTACAAACAGAGCCATTTTGAAAGTTAACAAGGGCTTCTTCATAAGGAACACCTTTTAACCAAATTTGGAAAAAACTGAAAACTTGAGCCACAGATAGCATGTCAACTAAATCAAATCTCCATACATTTTTGAAAATAATACATCATAATCGTAGATGGATGGAAGTTTCATTTCAATTTCCCAAACTCATTTTATCCCTCTGTCTCCCGAGAATGTTTAAGCTCTAGGAAACATACCTTAAACTCAACTAAAGACTTTTATTTCCTTTTATTAACAACACTGAGCTAATTTGCATCTGGTACAAAATTAGATTTTTGTCAGACAGAGTGTCCTTAATTTAGTTCTTGCTCTGAATTTATAATAGAGCGAGTGACTTTCCCACATGGGTACTACAGAATGTGTATTATTTAATTTGTCATCGCTCTTTCACTGTGTGAAATGAAATGAACAACTCACTGAGATCTAAATAATACACCAAATATGTCTGTTCTACTACATGACATTCCTTTTATTCCACAAGAAATGCTGTTATCATTTTCAATAAACTGTGTGAAGCAAGATGTGACTCTGGCTTATCTTCTCTCGTGCCACTTAATTTTAATTTCTAATTCCAGTCACATGTTTTTCATTTTACAATCGCACAGAGCAGCAATCCCTATGCCTTGTATGTCCCAAATGCCTGAGGACTATTTGCTGATTTTATTTTTGTCCTCATGTAACTTCCATTTTCCAGTACTTTGTCTGCTTCTTGTGTAAACAGGCAACAGGATAACTCAAACGTGGATGAAGATGATCGGAATGTGGTGCTTCTGGAAAAAGCAAAATTCGCTCAGGATTTCAGCAATTTTGCAGCAGAAATTCAAAAAACCATTAAAGCTCTCAATGAGCAGGTTTGTTTTTTCCCCGAGTGCCTTGCCTTATCATATAGGTTAGAATACCTAAACTTTAAAGAAACATGCATATTATCATATGTGAAACGAATCACCAGTCCAAGTTCGATGCATGAGACAGGGTGCTCGGGGCTGGTGCACTGGGATGACCCAGAGGGTTGGGATGAGGAGGGAGGTGAGAGGGAGGTTCAGGATGGGGAACACATGTACACCCATGGTGGATTCATGTCAATGTATGGCAAAACCACTACAATATTGTAAAGTTATTAGCCTCCAATTAAAATAAATAAATTTAATAAAAAAATAAACCTGTCCAATAACTCTCCAAAGATATAGCGCAATACCAGAATACTAAGCACATACAGGGGATATTTCCTTGTAATAAGGGCTTCCCTGGTGGCTCGATGGTAAAGAATCTGCCTGCAATGCAGGAAACCGGGTTCAGTACCTGGGTCAGAAAAATCCCCTGGAGGAGGAAATAGCAACCCACTCCAGTATTCTTGCCTGGAGAGTCCCGTGGAGAGAGGAGCTTGATGGGCTATAGTTCATGGGGTCACAAAAAGAATCGGACACGACTGAGCGACTGACACTTTCGCTTCACTAGGCCATGCTGACTAGTAGCAGGTACTCAACAATTATTTAAAAATAAATCATGACTTGGATGATCCTCAAGACATCTAGCCTGATCAATGGTTTGTCTCAGACATTTTCTTGGGCCCAATAATTTCTCTCACATATAAACAATCTTGGTCAAGTATTAGAAATTGTTTTGTAATTTCCATTCACATAGCAGCATTCAAGAGAACCTGAAGGGAGCATTCGCCAGGATGGGGACACAGTGAAGCGCAGGTGGAATGAGAGGCACTTGAAAGGCCATTCGAGAGTCCGGACTCTAGCCCTAGTGACCCATGTTCTTCATTGCTCAGGTTGCCATAACCCACACTGAAGTCTGGGCTGCTTATACAACAGAAGTGTACTTTCTCACAGTTATGGAGGCTGGAAGCTCAAGGTCAAGGTGTTGACAGGGTTGAATTTTTTCTGAGGCGTGTCCTTGGCTTGCAGATAACTGTCTTCCCTCTGCATCCTCACGTGGTTGTCCTGCTGTGGGTATCTGTCTCCTCACCCCCGCTTCTAACAAGGACACAGTCCTACTGGATTAAACAGCATCTCACGTGTTTAGTAGTATCTGACCCTTCATGGCCCTGTGGACTATTAGCCCGCCAGGCTCCTCTGTCCATGGGATTCTCCAAGGAAGAGTACTGGAGTGGGCTGCCATTTCCTTCTCCAGGGGATCTTCCTGACCCAGAGATAGAACCTGTGTCTCCTGCGACTCCTGCATTGGCAGACAGGTTCTCCACCACTACACCACCAGGGAAGCCTGCACAGTAGCTTATGTTCTTGAAATATTCACCTGCTCTGAGTCCCCATGGTTTGGCCAAAACTTGTTTCCATTTGTCTGAAATACCTTCCTCCCCCCGACTCCCTGCTTGTTCTCCTGAAAGCCATAGTCAGAGTTCCACTTACGACTCAAATGCTCCCCCTCCCTGCCTCACTCTCCCCCACTTCCCTGAAGCTCCCCAGTGGGTGAGCCACTCTACTGTCCCAAGGGAGTGGCCGGTCTCCTGCCCCTTTCAGGCATCCACAGACCCTCATCATCCAGCTGCCTTATGGCGGTGGTTTGTCTCCCACCAGATTTCAGTTCCTTTGAAACTTAACAAATGTTTGTTAAATGAATGCTGTCTGTGGTAACCCGGGAACAAAAAATAAACTATTGATTAGCTGAATTTGTATTCATGCTCTCTGAGAAGATTTTCCAAAGAGATCACTTTATTCATTTGATTTTTTAAAAACTTATTTATTTGTAATTGAAGGATAATTGCTTTACAATATTGGCTTGATTTCTATCATACATCAACATTAATTGGCCATAGGTGGTCATATGTCCCCTCACTCTTGAACCTCCCTCCCACCCTTTTCCACCCCTCTAGGTTGTTACAGAGCTCAGTTTGAGTTCCCTGAGTCATACAGCAAACTCCCACTGGCTATCTATTTTACATATGGTAGTGTATATTCTTCCATGCTAGTCATTTGATTTTAATTTCTTTTCCTTTGTAAATTCACTGCTTCAGATACTGGATCTGTATTCGATACATTGCCACATACAAGTGGCTGGTTCTTAGCTTAGACACTGAATGATTCAGATTCATTACTTTTTGGGTAAAAATGAAGAAACAACCTTGTGTTGGCTTTGAAGTTTCTTTTGCCTTCTGGGTATGTGCCTACAAAACAGACAATTTCATCAAGTCGTGTTATTTATTGACTTTGTTGCTGCCGTTTGAATTTCTGGTTTCCTTTCCTTCTTTTCTTTAGACAAACAAACTAGGGCTAGGATGCACAGATGATGGTGGTGGTGGTGGGGGGGTGGCGGTGGTTGGAGGGAGGGCAGTGCCCTGGAGGAAGGAGACTGCACTCCTTGGTCTGCGAGGGGTTTCCTTTGATTGAGTAAGCCATGTTTTCAGGCTGGCAGTATGACTGTGTGACAAGGGAGTGGTCATTACTGTGCTGGTCCCCTGTGCACAATGCCAATGGGCATGAGGAGCCACATGCTTGGGGTGGGAGAGTGTAGACACTGTGGTTTGGGACTGAAAACAGCATTTATCCAGCAGTCAGTCAACTGTGCTCATAACAGGTGTCTGAGAAGATGCATCTCAGTGTGACTTGTTTATCATCTGGACTGAATATTACAGTCTTTAACCCACATATCAAAGGGCAAAGGGAGGGATAGTTGTTTGGGGCTCTGGTAAGGATTTTTATTTTTAGTTTGTGAGATGATGTTAACACAGACTTACTGGTCTGTAATGACTACAGTTGCCCCTTGAACAGTGTCATGTGTAAGGCATTTTTATTTTCAAATGTAATGTAATGTATTCCTCCAGTAAGCTCAGTTCCAGGAAGTTTCAGCTCACATAGAAATCCCACATTCCACCTTAAGAGATCTCCCTGGTGGCTCAGACAATAAAGAATTTGCCTGCAATGTAGAAGACCCAAGTTCAGTCCCTGGGTAAGGAAGATCCCCTGGGGAAGGAAATGGCAATCCACTCCAGTATTTTTGCCTGTAGAATTCTGTGGACAGAAGAGGCTGACAGGCTACAGATCATGGGGTCACAAAGAGCTGGACACGACTGAGCAGCTAACACTTACTGCACTAGTAAAGCCATGGTTAGCTGACTGTCCCCAGCACTGATTGGCTGGATGTAATTTGCGAAAAACAATGTAAAACCTATTTGTTCTTCATGAATACCCAAAATGAGGGATGATGTACTACGTATAAATAGTGCTAAAATCTGTAGCTTAAATATAACTCCATATGCTGTATTTTTAGCCCTCGTGTCAGATAATTTGCTGACTTTTGTTTGAAGCAACAGAAATAAATTGACGTTTAAATTTGCATTTCAAACATAAACTAAGAGAGAATATATAATTTCTCCCAAATTTATGAAGCTTGTTTTCTGCTCTATTAATATACTTTGTAAAACAAATGAGAATGTCTTATAATTAATTATTAATCAAAATGGTTCAACTCTTAAGACTCAGCACATGTATCTATTTAAAATAATACATATAAAAATATATATAGGTTTATTACAGTCATAAAAAGACTGTAACACATATATAATACATGTAATATATGTAAACAAAATTTTAAATAGTATCTTTTTTTATAACTTGCACCTAAATATTGTTGTACATTTAGAATTTGTGCATGTGAGAAAGATCCAGTGTAAAAACTTTTAAATAATATCCTTATCTTGGGAAGGAAAATACACTATTGAATTAGTTATTCATCATTTATCTAGCCATCTATCATTCATATTTTGGTCAATAAAGTCTTAAGACCACTCTTCATTCCATGCACATAAACATATCTTAAAATATGAGAAATAAATGGAGATCATTTAAGAAGGATCTCTGATTCAACATTTAAAATAAATTGTCGTGTATTTTTCCACCCCTGTGTATCACATTATATACTGAAAAGCAGTTGCTGACTACTTAAAATACCCCCAGGCATGCCCAGGCTGGGAGGGGCTGGAATGGGAATGTTTGCTCTTTGACTTACTGAGATTTGCTAGAGAAGTTTGAATGGGTGGAGGTACCAACTTTTCAGCTTTTAAAGGAAAATACCATGTCAGACACACAGGTGAGTGAAGGTTACATATGTTTCCTGCCTGAAGTGGTTACATTATTTTGCAAAGGCAGGAATTAAGTTTAGTTAGAAGGAAACTTGGATTTTTGGAGAGTTAGAATTCTCTAACAAGTATGTGGCTGAGAGGGGAAGGTCATCTAGAGCAAAAGAATAGTACCTAAGCTAGGTGTGTGAGTATGATGACAAGAGTTTAGTGCTAGAACTGAGAGAACAGGCGGGGCACACACAGGATATTGAGTCTGGGTTGAAGACCCTATGAAGAAGTGGAGTCCAACCTGTGACTGATGTACCATAGACACCCCAGACCAAGAAACAAATGAAAACCCTTGGTTTTTCCAATAAAGACATCACAAACCGTGCTATAAACAGCTCATCACAGAGTGGGGAACAGTTTCTCAAACATAAGGATTAGCACCCCTGAGGATCTGAGATGATAGAACATTCTGGAAGAGAGTGAACAATTCCAACTTTAAAGGTTTAAATAAATAAGAGGAGGAACAGAGCTGTAGCCAAATAGGATACAATAAATCTGAGACAGATTTTGAAAGAAACAAATATGGTGTCTAAAAATGAAAATAAATAATAAGCTGGCAAAATAAATATCAGTTGGCTTAACCAGAAGATTTAAACAATGTTTAAGAACATTTTTAACTATAATATAGATGAAAAGGAATTGTGCAGAATTCAACAGGGCATGATAGAGTTAGAAAATGTTAAAGAGATTTTACAATATTACAATAATGATGACTAATTTTGGACTACTTTAAATAGGGTGAAACTAAAGAATTAAAGAATATAACATAACCATGTAAGAGGCATTCAGAGAGGAAGAATTCTAAAGTTCTTATTTTCTTATGAAGTGTACAGAGGTATTGATTAATGATATTTTCTAAATTGAGCATGTGTTCAGAAACTTAAGTGTAATGCCTGGAATAATAGATATGTACAATTTTCATTCACAAAAGCATGGTCAATTCCAAAGAAGGAACAAAACACTGAAGGAAAAATACAGAACTCTATTACAACTGCCCTTGAAAAATAATACAGGGCAAATATGGTCATTTAGTAGAGAAGAAAAAACAACAGAAATATACAGCGATCCTGTACCTGAATATGCATAAAACACCATAATGGTCACATTAAAAACTGCCAGATTCACAGCATGAAATTTACGAACGATAATTCCTCCTTCTTCAGATTTTCATTCACTTCTCTCAGAAACTCACATACATCAAGCAGACAAAAGTTAGGCAAGATTTGAGCAATGCAGTGGTGGGGGCACACTGAAGTACACCTCTCTAATTGCTAATGGCCTTGAACTAGACCTGTCTATTGAGGTGTTACCGCTGTTGTGAATGTCAAGGAACTTGAAATGGTGTCTTTCAAAATCAGAAGAGAGAATGATGGCCGCATTGTGAGTGCCTGTTTTATATTAACTACCTTGTATATGCAGTCACGGCCTGATGTTGTGGAGCCATTGGGCAAACATGCTCACTCCCTCATGCCCAACTCTTTGCAGCCTCATGGACTGTAATCCACTAGGCTCCTCGGTCCGTGGCAGTCTCTGGGCAAGGATACTGGAGTGGGTTGCCATTCCTTCTCCAGGGGATCTTCCTGACCCAAGGATTGAACCTGCATTTTCTGCATTGCAGGTGGATTCTTTACCCCTGAGCCACCTGGGAAGCCCATAGACTTGATTTAAATAGCTTTAAAAACAAGGACTGTGGATGTGGTGGCTGTTGACACTGGTGTAGCGACAAGGCCTCCCTCTCTGTCCCATCCTAGACAGGTTGTCTCAGGGTCTTGGTAAAACTGTGTTCATACCAGGAGATATCTATGCTCAAAGCTTTTCGTCCTTTTTAATAAAAAATTAGGACTAGCCCAGAGGCCACCTGTCTTCAGCAGATTTCTGACCACATTGGCTGGTGGCATGCCAGCTGACCACCCACCGGCAGGGGAACCTTGGGAGATGCTGGTCAGCCTTCTTGGTTTCTTGGTGGGGACAGATGCCTGGGAGAAAGAGGTTGGGGGTGACTGCTGGTCAGAGGACCTTCAGTGTCTGTCACGGCCACATGAGCTTCTTCCATGAATCAGAATTATTATAAAATTGGTGAAGAAATTATGGAAGAGATTGGGTCCGACTGAACATTTCCAGCCACGAATCGATCAGGTGTACAAGTTAAACCAATTATTCTGGCTTTTGAGTGTCCCTTCGTTATATCGAGAAGATGTATCCTGACAGATATATGTGTATCTCATCTCTTTATTATAGAAATAATGGTACGTTTCAGCTGTCTTGGTTGTTTTTTTCCCTCAAGAATGTCAAACGAGCAGATATTGATGAGGCAGTAAACTGGAATTGAATGCCAAAAAAGGAGCAATTGATTTTTATATAAAAGTAGATTAGTGCTATCGAGCCGAACTTTGTTCGATGCATTATTCATGTCGAAGTTATTTATGCTTGTGCATCCTGGAAAAGTGAGTGGGAAAACCACTGAAAATAACTCCTTGACACAAACACATAATGTATGACGGGACTGGATCTACTCTGATAATCCATCACAACACTTGCTTAATGGTTGAACAGGATACAATTAAATCTCTGGAAACTTAGATTGAATATTGATCAACACAAATTAAATGCAAAAGGATACTTAGCAAACATCAGGAAGCCAAGTATAGTCTAACTTTAATGATGGTAACTACTCCTTTAGGGCCTGGGAATAAACAAATCAACCTCTCCCCGAGGGAGCACTCTGCTGCTTTCCAGGGTTCATATTCATCTTCTGGGTGTCCTGCCCTCAGTCTGCTTCCCAGGTTCTCTGGGCCCCAGGAATTCTGGCTCACACTGGAGATTCAGGTCAGAATTAAGTCAAGGGAAGTGATCCATTAAGGCTGGGCAGTGCTTGCTCAGTTACCTAGAGATGTCTGACTCTTTGCGACCCCATGGACCACCGATCTCTGCCCATGGGCTTCTCCAGGCTCTTACACTGAGTGGGTTGCCATTTCCTACTCCAGGTTATCTTCCTGACCCAGGGATTGAACCCATGTCTCTTGTGTCTCCTGCATGGGCAGGTGGGTTCTTTACCACTGCACCATGTGGGAAGTCCCCATAAAGGATAGCCTGCCAGTATTACAGCCAGTTTTAGAAATTCAGAAAAATACTTAAACTAGAGCTCAAGTGTGTGTGTGTGTATGCTGTTTTTCAGTCTCTGTCATGTCCACCCCTTTGCAACCCCATGGACTGTAGAACATCAGGCTTTCCTGTCCTTCACTCTCTCCTGGAGTTTGCTCAAAACTCATGTCCATTGAATTGGTGATACCATCCAACCATCTCATCTTCTGTCATCCCCTTCTCCTCCTTCTTTCAATCTTTCCCAGCATCAGGGTCTTTTCCAATGAGTTGGCTCTTCACATCAGGTGGCCAAAGTATTATATGTGCATATGTGTGTCTGTGTGTGTGTGTGTAGCTCTGAATCATTGGTTTTCCATTTCTCTGTGTTAAAATTGGGTGAAATAGACCTATCCTAGAGGAAATGAGACTACTGAATATGTCTGACTCTCAATACCCACTATAGAGATGGAAATACCACTAAGAAGTGATTGAGAATAATTTTTTAAAGAATATAGGCCTTTTTAAAGGTAGACTGCAAGTGGCGAAAAGTCTTTGAAAGGTGATTTTGACAGAGTAAGAAAGAAAGAACACATTATCTGAAACTTATTTTATATGGGAGTATATTTTACTTGCATTGTTGAGTTAGTTTCAGGTGTAGAGCTCAGTGATTCAGTTATACATGTATATGTATCTATTTTTGTTCAAGTTCTTTTCCCATTAGGTTATTACACAATGTTGAACAGAGTTTATTGTGCTAAATAGCAGGTCCTTGTTATTTTATGTGCACTTGTGTGTATATGTTAATCCCCAAATCTGCGAATTGAACAAAGTTAAGAGTGTAAGAAAGAACACAGTTTAGACATAAACAATTGAATCATTGGTGAGGAGCCAGAAGTGATGGGTGTAGACCATTTGCTTTATGATTGCAATAGAGAAATGAAAAATCCCTTCAAATTTAGGAGGAGAAAACAGGTTAAACAAGCTTTCATCTGTTTCTGTTCATAAGGTTTACAAGGAGACCACTGAATGTTTGCTGACCCTTGGGAGCATAATGGGGGTTGGGGGAGAGAGCAAACGAAGGCCTAGAATTGGGAGTAGATGGGCATATTAGGAAGAAAGTCACTGAGATGATGGGAACACAGTGGGGAATGATTAATTTTAATAGCGGGAAATAAAGATCTTTCACTGAGATGAAAGTAAGGAATAAGAGGGTGTCAGGAGGAGTAAAGGCTCTGTCAGTTTTACAGAGGTGTTCTTGGTACTTTGACAGATCTCCAAGAGAAGTGGAAACAACCCTTCTCAGGCTCCCCAGCAGCCCCATGGTCTGATCAGGAGAGACTTCCGGGGGAAACATGCAACCCAGGACTCAGCCTAGATTTGGCAGCTTGGGGTCTTCTGGCCTCCTGGACACCCTGGCATCTGTCTGGGGCGCTCCAGTGGGTCCTTGCCATGAGGTTTCCATTTTTGACCTTTGGGAAGCACACTCTGTGCTCTGCTCTTTCCAAGCCACTCCTGGACTTAGCCGTCAGGAGTTTCCCCTGTGTCCATCAGTCCCGATCAGGGAGGGGCCTGTCTGAAGTCCCCTCTCTGGGTGCTTATGAGGGAATGTGTGAGAAGAGCACACCAACATTCTTTCCTTCCAGCACAGCCCCCTTTCTGTTTTTAAGCTTTTACTGAATTCTAGGCTTTCTTGCCCATGATCTGGCCTGGGTGGTGGGCTAATGCCTACGGACCCTAGTTCATGGTGTCTTAGCCTGCCTGGCTCAGAGGACCTGCACCCACTCAGCCTGGACCCTCTTGATCAAGCTACTGACAAAGCTTGATCAGAGATTCTCTTGTTCTTATTCAGTAAGAATAAGACTTTTAGTCTCTTGGGTTTCAAGAAGGTCAAACCAGTCAACCTAAAAGAAATCAACTCTGAATGTTCACTGGAGGGACTGATGCTGAAACTGAAGCTGCAATACTTTGGCCACCTGATGCGAAGAGTCAACTCATTGGAAAAGACCCTGATGCTGGAAAAGATGGAGGGCAGGAGGAGAAGGGAGTGACAGAGGATGAGATGGTTGGATGGCATTACTGACTCAATGGACATGAGTTTGTGTGTTGTGCAAACTCTAGGAGATAGCAAAGTGCACGGAAGCCTGCTGTGCTGTGTGCAGTCCATGGGGTCGCAAAGAGTCAGGCATGACTGAGCGACAACAGTAACAAACCTTCTGAAGCATCTGCTTTGGAGACTCACATTCCCAAGAATAACATATCCTGAGTAGCAAATGTCTTGCTTGAAGCTGGCTTGTCCTTGATGCAGGTGCCATAGATGAGCCAGAAGTTCTGTGCCCTTGAGAAGGTCTCTGAACAAGAGTTAATCTGTTCCTGCAACCAGGACATGGAAACATGATTGCAGCTCAGATACATCAGCCACTTACCTCTTAAGACCTTTTCCAAGTTAAAAAAAAGAAACAAAAAAAACTGTGTTACCACCCAGGACAGCTTTTCTCATGTTTCCAGAGGCAGATATATCAATGAAAGCCAAGTCATATTTGATCATTTAAAATCCTTAACAAGTTTGTAAGCTGCCAAGAATTCTGATAGATTTGTAAAATATATATTGATGTAAAATTGGAAAAACAGGACTTCTAAAGAGCTTGATAAAGATAATGATAGTACATTTAACTGCATTACAAAATACACAAATAGATAAGCTTCTGATTTTTAGGTCAATTTTAAAAATACTTGTGTAGTCTACTGGAGAATCAATAATTTAATTTCAAGAGTGATTTTGACTAAAGTGTAGGTTACATTTCAAAAATAATTTTTAAAAATACTTTTATAAGGAAGTTTACTTAACATGCTTAGAAAGAAAGAAAGTGTTAGTTGCTCAGTCCTGTCTGACTCTGTGACCCCATGGACTGTAGTCTACCAGGTTTCTCTGTCCATGGTATTTTCCAGGCAAGAATACTGGAGCGGGTTACCATTTCCTTCTCCAATGGATCTTCCCAGCACAGGGATTGAACGGGTCTTCCTCATTGCAGGCAGATTCTTTACCATCTGCACCACCAGGGAAGCCCGCTTAAGATGCTTAATTGTTTCCAAATATTCAAGCATCTCTGTTCTACTTAGAAGATTCAAAACATTCTAAACTTTGGGCATGGGGGTTACATTTGTCTGTGTGTATATATATATATATATATACGCACTTGCAAATCACTTGCACCCATTTCACTTTGGAAATATGTGACTCTTTTTTATAGAGAACATCTAGACTCTCTGAAGGACAGTAATAAAAAAAGAAAACTTTCTCAGTGAGAGTAATGCTACAGGTTTAGTCTTTGCAAGGACTAAAAGCCTCATTAAAAGCATAGAAGCCATATGTATGCTTCATTCTTAATTATTTTGCTCCATTATTCTAATCTTCATTGCATACTCATCAAATAGAAATTTCAGTATTTGGCATCTGAGGCACATACACCATTAAGATTTTTAACAGCACATTCAATTTTGCTTCCTATGCAATTATTTGAGAGGTCAGATATTATTTTTCACTTCCTAAAAGATTTAAGAAATAGCTAATGTTTGTGCCTGGAGCCAATAAGTATTTTTTTTTTTTTTAGCATTTCTGAAATCCAATATGTTCCAACACATCCTTAGAAATTTGCAATTAAATGGAATTGAATTTGGCATATGTTTTTATTGGACACCATAGAAACTGTAACTTACCAAGATGGCGTTTATAGAACCAAGTTTGTTGATATATATGCTCAATACATTATACACATCTGCATGAAAAATACATTTTAAAATAGTTTTTTACTTGTCTGAATGATAATTTATTGAATAACTCAACGTTAAAAATCAATATAGAAGTGATTAAACATACTTACTGATTAATTGTGATTTATCATACATGACTTAAATTCAATCATTTGTCAATACTCGAAAAAGAAACTCCAAATGGTAGGAGGTAAGAGAAGCCATTGTATCTTCATAAGATTTTTTTTTAAAGTATATTTTGATAAAAGTTCTTTTACTTTCAAATTACATTTATTTTTATATAGTTGAAGGAATAAAATTAGCTTTTGTTGTTTTGTGAGACACTGAAAATACATTATCAGAGTACAGAGTGTATTCTTCATGGACTTTAGATCCTAGTTAGTCAAGAAGGGAGAGTGAATATTTTCACAAATAAAGTAATAAATCTGCATAAGTGTTTTATCTTAAAATACATATGGTCAAGGAAGAACAAGTTTCTTTCTATGAGTCCAAAAGTCAATATTTCTAGGACCACTTAGAATAAAGGCCAGTAAACTGTTTCTGTAGGAAGCCAGGTAGTTGATGGTTCAGGCTGTGTACGTCGTGTGGTCTTTGTCACAACTTCTCAGCTCTGTCCCCATGAGATAATCAGGAAGACCCACTCAAAGGTGTGTTTCAATAAAACTTTAGTCACAAAGTAGCTCATCTCCAAATCTCCCAATACTCGTATCTATCTTTGCTTTCTCTTTTACCATGAAGCATCTCAAGATATATTATTTTTACTGCCTCTATTTTAGGTTTTTTTTTTTAAGTGTATTATCATCTGGGTTTCACCCTCACAATTTGGAGGGTGTATATAAACTTTTTCAGCCCATTCCACACTTTTCCAGGGTTGTTATTGGAACTTCCTTCAGAATCTGGCACAGTTCACAGTTCCTTCCTCCTGGACTTATGTCTTGTCCTTGGTGTTTTCTGATGCTGGGTCCTCTTCCTTCACTTTCCTCTCAACTGTGGGAGTGGTTTCAGGTTCAGCCTCACATCACTCTCTGCTTACTTGTCAGTTTCTCCTTGGGTAGCTTTATTCAGTGTTGCATCCTTACCGACCCCCACATTGGTCCCTCCTCAATGTTCATCTGGACTTCAGAAGTAAATTGACAAGACCACTACTTCTCCTGTCTCTGCTGCTCCCATTATGACTACAACTGCCATTTTTTTCAGGCTGCACCTAATGTTCTGTGATGGTCACCTGTTCTCTGATCCTAACTTAACTGTCTTTAATGTTCATATCCCAGGGAGGTGAGAGCCAACCATGCACCTGGTTTACAAATGAGGTATTTTACTTAAGACTTCCCCGGGTGGCACTAGTGTAAAGAATCTGCCTGCCAATGCAGAAGATGAAGGAGACTGAGATTCGATCCCGGGGTCAGGAAGATCCCCTGGAGTAGGAAATGACTCCCCACATCAGTGTTCTTGCCTGGAAAATTTCATGAACAGAGGAGCCTGGCAGGCTATGGTCCATGGGATCACAAAGAATTGGACACAACTATGAGAATTAGCATGCACAAGAGACTTAGGCAAATGTATAGCTAAAAAGGGAAACAGCCAGTGCTTCAAGTCAGCTAATTCTAAGGTTTATGTTTATAGACTATTAATAAGTGAGGAGAGCGAAAAAGTTGGCTTAAAGCTCAACATTCAAAAAATGAAGATGATGGCATCTGGTCCCATCACTTCATGGGAAATAGATGGGGAAACAGTGGAAACAGTGTCAGACTTTATTTTTTGGGCTCCAAAATCACTGTAGATGGTGACTGCAGCCATGAAAGTAAAAGACACTTACTCCTTGGTAGAAAAGTTATGACCAACCTAGATAGTATACTCAAAAGCAGAGACATTACTTTGCTGATTAAGGTCCGTCTAGTCAAGGCTGTGGTTTTACCTGTGGTCATGTATGGATGTGAGAGTTGGACTGTGAAGAAGGCTGAGCGCCGAAGAATTGATGCTTTTGAACTGTGGTGTTGGAGAAGACTCTTGAGGGTCCCTTGGACTGCAAGGAGATCCAACCAGTCCATTCTGAAGGAGATCTACCCTGGGATTTCTTTGGAAGGAATGATGCTAAAGATGAAACTCCAGTACTTTGGCCACCTCATGCAGAGTTGACTCATTGGAAAAGACTCTGATGCTGGGAGGGATTGGAGGCAGGAGGAGAAGGGGACGACAGAGGATGAGATGGCTGGATGGCATCACTGACTCGATGGACATGAGTCTGAGTGAACTCAGGGAGTTGGTGATGGACAGGGAGGCCTGGTGTGCTGCGATTCATGGGGTCGCAAAGAGTCAGACACGACTGAGCGACTGAACTCAACTGAACTGAATAAGTGATTCAAATATCTCATTTAACATTAATCTCCATTTGTAAAAATGTTCTAAGATGAAATCCCATCTCAGTTGGTAAAATTCATAACTGAAGTTGGAATAATTTAATATTTTTAATTTAGTCTTCAGTACACAAAGAGTTAGACAGGACTGAACAACTAAGCATGCACACAGTAGAGCACTAGGTGAATTATTGCAATGTCTGGGAGAACTACAAATCATCCTAAATTATGAATTAGCCTAAAATATGTGTGTGAGTATGTGTGAAAGGAGTGCAGGAAATGCTGATTATGCTAGAATATTTAATGAAGAATTCTGGGTTATTCGGAAGAAGAACAAAAACTCTTTGGGCCAGTAGAGAAGAGAAAAAAAAATGCCACATAACACTGGAAAACTGTTATAAAATCGGGTGAAATAAACTTTCAAATTAGCTTCAGTTACCAAATGGATGTGGGGATGAAATAACGAATCTCCTGAAATAGAGTCTACCTAAATAATGAATCCAGTCCATTTACTAAAAACAAGTTTGTTGTGTTTTAATGGCAGTGGGGCTGTAATTTTACCAATTCATTCTCAACCCCATATTTATCTCCACTTTAGTTCAAACAGGACATTTTTTGAGAGAGTCAAGGTCAAACTAGAATCTCCATTCATTTTCTGGAAGAATCACACACACTATCTTGGTCTCATTAACAACATCTTCTCACATTTGGGCAACAGGATCACAGACGTGGGATCAACAAGGCTGTTAATGGAATTGACACGTTGTTGATATAGATGTTATGAGATAGGGGAAGTGATAAATTGTGCATCTCTGCTGACATGTATTTACTGAATATCCTCTTCAAAATAAAGAGCAGAAAACTAACAGATAAGCAAGTTTGATACCACAGAGGGAGCTTACGACTTAAAAAAATCACAGAAGTTTTCAGCTGGAGCTGGTAGTTTCAGAGGCAGCACATCTTAGAAGGTGACCTGACTTCTTCCACCCAGACGTGCTGCAGGCACCGACCCAGGCTGCTGAGCTGCCCAAAGGCTCAGCAGAGGCCCAGCACTATGCCCCCTCACATCTGCAGACCCAAGTCACCTTCACCTCCAGGTTAAGGTGCAATGGCCCATTTGGCAAACATCATAACCAGTGATTCTGTTGTGAGGTCTCAAAAGATGTAACCAGTCAAGTGGTTTTCAGTAAATAAGTAACTAAAAGAAATATGATGAGAAAAACTTGATATGTGTAACCAGTAAATTTTAATTACCAATATATATTTTAAGTCTATCACTTGTTCAGTCTCTGTCCCAATAATCATTTTTTTCCCAATGGATATGAAATGATTGTATGAAGTAAAAATAAGACATTGAAGGAAGAAGTTTAAAAGTCATTGATAAAAATGCTAAAATTTGTAAAGTAAGGGATCTTAGAAGGGAGACACCCATTTTGATAAGGAAGTGATAGAAAGACAAGATGCAAAGGAATAAGGAGAATACTATTTATAATTCAGTAAAAGAGATATTTATGTGCCATAAAAACAAAGTGAAGTGAAATTTCCTCAGTCCTGTCCAACTCTTTGCAACCCCATGGACTATACAGTCCATAGCGTTCTCCTAGGTCAGAATACTGGAGTTACCACTTTCCCTTCTCCAGGGGATATTCCCAACCCAAGAATCGAACCCAGGTCTCCTGCATTGCAGGCGGATTCTTTACCAGCTGAGCCGCAAGGGAAACCCAGGAATACTGAGTGGGTAGCCTATCTCTTCTCCAGTATATCTTCCTGACCCAGGAATAGGACGGGGTCTTTTGCATTGCAGGCAGATTCTTTACCAACAAAGCTCTCAGGGAAATCCCCCCAAATATTAGTCAATTATTGCAATGGACTTTTTTTTTTTTTTAATGTTGGTATGCTTTACTCTGAAAATTTCTGTAGTGACAGCACTGAGATAGTTGAGTGAGTTGATCTTAATTTTGAAGTCTGTGTGAATCCCTGTTCCAGGAGACCCTTGGCTTATGGCTCCTATGGGTGGATGAATTCTTTCTAATGTCACAGCTACCCCTGACAGGACTGCCACTTTCTCTCTTCCTGGTGGGGATGGTCTTGCTTCTCCTTCAGTCTTATTACAGAGCTTTCACTCTGGCAGGTTTTGTGCTTATTAGGCAGCAAAGATAAAAAGTGTCATACAATGCCAGAAGTGAAACAGTTTTCTTCTGTGAGTTACCATAAAGGTTCATCTGTGGTCATTATAATGGCTTTAATTTAGCATGTATCAGCTGAAATTCTCCTTAAGAGAGAAGTTGAACTGATTCAAATGAATTCTTTTTAACGGCTGAGTAATACTCCATTGTGTATATGTACCACTGCTTTCTTATCCATTCATCTGCTGATGGACATCTAGGTTGTTTCCATGTCCTAGCTATTATAAACAGTGCTGCGATGAACATTGGGGTACATGTGTCTCTTTCAATTCTGGTTTCCTCGGTGTGTATGCCCAGCAGTGGGATTGCTGGGTCATAAGGTAGTTCTATTTGCAATTTTTTAAGGAATCTCCACACTGTTCTCCATAGTGGCTGTACTAGTTTGCATTCCCACCAACAGTGTAGGAGGGTTCCCTTTTCTCCACACCCTCTCCAGCATTTATTGCTTGCAGATTTTTGGATCGCAGCCATTCTGACTGGTGTGAAGTGGTACCTCATTGTGGTTTTGACTTGCATTTCTCTAATAATGAGTGATGTTGAGCATCTTTTCATGTGTTTGTTAGCCATCCGTATGTCTTCTTTGGAGAAATGTCTATTTAGTTCTTTGGCCCATTTTTTGATTGGGTCGTTTATTTTTCTGGAATTGAGCTGCAGAAGTTGTTTGTATATTTTTGAGATTAGTTATTTGTCAGTTGCTTCATTTGCTATTATTTTCTCCCATTCAGAAGGCTGTCTTTTCACCTTGCTTATATTTTCCTTTGTAAGCCAGAAAGAAAAACACCAATACAGTATACTAACACATATATATGGAATTTAGGAAGATGGCAATGACGACCCTGTATGCAAGACAGGGAAAGAGACACCGATGTGTATAATGGACTTTTGGACTCAGAGGGAGAGGGAGAGGGTGGGATGATTTGGGAGAATGACATTCTATCATGTATACTATCATGTAAGAATTGAATCGCCAGTCTATGTCTGATGCAGGATACAGCATGCTTGGAGCTGGTGCATGGGGATGACCCAGAGAGATGTTATGGGGAGGGAGGTGGGAGGGGGGTTCATGTTTGGGAACGCATGTAAGAATTAAAGATTTTAAAATTTAAAAAAAAAAAAAGAGAGAAGTTGAATAAACATTAGTTGGCTATGATACTATCTAAAGGCCAATTAAAATCCACCCTGGATAACCATGTTTCTCTCACCTCCATTCTGTTCACATACTCAGGTGAGATGCACAGGTGGGCCTGCAGCCCTGTTCCTAATATGGACATCAGCTCTCACAGGTTTGTAATCTTTTAATCAGTTCTCCATACCTGTCGCCTGCAAGAAACTGTCATCTTTCTGCTAATAAACATTCCCTTTTATCTTTATCTACCTTTGGTCTCACCTACTGCTCATGTCCTTAGCAGACATCTCACAATACTTGCTGACTGAGTTACAAACCGACTTAACTAAAAAGTACATAGATTGTAGCATTGAAGTATAAAACATATTCACCTGCAGTGTACTAAACAAGGCTGTTAGGTGAGTTTTTCCTATAAGAGGAACCTCAGTTGCCTAATATTTTTATACTGTGTAAGAATAAGGAACACATATAAAATGCCTTTTCCTTAAATTTTTAGGAGTGTTTTTAAGGGCATAAATGTTTTTAATTAAAAAAAATTTCACAGCAGAGTTCTAAGACTTAATAATAGGGATTTAGTGATTCCAAAATGAACACCTAATTTCATATTATTGCTACACTGCTTATTTATTTCTAAACAGATGCTCATATTTTAGAATTAGATTATTTAAGTTCAAAAAAGAGTTTCCCTGGTGGCTCAGGCAGCAAAAAAATCTGCCTGCCAATGCAGGAGATCCAGGTTTGATACCTGGGTAGGCAAGATCCTCTGGCAAAGGAAATGGCAACCCATCTAGGAAATGGCCTAGAGAATCCCATGGACAGAGGAGCCTGGTGGGCTACAGTCCACAGGATCACAAAGAGTCTGACACAACTTAGCAACTAACACTTCTTTCACTGTAGATGGGAAAAACACCAAATGTTTTTGGTGTGTTCATTTATTTTTATGAACAGAGGGTATGAATTGCTATCAGGGTTTGTTTATGTTATTTGGGAGCGCAAAACGGTGTGAGTCAGATCACGTGCGATCATTGCTACAGCTAGACCTGCTGACCTCCTGTACCTGTGGGTGCTTGAGTGCATCCTCGCTGCTGGCTCTGCGCTCGTCCAGCAGAGAAAGACACTCCCCAGAGGGCAGGCCATTGCTTTATTTGTGAGGATAAATTATGTGTGTCTTACTGGAATTCTATAGAGAAACGTCTTACACACCTGTGAGTAATAACATTACTCTGGAATAAACCCTGATGCTGAGAAAGATTGAGGGCAGGAGAAGGGGGCGACAGAGGATGAGATGGTCAGAGGGCATCATCGACTCAATGGCATGAGTTTGAGCAAACCCGGGAGATAGTGAAGGACAGGGAAGCCGAGTGTGATGCAGTCCATGGGGTCGCAAAGAGTCGGATATGACTTAGTGACTCAACAACAATATCTGGAACAAAATGAACTGAACTATTTTTCTAAGTGCAATATTTCAAAGCTGTAACTGTTTAGTATCAGATTTAGGTATTCAGTGATGAGTTCTGGGAGTGATAAATTAGTCGCTGAAAAAAATAGATCACTGAATTTTAGAGATGATGAATATCTACTTTGTAAACCACAGAGAAGAGGACAAGTCTGTATGGAAGAGATGTGCAGTGTAGTCCCTTCACTAAGTCGAAACTCATACTGAAACCAATCCTAACTTAACCTAACCAATCCCAACCTAACTTAAACTAACCAATCCTAACCTAACCTAATTTATCCTAACCAGCTTAACCTAACCTGACCTATCTTAACCTAACCAGTCCTAACCTAACCTAATCTTGCTGAACCTAATCCTTACCTGACCCAACCTGACCCAACCAAAGGAAACCACAGAGTGACCGAGGGTGCCAAGAGAGGCCGCAGCATAAGCCGCAGGCAGTGAGCTGAAACATCAGGAATGGCGAGTGCCATCCAGAAACATTTTGAGGACTCCAAGGCTTTTTTAAGGATTTGACTTCAATAAATAAAAATTCTCAATAGACATGCAAAGAAAACACAGAGAAAATGTGTTTCTTCAGAAAGTACAAGTGAGTGTTTAGTTTTGTATTCTGGCTATTAATTATTCTATATGTAAAATAAAGTCAAATAAAATCTTTCCTTAAACTTGTATATTTCATGTTGTGGATTCTGACATATTCCTTCATACAATAAAGTGAATTATTTTGATACACTGGTAGGTAGTACAATGCAAGTGGATATTATTCTTTTGGAAATGACAAAAGAGAATTTTTGGCTGCTTTAAATTGCTATATTGTCATCAGGCCAAGGATATAAGGACTCTGTCAAAATAACAACTCTTACCTAAAGCAAACATTTCAAAAAGTACTGCAAAAAACCACAGATGAGCTTGGCATCTTCAAAAGCAATGACATATAAAAAAGGTAGAGACAAAGAAAGTAGGTGATTGGTTTGTGAAAACCCATGTTTAAAGCACTCTCAGATAAGAAAATTTAGATCTTCAACCTTGAGGAATATGTGCTGCATTTAATAATTCATCACATAATTTTTCACTGGAAATAGTTTTCAAAATAACTGAGATTAATGTGAATAAAAGATGTGTGCATGTATGAATTGATAAGTGGAAGAAGATGGACAGATAGAATAGGTATTTGAAAAAAAAGTATACATTTTTTAATGCTAATTTTTACATGACAGGGAACTTCCTAGAAAAGGCCTGAGAGCTTATATACCCTTTTTAATATGGAGTGATAAATGGTAAAGATGTGACTTGACAGAGGAAAAGGGTTTTTAGGCTTCCGCCTGTGCAGGTGCGCTCCATCGTGTCTGACTCTCTGTGACCCCATGGGCTGCAGCACTCCAGACTCCTCCGTCCATGGGGATTCTCCAGGCAAGAGTACTGGTGTGGTTTGCCATTTCCTTCTCCAGGGAATCTTCCTTACCCAGGAGCCTAAAAAGGGCTTCCCAAGCAGCGAAGTAGTAAAGATCCCACCTGCCAATGCAGGAGACTCCAGTTCAATCGCTGGGTCTGGAAGATCCCCTGAAGAAGGGAATGGCAACCCATTCCAGAATTCTTGCCTGGAAAATCTCATGGGCTGAAGAGCATGAGGTCACAAGAGTTGGACACGGCCGAGAGACTAGACCACCACAGAGGCTGTAAACTGTGGGTAAGTAGGTATATTAGGAAAACTATATGCAGGATAAAGACTCTCTTCACAAGGTTTGCTTGTGAAGCTTTACTTTGGTGCCAGCTTCCTGTCTTTTCATGACCCTAAAACTTCCCTGAGAGAGGGGTTTATGGCGGTCCTCTTTTGTCAGAAGTCTCCGCTTTCATTCAGATGAGGGAACCTCTGGGGAGGCTTCCTTCCACATCTATTGTTGCATCTCAAAAATACTCAGCTCAAAATAATCCTTCTCCCAAAGTGTCATATTTTGGGGTGGCTTATTCTGACCCCTTTTACAGTTAGCTAGCTGAGTAAACCCCAGAAAGGATGAACACAATGAAATCCATGCCTCCAGATCATAACTAAACATCCTGAATGAAAAAGGCAAAAAGAAAGCAAAACTTGGATGCATCTTAGGAGAAATGGCACTTTACCTGCAGGAACAGCAATTTGAACGTTAACAGATGATTCATCTGAACCACGGAGACATAAATGTAGCAGCTCACGTGTTAAACCCCGAAAGAGGGAGCTGCCAGCTCTGATTTCCATCCAGAAAAGATATCTCTAAATATAAAGGGAAATCAAGACATTCTCAGCGGAGCAAAATCAGATCACTTATTACTAACAAGCCTACCCTTAAAGAATGGCTGAAGAAGTTCTATAACAGAGGAAGGGTTAGAACTTTAGAAATGGAAGAAAACATGGAAATGAGTGAAAATAAGGATAACTATGATTGACCTTTCTTTTTCTTTTAAGTTCTCAAATGATACTTTATACTTGAAGCAAATATGTTAACCACCAGGATGACAGGATGTTGACTGAATGCAAAAGAAATACTTGAGAAAAGTATAATTAAGATGTGGGGAGCTTTCAGAAACCTAAGTGGAATAAGATTTCTTCTTGAAATGACAAAACATCGATTTCAATAAAATTGAAAACAGGAAAAGTATAGTGAAAATAAAATGAAATAAAGAATTATTTCTTTGAGAAAATCAACAAAATTGGAAAACTGTAGCAAGACTGACAAAGATAAAAGAAGATAAGACAAACATCGCCAATATCAAGAATGAAGCCAGATCTCTCCAGGTTCTGTAGCCATTACAAAGATAATAAAGAAATTCTACAGACAGCTTTTCTCTCCATAAATTGCCAACTTAGCCGAAATGGACCAATTCCTCAAAAACCATGAACTGCTAATACTCAACCAAGGCAAAATAGCTGAATCTTGCTGTAACGGTAAAAGAAATTGAATTTGTAATTTAAAAGTTCCTAAGAAAGAAGTCTTCAGGCTCACATGGTTTTACTGAAGAATTCTGCTAAAATTTTAAAGAACTAAGACCAACTTTACAAACACAAAATAGAGGGAAAAGGAAAGATTTATCAACTCATTTTATGAGGTTGATATTACCCTGGTATTCTTGCCTGGAAAATCCCATGGACACGGGTCCCAGTCCACGGGGTTGCAAAGAGTCAAACATGACTGAAATAACTTAGCAGACATGCATACAAACTAGACAGAGTACAAAAAATTCCCACCAAAAATGCAGATCAACATCTTGCTTTTGAAATAAGATACAAAAATCCTTAACCAAGTATTAGCAAATCAAATCCAGCAATTCATTAATACATTCATCTATTTTGTCCTGTGGGAGGTACTATCACTATTTATTTCCATTTTACAGTGGGCCGTTATGGCCTGACTGTACACATTGAGTTCATGTCTGCAAAACCTGGGTTCAATCTAGCGTGTCTGACTCCAAACAAAAATGTGTCTCGTTAACAATTATAATAATACCATACATTCCTTATTTTCCTTTTTATGGCTTAAATTGCTAGTTGTCAAAACAATATTTTCTCTCCTCCTTCTTTAGTTGCAAAACCCTAGTGTTAACATATTGCTATTTTATTAAAAGATTTCATCCTTGTTCCTAGATGTGGCCTTGTTAACTAGGTGATGATACTGAAGTAACATTTTCCTCGAGATTTCAACCTAGCTTCCTGAGGTCCTTTTTCCTGCATTTTCTCTCCTCCTTTTCACAGCCTGTTAGGCTTACAGGATGACTGAGTCCCTGGTACCTGTGTTGGAACTTGAGGTAATTCGAGGATGCTGTTTGTACTGAGGCTGATAGAATACAGGTTTGGAGACCGCCTCTAGGATGACAGTCAGGAGTTGCCATAGATATGATTGGATGTCCTACTTTCAAATTCTTCAAGAGAGAAAGAAATCACTATCCTGCATAAACCATGGTTATTTTGATTCCCAGATATGTGAAATCTAACTTGATCTCAATGATGCTTCTCCTGCATTCTTCTAATTAATTCTAACACAGATAATAAAAAGTCACACTAATCTTAATGATATTCAGTTCTTCTGATGGTAGAAATTTAGACATAATCCTTTTGCAATTTATTTATATCCAATTTGGCATCTTTATTTGTCCTGGAAATAATGATGTATTTTTGAAGATTATTTCACAAGCCTATCATCTTTTTACTATTATTTTTAAAGATTGATGTGCATAGATGTTTTAATTAAATTTTGTGAAACTCATACTTGTCGGGCTTTAGACAAAAATATTTCCTTCGGGCTTCTCACAGACATTGGCATTGCCAAGGAAGTCCTGTGCCTGCTGCCTGCCTCTGCAGACTGATTCCTGAAGACTCGTACTTGCTGAGCTCGGCGAGCAAAGACTGAGCCTGTCAATCATATCAGCCCATCTCTGACTTGAGAGAGATGTCACGTGACATTAGTATTATGCAGGATTCACTTGCCATCTCATTGTTTTTCTCTTATTGCACAAGTATTGATGCTTCATTGGTATTTCTTTTTTTGACCCAATTTTCATCATGTTAAAAGGAGCAGTTTTTGTGTTTCCTCATGTTAATTTCCTTGGAATATTTTCATAAGACTCCATATTTAAGAGAGATGTAGCAGGATCATTTAATGGGGAACTTTATTCAATGAACCTTAGGGCCAGCTATATAATGTAACCAAATGCCTTAAATCCTTTAAGGGGAAGAAATATTTTGTAAAAATAAAGAAGCATCCAACAACAACAAAGAAAATGAAAAATAGAGAAAGTGGTGTACTTCACAAGTCTCTAGGGCAGAACTTACATCTTTGACTATTGATGTTAAACTAGTAAATGCTTTTCTTTATAGGATGAGAGACTGAATATTATAACAGTTTTGAAGTGGAAGTGTATTTCTTTCTGCTGGTTAGTGAGGGATTTAAATATTTATAGGGATATTATATTAATCTGTGGCACAGATAGTGAAGGATAGGGGAGGCTGGCATGCTGAAGTTCAGTGGGGTTGCAAAGAGTCAGACAGGACTTAGTGACTGAGCAGCAGCAGCAGAACAAATATTGTGTTAATAACATTAGCATTTTAAGTTTGTCTTCTGGTTACGTCTAGACACCAGGCATACACTGACAGGAAACTATGGGGTCCTGTGTGCGTAAGCATCTATGGCATTTCAGCTAGACCATGTAGTTGTCCACCCTCCAAGCCCAGTTACCTGCTCAGGGCATTTTGCAATGTGAAGGAAGTTGCATAGTTTGTTTCTTTGTTCGTGGGATATGCAGGCTGACAGGCACTTCAGCCACTCACCTTTCATGGGGAGACCACTCATTTCTTGTATCCAAGGTGCTGAGGTCTGAATGTTTGAGTCCCTCCAAATCCCAACATTGATGTCCTAGCCCTCGAAGATGCTGGTGTCAGGAGATGTGGCCCCTGGGAGCACATGAGGTCCTGAGGTTGGAGCCCACGTGAATGGGATGAATGTTCTTACAAAAAGACCCCTTGGTAGTCCCTTGCCTCTTGCGCCCTGTGAGGGAGGCTTGGCTGTGAAGTGGGAAGAGGGTTGTCACCACATCTGACCAGGCTGGTGATTGAATTTGAACTTGGCCTCCATTACTGTGAGGAAAATTTCTGATATTTGCAGCCCCCTAGTCTGTGGTGTTATAGACAAACAGACTCAGGCAAGAGGAAACAATGGATGTGATAAGCAATAGCCTCCATCATCAATGCTGTAGATGGAGCCCCCTAGAAAGAGGTGTGAGTGCATTGCCAGCCTTTAAACTGCTTTGTGTGGGGGTGACAAGCGGTGTTGACTGAAATGCACATTTATTCTGACCTATTCCTTACTCATAGCACGAGCCTCCCTGGAGAATGCAGCAAAAGGTTAGAAAACAGCAGGTTCTCCATCTAGTCAATCTGCAGTTGCCTAAGACATAATGCCATGAACAGACCACACTCCGTGTCACCCTCGGAGCAGCTGTCACAGTGAAAACTGCACCCACCCACGTGAGGACTTGTTACATAAACAGAGTGGAAACCGGTTCCCAGGGCTGGTGACTCACAGCTGACCGAGCCTTTTGTGATGAACGTGAGGGGGTGTGAGACACAGACTCTGTTCTGGGTGGAAACTCGGGAAAGGGATGCAGTCATATACATCTTTATTTCCCCTCAAAATATTCCTTTCATTCTGCCTGATTTAGTGGCCCCAGGTTTGTGGTTAAACTTGCACGTATGTGTGGAAAGTGCTGGCAGTTGATACATGTGATACTCAAATCTATATTTGATATTAAATGACTTCCTTTGAATTTCCTAAAGCTATATCAGAGCGGTCATAACTTCACCAATTTACAGGTAATTGTGAGAACGGCTCCAACAGTAAGCAACTTTTTAGGCAGCACTGTGACTCTGTGGGGCTTTCCAGGTGGCTCAGTGGTAGCGAATCCACCTGATAGTACAGGAGCCGCAGGAAACTCAGGTTCGATCTCTGGGTTGGGAAGATACCCTGAAGCAGGAAATGGCAACCGACCAGTATTCTTGTCTGGGAAATCCCATGGACAGAGGATTCCGGGGGGCTACAGTCCATGGGGTCATGAAGAGCCAGACAGAAATGAGCACACATTGAAACTCTGTAGCTGCTGAATCCCTGCATCTCTCCTCAGCATGGGGTCAAGGCTTCTTCGGAGGCCCTGACTGTTGCAGGCCGCTGGTTAAGCTCTATGTTAGAAGTGGATAAATGACCACTTCTGGCCGAGGATGGGGTGGAGACAGACAATAAAAACATGAGGGAAGACCATGGCAAACAGACAGTGGCTCACATAGCAGTCATGGTCCCAGGAGTATGTGACCACAGGCTTCCAGGAGAGTAACTCAATGCCAGGGAGCGATACACTAAGCTGACCTTCCTGGACCTGGTGCCAAATGAAAGCCAGCACAGGGAGAAATCTGTTTCATCATGGGAGAGGAATTTTTCTAGCTCTGCCTAAATACTCCACCTGGATAATCTGCTGGAAAGAAGTGATGAGATGCTCCTGATTCGTCCTTTGGGTAACTGACCACATGCTCCCAGTTTCCGGCTTCTAGGGCATGTGTACGATCCTAGTTTTCTCCCAGGAACCTAGAGAAATGCTACCACCATCTCAGGAGAAAAGGCCACAAGGCAGAGCTGTCACATTCCACGTGGCCGTGAATCAAGACGTTCTGTTGCCCAGGCATTGGCTATGTATGACAGGAAGCAGAGCATGGCACCTGAGGATCAGATTAGCTCTATTGTACAAAAGACTGTCTGGGGATGAGACGTCTGCAGGGAAATCAGAAATGGAAATTTTCTGGCCTGAGGGAAATACCTCCCTTAGCCCAGTCACTTCTCTCTGTGGTTTTCAGTTTGTGTCCTGGTGACCCAGTGTTAGTGATGAGTTATCTCCCAAAGGACGCAAAGAAGTTTCGAGGTCATTTCGTGATGTTCCTCAGTGGAGATGTATTTGAAAAGTGTTAAGTCACTTCAGTTGTGTCTGACTCTTCGTGACCCCATGGACTATGCCTCACTGGCTCCTCTGTCCATGGGCTTATCTAGGCAAGAATACTAGAGTAGGTTGCCATTTCCTCCTCCAGGGAATCTTCGCAACCCAGGGATCGAAACTGTATCTCCTGTGGCTTCTGCATTGCAGGCTGATTCTTTACTACTGAGCCACTGGGAAGCCCATTTGAGAGGTCAATACACTGAATTGACAGGCTACTGGAAGACACAACAGTTTGAGCTCAGCTGGTTTCACCAGCAGCACCAGGGAAGTGGATGTCCATGTACACGGCACAAGTGATCACCTAGTCAGTGTGGGCCACATTCTCAAGGGATTTTAGACACTGGTCTCGATTCCTAAATCAGGTCAAAATAATGTCTTCATCTAGCTCCACATACTCCCTGACCCTCGCTGGCCAGGCTCTGGCCCCACCTTGTGTCTTCATGAATCCAGTGCTTGCTTCTCTGTCTACAGCTCATGTAGATGCTTTTCAGTATTTGACACACATCACTGTGTCTTCCATCTTGAACCTATTTTCCCCCTGAGATTCTGTCCAAAGAAAAATTCAGTTTTTCCTTGTACACAATATTCCCATGAACTTCCTTTCTTTTTTCCCTTGTTTGTCTTTTCTTCTTGTCTTTAAAATGTTGCTGCCCTGGCTCTCAGGCACGTTTATCTTGGCCATCCACTTGCTCTGTCTGTGATCTCAACTGTTTCATGGCTTAAATACACCTATAAGTTGTGACTCTCTAATATATCCCCAAGTCCTGACACGTCTCTGTACATCCCGGACCTGTATATCAGCTTGTGCCCTTGATGTTTGCAGTTGGGTTTTTTTCCCCAAAACTTTAAACTTTTTATTTTGTATTGAGGTATCTGTCAATCAATTCAGTCGCTCAGTCATGTCTGACTCTTTGTGACCCTATGGACTGCAGCACACCAGGCTTTCTTGTCCATCACCAATACCCAAAGCTTGCTCAAACTCATGTCCATCAAGTCAGTGATATCATCCATCCATCTCATCCCCTGTTGTCCCCTTCTCCTCCTGCCTTCAATCTTTCCCAGCAACAGGGTCTTTTCCAACGAGTCAGCCCTTTCATCAGGTGGCCAAAATATTGGAGCTTCAGCTTCAGCATCAGTCCTTCCAATGAATATTCAGGACCGATTTCCTTTAGAATGGACTGGTTTGATCTTGCAGTCCAAGGGACTCTCAAGAGTCTTCTCCAATACCATAATATCGGGGTATAGCCAGTGAAAAATTCCAGTTGGGTATTGAATAAACATTTCAAACTCAACACACCCCATGTAGAATTCCCACAATGGTGCTTCTCAAACCTCAAGTTTTGAAGTAATACCCCAGCAGTAATTGATTTCCTCCTGTTAGTGCCCAGAGTCAGGCCATCAGCATGTCTTAACTTACTCTGTGCCCAGGAGATAGCCTGAGTCCGAGTGTCCCACCATCCACATTTATTTCACCACCATCCACTGCCTGATTAATTGCATCCTTGTCTCACTACTTTCATTCTAAATCTTTAATACCCGTTTTTCACACAGTCATCAATGGAGAGATTTTTTCCAAAATGTGATCACACCACACTTGATCACAGCTCTGATGGCTTTTGTCCCAAATTTATCTTTGCCTAAAAGTGTCTCTAAGACCTGGCTGTGGTTATCTGTAAACTTTCTCTCTCTAATTTACTGTGTCCCAGCCTGACTGACTGATTTACTTTCACACACTGCAGTATGGTGTGTTCAACCCCAAATCACTAGCTTCTCCTTCTCTCCAGGTAGTTCTCTGCTCTGATTTTAACAGATCTGGTTTTTTTGTTGTTGTTGTTAAGGGCTTACCTGACCATCTAATGAAAGGAGTCCCTAGTTACTGTTCCGTGATCTCATTTAATTTTCTAACTCCTAGTGGGACACTAACCCACTAGCACATAAGCCTCGTGGAAGAATGTCCTGCATTTGTTGGTTGTACTCAGTGTTCAGGGCAGCGCCTGGCAGGACTACACATCAGCGATGTGACTAAGATGACAGACCCTCCAGGACTGAAGGGAGCCCAGTGGGGTGTCAGGAACTGGCTAAAGAACCTGTGTTCCTACCAGATGGGAAGAAGAGGAATATTACTTCAGAACACAATTAAGCAGTAAATAGACTTGTTTAATTCAATCAATGGATGGTGTGCTTCGGTTGGTAGGTTTTAGATAAAAGTCAGGTAAGTCTGTAGACACTGAGGTCCTCGGTTGTTAGGGAGTTTTGTTCTTGTAACCACTGGGCTTCCTGCTCTCAACCAGCGTCTAGAGCAAGAATCAAGCCATCATCCTGGTCAAATATATCTGTGGGAGATATAAAAATACTGAAAAGGAAAAAAATGTCAGTGGGTAAGCATATTGAATATGAATTCCAGAATAACTGAAATGAAATATGAAACATGAAGAAAATCAAGCCCATTTTCTGAATATTTTGTGTTCTGTTTAGAACAACTGAAAACATTTAGTATTGCTTTATTTATTATCTCCTGGAGTAGTAAATAGCTACCAGCTCCAGTATTCTTGCCTAGAAAATCCCATGGACAGAGGAGCCTGGTGCGCTACAATCCTTGGGGTTGCAAAGAGTCAGACATGACTGAGCATGCACACCATATCCCACTTATGCTTCAAAGAACTTGGAATGTTAGAGGCCTAACAGATAAACTTTATTTTTCTATTTGAAATGTGTAACAAGATTAATTACCTTAACGCTTATGATTGAAAACTATAAAGGAATGTTCACAAAGATTTTAAGCAGTTTTGTAATATTTAGAAGAACTTGTAATATATCAACTTTATGAGCATAACTGATTAGATTTATAAGCCTTATTTAATAATTGGAAGCATTTTGCTTGTTAGATAGACAATTAAGTACTTAGGAAATTGGATATGTTAAATTTATAATGTTTACAATGTATAAAGGATTTTAATTATCTAAGATATAAAATCCTTGTAAATGGCTTAATAAATTGTACTATATTTATAAATAGAGTGATATTTATAAACTAGATTTAATAACTTAAAACTATGTTGATTTATATTGCTATAAATTAAGTAAATTGAATACTAATTTGAAAATAAGTCTTTACTATAAATAGAAACTACCTTAGTGAAGTTAGAAAGACCCATAAGCTCACACACACTTTCATCAGATTTGATCTTTACAAGCAAAACCCCTGAGGGGGATGGATGCATAAGTCTTACCGCCTTTGCTTTAAGACGGAACATGGACATTCCCATGAGCTTAATCGATAAACTCTAGTCCTTCTTGTCAGTGGACTTTACCGGTTTATTCCTCCTGAGACACTTTGCTTGTCCTTTACCTTCCTCTTCTCAGCTAATTTCTTCCTGTCTTTCTCCAAAGAATCCTGCAAAATAGAATAGATGTGCTTCCCACGTGTTTCCTTTGCTTTCTGCACAAACCTCAAGCCAGTCCTTAATGTCATTGTTGTAATGGCTTATTTAGCTGTTCCTAGACCCTTAGTATTGAAAAAGGCAATGACACCCCACTCCATTACTCTTGCCTGGAAAATCCCATGGACAGAGGAGCCTGGAAGGCTGCAGTCCATGGCGTCGCTGAGGGTCGGACATGACTGAGCGACTTCACTTTTACTTTTCACTTTCATGCATTGGAGAAGGAAATGGCAACCCACTCCAGAGTTCTTGCCTGGGGAATCCCAGGGATGGCAGAGCCTGGTGGGCTGCCGTCTATGGGGTCACACAGAGTCGGACACGACTGAAAGGACTTAGCAGCAGCAGCAGCAGCAGCAGCAGACCCTTAGCGTACTGACAAGGGTGCTGTATTTTTCACAATTATAACATCTATGTTTTGCACATTGTTTTCAATTTTGTTGAATAATTTTTCTTTACTTTCCCCAGGCTGATTGGAGTAGGATTGATATGTAAAAACTGTACATATTTAAGGTGTCCAGAAAGAAGAGAATGTAGGGTAACTGCTCATTGACACTGATCTTGGCCCTGAGTTTTTGTATTTGACAACAAAAGCACAGACAAAGAAAGCAAAAATAAACAAATGGGACTACATCAAACTAAAATGTTTTTCCATGGCAATGAAAACAATCAACATTTATAGAATGTGAGAGAATATTTATAAGAATATTAATAATACTTAACTTACAAAAATATTTAATAATTAAATTTAATTAATTTAATATTTATAAGAATAATGCAATAAGAGGTTAATATCCAAAATATACAAAGAAATCCTATGACTTAATAGCAAAAGAATCAAACAACCCAACTGAAAAAGTGGGCAAAATACCTGATTAGACATTGTATCCAAAAAAGATATATAAAGGATAAAAACCATGATGAGATACAAACTTGAACACAGTATGCGCTAAGTAAACATTGTTAACTGAAGATATTCTGTGGGTAAAGACATGTAGCTAGAGTGTAAATGCAATAATTTTTCACTCTAGAGACTCTGCTGCTGCTGCTGCTGCTAAGTCACTTCAGTCATGTCCGACTCTGTGCTACCCCAGACACTGCAGCCCACCAGGCTCCCCCGTCCCTGGGATTCTCCAGGTAAGAACACTGGAGTGGGTTGCCATTTCCTTCTCCAATGCATGAAAGTGAAAAGTGAAAATGAAGTCGCTCAGTCATGTCCGACCCTCAGCGACCCCATGGACTGCAGCCTACGATCCTTTAAATGAATCTTAGGATTGACTAATTAGTCTAGTCTTCCTCCTAGTTTCCTCTCGAGCATCTGTATTTTAACAGACACATTTGAAAGGTTTTGCCTAAAGAGTGATTATTGTGAAATATTAGAGATGATTGTTGGATGAGTTTCTGTGAAGAAAAGGTTTCAGAACTATTAGTAACTCTGCTTAGGAACTACCAGCTATAATCTGAATAAAATATTTAAAAAGCGGTATTAGAGAGGTTATCTTGGCAAAACTCTGTTGGCCTTTGACCTGCTTCGTTTTGTACTCCAAGGCCAAATTTACTTGTTACTCCAGGTCAAAGCAGGTCAAAAGCTAACAGAGTTTTGCCAAGAGAATGCACTGGTCATAGCAAACACCCTCTTCTAACAACACAAGAGAAGACTCTACATACAGACATCACCAGATGGTCAGTACTGAAATCAGATTGATTATATTCTTTGCAGCTAAATATGGAAAAGCTCTATACAGTCAGCAAAGATAAGATGGGGAGCTGACTGTGGCTCAGATCACGAACTCCTTATTGCCAAATTCAGACTTATATTGAAGAAAGTAGGGAAAACCATCAGACCATTCAGGTATGACCTGAATCAAATCCCATATAATTATACAGTAGAAGTGAAAAATAGTTTCAGGGAATTATATCTGATAGACAGAGTGCCTGAAGAACTATGGGTGGAGGTTTGTGACATTGTACAAGAGGCAGTGATCAAGACCATCCACAAGAAAAAGAAATGCAAAAAGGCAAAATGATTGTCTGAGGAGGCCTTACAAACAACTGTGAAAAGAAGAGGAGCAAAAGGCAAAGGAGAAAAGGAAAGATATACCCATTTGAATGCAGAGTTCCAAAGAATATCAAGGAGAGATAGGAAGATCGTCCATAGTGAGCAATGGAAAGAAACAGAGGAAAACAATAGAAAGGGAAAGAATAGAGATCTCTTCAAGAAAATTAGAGATACCAAGGGAACATATCATGCAAAGATGGGCACAATAAAGGACAGAAATGGCATGGACCTAACAGAAGCAAAAGATATTAAGAAGAGGCAGCAAGAACACACAAGAGAACGATGCAAAAAAGATCTTCATGACCCAGATAATCACGATGGTGTGATCACTCATCTAGAGCCAGACATCCTGGAATGAGAAGTCAACTGGGCCTTAGGAAGCATCACTATGAACAAAGCTAGTGGGGGTGATGAAATTTCAGGTGAGCTATTTCAAATCCTGGAAGATGATGCTGTGAAAGTGCTGCAGTCAATATGCCAGCAAATTTGGAAAACTCAGCAGTGGCCGCAGAGCTGGAAAAGGTCAATTTTCATTCTAATCCCAAAGAAAGGCAATGCCAAAGATTGCTCAAACTACCACACAACTGCACTCATCTCACACGCTAGCAAAGTAATGTTCAAAATTCTCCAAGACAAGCTTCAGCAGTATTTGAACCATGAAATTCCAGATGTTCAAGCTGGATTTAGAAAAGGCAGAGGAACCAGAGATCAAATTGCCAACATCTGTTGGATCATTGAAAAAGCAAGATAGTTGCAGGAAAACATCTACTTCTGCTTTATTGACTATGCCAAAATCTTTGACTGTATAGATCACAACAAACTGGAAAATTCTGAAAGAGATGGGAATACCAGACCACCTGACCTGCCGAGAAATCCGTATGCAGGTCAAGAAGCAACGGTTAGAACTGGACGTGGAACAACAGACTGGTTCCAAATCAGGAAAGGAGTATGTTTAGGCTATATATTGTCACCCTGCTTATTTAACTTCTATGCAGAGTACATCATGTGAAATGCCAGGCTGGATGAAGCACAAGCTGGAATCAAAATTGCCAGGAGAAATATCAATAACCTCAGATATGCAGATGACATCATCTTTATGGCAGAAAACGAAGAACTAAAGAGTGTCTTGATGAAAGTGAAAGACGAGAGTGAAAAACTTGGCTTAAAGCTCAACATTCAGAAAACTAAGATCATGGCATCTGGTCCCATCACTTCATGGCAAATAGATAGGGAAACAATGGAAACATTGAGAGACTTACTTTTTTGGGCTCCCAAATCACTGCAGATATTGACTGCAGCCATGAAATTAAAAGACACTTGCTCCTTGAAAAAAAAAGCTATGACGAACCTAGACAGCATATTAAAAAGCAGAGATATTACTTTGTCAACACAGGCCCATCTAGTCAAAACTATGGTTTTTCCAGTAGTCATTTATGGATGTGAGAGTTGGACTATAAAGAAAACTGAGTACTGAAACATTGATGCCTTTGAACTGTGGTGTTGGAGTCCCTTGGACTGCAAGGAGATCAACCCAGTCAATCCTAAAGGAAATCAGTCCTGAATATTCATTGGAAGGACTGACGCTGAAGCTGAAACTCCAATACTTTGGCTACCTGATACAAAGAACTGACTCATTTAAAAAGACCCTGGTGCTGGGAAAGATTGAGGGTGGGAGGAGAAGGGAACGACAGAGGATGAGATGGTTGGATGGCATCACTGACTCGATGGACATGAGTTTGAATAATCTCCGGAAGGTGGTGATGGACGGGGAGGCCTGGCATGCTGCAATCCATGGGACTACAAACAGTCAGACATGACAGAATGACTGAACTGAACAGATTAGAGAGGTTAAATATTTTATTCAGACTACAGCAGGTAGTTCCAGTAGTCATGTAAGGATGTGAGAATTGGACTATTCAGAAGGCTGAGCACCAAAGAATTGATGATTTTAAATTGTAGTGCTTGAGAGTCCCTTGTACAGCAAAGAGATCAAATTAGTCAATCCTAAAGGAAATCAGTCCTGAATGTTCACTGGAAGGACTGATGCTGAAGCTGAAGCTCCAATACTTGGCCACCTGATGCAAAGAAATGACTCATTGGAAAAAACCCTGATGCTGGGACAGATTGAAAGCAGGAGGAGAAGGGTGACACAGGAGAAGGGTAACACGGGATGACATGGTTGGATAGCGTCACTGACTTGATGGACATGAATTTGAGCAAACTCCAGCAGATAATGGAGGACCGAGGAGCCTAGCCTGCTGCAGTCCATGGGGTCACAAACAGTTGGTCAAGACTTAGAGAATGAACAACAGCAACAGCAAAATTAAAGAGGTTTATTGGCAGGAGGCTTTGTTTTCACATTAGCATTACCATATGTAAAAGATGCCAGGGTGATAAGAAAATAAGATAAAGGGATTTGGCAAACACACTCGTGTTTATTTTCCATCTTTTTATTTTTGGTTATTGTACTTTTGCTACTTTTAATATATTTGCAGTATCTTAGACTATGTATTTGCAGATGACAGCTTAAGGAAATCTTTCCATATAATAACACATCCCAAGCAAAATTATCAAAAGTTTAAATCAGCTCCTGAAGTCTTCAAGTTATTAAAATGGATGCAAAATCAAGATGAACTTTATTCTGTAAAAAAACTAATGGATTAATTAGAGTCTTCAAATATACAGTGGTTTGAAGGAAAATTAGAATTTTGATGCCGTGTCTTCAGGGATTATTTCATTTGTGGAGGTCAAAAGATTTAATCATTTGAATTCATAAATGCTTTTAATAACATTTTGCAGCAATAATGGAAAACAGGATTTAACAGCAACGCTCACATTGTGCTTGACGCAGAATTAGGAAGCAAGTCATCCTCTGTTTAATCTGCAGATACTCTGGTTTTCATTAACTTTGCAAGTGTTGCTTGATTGAGTCAAATCAACACATCCCCAACAAGTAGTGTTAGTTTATATAAGAGGAAAAAGGTTTAAAAGATAATTTACTTTTCAGATTAATTCAGGTTAATACATTGTTTACAAAAATTCCAACTAGTCTTTGAAAATAATTACAAGAATTTTGTAATGAATAACACTCTGTCAACCCCTTTCCTTGTCTTAAGCCATGATATGTTGAAAATGATGTCATTTACATATGTGGAGAATGTATTAATATATTCCAAAACAGTTGGACTATATAGCGCAAATTTTAAAATAATTGAAATTCACCTGTACTCAAGAACATCAGGTTCAATGTTAACTATGTTAGCTATGAAAATAATGATAAAGGACAAAACAAAAACAAAAACAAAAAAACCCCCTTCAAACCTGTGGTTCTTTGGTGCCCAAGACTGTTGTGTGTTTTATATTTCCTGTTTTCCTGAATCACTTATTTTCTCAGTGCTATTTCATAATGTGAATTTTCAGTTTTCCCTCGTCATGCCCAGCCTGCTCCCTCTTTTTAGTGTGAAATGCCTGCTCATCCCCAGCACTTACTGTTCTCCATGTTCACCTAATATTAGAGCCACCATGTTGGCTCCCATGCCTTCCATCATATCACTCAGTGCTGGTGGTGGTGTTATTGTTGTCTTAAAAATTGTTTGGATAATTCAATGTGATTATGGAGCTTCTCTGGTGGCGGATCCCATCTGCCAATGCAGGAGACTCAAGTTCAGTCCCTGGGTCAAGAAGATCCCCTGAAGGAGGAAATGGCAACCCACTCCAGTATTCTTGCCTGGGCAATCCCATGGACCTAGGAGCCTGGTGGGCTACAGTCCATGGGGTTGCAAAAAGCCAGACACGACTGAGTAACCCCACACATATACATGTAATTATACAAAGTGCGGATTTTATTCAGCTATTACCACACCTTCCAGTGTTATATAAAAGGTTAATATAATAAAAAATAAATGTGCCAGACTGTTGCTGTTCAGTCACTAAGTTGTGTCCAACACTTTGAGACCCCATGGGCTTTTAGTCAATAGCAGCTGAATCTTTATAATAATCACTTTCTGCTTGTCCCTACAACATATTGCAAATTTAGATTACCATCTTCTTTACTACACTTAATTCTGTTAATTTTTTTACATTTTCCAAAAGTTATACTTACTCTCATAGAAAAAATATATATACTATTTGTCACATTGTTGTTATTGTTCAGTGACTAAGTCATGTGCAGCTCTTTGAGACCCCATGGACTGCAGCACACCAGGCTCCCCTGTTCTTCACTATCTCCTGGAGTTTTCTCAGATTCACGTCTACTGAGTCAGTGATGCCATCCAACCATCTCATCTTCTGTTGCCCCCATCTTCTTTTGCCCTCAATCTTTCCCAGCATCAGGGTCTTTTCCAACAAGCTGGCTTTTTGCATCAGGTGGCCAAAGTATTGGAGCTTCAGCATCAGTCCTTCTAATGAATATGCAGGGTTGATTTCCTTTAGGATTGACTGGTTTGGTCTCTCTGCTGTCCAAGGGACTCTCAAGAGTCTTCTCCAGCACCACAGCTTAAAAGCATCAATTCTATGGTGCTGTCTTTATGGTCCAGCTCTCGCATCCATAAATGACTATTGGGAAAACTATTGTTTTGGCTATATGGACCTTTGTCAGCAAAGTGATGTTTCTGTATCTTCATATGCTATATAGGTTTGTCATAGCTTTTTTTCCCCCAAAGTGCCAGACTAATCCTGCTTTTTAATCATCCACTTTAGCATTGCACTTAAGCATCCACTTTAGATTTCTTGTGCTCTGGACCATCTCTCCTGCTCCTGGTCAGTCCTGGGCTGTGTGCTGGGCCCCCTGCGGCTACTCCCCCTCTTCCTGTCAGATTCTCTCGTTAAGTCTCCAGACTTGAAGGGAGGCTGCCTCTTCTCAGGGGTCTGGCAGATTTTCTTGCCCCCAGGCTAGTGCATTGAAACAATTGATTTGTTTTGTGATGAAGATACTTAGAATGGAAAAAAGTAAACTCGCCAAACACCTTAAAAATTGGAAAGTGGAGGTAAAAAGAAACTTGGAAAAGTTATTAATCAGGTTAATGATTCTTGAACTGGGGAAGGGAGAGAAGACAAGCTCAGAGCAAAATGTATGTTGTGATTCTGGGCAATGCAGCACCCAGCCATGCAAGCTGCGTTCTGGAGAAACCTTACAAATGAGGTCAGATGGTGTAAAGAGAAGGGACAGACATTAATGATATCTTCCTGCAAAGACCTTTATGGAAAAAAAATACAGAATGAGTTCTCTGACAAAGAGAGCAGTGTATTCAATGGACTTCAGAATCACCGTGTACTCACATCATTTTTATAATAAGGGAAATAAAGAGATTTTCAGAAACCTGTGATTTGGAAGCATCTTTAGGAATAATTGTCAAAAGGAAACAACTGCATAATCCACTTATTTGATTATTTCAAGCACACCTTTAAAAAATTATTTATGAACAAGATTCAAGCACAAATATAAAATAAACAAAGCATCTACAATTTAGATCAAAGTTAAAAGATATGTTATTCATCAAGAACAAGTTAAAATTGGTAAAATTCATTTTTATATCATTAATCTATATCTATCTATCCATCCATCCATCCACCCAGTTTTTACATAGTCAAGTTACAAAAATCATTAACTACTGTAAAGCTACTACAATGGAAAAAAATAGTGACTGAAATCGGGTCTATAAGAAGCAACTTACTATGATTTGACTCATTCACTCATTTCTTCAGGAAACATTTACTAAGTGGCTCATATATGACTTTGGCAAGGCAGTGTGAATTGAATAGTAAAAGGACACAGTTTTGTTTTGTCTTATGCTTTTTTATTTTGCACTGGCGTATAGCCGATTAACAATGTTGTGATAGTTCAGGTGAACAGCAGGGACTCAGCTGTATATATACATGTATCCTTTCTCCCTCAAACCCCCCTCCCATCCAGGCTGCCACATAACCTTGAGCAGAGTTCCCTGTGCTACACAGTAGGTCCTTGTTGGTTATCCATTTTAAATGTAGCAGTGTGTATACATGTCCATCCCAAGCACTCTAACCATCCCTTCCCCTCATCCTTCCCCTCTAAGTCTGTGAGTCTCTTTCTGTTTTGTAAGTAAGTTCACTTGTATGATTTTTTTTTAGATCTCACATATAAGGGATGTTATGCAATATTTTTCTTTCTCTGAAAAGGCAGAATTTTGTGGTTGTAGGTCACATTCTAGATAGAAACAGAGGCAAAAACCTAGTAAACAATCATGAACAGATTCACAATGCGATTAGGTTATAAATGGAGCAAACCTGGGGCTGAGATAGAAAATATCTGGGGTGTCAGGACAGGGCCAGCACCTAGTCAGGGGACCAAAAACCATGCTGAGGACATTTATACTCAGAATTAATTAGGAAGTTTATTTAAAAAATAATTCAATGATCACTGGACTCAGAGTAATGGGTGAACAAATGATGCTGGTAAAAAGTGAGTGTTATCAATGCAGACCATTCTACATGTCATTTCAGATTATTGAAACCAAATGCCTCGTCTCTTGCCTACTGGCATGGTAAAAACAAGAACACAGCTTCATTCCAGAAACGTGTTTCCTTGTTGGCATTTATATTCTGGCCAAGATGGAAGCTATGCTATTATTAAGAATACTGGATGGCTGGGAAGCCTAATTATAGCATTGGAAAAGAAAGTTTGGCTTAGCAGCTTCCACTCACATACACTACACTTAAAATTTTTCACAACCACATGACGAGGTCTCCACTGGTAAAGTCCAGGATTTCAAGAAAGCCAACCACATCAGCAAACTGAAGCTTAGATTAAATGTTGGAATATTGGCCTGAGAATTTTAGATTTGATATGCTAAGTCGCTTTAGTTGTATCTGACTGTTGGCGACCCCATGGACTGTAGCCTGCCAGGCTCCTCTATCCATGGACTATTCCAGGCAAGAATTCTCAAGTGGGTTGCCATTTCCTACTTCAAGGGATCTTCCCAACCTAGGGATCGAACCTGCATCTCCTGCATTGACAGGCAGGTTCTTTACCACTGTGTCTCTTGGGAAACCCTTAGATTTGATAGCTCTTTAAGCAATCTCGGCTTCTTTATGTAGCTGTTTCAATTCATTTTAAATGGATCATATTAATGATTTTGTGACAATTTTATCCAGGCTCTGGAGCTTATATTGCAGTGGTCCCCCTCTAATCCTGCTGCAGAGGAGAATGTGGGTCCCCTTTGTTACACAGATGGAGGCACAGGTTCAAGGTCCCTGCTTGGCCTCGCTGATACATGAGTGGGAAGCATCATTGCTGTTGCAGGGTGTGGCCAAGATGTATAAACTGGCGCATGTTAACCGAGCTTCCTCCACTTTCAAGACTGGCAATCATCTTTGCTTGGATTAGTATACAAACAAGCAAAAAATCAGGAGAAGCAAAATATGTCATGATATCTGAGAAGAAACTTGCTTGTCTATTATGCTGTAATGTTGAAATGAGGTAAGTTGGAGAAATGGACGCTGAAAAACAACTGTTGAATGGAATCAAGAATGTCTTTCCATGGAAAGTGAAGTGAAAGTTGCTCAGTTGTGTCCGACTCTTTGTGATGCCATGGATTATCCAGTCAATGGAATTCTCCAATCAGAATCCTGGAGTGGGTAATGGTTCCCTTCTTGGAGGGATCTTCCCAATCCAGGGATTGAAGCCAGGTCTCCAACACTGCAGGTGGATTCTTTACCAGCTGAGCCACAAGGGAAGCCCAAATTCCATGGAAAAGGAATTTAATTAAATTCAATGAACCTTGATTGTGCATGTTCCGTGCTAGACTGTAGGTGAGGAAAAATCCAAATATAGGAAGAATAAGACATAGCACTTGCCTAATTCAACTTAAATTGAGTAAGTGTAATAAAACGCTCAAAACATGACATCATACATAGGCTTGAAAAATTGTGTAGAGGCTCATAGAGGATTTGCATTCAAATCATTGTATCTAATGCTTTGGGAAGATTTTATTTATCCTGTCATCAGAGGTTATAGAGTAAAGAATGTATGAAAAGCAATCAAATAGAGTGACTAAACTGTCGCAAAATCATGGTGAAAGTTAGGCACTGAAAGAATATACAAAAGACGGGGGGCACAGTTAAAAAACTGCCACCAGGATGAGGCAGAGGGCAAAGGACAGGGAGTACGTCAGAGCAGGTGAAGATAAACAGTGCGGGCATCTCACACAGCCCAGTTTTCTAGAGCATCCTTCCTTCATTTCAATAAGGTATTTTTTATTTTGCAGGGGAAAGTGGTACATGGAAACACCATTGTAGGACTCAGGAGTGGGTCTAATTTCCATCAGTATTATACTGTTATCAGTTGTCACCTTTTCCTGGACCTTTCCAACAAGATACAGCTGTGTAATGTTTCAGAGTCAAAATGTCTCCAATGTCACAGAAAATTTGAAAGATCAAAGTTTAAATCAATTGTCTAGCTCCACGAACACAAATTGTCAACCTTTATTCAACTGATGCTGTTTTATCTTGAGATGAAACTATGTGTTTTCCAAAAGAGAGGAAATTTGTTTCCAAGTGTGAATTTGATTAAAATGCCATAACCTTCTAAACCCTTGACAAGTGTTATTAATCAATAACTTTTTATAATCTGGAGATACGAATGGTCCTTCTTGATACCCTAACCTATGGGGAAAATTTTTATCAAATATCTTAGATATTAAACATCTTTTTGTAAAATATAGTTCCAGGTTTTAAATGTGTCTGGCCATGTACTGGATCTAGAATTAAGTAGTTTTCATCTGCTGGGCCTGGGGCAGAGAGGGCTGTCAATGGAACTTAACACTCTCAGGAAACCGCAGCTACTTACCTTCCCTCAGCAAGGCAGTTACCCTCCAGCTTCAAAAATGGCCTAGCCTCAGCAAGAGAAAGATATTAACATGTTTTTACTCAAGAGGACAATCTTGTAATCTCAGTATTTTAGTAGAGAAAAGGACTTTAAAAACCCAACTCATTCAGTTCAGAAAACCATACAGGCTCATTATAGACCACAACCTGCATGGCAAACTTCACACACTGCAGACCTGACTGATCATTAGAAGTGATTAGTGTTGCTCTTCGTTTAAAAAGCAATTCTTTAATAAATCAGTTGGAGCTGTCTATTTAAATATAATGTTGCTCCTGTCACATCGTTTGGAAAATCCATGACTTGACTCTGAACAAAGATACATATTTACAACTCTTAATGAAGATATGTATTCAAAACTATAGAACATTTGACTGAGAAAAGAACTGAATATTAAAACTGGAGGAATAAAACTGCCAAAGGGTATACTGACAGTGAAGTGTTTGATTTAGTGAACTGTGTATCAGACCGCGTGCGTGCATGCTAAATTGCTTCATTGTATCTGACTCTTTGCGACTGCATGGACTGTAGCCCGCCAGGCTCCTCTGTCCATGGGATTCTCCAGGCAAGAATACTGGAGCGGGCTGCCATGCCCTCCTCCAGGGGATCTTCCCAACACAGGGATTGAACCCATGTCTCTTTTGTCTCCAGCACTGGCAGGCAGGTTTTTTTTTTTTAACCAGCTGAGCCACTAGGGAATCCCCTAGGATAGACTATCCTCTCTCAGTTCATAGAACCTACCGTGTAATTCTAATTCCCAATGAGATTAAGATTTCCTACAAAAAGCTAGACGGAGGCTGCAGTGGGAAATGATTAAAATTTGTGAAATTTCTAGCTTAAAACCTGGCATACAGCAAGCATGCCCTACATGTTATTTCTCTTCCTCCTGACCCTGATAAACTGTGTTCTATTTTAAATAAATTAGAAGCAGAAGAGGGCAATTTGGGGGTCAGTGACTTAATTCTAAAGGTAAAGAGGAATTATATGTGCAAATGCAAAATAAACAACTCAGTAATTTTATAATCAAGTTATTAGTAGAAAATATACAGGCTTAGGAAACATCCAGGCTTGGCTGACCTGGATTTGAACATCTGTCACGTATTTATAAATTTTGTTGATTGGCGTAGATTAATTTACCCAAGGTTTTTGCTTGGGTAGATTTTTGCTTAGTGGCAGTTTATCCATATATATAGGCATCTTGATGATGCTGTCAACATCATGGAGGAGTCATTGGACAAACGCTCCCCAAGGGGTCCAGTCTGACTCCATTCTGTTGGATGATGCTACCGAGGTGTACCAGAATCCTGGTATAACTGTAGAAATGCAAGATGAGATGGACAGACTGCAAACAAGTATACAGAACACAAAGCAGGTGCACCAAAGTGAAGGTCAGGTTAGAAAGTTTAGCTCCAAACCACGGAGACCGACTTGAAACACAACTATTCCACTTTTGTAAAAAAGTGTTGTGTCTCAGGTTCTCTATTAGAATTTCCCAACTTGGTGATGTATTTTGGTCAACCAGAAGAGTAGTACACCCCTCACTAGTCATGTGACTGATTAGGCAAACATTTCCTGAGGTTGCTATCACTGAAAGTGGTGTCACCCTCAATGTGAAAAGAGAGATCAGTGTTCAGAATTACAGTGCCTTAAATGAAGTTATAACATGAGTGCTCTGTGTAGCAGGGAAATCAGTATTCCAAATGGTAAGGTTGTCAACAGTCACATTTCATGAAAGAAGAATGAAATATACATCGTATTTTCACATCTGGAGGAATTGTGCATCAAGAACACCCATGACTGGGTGGATGTTTATGGCGGCAAAGGTCCAGGCTGCATGGTGGGAGGTGGATGGGCGAGAGGTGCCCAAGGAGCTGTAACTTTGCCTAAGCTTTATGTCGAAGATAGGAGGTGCCTTAAGTACTGGTGAGGATGACAATGAGCTGAGAGACAATCTGAAGGAGGCTCAGCACATCCACTCTGAGCTGGAGGTGCAGACTATGACCTCGAATTTAGAGAAGGTATATGGCATGGAAGAGCAGCAACATCCGCCTCTCTGCTCCGTGCATCTCGTCGGAGCTGATGGAGGCCCTGGACCTGCAGCCTGGCCTCTCCTTCTTGAATCTGGGCAGCGGCACTGGCTGCCTCAGCTCCATGGTGGAGCTCATTGTCGGCCCCTTGGGTGTGAGCCACGCGGTGGAACTTCATTCAGATGTGACAGAGTACGCAAAGCAGAAGCTGGACTTCTTTATCAGGACAAGCGACAGCTTCGACAAGTTTGACTGCTCTGAACCCTCCTTCGTTGCTGGCAATGGCCTGGAGATTTCTTCGGATTGTTCTCAGTATGACCGGGTGGACTGCGGGCCAGGTGTGCAGAGGGAGCAGGAGCAGCACACGAAGAGTCTCCTCAAGGTTGGGGGCGTCCTGGTCCTGCCGCTGCAAGAGAAGTGACGGAGATAACACGCACTGGCCCTTCCGCTTGGGAAACCAAGAAGCAGGTTTCTTGACTGTCTCCTCTGCTCCGCTGATCTAGCCCTGCCAGTCAGTCAGGGAAGCCGAGGCTCGTCCAGTTACGTGATACCCCTGGCGGTTCACAGTCTCCAGGACCTGGCCCGCATCGCCATCCGGGGCACCATTAAGAAGATCATTCACCAGGAAGAAGGGAACGGAAACGGGGAACAGACTGAAGAACACTCCCAGGTGTAAACGAAGGAGAGTTCGCCGCCGCCAAGTGAAAATGCTTGTCTTTTCGGATGAAGAGGTCTTTGCCAGTCGGATCTCCAATCCCTCTGATGACAGTGGCTCTGGAGACCTGGAGGGGGAGTGGCGGGAAACAAGAGGTGACCACCCGCCAGACGCCAAGCCTGGGACCCCGGTGAACTTCCTGTGTGAGAAGGTCCTGGGCCTCCCTCTGCCAGATCCCCTGAAGTACTACCTGCTTTATTACAGAGTAAAGTAGGTCTGTGGTCCAGGGGAGGAGGCCCCGCCTCCCTGGAGCACCATCTGCACAGGTGCACTGGGGAAGCAGGGGCTCGGCTCTGCATCTCCAGTCCTTGACTTTCCTCTAGAACACCCCTTCCTCTGTCCGATTTCTGTGAACATAGTTTACAAGGTAAGATGCAAGGGAGAATGTTTTCTCAAATGGGCGAGTGCCCCTGGAGGAGGCGCTGACTTCCCTCTCTCAGGAAACACTGAGGTCTGTGTGCAAAGGTGGCTGGGAGACTGTTCCTTAGACGAGGTACACGTGTCTGCATCAGAAAGGAAAACTGAAATTGAAATTAACCTGTGTTGCTTATAAAATATGAGACAGAAAGCACAGGTTTTTACGTGTATAAAATCTTTTCTGAGTGGGACACGCCGATGTCCAAGTTTGAATTTAACAGTATCTACCTCCTAATTACTGGCACTGAGTTTCACTAAATCTTGCAGTTCTCTGGAGCGGGGAGACACAGAAAAGCTCCCTTATTTTAAGTAAAATAACAAAATCTTACATGAGTTGTCAATTGTAATTTAGAAAAGGAAAAAACTGATGGGGGAGGAATGAAAGTATGAAATTGCCAGATGTCTTTGTGGAATTGTAGAAGAATTCCATGGAACTTTTTGTGACACCTTCATTACCTTTAAAAGAATCAGTGTTGAGTAATACCCTCAAAGAAAATCCTGAAGAAGGATATCAGTGTTGTGTGTAAGAAAGAAGCCACATTGCTTGTGCTGCAGTGACAGAGAGGATCATTGATTCAGCTTTGCGTTGATGGTGTCTGAGGCTCCATCCTCAGAGCAGGTGGAAGGTACTGGCTATAGGAAGTGGGCTGGGGAGGATGTGGTTGGCCGGGGAGTTTTCTTTTCAGTTGTCTATTTTTCTGTAATAACATTACAGTACTTACTCATAGATTTTATCTTTTGTAATTCTGGAGAAAAAGATTTGTTAGTTTTGGAATTTTTTTTAAGAACAAACATAAATGATCGGTAGCTCTATTGCACTAGAGTGGTTTCTCTCACAGTGACATGTGCAGTCCATCTTCTCCAGGCCTGGGTGTTGAGAGCTTCCTGTCTTATCACACCCAGGGCTGCGTGCAGAGGCCATTTTGTTGCTCAGGTGGCAGGATGTTTACAGGTGACACTGCTTCTTCTGAAACATTGGTTCTTGTCAGACTTCTCAATTTTATCCAAAGGCTAGTATGAAATATTAATAGTAAATCCAAAATCAGAGTGCTTATGGAAGATTAATCATTCAGATTTTATGATTAATTTTATCCCTTAGCTTCCCAAGTGTTGCTGGAATTCAGTGCCTTTGTGGTTTCACTAACTTCATTGAGTTCTATTATTTTTTCCATTTATGCTTTTTTAAAAAAAAATTAACTGAATCATTTTATCACAGAATACTGTGTGCATGAGCAGCTGGGGAATTGTGTACAGTGCCCTGAATTGGTAAAGTTAAGCTATTGTAAAGAAGGTTTCTTCATGGCTTTGCTTACCTGCCTTTCACTGGAAGTCAAGCCTCATTTTCTCAGAGACAGAATCATGAGGTGGACTTACTTGATAAGGCTTCTATTTGCAGACCCTACTCTAATTGGCTTGAAGAGACCTCTGCAACACATGGACATTTTTGGACGTAATGTTAAGTAATGATATCTGAAATCTGTTATTATTAGATGGCTTGACTACATTTTGTTTTCTATCATTGTATATGTGTTTCCCTATTTTTTCAACCACATTTGCCTTTATGCTGGATTGTAAAAACTCTTCACAGTGCATAAGACATTATTTTCCCCTATGTATGTTAACCCTTTCCTAACATTCCTAACATTTCAACAGTATGTGAACCGAGAACTTCAAGATGTTCAAGCTGGATTTAGAAAAGACCAAGGAACCAGAGATCAAATTGCCAACATCTGTCGAGTTCCAAAAAGATGTCTACTTCTGCTTTATTAATTACTCCAAGGTCTTTGACTGTATGGATCACAACAAACTGTGGAAAATTCTTAAAGAGTTGGGAATACCAGACCATCTTACCTGCCTTCTGAGAAATCTATATGCAGGTCAAGAAGCAACAGTTAGAACCAGACATGGAACAATTGACTGGTTTCAAATTGGGAAAGAAGTACATCAAGACTGTATATTGTCACCCTGCTTATTTAACTTATATGCAGAGTATATCATGCAAAATGCCTAGCTGGATGAAGTAGAAGCTGGAATCAAGATTGCTAGGAGAAATATCAATAACCTCAGATATGCAGATGACACCACCCTCATGGCAGAAAGTGAAGAGGAACTAAAGAGCCTCTTGATGAAAGTGAAAAAGGAGAGTGAAAAAACTGGCTTAAAACTCAACATTCCAAAAACTAAGATCATGGCATCTGGTCCCATCACTTCTTGGCAAATAGATGGGGAAACAATGGAAACAGTGACAGATTTTATTTTCTTGGGCTCCGAAATCACTGCAGATGGTAACTGCAGCCATGAAATTAAAAGACACTTGTCTTTGGAAGAAAAACTATGACCAACCTAGACAGCATATTAAAAAGCAGAGACATTACTTTGCCAGCAAAAGTCCATCTAGTGAAAGCTATGGTTTTTCCAGTAGTCATGTATGGATGTAAGAGTTGGACCATAAAGAAAACTGATTGCCAAAGAATTGATACTTTTGAATTGTGGTATTGGAGAAGACTCCTGAGAGTCCCTTGGACTGCAAGGAGATCCCACTAGTCAATCCTAAAGGAAATCAATCCTGACTATTCATTGGAAGGACTGATGCTGAAGCTGAAACTCCAATACTTTGGCAACCTGATGTGAACAACTGACTAATTGGAAAATACCCTGATGCTGGGAAAGATTGAAGGCAGGAGGATAAGGGGATGACAGAAGATGAGATGGTTGGATGGCATCACCAACTCTATGGACGTGAGTTTGAGTAAGTTCTGAGAGTCGGTAATGGACAGGGAAGTATGGCATGCTGCAGTCCATGGGGTTGCAAAGAGTCGAAAATGACTGAACGACTGAACTGAACCGAACATTTTGTATTTGCATGTTGGTTTGTGACTTTTACACCAGAATCTGGTTAAATATTTATATATATATCTCCATATATATATATATGAGAGAGAGAGAGTATATGATATGTGAAATGATTTGGTGTAGATCTATATTATAAACATAAAGGGGAATCATCAGTGAGCTTCCCTGTGTATGAGCACCTTTTTCTAGAGTTCAGGATGAGGCACTGCTTTCTTTTTTTAAAAAACAGATGAATTATATACAGTCTGTGTCGTCTGCAAGCTCTGCATTGTAAACCATAGACACTGGCTGACTTTCATGTTTTGATTAGTCTGTAATTTTATATGTGGTTTTTGTTTTTATGGAGAATTTTATTTTATTTTATTTTATTTTAAAATCTTTAATTCTTACATGCGTGTTTTGAAAGTAGTTAAGCCATAGACACGTGCAAAACAAATAACAAATTTATAAATATTAAGTATGTCATATAGAAATCTTCTGTGTACTTAATATTTTTGCCAGTCTGGAGCTTTCAGGAGATTAATGCAAGAAATAGGGAACAAAGACTTTAATGAGCTGATATAGAAAAAATATCAATAAAGATATTTAAGACACACACACACACAAGAAGACTCATAACTTCAGCATACAAAGGCTCACTTTTCTCTTTCAAAATAAGGAGTCGAGAGAAAGATATGAAAAGTTGGTGTGATGGCTATAGAGACATCAGGGACCCAGGCTTGTAACATCATATTTACATAGCATCATTCTGGGCACCCTTCTCAGCATCAGTCTTTATACAGCATCATTCTTAGCCCCAGTCTTAGTGTGATTCTTTGCACCATTCTTAGTGTTACTATTTATACAGCAGCCAGAGTGATCTTTATTTTCTTTTAAAACTAAAATACACTTTATTGAGATGCATTTGTTTTTCTCTAATATCCTTTTTCTGCATCAAAATCCCTTCCATAATATTACATTTTAGTTAATCACTGTGTCTTCTTAGGCTACTCGAGCCTTTGCCAATTTCTCAGGTATTTGGTAAAAGGTCCTTCAGTTTGTGTTTGTCTGGTGTCTTCTCAAGGTTAGCCTGGGGTTTTGTGTTTAGGGGAGGAAGCTGACAGAGGGAAGTGCAATTCTCAATACATCATGTGTAAGTTATGTTCCAGCAACAGGATTTACCGTAAATGATGTTGACCTTGATCTCCTAGCTAGGGGGTGTTTACTGGTTTCTCCACTGAAATGTTAACTCCCTCCCTTCTCCTTCACATTGTATTTTGGGAGGCAGATTACCACAGATGCAGACCACAGTTCAAGGTGTCCCACCTCCTTGTGAGGGAGAGTATCTATATACATTTTTAGGTATTCTCTATGGGCTGCTTTTGCTTCTAGACCATTTCAGTGGGCAGGGCTAGGATATAAGCCTGTGTATTAATTGTGTGTGTGTACATATCCCATTAGTACCTACGTCAAGCTGATAGTTCAGCTATGTCCTGACTCCAAGCCAGGCATCCATGGTTCATTCTATCCAGCCCCCTTGTTTATCTCTCCAGAGCCATCTTCTAAATACAAAACTCAGAAAATTCCTCTTCTCTTTTTGAAATCTATGGGCCTTCTCACCTTAGAATAAAAACTCAAACTCATAACTCTGGTCTACAAGGTCTTGTGCTACACAAATGTGCTGAATTCCTCATTTATTTTCTTAATGGTTAAAAGCCATCTTTACTATCTGTGGTAGAGTAAAGAACTTCCCCATAGTCATTTATTAAAGTTTGTGATGAAAAAACAATCATATAATAAGCACTATGTTCATTTGCTTGAACTGCAAATTTAAAGCCAAATATATTTTGTTAATATTTAATCAATTAACATGTAGTCATTCATGTAAAAATAAAACAATATTAAATTGAAGTAAAGTTTCTCAAACATTTGGAATCAGTCATATTTTTTCAGCACAAGAGACAACAAAATTAAGAAAAAAGTTGTTTTCTTGTTGTTGTTCAGTTGCTAAGTCTTGTCCGACTCTTTGCAACCCCATGGACTGCAGCATACTGGAGTTTCCTGTCCTTCACTATCTCCTAGAGTTTGCTCAAGTTCATGTCCACGGAGTTGGTGATGCCATCCAACCATCTCATCCTCTGTTTCCTCCTTCTCCTCCTGCCCTCAATCTTTTCCAGCATCAGAGTCTTTTCTAATGAGTTGGCTCTTCGCATCAAGTGGCCAAAGGCTTGGAGCTTCAGCTTCAGCATGAGTCCTTCCAGTGAATATTCAGGACTGATTTCCTTTAGGATTGACTGGTTGGATCTCCTTGCAGTCCAAGGGACTCTCAAGAGTCTTCTCCAAACCATAGTTCAAAAGCGTCAATTTTGTGTGTGTGTGTATGTGCCTACACATACAGTCGTATCAGGAAGCTATACAATGGCGGTTCTTGACACTCATATCTACATAAAGCTCAACAGAGGGCTTGAACAACAAATAAGGTTTAATGTGCCATTAGTTTCTCTAACAAATTTTTATTAGGATGGACATTTTAAATTCAGAGTTACATTTTTAGGAAGAGAATGCTGGGACCTTTGTTAAACAGGGAACAGGAAAGTGGAATCTCAGAATTGCCTTTTATAACTTTGAAGACATTTTTCAGATTAGATAAATAAATAAAATCTAAAAGTTGGAAGTTTAAAATTTAAGCTTGGAAAAGGCAAATAAAGGATTTCCTATCTTTTCTTTGGTTTTGTTCACCCCTGAAATACATTTCTGATTTTCTGTTGTTGAATTTAGATGTGGTTTTTAAAAGACATAAAAAGTGGGTAGATGGACATGAGTTTGAGCAAGCTTTGGGAGTTGGTGATGGACAGGAAATCCTGGTGTGTTGCAGTCCTTGGGGTTACAAAGAGTTGGACATGACGGAGCAACTAAACTGAACTGAACTAATAAGTTGGTAAAACTCAATTATTCAACTGGCAAGATTTTCCACTGTTTATTTTTTAAGAAATGACGATAGCTGTCAATATTGGGGAAAAAAAATGTCATCTCAGGACTAAGTGAGAAAGTCAGGCTTTTCAATGTAATACAATATGCTAAAATATGCCTTTCTGAAGAATTTAAGAAATCATGTCACTCATTTTGATAATGTAAGTGTGCATTTGTGCCCTGGACAGAGAACATACCTAACTGTTGACCCTATGGCCATTCCTGGATGTGACTGATGAACAGCTGATGGTTGTGTCTGTGACTCACCAACTTCATACGCATCACTGCCTCTTTCAACCATAAACTGTGTTATGACCAGTTGTCTATGAATAAACAGTCTGAAGATTGGCACTAAGGCATTTTCTTGTTGTACTTATGCTGATTCTAAACTGCAAGTTCAGCCTGCTCCATGACACATGAAAAAGTCGCTCAATAAGTAAAACACCATTCTCACTCAACAAAAAGCAGAGTCAGTGCCCTTTCTGAAACTGTTCTGTTCTCATGTGTATGCTAATAGCTGGTCCAGCTTCACCTGGCTTCTTCCAGAGGCCTGAGTACAATTACTCTTCTACTAATATGCAGTCTCCACAGTGTCATACAATACATGGGCTGGTCAACAGTCACATGGTTTCTGCCTCAGTCATAGGCCCTTTTCACTAACCTTGGTGCTAGTTTTTAAACTTTTCTGTAATAGACTTACTTGGATACTTTGAGCCATGACTAGTATTCCTTTAAATGACATTTCTCTAGTTTGGGTCTCTTCTCTGTCTTCTGGGCAAAAAAATTCATTCCTTATTATAAAACATGCTTTTGATCATGTTATAGAAAGCCAAAATTTTTTGAAAAACAGAATGATACACATTTTTCTGGCTTTAAGCTATTTTCTGACAAAATCTATGAAAGGTAATATACAGGGAACTAAGGATTTTTGATATCATATAAAAACACTTTTTAGATAATTATAATTGTGTTTTCTATTCAGAGTTTACTTCTTAAGAGTCTGGGTGTGACCAAAACATTTAAATATTTACTTCTCACTTGAATTTGAAATCACAGTCCATGACTCATATTCTCCATTTATATTGTTATTTTCAGTTTTTATTTTTATACTTCATGTGTTAGCATTTTCTTCACATTATTTTTTGTGAAGTAATTATTACTTTTTGCTATAATTAATCCTTTTGAATCGCTGATCCATAAGCAGTGTTTGAATAACAATGTGTTAGTGTTAGAAAATGAAGCTATGGTGTGTGACTCTCATGAAAACAAGTTGCCGAGGAGGAATGGCGCCCCCGATTCAAGGTTCACTTCCTGCTCGTGCTCATGTCTACCATCAGGTGCAAAATGTAAGAGTATGTCAAAAACCATGATACAGATAAACCATGTTTTATGCAATAACTTAAAAAAATTAATGAAGTAAATGAACCCAGAGCCTGTTATACAGAGTGAAGTAAGAGAGAGAAAAATATAGTATATTAATGTGTTTATATGGAATCTAGAAAGATGGTACTAATGAACCTTTTTGCAGGGGTGCATTGGAGATGCAGACAGATTTATGGACAGGGGAAGGGGGTGGGTAGGAGAGGATGAGATGAATGGAGAGAGTACAAGGGAAACATATATACTATCATATGTAAAATAGATAGCCAATGGAAATTTCCCAATGACTCAGGGAACTCAAACTGGGACTCTGTAGAAAACTAGAGGGCTGGGAAGTGGGAGGCAGGAGGGAGGTTTAGGAGGGAAGGGACATACGTATACCTATGGCTGATTCATGTTGATGTATGGCGGAAATCAAACCAATATTGTAAAGCGATTATACTTCAGTTAAAAATAAATAAATTTAAAATTTAAAAAAAGCTTTGTTGTTTGGAAAAAAATTAAAAATAATGCAGAAATCCCTGATAAAGTAAAATATCAACATCTTAAATTAGGATCAGTATGACTGATTTTTAGTTTTTTGCTCAGATACCTATATAGCAAATACAGATAAACTATCTGCACAATACAGACAAAATCTCTAGGTAAAACAATTAATAAGATATAATCAAAGTTGAGGAATTTTTATAAATCAAATTGTTTCTGCATTCTCTTCTGAAACCACCAGAGTAGTTGTGAACCAATTGACCGATAACTGGAGATTAAAAGCAAATTAAATTCTAAGAAAATGCATTGCAAAAAATGCATCCATTCAGTGTTTTCTGATGGGAAGGACTTGCATTTTGTGTCTATGAACTTCTGTTTGATGATAGTCACCCTTCATTATGGGCTTCCCTGATAGCTCACCTGGTAAAGAATCCAGCTGCATTGCAGAAGATCCCAGATCAATTCTGAGTTGGGAAGATTCCCTGGAGAAGAGACAGGCTACCTGCTCCAGTATTCTTGAGCTTCCCTGGTGGCTGAGATGGCAAAGACTCCACTCCAATACAGGAGACCTGGGATCAATCCCTGGGTAGGGATGATCCCCTGAAGGAGGGCATAGCAATGCCCTCCAGTATTCTTTCCTGGAGAATCCCCACGGACAGAGGAGCCTGGCAGGTTACAGTCCATAGCGTTACAAGGAGTCAAACTCGACTGAGCGACTAAGCATAGCATTTCCTTCATTACCTGTAAACTGTACTCACATGTCAGTTGCTGCCGTCATAGGTAGTGAAGGATATTCTGTTCTCTATTTTTCTTTCAATTATAAAAATAATAGCTTCTACAATTACATTTTTCAAAACTCTGTCATGACATAAGTAGTTCTCTGTTTGATCATACGCAAGCATTTGCAATAGAGAATAAAACATTCCTGCTTTGTTTCAATTCTCTTTTACTTGGACTTATTGGTACATGAATCAGTGATGCCATCCAACCATCTCATCCTCTGTTGCCTTCTTCTCCTATATGAAGTCATTCATATCCAGGTGAAAATATATTTAATGTTTTATATTTTGGTTTGCGATTTTGTTTGAAACATGTGTGAGCATATTCAAAACTGTGCAGTAATGAATCATACATTTGAAATTTAAGCCCTAGGCTTCCTACATCAAAGGCAAATTTCTTTCAATAGCATATAAAATGTTTATGATTCCTGAGCAAATGAAATCAGTTAAGAGATTATGCGTGCAACATAGCTAATGTGCCAGAAAAAGATTAAAGACAAATACAACATGGCATGAAATCCCACATCACGGAAAGCATGAGGCCGTGTTCAATCACTCTTTCCGTTAATAGCAAGAGCTAGGGGGCTTGCCTCCTGCGACAGGAACGCTTGGGCGACTGTCACAGTGATTAAACCACCATCTCCCCACCTCTAGCTCCACTCCCTAGGAGTCCTGGGAACACCTTAAACACGAGCTGTCAGTTGGCAGCTCAGATTTGAAGTGTGAGAAGTCTGTCCAAGAATATGATGTCAAAGCAGTTCGGTCACTAGCAAATGGGAAATTCATTTTTTTTTTTTTTTTTGACTAAAGAATGTAATCAGATTAAATTCAAACGGTTGGCAAGGCAAGAGTACTAAAGACAGCTTCTATGTGAAATATTTCACCTGCTATTTTCCCTTTCCATTAGTTTGATGTCTTAAAGACATCTCAAGTCAAAGTAACTCAAAAAAGCAATTAACATTATCTATTATATTAAAGAAGAAACTCAAGGCAAGACAGACATAGTGATATTGGTTGAAAAAAAATGTAAATTAAGACATGGACATATTTTGAACACATATCATACTTGAATGTTTCAAAAGAAAAGTGATTTCAAATTTGTGTTCTTAGCAAGTGATCTTTATAATAAGATGGACTAATTCAGAAGAAATACTTGCCACTGCCGAGAGAGAGAGAGATAAAGTATTGATTTGATTTCTTAAAAAGAAACATAGCTTCTGTAGCTGTTTAAACGTTTCCAGGAAGTCAGTGAGGAAGGCTGAGTTGGGAAACTGTCTGGCTTTTATTTTGCTGATTTAATTTCAAAACCCTTCTCTCCCTGTAGATGATGAATGGGAAGCATCTATCAGGTAGATGGAAAGTAATAGAGCTAGAAATGTGGTTTTCAGCTTTGTTCAGAAAGATACTGGTGACTTGAGAGAGTCATTACACATGAATATGAGTCCTGAAGGAGTCTGTTTTGTCACCACATTCGAGAGATGGGGACGAGATGGTGAAGAAATATGTCCCTATTACAGAAGCAATGTTACCACAGGAGTGAATCACTTTAAGTGGATGGAATATAAATTAGTAATATGTCTCGTGGGGAAGATACAGTCCTCAGTGCCTCGTAAGTAAGTGGGCTTCTGGTTAAATAGCTGCAAGGCTGCTACTCAATGAAACAAAACTACATAAAAGGGGAAAGTAATTGATAATCAGTTCAGGATAATTTTAAAGAAGATGCATGAGCCTGTTGGAAGGAAACTAAACTTGATCCATTATTTGCTGCAACTTGATAATGAGAGAAAGACGACAACCTTGGATTTCAAAATACAAAGGATCAGTAGTAATACTGATAAAAATTTTTATTTCTTTAAGTCAACTTGACATATAGAGCAGCTTCAGGTTCACAGCAAAACTGAGTGGAAAGTGCACAATTCCCATATACAATCTGCCCCATGGACTTAGCCTCCCCACCATCAACACACAGCACAGAATGGAATATTTGTCACAATTCGTGTATCTGTGTTGACACGTCTCTACTACTTAATTCTGACTTTTTGTTCATACTAAAATATATACTCGGTCTACGTGATTTATTTATATTTTTTACATAACTGTAGGTTCACATGCAGTTGTTGGAAATATTACAGAGAGAATCCACATACCTTTCACCCCATATAACGCAGTAGGGTCACCATGCTTGGCTAGAGTGCAGTCATACAATAGGAAATTGGGGTTGATGCAACACATTGGCTGTAGGTGAATGTCATCATTCTATATGCAGTCCAGTGTGTGTGTGTGTGTGTGTGTGTGTGTATGTGTGTGCATTTTATTCTATGAAATTTTATCATATGTGCATATTCATAGAAAACCACTTCAGCTGAGGTGGAGGACACTTCATCACAGAATCCTTTGTGCTGCCTTTTATAAGCCAATTCCACCCCACTCCTCAGAGGCTAGAAACCACTAATGCCTTGCTCATATTTGTAAGTCATGTCATTTCAGTACTTTTATTTAAGTGAAATCATAAAGTGTGTAATCCTTTTGGATTGCTTTCTTCACTCCATGAAATCCCCTTGAGATCCATCCCAGTCTTTGTGTGTATTAACAGTTTCTTCCCTTTATTGCTACACGGGCTTCCGTGGTTCGTGGCACACAGTGCGTTTAACCATCCAACTGCTGAAGGACATGCGTGTTGTTTCCAGCGCTTGCCTGGTAACATAAAGCTCTTAGAAGCACTCATATCCAGGGTTTTACATGTGAAGATATGCTTCTATTTCTCTGGGATAAATGCCCAGTAGTACAATTGCTGGGTCCTGTGGTAAGGACAGATCTAGTTTGTCAGGAATTGTGAAACCGTTTTTGGAGTGGTTACACAGTCTTATGTTCCCAGCAACAATGTGAGTGACATAGTTCTTCCACACATGATGTTGTTAGCCTCTGATGCTGTCACTTAAAAAAAAATTGGCCATTCTGATAGGCATGTAGTGACCATTTGTTGTGGTTTATCTTGCATTTACCTAATAGCGAATGATGTTCACCAAATTTTCATGTGCTTAGGTACCATCTATAAATCCTCTTCAGGGAAATGTTTTTTTCATACCTTTTATTTGATTTGAGAATCTTTTCTGTTTTATCCTTTACATTTAGATTTACAACCTACCCATGATTGATTGCTTGTCTGATGTAGAATAACAATTTTCAGAAGGTTAGTAGATAATTTTGTGCAAATTTACACAAGTTAAAATCACATACATTCTTATAGACACAGAAAATTTCTAGAAGGATACAAGGAGCTATTAAAAGTGAATATTTCAGTAAAACTGATATCATCAGGTATGGGATCACTCTTTTTTCTTTACATAAATTGAGCAGAATACACAATGGTAGAATGCTTAACATCTGTCTCTTCTAAAATCATTATTTTGTAGGGTTAATAAAAGATAGTGATGAAAATGCAACAGGAAGAGTCTCGTAGGAACCAATGCTATCTTTTTTCTTTGCCATTGTTGTGCCAAAGACAAAAATTAAAAAACATGCTGAGAATTAGTACCTTGCCCTTAAAATGCCACATGGACCATCCAGAGAAACAGTGTGATTCTTATCAGCTACATTGGGCTTTTTAATAAATTGATACTGAAAACAAACAAAACAAACAAACACACATGCTGAGACTATGCCATGTAATAAAGCCTGGAGGAATTGGGAAGCTCCTTCAAAATTCTGACTGTGATTTCCAGTTGACAAAACTAATTAATCAAGTCCAGCTCAAGTTCAGTCTGATTATTTTATGGTTTGACTTGGTGTTGAAGATATCTTTGGAACAAACCTATAAACATTTCTGTGCCTGATGACTTTCAAAGCCAGTGCTTTAATGACTCAAAGCACAGCAGAATATTTTTATAATACAATCTGAGACTATTGTGGCGCTTTAGTGCAATTCAAGTTAGGACTTTCTTTCCTTATTCTGTTATGTAGGTAAAGAACAGTGAGTCAAGACTAGTCAAAGTTTTCCTGAAGAAAGCTTTACAGAAAACAGTAGAATGAAGAAAACATAAAAAAGAAGTGATTTTTCCCTAGCTGTTTCCCTAAATGTCCTGTTCCGCTGTTGAAATGAGGTACTTGGCTGAGTATTGACCTAAAGATGAATTGTATCAAGAAGCAAATAAAAGCATTGATAAGATGTTGATGTATACTTACTGCCCTAGCATTCAGGTAAAATTTCAGGTTTACTGTATATGGAATTGAGGTTTATTATCTCATGTTTTGAGGTCCAATTTTAAGGTCTTATTTTTGCATGAATGATGGCAATGACAAGACTTTCAGCAAGTTGAACCTGCTGCCTCCCACAAGTGAGGTCAGCCTACCGAGTGTGGGGGTGGCACCCACGTTCACTGGAAAAGGTAGGTTGTGATCCTTGATGAGGGTGCGGTTAGCGTTAGGGTTCAGCCAGTCAGTTCAGTCATGTCTGACTCTTTGCAACCCCATGGACTGCAGCATGCCAGGCCTCCTTGTCCATCACCAGCTCCTGGAGCTTGCTCAAACTGATGTCCATTGAGTTAATGCCATCCAACCATCCCATCCTCCATCATCCCCTTTCCTCCTGCCCTCAGTCTTTCCCAGCATCAAGGAGTCAGTTTATTGCATCAGGTAGCCAAAGTATTGGAGTTTCAACTTCTGCATCAGTCCTTCCAATGAATATTCAGTACTGACTTTCTTTAGGATGGACTAGTATCATCTCCTTGTAGTCCAAGGGACTCTAAAGAGTCTTCTCCAACACCACAGGTCAAAAGCATCAATTCTTTGGCACTCAGCTTTCTTTATTGTCCAACTCTCACATCTATATATGACTACTGGGAAAAACCATAGCTTTGACTAGACAGATCTTTGTCGGCAAAGCGTTAGGGTTAAGTGGTCTAATACTGTGTGATGCCACTGGTGAGAAGATGTCACTCACCTGGGCTCTAGGAAAAGTGCCTTCTCAGCAAAGGTGTCCAGGTTAGTGTTTTATTTTGAAGAGCTCCTCCGAACCATAGCTGATGATGTTGGTTTAGTGATGGGTGCCTCTTTCAGGGAGTAGCTCCTCTGCTGCTGAAATTAGAAGTGGCCGCAGAGGGAGGAGTCAGCACTCCTGTGTAAGCACAGTGAATCAGGGGCGCGCCTCACCTCCAGCCTCAGAGTGATGACGGCCAGGGGAAAGCTCACCAGCCCCCAGCTGGCCCAGAGCATGGGCCAAGGCTCTTCTCTTCATACACCGCTTGGTAACAGAAGCCAGAGGAGCAGGTCTACTGAGACAGGAAAGATGGTCATTCCTTTCACAGTTTTCAAGTTGGGTTCTCAAAGAAGATTCCTGGTGGCCTTGTGGGGAGGATCATTTTACTGACCTCTGGGTCAGAAAACTTCCCTGAAGTGAGTGAGATGCACGTAAACTGATCTGAGAGCAGTCAACCATGTCAAAGTGTGTCTCATCTGGATTTCTTTTCTGACTCTGGCAATGGAGATAAAAACATTAATGAAAGCTTTGACATTTAAAAAATTGATTTATTTATTTTAATTGGAAGATGATTACTTTATAATATTGTGATGATTCTTGCCATATATAATGTGTATCAGCCAGGCATACGTTTCCCTTCCTTCTGAACCCTCACCCTCTAAAGGAACACATTTGAGTCAGTTCTAATGAGGTGGATGAACCTAGAGCCTAACATACAGATGAAATAAGTCAGAAAGAGAAAGACAAATATCACATATCAATGCATATATATGGAATCTAGAAAGATGGTACCGGTAATCCTACATGCAGGGCAGCAAAGGAAACACAGACATAAAACTTATATTTTGAGAAATGAAAGAGGCCAGACAGCTCTGTCTGCAGCAATACTTGGGACCTGACTCGGTGACTGACTTTTTTCTCCCTTTGCCCTCACCCACATGGCACCAGAGATGAGAAATCATTTTGAGGCAGATATAAAGACTTGCTCATCTTATGACCATAATTCAAGCCCAAAAAATAAAATTTGACTTTTTAATATTTTACTACCAATTTCTACAATGCAAAGAAAGATGACGATCCCACCCTACATTCCTGGCAACTCATGTGACCATCCTAAGGCCAGGGGGCAACAGTTTCATAGTCTAAACACAGTCTTGACTGACCCTTCACTCTTGGTATCTGTTTTCCTGCTGGTATTCAGAACTGCCAGATATCCTATAATTTAACTTATTCTCACTGGCCTTCAGTCAATTAGAGCAGATATTAACTCCTTGTTTCTGATACCAGTTTACTGTAATGATCAGGCTATTCATTGCAGACTACCACATTCTTTCATTTTAGCTTAAGCAAGGAGAGATTTAAGTGATGTGACCTATCAAACTTAAATGGAATGGTTAATAATTTATAGAAGTTGGAGACAGCGTGCATGTAGGTGTAAGAATTACATGTAAGCAAAAAGATAGTATTCCAATGACTATGCCTCTGTAAAGGGAATGCATCATTGACATAAATAAGCAGAAACCTGGAGAAGACCTATTTTATCATTGCATTTATGTTCTAAATGTTTTTGCTAGGAGCTTTTATCACACAGTTATCTATAGGACTCTTCTGACTGGTAGCATGGTTGAATGGCTAAGCATTTTGGAAATGGTACAAAGGATCTTTTTGATAACCTGGCTACTGCACTGAAGTCTCTTAAGGACTTCAGGGCAGCCAGAACATTGCATTTCTAAGGCTTGCTATTTATTCCAAAGGCATTTTCTTCTTGGGAGAAATCACTGAAATGGATGACCTTGGATATTATCAACCAAGACTGTCAATATCAACCTTAGTAAGTTTCATTTTGTTCTTTTATTACTAACTCAGTGGCTTATGACTTGGAATCAAATATCTTCTCCCACCCTTTTCTCATCATAGATGCGGATCAAATAATTGTACATACACCTGAGTGTTGCCAGAGAGCATGGGCAATGCTTCATTGCTGGTAGTGGTAGGGTCTATTAACTCTTCATGTATAAGAATTCAAAATGCCTTGATAATTAAAGTCTGACACCACTCCCAGGATTGGAAAAGGATTAGCTCAAAACACTATTTCTCTTTTCAAGGATCAGCTATTTATGAAGAGCAATAATTTTATTCTTAAAGAATTTGAAAGTGAAATATAAAAGGGGCTAGCACTTACACGACAAATCACTGAAGAGCAGAGAAAGGTATAAGAATTCGATTTGTGAAACATACGGTCTTGTCAAAGCAGAACTGACAGCTGTCCGATTGTTTTCAACTAAATAATTCACAAAAATTTGATAAGCAGATGAGTTAAAAAAAATACTGAACATCTGTAAAGGCTCCATATAAGCTGTGGGCTGTCACCTTAAAGTTCAGGTGTGAATGTTGGTATAGTGTTGCTGGGTGTGGGTGGAAGGGTTTCATGTCTTTGAGATGTGAAGAAACCTCCCCAGAAACCATGCAAGTGGAAAAGGAGATCACTACATTTGGCAGAAGGCTGGTGAGGACCCTGACTACTGACGGCCACGCCCCAAACGAACCTGCTAATGTTTCAGAATCGGCTTTAAGGAGTTTTGATCAAATGTTGGCTCCCCGCCTTCCCTGCTCCCCGTGGATCAGAATTAATCTTACCTAGGAGAGTTCTGAGAAGCTTCCCTGCTGGCTCAGATGGTAAAGAATCTGCCTGCAATGTGAGAGATCCAGGTTCAATCCCTGGGTCAGGAAGAGCCCCTGGAGGAGGAAATGTCTACCTTCCGTATTCTTGTTTGGGAAATCCCATGGACAGAAGAGCCTGGCAGGCTACAGTCTGCAGAGTCACAAAGTCGGACAAGGCTGAGCAACTAGTACAATAAGGATAGATGGAAAAATATATTGATGACATTTTAGTCAAATTTGTTTTGATTCTATTTGGACCAGTTGCTTCACTTTGTATGTTATTCACCTTGAACTGTATAGTACTGCTTTGCAAAGAAAACCAGACTAATAGTAAAAAGGTTGCTTCTCCTCAGTAGGACATGACTCAGTGTGTTAGACACGGGTTTATTTTCAGCAGTTCATTTGCATTCTTGTGTGATAAATACAGTATAGTTTCTTTGTTTAATATGATTTTAGGCAGCTGTAGAATCGTATGCTGCTGGCTTTAGAATATAAAAGCCATACTCATGAGGCTTCACAATGTATTTTACCTTGAATCTTTGGTCTATTTCTCCTTGAATCTCTGTTGCCATGTAATTTGGTATGTGTTCTGCTCATTCACATGGTTAATAGATATTGTTATGCAGTCAAGAACTGAATGTACAGCCAGTTTCATCTCAGTGGCTGTTGATTTCCATTTTGAAGGAAGGAAAAGTAATAACCTTGCTTTCCAACATCTCCAGGTGAGTCTAAGCTGAGCACTGATGTGAAACCATTTAAGAGGGATCTATTCTAATACCAGATATTTTAAAATGTCATTTTCATGACATTTTGACGGTATTTACTCATTATGCTTTAAAATATTCTGTGATAACCGCTATGGGAAAAGCATCTGGAAAAGAATGAATATATGTATATGTAGAAATGAATCTCTGTGCTGTACATCTGAAGTAACACAGCATTGTAAATCCCCTATACGCCAATGTAAAATTTAAAATTAAATTAAAAAACTAAAAGTAAAGGCAGAGGTCTGAGATCACAGTGGACACTGTCATTGTTTCTATAATCTAGAGGTGAAATCAGTGAGTAAGGGGGGAGCCATGATGAGCCTACATTCCTCCCCACCATGGAGGCTCCTCGAGGTTTGGTCTGTGCAGAGGGACCTTTGGAAGAGGCAGCAGTCAAAGCCTTGCGACCCCTCAGGCAACACAAATTAACCGAATCAGAAGCCTGATGACAAGGATGAGTGTAAATTGGTCCACCAGCTACATAGCAATGAGCCCAGACTGGCGGTTAACTCCAGTAACTAAGCCTAACGCTATAAGGAGCGTTAACTTGGGGCTCTTCATGCTGACATCACACATGATACTGCGGAGAGGTGGATAGAAAATTGCCGTGTGGTCCAACAGTCACTTCACAACATTTCTGTCTGGAATATAACAGGCCTGGTAACGCCTGTGCCACAGATGTAACACACCCGTATGAGGGAGCGTAAGAGAAAAAGATGGGAGGACCTATAAGCACACGGCAGGTCCACACACCTTTCGGGGCAGAATTTCTCAGCGACGTACTCTGACTTCTGAGGCAAAGAAACTCAAAAGCAGTGTTTCCTCTTCCTCTGAAATGCTGTGGTTAGCACAGCACAAAACTAGGGATCCATGTAATGTAAGTAATCACTTGAGATAATTTTGTAAATAGTTGATACCGCTTCTTACATTTTGAAAATTGTCTAATAAGAATAATAAACATAGAACAAAGAACACTGTATTTTATCTAAGAATAGTAGGATAGAAAATAGCTTTATGGTGCTACTGCTACTGCTAAGTCGCCTCAGTTGTGTCTGACTCTGTGCGACCCCATAGACGGCAGCCCACCAGGCTCCCCCATCCCTGGAATTCTGTTATTATTTAGCAGCCAATTAGTAGAAACAGATAGTAGAGAATTAAAACATCTTAAAATGTTTTAAATTCTTTTCAGTATAAATATAGGTCTTTCATGAAATTATTTGAAAAGAAGTGGTAGAAGGAAGTGATTTTTCCTCTCTGTGAGTTCTTTTCCAGCATAAGTCTATGCCTTTAAAATTATTTTTCAATACTAATGTGTAGTAGTTGTTGTTCTTTAAATTCCCAAGGAAAATACAGCTGTTTCTCCAAGGACACTTAGAGTCACGTGCACACGGCATGAATGAAATCACCATGAACTTGCACGGCATCTATAGAAGGTCACTGAGAAATGGGACAAATCAATGCTGAAATAAGGAACTGAAGCAAAACTGAAAGAGACAATCTGATCCTAAGGAAAATATTTCCTTAATGAGTGTCAGACTATACTCCAAAATAAAATAAAGATTAAAGTAGAAAATCTTACCTCATTTGTGATGCTAAATCATTTCATACTATCACCTTTTCTGCTTATCTGTTGATCATCTCAGGAATTTTCTTAGTGAAAAGAAAAAAGAAGCCAAATCATTTCTTGTACATTAGAGAATTCCATTTGTATTGATGTTTCCTTTGAATTATAAATTATGCATGGTACATGTCAGCTATGCTCTGTAATTTCCACTTAAAACTCAATAATCTTGTATAAGGAGATATTCTCAGGCTCATTTACTTTGATGGAATATGTAATCCATAAGGAAACAGACTCTATTGTCTAAGCTATCTTCATGATGTAAAAGTTATATGATATTAACATCATCAAACAATATAAAATACTTCTGGTTGTTTCTCATTTAAGTGCAGTAAATATTAGAGAGGTGGGAGGAAAAAATAGAAGTAAAAACTAACATTCATTGAAAGCAAGGTACATGTATATCTTTATTAGCTGTTATCTCACTAAATTCTAGTAATAAAGCAAGAAGTGGTATTTTTAGTCAATTTTGAGATTATGTGGGTCTTCCCTGGTGGCTCAGATAGTAAAGAATCTGCCTGAGAGTTCAGGAGACACGAGAAACATGGGTTTGATCCCTAGGTCAGGAAGATTCCCTGGAGAAGGAAATGGCAGTCCACTCCAGTATTCTTGCCTGGAGAATCCGTGGACAGAGGAGCCTGGTGGGCTACAGTCTGTGGGGTGGCAGAGTTGGACCCAGCCGAGCGACTGGCACACAGGCTCCCCTGTCCACGGGATTCTCCAGGTAAGAAGGCTGGAGTGGACTGCCACTTCCTCCTGGGACCTTCCCAACCCAGGGATCGAGCCTGCATCTCTCGTGTCTTCTTCCTGTGTCCTCACATGGCCTTTTCTTTATAAACATCCCAAAGGAAGGATCTCTGTTGTCTGTTCTCGTGAGGGTGTGGGTCCTGTATGATTGGAACCTTATTTAACCCTTATTATCTCCCAAAGTCCCAGCTCTTAAGTGGTCACACTGGAGGTTAGGGGGTATTCCATACACTGGATAACCGCCATCCTCCAGGGAACAGCAATCTTCTCATGGAAAGATATGTGGTTCCCAGATGTATTTTTCCTTTCTTTGTCTCTAATGTGCCTGCCAGAACTGCCATCTGTGGACATTCAGAATGCTTTATCTGCCAAGAGGATACTCCAGGAAACACTGCTCTAACTGGAAAACTTCCTTCACAGGGAAAGAATGTGCAATGGCCCCTGCTGTTGAGTTCACTTGTCTTATTTCGAAACCCTACCGCTCACAAGCTATGGCCCAATGCATCTGGGAGGGGACCCTGGAAGGCTCCGCTATGGCCCCACCTGAGAAGCGGCATATGGCAATTTGGATCCTCCAGGAAATGACTCTGAGAGAGAGTTTTGTGTCTGACATGGATCAGAAAGTTGCTCTTTTTAGATATTTCAGTATCTGTTGTTTTCTTTAATTTTGCTGTTACCTGGAGACCCTCAAGCCCCATTCTTGCAGTTTTGATTCCATATTATGGTTTAGGGCCTTTTTGCCTCCTCTATTTTCTGATGCATAATTCGAAAGGTATAATAGGAACCTGGGTGGTCTTTCATTGATTAAATTGACTCTTTGCTTACCATTGGGGGCTTCCCCAACAGCTCAGAGGGTAAAGAATCTGCCTGAAATGCAGGAGGCAGAAGACACGGGTTCAGTCCCAGGGTCAGGAAGATCACCTGGAGAATAAAATGGCGACCCACTCCAGTATTCTTATCTGGGAAATTCCATGGACAGAGGAGCCTGGTGGGCTACAGTCCATGGGGTCCCAAAGACTCGGACACGACTGAGCAGCTGAGCATGCACACTTCATTGACTTCAGCTCTGTCCACAGGTTTTGGAATCATGTGTATTTAGAATTATTATTTTAACTGCTTTAGCAGTCAGGCACATATATCCTCAATAAGAATTCTTCCTGGAAAATAAAATGTGCAATAGACAGATTACAGAGATATGGGGGCAAATAAAAAGAAAAAAACCTGTTGTTGTAACCAAGCTAAGTGAGTATGTAAGATTCATCATCTTTTGTGCCATTGTTCACTTTTTATTAAATGCATTGGGTGCCTCCCCAGGCGTTCAACTTCTCCTAAAGAAGTTATTATTTCTTTACTCTAGTTGACAGGAGATTGATCAAATCTGCTTGTAGAAATCTAAATGATGTCTGTAATATCAGTGAGTTGGTCATGTTATTTTGAACCTGTCTAAAGCATTTTTGCAGAACTAAAGTCTTATAAAAGAAATTTTAAGAAGTAAACCTCATGATATTTTCAACCAGTAAATATATCATGTTATCTTAAAAGAATGGAGCACAAACAATTAAGTCTAAAGTGGTTCACGTGGTTTTCTGTCACATGTTTTTTCCTTAATTGATTTAATTGTGTTTATATGCACACATTTCCAAGGTGGCTATATAATATTATATATATATATATGAAATGTAGCAAAATATATTCTATAGTATGTCATACAAAAAAGTATTTGGGACTTTTTATTTAGTTCCATTGAGACACATGCTTTCGAACTGTGATGCTGGAGAAGACGCTTGAGAATCTCTTGGATAGGAAGGAGATCAAACCAAGCAATCCTAAAGGAAATCAACCCTGATTATTCACTGGAAAGACTGATGCTGAAGCTGACCAATGCTTTGACCACCTGTTACAAAGAGCCAACTCATTGGAAAAGACCCTGATGCTGGGAAAGATTGAGTTTAGGAGGAGAAGTGGATGACAGAAGATGAGCTGGTTGGATGGCATCATTGACTCAAGACATGAATTTGAGCAAGCTCTGGGAGATAGTGGAGGACAGAGGAGCCTGACATGCTGCAGTCCATGGGGTTGCAAAGAGACGGACATGACTTAGCAACTAACCAACAACATCAACAACAACATTGATTAAAGTTAATTTTTATTAGCAAAAGAAACTGTACAGAAGGATAGAAATTTAAGTTTAGAAATGTTGATCCTCTTCATCACTATGAATTAACAGCACAACACAAATCACTAAAGAGTACACAATTATTTGGTAATGAATTGTAATCATAAGTGATTTCCCAAAGAGTAAATTAAGTATTCATTAGAAAAAGTAATCACTATTAATTGCATTAATCATCTTAATTAAAAGGCATAAAATGCATTTTTATATGAATCTGGGATTACTTTAGTTTCAATCTTTGAAAAGTCTCAATTCTCTGGATTTTTAAAAAGTAAATATAAAAAGTAAAATGAGTATATGAATGTTTATTTACCTCTCATTGCTGCAGTGTTTGAAGACAGTGAAGTGATTCTTCTTTCTGTGGTTTGTACTCATGTGAAGTTGTAGAGCCTAGAAAATAAACTCAGTATTTCCAGAAAATAATGTAAAATCTTTTTCTGCCTCACATAATGGTTTATAAGATACATCTTTCATATTTTAACATTTAAATCTGTCCAGTGAGTGACATTCTAATTTCCTCAGTACAAGGTCATGACATGGACCATGATGGTTTCTGGGCTGCCGGACATCACATACATAATAAGACGTTGTTTCTGGACGTGTCTGGGAGGCTGTCTCAATGGGGGCTGGCATCTGCATTGACAGACGAGTGAAGCAGATTGTCTTGCCCAGTGAGGGCCTAAATAGAAGGAAAAGGTGCAGGCAGGGAGGCTGGGCTCTACTGACTGTTAACCGGGTATGGCTGTCCCTACTCTCCTGGCCTCAGGCCTTCAGATCCAGACTGGTGTCTACACCCTGGGCTCTCTCGCTCCCAAGGGCTCAGAACCACACCACCTGGTCTCAGCTCGTGGACAGCAGCTCTTGGGCCTTCTCAGCCTCCGGAGTCCTGTCTGCTGGCACATTATTGGCTTGGGATTAGCTCTCCAATATGATTAGATTTAAAGACCGATGCTCCTTCCATTAGTCAAGGGAGCTCTCAGATCTGAGCCAGTTTACAGATCCAGGGCCTCTGGAGTGCAAGGGTGGGGCTGGGCTCCATTGAGAAAACTTACACGGTCCCTCTTTCTCCATCCTTTCCCAGAGGGACCTGTGACTTTTCACCAGGGAAACTATCCTTGAAAGGAAATAATCAGGGACTACTGGACACTGGATATTCTTCTTGCCTTTTTTTTCCTTCATGAATTCATCTAATTTACTGAGTTCATTTGCCTTACATTTTAAAGTCAAGATAACATTCATATAAGATTATACTGGCCATTTGAAAGGGAACAATTCAGGGACATTTAGTACATTCACGGTGTTGTACAACCACCACATGCATCTAGTTCCAAAATGCTTGTATCACCATTTGCCCCCGAAACCTCCCTAGGCTCACAAACACCCATCGGCAATCTGTATGGATTTTGTACAAATGGAATCATGTGATGTTCTGTGTCTGCCTTGTTTCAGTGCTCAGGGTGATAATTTTCAGGTTTATCACATTGTAGCATGTTTAAATACCTCATTTTTATGGCTGATTAATATTCCATTGTATTCATACACTACAGTGTGTGATCCACTCATCCAGTGATGGATGAGTCATTTCCTTTGGGTCAGCTCCACCTTTTGGGTATTGTGAACAGAAGTGCTATGAATGCACCTACACAGGTATTTGCTTGAGTACCAGTTTCATTTCTTTTGGATCTGTACCTAGTAGTGGATGGCTGGTTCATGGGGCAATTCTACATTTAATGCTTAGCAGTACCACCATCTGTTTCCACACGGGCTTCACTATCTTACATTCCCACCTGGAACACCTTGAGTTTCAGTTTCTCCACATCCTCCCCAGCACTGCTTATTCTCATTGCTCTGAGCTGGAGTAATCTTTCCATACTAGGCCAACTGCTTGCAGCTCTCTATTTTGCCTTCTCCTCCGGTTTCCAGCACCCAGCGGGGTCCTCTCCTGCCTTTTCTGAGCATGTATCCAGGCCTGGGCATGCAGTCTGCACTCCTGCTTTCACTGGTGTATGTGATGGTTGTTCTGAGTCCTCTTTCCTGTAGAAGTCTTTTGCTGATCTTCCTCCTCACATCTGGGTCTGTCTGACCGCCATATCTGCTGTCCCCACACTAGACAGGCATAGGTGGTGGACATCTCAAGATGTTTTGATGACATCAGTGCCACTCTCAGGAAAACAGCTCCAGCCCCAGGCAGCAGGGAGGAAAAATAAGGTCAAAATTTGTGCTTGTCCCTCAGGGAACTTCGGAAAGGTCAGAACACAAAATTTTAAGAATACATACAGTATTTTTAAAACCAAGTCCACAGTAGCCTCTGAACCATGGAGCCACACTAGGAATGTGGGCCCCCATACCTATCGCTGATGCCTCTCCTTTTCCACAGGCAGGAAAAAAGGGAGTTGTGGGCAGGTGAACAGAAATATCACACTTTCTTACCAAAAATTACCTGTTCTTTTCATTATTAAACAGTCCTGTGGTTACTGGAAGTTTTAGATTAGTTTCTAGGGTTCCAGGTAACTGATTCTCCAATTCTCTTTTAATATGAAATTCTCTTCATTACCTTTAAACATTTATTCTTTGCTTTCGAGTTTTAAGCTTAATTCTGGCTAAACCGAACGCTTGTCATCCTATGTAATCAGGCCTTTCATGGTCTTGTCCGTTGCCAGAAATGATATTTCTATCTTTTCTGTTTTATTTTTAGCTTGCCTTATTCTACTGGAATTGAGGCTTTACGTGATGAAGCCATCTGTTTTGTTCATTTCTATGTGCCTTACATCTAGAAACTATGATAGCCACTCAATGGATATGTGGTGAATAGATGTCTAATGATCTTTCCACATATTTCTACCTGAATTTGTCAGTGTGAAAAAAGCTCTCCTATTTACACTGTAGCTTGTCTCATTGCAATCCTTATTACAGTCAGCCTCATTCCACTATTGTTTATGTTTTTAGGAAATTGCAGTTCTGGTGTGTAAATGCCTTGGGAATGAAGTTTTCTTTACCTATCAGTTTCTTGCCAGGAATAGAATCTCAACTATTGTTCATCATTTTTCAATCTCCAGCTGAATTCTAGAGGAGCAAAGAGCAGTATTATCTGTGAAGAAGCCACTGGCTCGCATCACCTAAACAGCCCGGCTTGTCCTCTGAAAGGTGGGTGTCTGCAGGTGGTCACCCCAGCGAGCACCTAGTGTTCACTCAGCACTAGGGTCATCAGCGGCCATTAGTGGTCACTCCATCTCCTTTCTTCCCTTCCCACTTCAAAGGTCTGACAGAGCACTGTTACCTTTATGAATTCCTGTCTAAGACTCCAACTACACTGCTTAGTTCCAACAATTATTGAAAACAGTCAGAGAGCTTAGTGAAACTGATCAACATTTAATTTCAGGGAGCTCAAATACCATGATCCTTTCCTTTTTTTCTTTATGTAGAGTTCTGCTCTTCAGAAACACCATAAAGTCCTTTTTATGGGCTTAGAATAAAACTTTTATATTGATCTTTAATCTTTTTTAGTTCTTTTTTATTTTTTGGTAGTATTTTAGTGGTGGACTGGTAATAAAAGGAAAACAACAGCAACTAGGACAAAACTATAGTTAGGAGACGACTGGAAACACACATTTAGAAACACATTTTCATCTATCATATTAGTACTAATGGGACAAAAATGTGAATAATCATTTATAGTAAGGAAACCATCAACAGTTTGGTGTGCTGATACCCAGAATGAGCTATTGTGAGCCTTAAAATGATGTCTAAAAATACTGAGCTGTTCATCACATAATGTTAATTACAAAGGGATCAAAATCTAATACATTCTGTGATACTTACTTTGTTTGAAGAGTTTTCAACATAATAAAATTCAAAGAAAATACATCAACAATTTTAATGTGCTTCAAAGTCTGAGAATACAGATGGCGCTTATTTTTATCAATTTATCTCATTAAATCTTCCCAATCAACCATAATGTACATTTTTTGTTGCTTTCATTCTTAAAGAAAAAATGTCCAATAGAGAAAATATGTATATGTACATGCATGCATTATCAATCTGATTTAGGTAATTTTGCATTAAAACTTTAAAGATTTCTAGGAGCCTGTTATATCCGCAATTTACCTATGCGTTCATTGTTCTAGGGAGTCTTTTCTGAGTGTGTAGAGGGCATCAGTCTCTATGCTGGGTACTCACAGACCTGCAGGTCCTCTTGCCCGTGTCGGACTGGGCACAGTCTCTGGTCTTCTTCCTCCAGGCTGTCAGGCTCCGAGTTCAGGGGTGCGCCAGTACCACCTGTACTCCCAGCCCAGCATTGTGATGGTACAGACAGCGCTTCCTTACATGCTTTCTGAATGAACATATGAAGTGGTGCTTTTAGAGCTCAAAAGTCCATGGAGTTCAGCTTAATAACTAAGTTATGCTTCAGCTGTTCGTGGAGTAGGAGAGGTTTTGGTCTTTAATGATTGTCAGCTAGTGCTGGTTGGGGAAAAATTTCTCTGGCTTTTATTGTGACCAACGAGCCATTCTACTTACCCTGCTGTAACTCAGACTTTTCACATATTGCTGGACATGTGACTTGGTGTCCTTGGGAAGGCATTTTGTTATTCTCCTGCTCAGCGCGTACATACCTAAATACATGTTCACGTATTTCAGCATATATCAGATCTACCTCAGAGCAGGTAAACGAACTGATAGAGTACCATTAATTAAAAAGTCATTACTTACTCATGGATCTAAAGAGAAGAGCAGTCTCCTAAGAGAGTTTGTCAGTAGACAGTTTAAATAAATGATATCTCATCAAATTTTTGTTCATGAGTTGGTGCCCTTACCTGTGTGAATCATTCAGGCAATCTATAAAAATGGTGTTTTTTTCTCTCTTAGAAGTAGCATTACCATCAGTCAGTCATCAATAGCTTAGCTTAGAGAATTCTAGGTAACCAATTTTAACTGCCTAAAGTTTTCAGGCAAACAATATGTACTTCTACAGTCACCATATAATCACTGTCATAATAAAGTTATTGTTGCATGTCATTGTTGTTGTCTTCTATTTCTAATATAAAGTGATATCCCCAGGTAGAACATTGGTAAATATTTCATACCAGAATATGAAAATAAGATGAGACGTTTCAAGGGCAAAACTTAATTCGTGAACTGTCAAGAATAAATTTAAACAACTTGAAAAATGTTCATGACATTTCCTGACTACTATCTGAACATTCATTTATTTGTGAATTATTGAACTCACATTTAAAAACACTATTCCCAAAACTAGAACAAAAGATATCTGTCCTAATAAAACCTCAAACTTTATAAATGACAATTTGATACAGTGCAAAGAAAGACATTTTAATGACATGAATATGAGTCACTGACTTGAGAAAATGAATAAATTCTCCTAAAATATTGCTTTTATTCAATTGACAATATAAAGCCAAATGATGAACTTGATAACATAAAACATGAATACTCTTGTATGAAATTACATTGTCTTAGTAAGCAGTATCAAGACTTTACAATTAAGCAAATTTAATAAATACCCAAAGTGCCAACGTCATAAACAAGTGCTGATGGGAGCTATGTTTCAGACAGAGTACTCCTAGAAAAATCTTCTAAAAGACTAATATTATCTCCTGATTCATTGTTAAAAATGGTTTAATGATGAGATAGGTAAAGAAAAATCTCCTTCCTCTATCCACGTGTTTGTGGTTGGAAGTAAGTAGCTATTCCATGACCTCATTGTAAGAAATGGAGGCTGTGGGCATCCGCTAATTTGATGGAAGAGAAAGAAAGAGCAGAAACAAACAGAACATGTCTGAGTCCTATATTTTGGGGGAGCTGAAGGATCCAGGAAGAGGACTAAGAAACTTAACTGAACTGCATTCAGTTAAACAGAACTGCGTTCTGTGGGAAAAGAGGTGATCGGGGATCTTTAAGTCCATGGAATTCAGCTTAGTACTTAAGTAACATACTTTAGCTGCTTCGAGAGAAGGGGAGGGTTTGGTCTTTAATGATTGTCAGATAGCTCTGGGCAGGGGGAAAACATCCTCTGGCTGCTTGAAAAGGCTGAAAACACGTAAGGAGACGGCTGCTCAATTTTCTGATTAAAATCATCCTCAATCCCTGAGCCCAAGAACAGACCGTGAAGGGATAATGATCTCCCTACCTGCTTTGAGAGAACAAGTAAAAGCTGACTCCCAGCTCCATTTTAGTTACTGCTTCCACTGACCTTTAAAGAGTAAAAATGTCATCTGAATTTTTGAGGACAAAGTGAATGCGTATTCTGGTTTTTACTGTTTACAGGGATTGGAAGGTGGACGGCCAAACAGTTATCTTTCAGGATAGAAGCCTCAAGATTTGTAAGCTCTTTCTATTACACGCTAGGCAAACGGAGATGAGCTGGAGTTCAGGAACCTGAACCCCAGATCCTGTAAGTAAAGGACTGCAGAACTGTGGAGAAGGCTGTGTGCGGCGCTGAATGCCCAGGGAGGGTGTCCTTGTGGTTTAGCTCCATCGTTGGTGGTGCGTGGGAGCCAGGGTGAGTGGTGGGAAAACACCCCTCAGCACAAACAGCACAGCTGCGCCCGTCCTCGAAGCCAGGACCCAGCGCAGGAGTTACGGCGGGACTGAAGAGAACCAGAATGAAAACAAAACGTGGACCTGAGGAAGCTCTTCGGAAAAATAAAGTGAAAGCAATACCACAGCATATTACAAAGGAAAGCAGTCCTGCCTTGGCAATATGCTGTACAAAAGAGCTCACTAATGTGAAATCAGCCTGAAAAGGACTAAATCTAAGCAAATCATAATGGCTTCAGAGAGTGCTGAGTGAGAAGAGATTTTAATTGGAGACTTTCGGTTTTAGAAATTTGGATTTCATGACCGAAGTCAGCAGAAAAATATTCTTGGATATGGAAAGACTCTGAATACACACGTCCTATTTTAAAAGAGTGTTTGGAAAACATACTCCTGATGGTCTTAAGATGAAGCTGAAGGGGCAATTCAGAGTTTTCAGTGACATGAAGAAACGGGCAGTGAAGACGGTGAAATGGGGCGTGGGTGCCCCAGCTGGTTTTAGGGGGGATGCCCCTGCCCCCTGCTGGGCAGATTGTCCCCCTCACTCCATGCTGGCATCCCCTGCCCCCCGCTCCTTGCTGGTCCCCACTTGTCCAGGGAACACTAGCCGTCTACACAGAGGCTCCTCTCATCTGAGGTCCTCCGTCCTCACGTCTGGGTGAGCCTCAGACTTCTAGTGCCTGTGTTTCTGAGAGGCGAGATCCCTCAGGGTCAGGAGAGGGTAGGTGAGGGGAATGGTCCCCAGGGAACTAGGGTAGCACTTACCTTTGTTCTGTCCGTGTTTCACCGGGAGTGAGTGTGTGTCTGGGGGCTCTTCACACTCATGGAGTGGGAAATCCATGGAGGGAAAAGGAGAGAAGAAGGATCTCTACCTAGAAATCCAGAGGGGAATTCTCACCCCCTTTGGTGTTCGTTTCACCTTATTATCCTCTCCTTCCACCTCCTTACCTTGACGGTCCCTCCCCTAACTACCTTTCCCTTCACGTCCTCCCAGATAGAAGCTTCGACACCCCTTGTCTTTCTGTCTACCAGGGGCCTCCCTCCCTGTTTTCTCCCCTCATCCCAGTTGGCTCCTCCCCAGGAGATGCAGAGACACACTGGCTCCTCCTTGAGAGGATTCCAAGATTGATCCCCAGGAGCACTGGTGCAGCATCACTGTAGTCCCCAGATGGCTGTAGCTGATTCTATTGGTTTTGTCCAGGTAGCCTTCATGTTCTATCAGAAGATGATGCCTGTGATGACTTCCTGGTGAGGCACGATGTTGATGACTGAATAAGAAATGTTAACTACATTTTTCTCTTTTTTGGTTCACTGTGAGATTTTATTAAGAAAAAATGTTGCATTATTTCACATGGGATTTCAAGTCATGCTGAGCTATGCTCAGTTGCTCAGTCATGTCCAACTCTTCGTGACCCCATGGACTGTAGCCTGCTAGATTCCTCTGTCCATGGGATTCTCCAGGCAAGAATACTGGAGTAGGTTACCATTTTCTCCTCCAAGGAACCAGGGATCAAATTTGCAACTCCTGGGGATTTCAAGCACAATCAAGTAAATAATGTGTTTTCTCCTTGGACAATTTTTTGTGTATTACATTAATTAATCTTGTCTGTGCAATTGATCTTTGTTTTCTGAGAACAAAGCCCCTGTGTCAGGGTATATTTTATCTTCACGAAATGTCATTCTACTTGTTTATATTTTATTTACCATTTTTGTCTGTATATAAATGTGTAATAGTTTGCAGTTTATTTTTGTTTTGTCAACATAGCATTAAACTTGGAAGCTGTTGATCTTAACATAATAAAAGGCATATTTTCTTCAGGGTAGAAGAGAGTTATATAGGTTGATTGAGTATGCGTGCATGCTAAGTTGCTTCAGTCATGTCCAACTCTTTGTGACCCTATGGGCTATAGCCTGCCAGGCTCCTCTGTCCATGAGATTCTCCAAGCAAGAACACTGGAGTAGGTTACCATGCCCTCCTCGAGGGGTCTTCCCGACCCAGGGATTGAACCTGTGTCTCCTATGACTCCTGCATTGCAGGTGGATTCTTTACTGCTAAGCCAACAGGGAAGCCCTGATAGGATGTAGAGTAGTTCAAATTTCAAATAAATAACATGTGAAATTTCAAAAACAATTAAGGATTTATTTACAACTGTAAAATAGTGAAAGTGGAATATTTTCTAGTTCAGTTTTTAGAGAGCCTCAAAGCATGAGGAGACAGTTTATGGCTGGCTTGTTCTGTAAGAGACGGAACTTGAAATAGATGTAAAAAGTGGCATCATTGGGTTTATTAAGTCCAAACATTTGCATGACTTCCAGCCATCAGAATTAGAAAGCATCTAGTTGTTTCTTTCTACTCATGTGTTCATTCATTTTGTTTTTATTAAAATTCAAACTGTATCCTTGCAATTTTATTCTAATCTTGAAAGTATAAGAGGGTAGGAAAAACACAACTAGAAAGCCAAAGGCTTAAGATTAGAAAACATATAAATAATCATTAAAACTGGAGAATATGCATGTGTATCTATGTCTATCCATCTATTTCTATCATTTATCTAGACATTCATTTTGTCTTCCTTCAAGTTTTATTAGTCTGTTCCCATATGTCTCATCACCATCGCAGGCACTAACTGTATAATTTAAACGGCAAATTATAGTGTATACATGCTCAATCATGTCCAACTCTTTGTGATCCCATGGACTGTAGCCCGCCAGGCTCCTCAGTCCATGGGATTTTCCAGGCAAGAATACTGGAGATCCCCTTCTCCAGGGGATCTTCCCGACCCAGGGAACGAACCCAGGTCTCTGGTGTCCCCTGCATTAGCAGGTGGATTCTTTACCACTGAGCCACCATGTGTGATTTCACCAGTGGATAGTTCCCTGCCTTCTTAGAATTAAATTATATTGGAGGAAATGAAAAAAAAAACACAGATTATATGTTTTAAAATAATGCCAACTTCACAGAAGGAAAGAAAAAAATAATTGCAGGTTGAGGGGAAGAAAATCAGATGGAAGAAGGTTGCCCTGGAGATGCAAACATCTGCAGGGGTACTGATGCTGTGACACATGAGACGGTGTCGAGGCACTGGACCCAGTCAGCATGTGCGTGTCTTGAGAAGATGCTCCATCATGTTCAAGGGCCTGTTTTGGCCCCCATGTTCTCCCTCAGGGCCTCCCACTTCCACCTGAGGTGTTGATGCTCAGGCCACATGAGTTGATGGACTAACTCACTGTCTTCTATCTGAAGACCTTCCTCTGCAGTCAGAGCTGGGGATGAATATCTGATTCTGCATGTGCACACCATGGCTGGGTCCCAGCTCCCAGGCTTGCTGCCAGTCCTTTTCTTGCTCCCAGGGTAGGGGTGCAGTCACTCACCTTCAGGCTGGGCTCCTGCGAAGACCTGGCCATTCAGCCAAAGCTGCTGAAAGAGCAGATGTGGGTGCTGGGCCCTGAGGGAGGTCTGCACCCTCCCTCTTACCTGCTCTGTGGACAAAGCTGAGCAGGCAGTACAGGTGACCCACTTGGGCCCCCATGACAACAGAACAATGTGCTGGCACCCTTGCAGTCCCACCCCCGCAGCCTGTGGGTCACTGGGGACAGATCCCAGGTTCTCACGTGAGTTTCGGAGCAGCCCTGGAATTCCCTCACTCAGGGAAGAAATAAGCCCTTACTGTGTTGGACTGTTTATCCAGGTGTTCGGCCAAAAGCACACACAGAGCTGCGGAGACGTGCTCACATTTCATGGGTGTGACTGACTGCTCACCTTCTCCTGTGTGTTTTCAGCATCCGACGAGGAGCTGATGGGTGTTTATCTTTGTGTACCCATAACTATGTGCACTAAGTAGATGAAGCCAATGTTTTCCCTTTGGGGCATTTTCTTATTCTAACTCTTCCTGTCAAATCAAGTTGCTCTCTTTCAGCAAAACTTATCTCAAGACTTCCATCCTGCCTGGAGCTCTGCCTGTTTAGCCTGCCCACAATAATCACAGTGTGTATTCGTGTATCCCAATAATGCCTCACTCGTAGCACTTACAGATGCCTTTTAAATATCTGTATCTTTTGTAGGAAGCTTGGAGTTGCCGAGGTGTCCTGTTGTGTTTCCAGCCCAGCTCCCCAGATTGGGGAAGGAGACCAAGAGCGTGGAGGAAGAAGCAGGGGCCATTTGGAGAGGATGTAAGCTTTGTATTCATTCAACAAACATTAAACAAGGCAAATACTGAACAAAACAAGCATTTTCTGCTCTCAAAGGACATGCAGATATCAAGTATCTGGTCATAATTACAATGAGTTCTACCAACAGGTAAGTTTCTGTTTCCAGAGGTCTGAGGGGATTCCCACAGTTACTGTGCAGAGATGTTCCTGCACAAGAAAGGAGACACAGAATCAAGGGATGTAAACACAGGCAGCAGCTTCCCTGGTGGCTCTGTGATAATCTGTCTGCAATGCAGGAAACACAGGTTCAATTCCTGGGTCAGGAAGATCCCCTGGAGGAGGGCACAGCAACCCGCTCCAGTGTTCTTGCCTGGAGAATCCCACGGACAGAGGAGCCTGGTGGGCTCAGTCTGTGGGGTCGCAAAGAGTCGGAGACAACTGAGCACACAGCACGCACACAGCACACACACAGCACGCAGAGTCACATCCTGATCTTTTTCAGGTTTAAGCACCAAATGTGAGGAGATTTTTTATCTTCTCTCTCTCTAGTTCTGCACTGACACTTATCCCCCAACATCGAGTGCTGGACAGGCTCTACGATACCAGGAAGTGGGTGCTTTCCATCAGTGCCACCTGCTGTTGCCACTCCATCCTACCATACTGCTTCGGCTCCTACATCAAGCCACACAGTAAAAAAAGCTTCCTTATTTCACCCCCTTGTTCATTTTTTCTCGTTTTGCTCCTCAAGTGAAATATTATAAATACAGCTTCAAGACTAATATTTAAGGAGGATGTTTAAATCAAAACCCAACTTATAATCAAAGCTCATTACTTCCCGCAGAAGGGAGCAGCTGGCCATCAATGCAGGTTTCCTTTAAAATTATGAGCAATTTTTCATGCATTCACCTTCAGCTCTAATATGTACAGGCACTTGTATTTTTAAAATATTCACCTTTAAGTATGTCTTAAAGTATATCTTCTGAGGGGCATTTTTCATAGAAAAAAACCCACGAAGTACAGAGTTCTCCTGCTGATTGAAATACACTTAGTGTGATCTCCTGCTGAATTTCTGCAAATCCCACACATCTCTCAAATGGGCCTGAGGGCAATTATATTTTCAGTCACAAGCACTGCTTAGGGAGGGGAGTTGGGGAAAAGTCAGGCCATCATTATAACTTTGTTCTGTGAATTTAGAAAAAGGTTATTCTGTGCTTAGTCCGCTATTGACATAGGTAGGGTCTCATTGCCTGATAGATTGAAGGCTGTAACCCTGACTACCACAGATTACACTGTTTTGTTCCAAGTAATTTTATGAATAGAAAGTCCTTTAACGTATATTTTCCACCTCTCTAAGCTTCTGTGTCCATTGTGTGCAAACCGAGTGTCCGTGGGCCACAGAGAGCAGTGTCTGCTAAGGGGAGCAAGATGCAGTATATTAGAGAGTAGCTTTTTACGACAACAGTTAGAGGGAAATTAAACACCGGTGCTGCACTGTCCACTCGCCATCTGGAACGCTTGAGTTTACAAAAAGACCTAGAACTAGATTTTGATAGAGGTGAGAGGGTGTCCTTTCCAATGCTGTTGCTTATCAGCCCACGATTATCATTTGCCTGGAAAGGAGAATGTTTTGTTTTAGCAATCGATAATTGAACAATAAAGCCATCACCTATTTGAAGGTAAAACATGATGTTTATGAATCAGCACTGTGTTCACAGCCCCTGGGTTCTCCCCAGGGAAGCCCCAGTCCTGGTACACCCATCACATCCAAGGATTAAAATGTAGGGCTTCGGGAGGTTGGCTCTTCAATGTCCTCAAATCGATCCTCAAATCGAGCCCTTCCTCATAATCTCTTTCCCCTCCAGAGTGACTGGTTAATTAGGAATGAACAGCCGATTCAGCACTATGAATTCTTGGTGTAAGATGTTGGGAAATGAATGTCTCCTAACTGCCTTGTTTCCTGCATTTCCAGTAGATCTGATGATTGGAGACGGAGGATGAGGCCAGCACATCGGGAGGACAAAGTCGAAACTGTGCAGAGGAGTGGGTTTGAGCATCATTGGAGGGGTCATATTTTTAGACTTTCTGTTTGCGAAGTAATTAATGACATTATGTTTTAAGCCAAAATGAAATGGAGGTTTATTTTACTTACAGTCAAGGACATCCCACCTGAGAGATTACATATTTTATAGCCACAAACTATTGTGAAATTTTTAATTGTTTGAAAAAGTACTAAGTGGTTTTTGTTAAGGGTTAGAGTTAGGGTCCAGAGATAGGACTTGTTTCTCAATATATAAAATACAAGATGTGCAAAAAATTGAAGTATATAACCTATGTGGGCTTCCTTCATAGCTCAGTTGGTGAAGAATCTGCTTGCAATGCAGGAGACCCCAGTTCAATTCCTGGGTCAGGAAGATACCCTGGAGAAGGGATAAGCTACCCACTCCAGTATTCTTGGGCTTCCGTTATGGCCCAGCTGGTAAAGAAACCGCCTGCAATGTGGGAGGCCTGGGTTCAGTCCCTGGGTTGGGAAGATCCCCTGGAGAAGGGAAAGGCTACCCACTCCACTATTCTGGCCTAGAGAATTCCATAGACTACAGTCAAGGCAATGCCAAAGAATGCTCAAACTACTGCACAATTGCACTCATCTCACATGCTAGTAAAGTAATGCTCAAAATTCTCCAAGCCAGGCTTCAGCAGTACATGAACCATGAACTCCCTGATGTTTAAGCTGGTTTTAGAAAAGATAGAGGAACCAGAGATCAAATTGCCAACATATGCTGGATCATCAAAAAAGCAAGTGAGTTCCAGAAAAACATCTATTTCTGCTTTATTGACTATGCCAAAGCCTTTGACTGTGTGGATCACAAGAAACTGTGGAAAATTCTGAGAGAGATGGGAATATCAGACCACCTGACCTGCCTCTTGAGAAATCTGTATGCAGGTCAGGAATCAACAGTTAGAACTGGACATGGAAAAACAGACTGGTTCCAAATAGGAAAAGGAGTACGTCAAGGTTGTATACTGTCACCCTGCTTAATTAACTTCTATGCAGAGTACATCATGAGAAACGCTGGACTGGAAGAAACACAAGCTGCAATCAAGATTGCTGGGAGAAATATCAATAACCTCAGAAATGCAGATGACACCACCCTTACGGCAGAAAGTGAACAGGAACTCAAAAGCCTCTTGATGAAAGTGAAAGTGGAGAGTGAAATAGTTGACTTAAAGCTCAACATTCAGAAAACGAAGATCATGGCATCCGGTCCCATCACTTCATGGCAAATAGATGGGGAAACAGTGGAAACAGTGTCAGACTTCACTTTTTGGGGCTCCAAAATCACTGCAGATGGTGACTGCAGCCATGAAATTAAAAGACGCTTACTCCTTGGAAGAAAAGTTATGACCAACCTAGATAGTATATTCAAAAGCAGAGACATTACTTTGCTGACTAAGGTCCATCTAGTCAAGGCTATGGTTTTTCCAGTAGTCATGTATGGATGTGAGAGTTGGACTGTGAAGAAGGCTGAGTGCCGAAGAATTGATGCTTTTGAACTGTAGTGTTGGAGAAGATTCTTGAGAGTCCCTTGGACTGCAAGGAGATCCAACCAGTCCATTCTGAAGGAGATCAGCCCTGGGATTTCTTTGGAAGGAATGATGCTAAAGCTGAAACTCCAGTACTTTGGCCACCTCATGAGAAGAGTTGACTCATTGGAAAGGACTTTGATGCTGGGAGGGATTGGGGGCAGGAGGAGAAGGGGACGACAGAGGATGAGATGGCTGCATGGCATCACGGACTCGATGGACGTGAATCTGAGTGAACTCCGGGAGTTGGTGATGGACAGGGAGGCCTGGCATGCTGTGATTCATGGGGTCTCAAAGAGTCGGACACGACTGAGCGACTGAACTGAACTGAACAGTCCACAGGCTCGCACAAGAGTTGGACTCAACTGGGCGACTTTCACTTTCGCGTTCACTTTCAGCCTACAGGTGGAGTGTTTACGTGTACCTCTAACATATACTTGGCACTCGTGATTTTTTTAAAAAAATCATGTGACTTAAATATATCTTCTGAAGAGTATTTTTGCATAAGAGAAAATCATAAAATATAGACACTGTTGCTAACACACAGTTAGTACAGTCCCCTGCTGGATTTATGTAAATTCTGCAAATCTTTCAGAAGGATTCAAAAGGGATTGTGTTTTCAGCTGTGTTCACTTCCCTGACTAGAGGAGGGTTTGGGGAAATTTCAGATCATCATTATTCTTTCTTAGAATTTAAAAAAAAATAGGTTATTCTGTGTTTGCCCTCCTGTTGACACAAGTAGAATCTCACCAGCTGGTTATATAACTTTTATGACATTTTCCTCAACAATTCAGAGTTTGAATGCATACATTATAAAATGTCTACATCAAGGGATAAAAACAAGCACGGTTTTAAACATATAAGTCTATAATGTAGTACAAGTGACTTATTTATTCTGACTTTGTAGTGATGATTTTGGGGGCATTCCTGATGGCTCAGCGGTATAAAGAACTCACCTGCAGGGCAGCAGATGCGGGTTCGATCCCTGGATCAGGAATATCTCCGGAGAAGGGTCTGGCTACTCACTCCAGTATTCTTGCCTGCAGAATCCCATGGACAGAGGAGCTTAGCGGACCACAGTCCATGGAGTCGCAAAATGTTGAACTTGCCTGAGAGTACATGCACACACACGTACTCACACGAGTGGCTTACTCTGTCTCCATAGAGACGCTTTTTGTCTGCTCTGGTAAAGGCCATCTCCACGTGCGTCATCCCTTAAGTGTCCTCAATGCTGCATTGGTAGCTGGATAAGAGAGAGCGGGTGATGGTGTATCCAGATCTGAGTTACAGACATCACCTGAGGATTACAACTACATCTTACTGCTGCTGTCAGGGTACCATAGGAACTATTTTCTGAACAAAAAAATGACATCCTTTTCTTTTCTGTAAACATTTAAGCTTTTGGATCATTTGAATTTCCTGATTATTAGAATATCATTTTCCTATTAATTTCTATATGTGAATATTAGTAGTTACTCTCCTGGTATTGAATCCAACTTCTGAATTATGAACAACTTTAATGATAACATTGACACTCAGGTAAGGGCAAAAAAACATGCTCGTACAAATTTTGTGATCTCCTTGAAAAGAAGAAAAGAAAGCAAGAACTGGTAAGTGTCAAAAATCCTTGACACTTCATTCCCTGTGGATTCACTGACCATCAAATTATAATTAGATTATTCAATTTTAGTTATAGACTTTCTTTTTCAAGGATTTTGCCTTGATTTTTAAAGGTTTGCAAATCTACTTTGTATTTCCTCTAAATATTTTATTTCATATAAGGCCCACATGAATATATAATCAATATGGGTGAAAAGTTGCTCAGTCATGTCCGACTCTTGTGATCTCTTTGCGACTGTAGCCCACAAATGCTCCTTGATTCATGGGATTTTCTGGGCAAGAACACTGAAGTGGGTTGCCATTTTCCTTCTCCAGGGGATCTTCCTGACCCAGGGATTGAACCACGTCTCCTGTGCCTCCTGCTTTACCCACTGAGCCATCAGGGAAGCCCCAAGCCAAGATAGTCAGTGTGCTTATTACTCACGCTCTGACTCCCCGGTTATCCCTCCACTGACAATGCCAAAGCCCCCAGCTTTACCAACTGTGCTGAGAGGAAGAACGAAGTCAGGAAGTTGCCTCAAGTTACACATAAAAATGCCACATTGCAAAATCAACACTCTGTACTCCACTTTCAAAACAACACAAATGTATATGTTCAAACACTCCATCATTTTCATCTCTTAAAAGCTGAAATGTTGGAAAGAATAGTATTGTAAAAGTTATATAAAGTGTATTAAAATCCCTCTCTTAAAACAAGTTTAGATGTACAACAGCTGTTTTATTTTAAATGCGAATATACAAAAAGCGAGCTATGCATTTCTGTTTATGATATGCTGATACGAAATATCTAACATGTTGGCTGTTGTTTTCTTATAGATCCAGATTGCCCAGTTAAAATCCCTTCCATAGGAAAAAGTCTGACATACGGATTTTCCCCCATAAAATGAAGAAAACTAAAAATCATCTTGTGCTTCAGCACATAGAGGATGAGTTTAGCATCAGGGTGACCTGCTCACAGGTGTGTGCCTGTGGTGCCCACTGCTCCATGCTGGATCTTGCTAAGCCTAGGTGAGCACCCTATGTGAACTCTAACGACAGGAGCTGGTTAGACAGTTCATATCAATTACACTGAGTGCGTGAGTCACACCTATTGCCTCTCTGTTCTAATAGGTCTTTTCTTCCAGTATGTTCACAATTAATCCCGGTTCTGGAAATCTCATGCTTCCTCTCTTCAATTTTGTTTTTAGTAGACTTAGGGATTCCCTTGTAGCTCAGTTGGTAAAGAATCTGCCTGCAATGCAGTAGACTTAAACTCAAAGTGCTGTAAATATATGCAAACAATAAAACCTTGAAAAAAAATAAATTATCAAAGAATGTGTGGGACTTCCCTGGCAGGTTAAGACTTCACTTTCCAGTGCAGGGGTTCAGATTTGATCCCTGGTTGGGGAGCTAAGATCCAACATGCCTCGTGGCCAAAAAACCAAAACATAGAACAGAAGCAATGTTGTGACAGATTTTGTAAAGATTTAGCTTTCTATGTGGTGCATCTGATCTATCTATTGCATACTGATCAAAAATTCCCAGTGCATTTTAGGAGATTTGTGTGCTAGGTATGTGAATGCCGTCATGTGAAAATCCAGTACCTGTGAGGCAAGAACTTAATAAGACGTTTCTGTGTCGTCATCATCACCTGATATTCATTGTGTTAGAACACCATGTGCAAGACTGGTACTGAAGTGAATAGCCTAGCCTTGTGCAGGCATAAGGGGAGTGATGTTTAATACAAGATAATTGACAATGTGTTAATTCATAATTAACAGTGATAATTAACAGAGTAATGGATAATGTGTTAGCTTTCTTATTGTTTTATAACTTTGCTTTTAAAGAATTACCTTACCTGACAGTATGCCTCTCTCTCTCCTAACTGGAGAAATTGCATGACAGTCTAATAGTATATAAGGCTTATTAAAATGTAATAGTGTTTCCAATACTGTATTCTGAATATAGCTGGGATACTGCATGCAAAAAATGGTTATAACTGTTTACTCATTAGTGTATCAGCTGGGCTCTGAGCGATCATATTGGTGACTCTAGTCTATCATGAAGTAATCATAGTGTTACCTCTTTATTACCAACACATAGATCATTATGTCCATAAATAGACATGGATTTCTTTTTCACATTGTCTTTTATTTTTTGATGTCAAGTGTTAGTAATACATAAATCATCTACATTCCCTTGCATTATAAACATATGATATAGGTACTGACAATTCATCTTGCAAACTTCTGGTACTGATAAATAGAGAGTAGTATCTTAAGTGCGTTTTCTCTTCCTTATGATTTTCTTTTCTCTAGCTGGCTTTACTCTAAGAATACAGTGCATGATACATGTAACTTGCAAAATACCTATTAATCAACTTCTTGTGTTGTCAGTAAAGCTTATGGTCAACAGGAGGCTATTAGTAGTTAAGTTTTGGGGGGAGTCAAAAGTTATCTGTGGATTTTTGACTGAGCAGGGGGTTGATGCCCTTAACCCTCAGGTTGTTCACGAGTCAACTGTATTGCTAATGTTTATGTTGTGTGTGTATGTGTGTGTCTTAGTTGCTCAGTCATGTCTGACTCTTTGTGACTCCATGGGGTGTAGCCAGCCAGGCTCCTCTGTCCATGGGATTTTCCAGGTAAAAATACTGGAGTGGGTTGCCATTTCTTTCTCCAGGGGATCTTCCTGACCCAAGGATTGAACCCAGGTCTCCTGCATTGCAGGCAGACTCTATCATCTGAGCCACCAGGGAACAAGTCATAATTCCCTTGGACATAGCAACTGTGTTTCATTTATCTTTGTATCCGGTACCTGGGAGTGTACTTAATACATTGTAGGCTTTTTGTAAATGTTGAACGAATTTGCAAATGAGAAATGATTTCCCAGATGATGCAAATTTTGTTTTTCATTAGGAAACTGAGTTCTAGTTAACAGTAACACTGTAGAACACAGCATTTTTAGGGAAGTTACTGAGTTTTATTCACATTTTAATTTATCTTGTTTGGTAAAATGACATCTTGGTGGTGGAAATACTTTCCTTGTGTTCTGGAGCACAATAGTGATAAGTAATAAAAGAAGAATTAATTAAAGACAGCAATATTTTATTTTACCTGAAAGCTTTGTGGAAGCATGTACATTATAGTAATATATAATGTTATATTATTATATCATATCATAGTTCTGTTTTTATACTCTACTTATCAGGTGCTGCTGGTCAATTATGCTCAAGAAGCACACTAAATAGTACTTAGAGCCACCTCCTCAATCCTCAAGGTATAATGCAGAATCATTTTTTTCTTAATTATTTGGTTTTTAAAAATCCCTTAAGATGAAAGGATTGAAGAGGAAAAGTTAAAATTTTATATAACCTCCTGCTCATTCTGCCCCTGTAACTCAGCTTGCTCCTTGCAAATTCTGGATCATGTAGGTGACATTGTCTTAGAAAGTGGGGACTTACAATACTAGAAACTGGAACTTATCTCACTTATCCTTGTCCTTCTCTTTGCAACTGCCCAATCCCTGAAAACTGCTTAATCATGCCTGTCAATGTAAAGGTCAGGCATCCCCCTCCCCGTCTTGACTGCTGTTCCCGTGCGAAACCCCTAGTTTAAACCAGCCTATTAGCTGCTAGTGTTGCCCTCTATAGTCTGTAGCTTTTATAGAGCTCTGTAACCCTTTTGGGGCTCAGAGCTTGAAGTGTTAACTCATCTGGGCCCACCAGCGTAATAAACCTGAATTCTCTAACTCTCCAAGTGTGGTGCTTGGTTGCTCGATTACTGGTTTTTGCAACATTTCTGGAGGTCCCAGCGAGACTCCAACCACGCCAGCCCCTTGAGTTGCCAGACTGGTAGCTTGGCCTGGCTGGAGCAAAGGAACCCAAAAATGAACGAGGAGGCGCGCCACCTGACAGTATTCTGGTTCTCTTTCAGACCAGTGTTCCGACTCTCCAGATGGCCGAGCCCTGACTGGACTCATTGGAGGGATGGATCAACTCACCAGGAACAGCCACAGGATAAGTTACGGCCCCAGGGCCCGGCCCCAGTCTGGTCCTACTCCAACAGGTAAAAGAGGAGATTGATCACCTCCTAGGATCTCCCAGGAAGGGAGCAATAGTTAAGGAAACCTGGGGACTTAGGAGAAAGGAGGCATTGTGATAGCCTCTAAATGTGAGTGCATGATAACTGATTGAAGGGAGTGAGAGAAATTTTTTTCTTTTTGAAAACTGGGAAACCAATTCTTTTTGTATATGCAATTAAAAACAACTAGTTTGTTAAAAGGCCTGCCCAGGGAAAAGCTTGAAGTTAACCCTTTCCATGTTCTTGAAATGCACAGCAAATTTTGTCTGAGACCTCAGCCTTGGGCAGATTAGAACTTCAAGCAAAGAAGAAAAAGAAGTCAAAGAGATACTTTAAATCTCAAACAGAAATCTATAAGATCTCTGTCTGTCTGGATTTACGTATGTCTTTTTTTTTTTTTTTTCTGATAATATTGTTAAAGTTGTAAATGAGTTCTAATTTAATTGGCCTAAAGAAAACTGCTGCTGCAGCTAAGTTGCTTCAGTCGTGCCCAACTCTGTGTGACCCCATTGACCGCAGCCCACCAGGTTCCCCCATCCCTGGGATTCTCCAGGCAACAACACTGGAGTGGGTTGCCATATCCTTCTCCTAAAGAAAACTAAGCACTTACAAATCAAACAATTCTAAATACAAGAAAAATTAACCTAAATAAATTCCAGATTCACATAAACTGGGAAATATTCAATATTAAATTTCTGGTATTAATGTTTGTTTGCTAATCTAATAAGAAAGTATGATGTATATTTTTAATATAAAAAGTACAAAAAAATAAAATTCCTTTATGAAGGGAAAAGAAAGTAGGTCTGACTTGTAGGTGGCTGTTACAGAAAGTGATTAGAAGGTTTGTAGAAAGTGGACCCTGAAAAAAAGTTTCATGCATGGTTAGGACCAACTAAGTTTAAAATAAATTTAATTAAGTTTACCTAAATGAGTTGAAAGTAAGCTGGTTCAAAACTTGAATTTGGCTTTTCTCTCTGTTAAGAGGACATACTTTTTCAGATGCTGAACTGCTTTTAATAATAAATTTAAGTTTCTATACCTCTTAATCGATCTGTTCTATATTTACCTTTGAAATCTGTTGTTAACTTTGACTAGTTAAATAACTATTATTTCACAGTAACTTATATAATCCTACCTGACTGAGTGTTATAAACTCTTTTGATATTGATCAATAAAACTTTCAAATAACTTGACTTCTAGCTAATTTTGGGATGCTTCAGAGGGCCCCTGAGATGTCCCAAAGAGCTATTAATCTACCTAGGTTCATTGGACATGTTAAGTTACACGGAAAGTACCATTGAAGGGGTGATAAATCTTTTCAGGTTATACTATGTGGTTGTTGTTACTAATATAGATAGCCTAAAATTGTGTGAAATTCATATAGATCTGATATGCCCTGATAAAATATGGTTAACTATAATTCTGGTTATCATATTAAAGTATTACATATCATAATAATAACCAGGTTTCTTTGTCAATTGCAATAGAATCAGATTTTACACTTTCTTTCTATGGTTTTACTCTCATACCTTTAGAAGAATACTGCTAGTTCTTTAAGATTTATGGGAAAGATTTTCTAATATCAAGCAGATAAACAGATTTTGTTACTAACAGTAAGCTGGTACTAGACTGGAATTTGGTCTTCTCTCTGTTGAGAGAACAAATTTCTCTTAGAATGGAGCTTTTGATAACAGATTAGGAATTTATTTACCTTTAAGTGATATATATTTGTTTTAAAAATCTTTTTGTTACTTTGGTAAAGTCAGGTCAGTTCAGTCCCCAAAATGTCTGACTCTTTGCAACCCAATGGACTGCAGCAGGCCGGGTTTCCCTGTCCATCACCAACCCCTGGAGCTTACTCAAACTCATGCCCATTGAGTTGGTGATGCCATCCAACCATCTCATCCTCTGTCGTCCCCTCCTCCTCCTGCCTTCAGTCTTTTCCAGCATCAGGGTCTTTTCAAATGAGTCAGTTCTTCGCATCAGGTGGCCAAAGTATTGGTGTTTCAGCTTCAACATCAGTCCCTCCAATGAATTTTCAGGACTGATTTCCTTTAGGATGGACTGGTTGGATCTCCTTGCTGTCCAAGGGATTCTCAAGAATCTTCTCCAACACCACAGTTCAAAAGCATCAATTCTTTGGCGTTCAGTTTTCTTTACAGACCAACTCTCACATCCATACATGACTACTAGAAAAACCATAGCTTTCACTAGACAGACCTTTAGAGAAACACTAAAGTCATGAACCAATGTCTAGGCTTGGTTCTCCTGGCTAGCCCCACAACAGCTTTCCTACTTTTATTAATCTTTGGGCCATATATCTTTCTTGTTAAGTTTGTTTCTCCAAGTAGTAGTATGACAAGAATATCCCCCAGCCAACACTGAGAAAATGCTGGAACAAGCTGCCTTATTATTCTGTGGACTCTCACCTCCCTTCATAAATGCACCCTGAGGTCCTCAGGCTAGTCTCCCTTTGAGATCTTATACGGGAGACCGCCCCAGTGGTAGAAAAGCTCAAGGGAAACCACCAACAACTAGCTGACCTGGAGCTGTCCCAACACCTCCAGGCCCTGGGAACAGTCTTCTGCCATATTGCCCGAGAAACCTTAGGAAGGACACCCATTTCTCTGGGCAATTGGGTTCATCCCTATCAGCCAGGAGATGAGATATGGGTTAAAGACGGAAAAAAGGAACCACTTCTACCAGTTTGGACAGGCCCTCACATGGTCATCCTGGCAGTCCCTACTGTTGTTAAAGTTATAGGTGTCATCCCTTGTATCCATCACACCAGAGTCAAGAAGGCAGCAGCTTCCTGTGATGAGGACACCTGGAAAGCAGTTCAGGACCCCCAAAACCTCCTCAAGGTCTGATTCCAAAGACAACAGCTCTCACCCACGAAGGACTCTGAGCCCTGCTCTAGCAACTCTGGAAGCTGACTAGTCAACACATAGCACTGACTAGTCAACGCACAGCAGAAGATTGAGGATTCTTCAGCCTTGCTCCAGCCACACTCCGGCAGCTGGCTGGTCAACACACGGCTGAAGCTTGAGGATCAGGATATTGAAATAATGATGGATTTTCATTGTCAACCCTGGCCTCTATTCCTAATCGGTATTATTGCTGTGCTCTTCATTACAGAACCAACTCGACACCCTGGCTGAGGTGGCTTTACAGAATAGGAGAGTGCTAGACCTACTGACAGCTGAAAAGAGCGGACTCTGCCTCTTCTTGAATGAAGAATGCTGCTTTTATGTAAACCAGTCAGAGATAGTCAGGGACATGGCCCAACAGCTAAGGGAACAAATCATAAAAAGGAGAAGCTAGCCAATTCCTGGGATAATTGGAACAATATCTGGATCTGGGCATTGTGGCTTCTCCCTTTAACAGATCCTGTCCTCATGGTCTTTGCAGCATTCTTGTTTGGCCCTTGTATTCTCAATGCAATTACCTGGTTCATAACCTCTTGGATTGAATCCATAAAGTTACAGACGGTAATAGCTCAATATAGCCCCCTGAACGATGGGGTGCTCTGACTGTCCTACCAAAACAGGAGATGATGCTTTCTACAATGAGTGATAGAAGCATCAAGAGGCGAGAATGAAGACGAAAAGTTAAAATTTTACATAACCTCCTGCTCGTTCGTTCTGCCTCTGTAACTCAGCTTGCTCCTTGCAAAGTCTGGTTCATGTAGGTCACATAGTCTCAGAAAGTGGGGACTTACAATACTAGAAACTGGAACTTATCTCACTCACCCTAGTCCTGCTCTTTGCAATTGCCCAGCCCCTGCCAACCTGCTTAATCATGCTTGTCAATGTAAAGGTCAGGCTTCCGCCTCCCCATCTTGACTGCTGTTCCCATGAGTGCGAAACCCATAGTTTAAACCAGCTTATTAGTAACTAGTGTTGCCCACTATAGCCTGTCTATAAAAACTCTGTAACCCCTTTGTTTGGGGCTCAGAGCTTTGTGTGTTAACTCCTCTGGGCCCGCCGGCGTAATAAACCTGGGTTCTCCAGCTCTTCGAATGCGGTGTTTGGTTTCTCGATTACTGGTTTCTGCAACAAGATGAAAATATTACCACAACGCTGTTTAATATAAAGTGCCATTGAAGGAGGAAACAGACAGAACAGGCTCCATCTTGAAAGCAGGACTCCATCTGGGGCCAGACTGTGGACTTTGATCTATATGCCCAGTATCTATGGAAATGACATACCAACTGGAAAACCAGACCCCCTGGATTGAAGAACCTCAGGGCTTGTACCTAGACTCTCTGTTGTATAAAAGAATACCCTAATTATCTGTGTAACCAAATAGAATCGTAAATTCTATTATGCTTATTGGGGTATGACCACAGGCCTATTGAAAATTGTCCACTGTTAACTACCTAGGCCTAAGGCATATGAATCATGGGTTATCTTTGACTGTATCTTTCTTTTCCTTTGTTCAGGCTAGTTTCAGGAAATTTGGAGAGATGGGTTTGGGCACTTACACTTAGGGTATATAAGGTTTTCACAAAAACTGGTCAGGGTCCTTGGCTAAGAGGAGACTCTGCCTTGGGCCCGCTGGTGTAATAAGCTGCACTCCACTATCTACATGGTCCTGAGTGAGTCTGTTTCCTGGAACGCCTGGCTACAACATCATAGACGGTAAGATCTGTCTCTTTCTAAGAGACTACTAAGGAAAAAACATGGTAAAATAAATTACATCGTAATATTTTGTCATTTGTATTTTTTATCTTTTACTCAAGATTTTTTAAAATCTCTATATTTATTTAAGGGCTTCTCTGGTGGCTCAGGGGTAAGGAACCTTCCTGCCAATGCAGAAGACTTGGCTTCGATCCCTGGGTGGAAGATCTCCAGGAGTAGGAAATGGCAACACACTCCAGTATCCTTGCCTGGGAAATTTCCGGGACAGAGAAGCCTGGTGGGCTACAGTCCATGGGATTGCAAAGGGTCAGACACAACTGAAGCAATTTAGCACATAACGGTGAACGGTTTAATGTTTTCTTCCTAAATTTAGAGAATAAGCAGAGATGTTCTCTGATCATTTCTGTCCAGTGATTCTGGAGATCCATATCAGTGTAAAGCAAAAAGGAGAACTGAGGATTACAGATTAGAAAGAAAGATTTAAAAATGTCATTAGTTGCAGATGAAATAATCAATGTAGAAAATACTAAGAAAACGGCAAAATACCTATTAAAAGTAACAAGGGCAGGTAACAATAATTCATTCAGGTAGGTGAGGAACCAAAACCAGGGCAATGTCAGCAATTTTTTGGTGGGGTTTTGTTTGGGTCCTGGTCAATGTCCATCCCTGGCGCAGGCTTTGAAAATCCACAGCCTATCATTGAAGGGTGGCAGACTTGGACAGCCCAGGAAAAGTCTCCTTGTCACAGGATTATTCTGAGTTAATTACTTTGAGTAACTGCAAAGGAGTAGCAGTTGCCCCGTTGTAAGGGAAATCTGCATTTATAAGAGAAATTTCCACTAGAAAGGGGGCCTGTGCTGGAGGTGACATTTCACCAGAGAGATTGGTCCCCTAAGGGCAACCTTTGTCCCTCAACATTTTCTTCTGTACAACCCCCTCCCTAAGCCCCCAAGCCCTGTGCATTTCCTCAGCTCAGGATGCTGTAAAAGCCTTCATCTCTGGCCACCTTTTGAACCTTGCCTCTTTTGAGAACTGGAATATTTCCTGCCATATCAGTAAACAAGGGTGGTAGAGTCCACATGGGGTCTTACCGATAAGATGGCTTGTTATATCGACCTTGAAACAAAGAATAAATCACAGTGATCCTTGAGACTGACCTAATTGCCCAAATGGCATTCTGTTATCTCACTGGCACTTATCTTCTCAAAGCTGAGAGACCACCAGATTCCAGACCTCCAGCTACGTGGCCATCCCTTCAGAGAGTTTTTCTTTGGTGGGGTATAAGACAGACTCTGTCAGAAAGGGAGAATGCTAGTTCTCTTTAGGAGCCAGTCACCCTCTCTTTTCCTTCTAATTTCCCTTTCCTTGCCTGACTGACCAGCTTGCTCTTTTTCTCTGCACTCCCCTTATAAAGGGTGTTATAGTCATCATTGATTCCAGCCATCCCTGTGAGCTGGTAAGCCCCAACGGCACTCAGGAAGGAGAAGAGTACCTTTGACTTGACAGCCATCAGACTGTAAAAACAAGCAAGCAAAAACACAGGATATTGACCCAGGAGAGCTGAGATACATACGAAAGGAATATCAGTGAACCCAAACTATTGCATCTTCCCATACATAGAAAAACACTAAATTCTTTAACTTGGGATATCTGGTTTCCCTTCAGTTCAGTTCAGTCACTCCGTTGTGTCCTACTGTTTGTGACCCCATGGACTGCAGCATGCCAGGCTACCCTATCACCACCTCCCAGAGCCTACTCAAACTCATGTCCACTGAGCTGGTTATTCCATCCAACCATCTCATCCTCTGTCATCCCCTTCTCCTCCCATCTTCAATATTTCCTAGCATCAGGGTCTTTTCAAATGAGTCAGTTCTTTGCATCAGGTGGCCAAAGTATTGGTGTTTCAGCTTCAACATCAATCCTTCCAATGAATATTCAGGATTGATTTACTTTAGGATGGACTGGTTGGATCTCCTTGCTGTCCAAGGGACTCTCAAGAGTCTTTTACAACACTGCAGTTCAAAAGTATCAATACTTCGGCGTTCAGTTTTTTTACAGACCAACTCTCACATCCATACGTGACTACTAGAAAAGCCATAGCTTTCACCAGATGGACCTTTGTTGGCAAAATAATGTCTCTGCTTTTGAATATGCTGTCTAGGTTGGTCATAGATTTTCTTTCAAGGAGAAAGTGTCTTTTAATTTCATGGCTGCAGTGATTTTGGAGCCTCCAAAATAAAGTCTGTCACTGTTTCCATTGTTTCCCCATCTATTTGCCATGAGGGGATGGGACCAGACGCCATGATGTTAGTTTTCTGAATGTTGAGCTTTAAGCCAACTTTTTCACTCTCCTCTTTCACTTTCATCAATTCAGTTCAGTTGCTCAGTTGTGTCCAACTCTTTGCGACCCCATGAATCGCAGCATGCCAGGCCTCCCTGTTCATCACCAATTCCCGGAGTTCACTCAGACTCACGTCCATCGAGTCCGTGATGCCATCCAGCCATCTCATCCTCGGTCATCCCCTTCTCCTCCTGCCCCCAATCCCTCCCAGCATCAAAGTCTTTTCCAATGAGTCAACTCTTTGCATGAGGTGGCCAAAGTACTGGAGTTTCAGCCTCAGCATCACTCCTTCCAAAGAAATCCCAGGGCTGATCTCCTTCAAAATGGCCTGGTTGGGTCTCCTTGCAGCCCAAGGGACTCTCAAGAAGCTCTTTAGTTCTTCTTCGCTCTCTGCCATGAGGGTGGTGTCATCTGCATATCTGAGGTTATTGATATTTCTCCCAGCAATCTTGATTCCAGCTTGTGCTTAGCCCGGCATTTGGCATGATGTACTCTACGTGTAAGTCAAATAAACAGGGTGACAAAATACAGCCTTGACGTACTCCTTTCCCAATTTGGAACCAGTCTGTTGTTCCATGTACGGTTCTAACTATTTCTTCTTGATCTGCATACAGATTTCTCAGGAGGCAGGTAAGGTGGTCTGGTATTCCCATCTCTAAGAATTTTCCATGATTTGTTGTGATTTACACAGTTAAAGGCTTTGGCGTAGTCAGTAAAGCAGAAGTAGATGTTTTTCTGGAACTCTCTTGCTTTTTTGATGGTCCATTGGATGTTGGCAATTTGATCCCTGGTTCCTCTGCCTTTTCTAAATCCAGCTTGAACATCGGGAAGTTCTCTGTTCACATACTGTTGAAGCCTGGCTAGGAGAATTTTGAGCATTACTTTAATTCACAATAATGTCTTGATGTTCCGATTACCTGCTCTTTGTTGCAAAAATTCTGTATAACCTGGCTCCTCTCCTTGCCTCCGTGGAGCATTTCCCTCAGGGTTACTTGAGATGCTGCCTCTTGGGTTTGAAGTCCTAAGAATTTCCACCAAATAAAACATAACTCTCAAATTTTAGGCTGTGACTATTTTTCAAGTTGAAACTCTTCTTAATCTATCTCATGTCAATTTAGTTCTTAGGCCAGCCACATGACCTAGAACTGTAGAAAGGACTATTTCTGTTTCCCAACAGCTCCACAGTAAAAGCCATAGCCTGACAGCCACCTGAGGGGACAGGATGTGGCTGGAGTGCCTTAAAACCCTCCTCAGGTGACTCCAGTCCTCTGACCTGCCAGGTGTCAGGTGCAAGGCTCTCTTTGTCTTAACTGACTGGAAACACACTCAAGTCTAGTAAAAAGTGTTTCCCTGAAAACAATTACAAGTGTTGTATTAAAAAAAGCATAACTCCAAAGGTATTTTTCATAATATCATTTGTAATAGGAACACACTAGAACCAATATGGTGGCAGTAGTGGTAAAGAAACTTCCTGCCAATGCAGGAGACTTAAGAGGCCTGGGTTACATGGATTTGACCCCTGGGATGGGAAGATCGCCTGGAGTGGGGCATGGGAACCATTCCAGGATTCTTGCATGGAGAAACCCAGGAACAAAGGAGCCTGGAGGGCTACAGTCCATAGGTTTGCAAACAGTCACACAGGACTGAAGTGACTTAGCAGTAATAGAATCAACATGAACATTATCAATAGAGAACTACTGTGTGTGATTAGTCTCCAATGGAGCCTTTAGCATGATATTAAGTAAAATGTCACAGTTAATTTTTAAAACATATTTAGGTTAACAAAGTCCAGGGGAGGATTTACAGTATTGCTGTTTAAAATAAGATGTATATATATATGTATCTGTTTGTATATTTATTAATATATGAAGTATGCATATGTATGTATATATATGAGCCAACAGTGGCAGTCACTAGGTGGGTGAACTGGACGATATTCTTAGGGATCATTGTCATTTGGGGAAAGTGTATTCAACATTAAAATACTTTATATTTAAAAATCAAACAAAACTGTTATTTTTGTAATATAAATGAAAGTGTTGGTCACTCAGTTTGTGTCCCCATGAACTGTAGCCTACTGGGCTCTTCTGTCCATGGGATTTCCCAGGGAAGAATATGGAGTGAGTTGCCATGCCCATCTCCACATGATCTTCCTGACCCAGGGATCGATCGAACCTGGGTTCCTGCATTGCAGGCAGATTCTTTACCATCTGACTACCAGGGAAGCCCAATATATATAATATTATATAAAACAGTGAATTAAAGTTTGGCAAAATCTTCTTGGGTTATAAAATGCTTATAGTGGGAAATTTACAAGTGGGTCGGCAGGAAGAAAGCAGTTTAGTGTGAGATGGAAGCCATCATCTTGTGTAGAGGGTTCTGCTGTCTGAATTTATCAGAAGTGAGCATAGATTTAAAAAGGAGAAGAAAATTCTTACAGAATGACTAGATGCTTTTTCTAAAGATTAAAGTAAAAATCTGTGTGTAGTAAGATTTCTGAGCCCTGACATTTATTGAGGCCATCTAGTTGTATTCAATACAACACCATTTTAATTGAATGGAAAAAAAAATGTGAGCATCTATTAAAGTTTACTGTAACTAGATTTAAATAAACATCTTGAAAGAAGGGCTTATTTAAGAGTCTACATTACACTGGATAAAGCACGTAATTGCAAGGGGATTTAGGGATTATAAAGATAAACTGCAAATGCAGTTTTGAACTTTTATTATTGCAGAAGAAAATACAGGGGAGGGGAAAATGAGAACGTGGAGAAATAGAACCTCACCTTTTGCACAGTCATGATTGTAAAATAGAAAGTTTGACAAATTTTAATTAATTGACAGAATAAACCCTAGATCTCAGGCTTAGGCAACCAGTAACCTACCTTGTGTCTCTAAAGATTTGCTTATCTGGACATTTTCATAAATAGAATCACATAAGATGAGTCCCTCTGTGACCAGTTTCTTTCACTTGGCATGCTCTCAGAGTTCGTCCACCTAGAGGCAACCATCGGCACATCATTATTTTTATTACCAAATAATGTTCTCCAGTGTAGATATGCCATATTTTGTTTATCATTTCATCATTCAATGGACATTTCGGTTGCTTCCACTTTTTGGCTATTTGGAATAATATTGCTATAAATATTTCACAGAGTTTTTCAAGGACTTATGCTTTCATGTCTTTTGTTGGTACATTGTTGTTGTTGTCTAGTTGCTAAGTCCTGTCCAGTGCTTTACGACCCCATGGACTGTAGCCTGCCAAGCTCCTCTGTCCATAGGATTCTCCAGGCAAGAATACTGGAATGGGTTGCCACGCCATCTTCCAGGGGATATTCCCAACCCAGGAATTGAACCTGCCTCTCCTGCATTACAGGTGGATTCTTAATTGTCTGAACCACCATGGAAGCCCTTTGGTACTACCTAGCTGCTGAATTGCTGAAGTTGCTAATCCTGGAGCTGGTGTTGGTGAGAGGTTATGCCTCAGTCCCTCCAGTCAGCTCCAGATGAGCTAGGGTGGGGACAGGGAGGACCCTGGGCTGAGCTGACTCCTGGGGTAGAACTCCCCTCCTACAAGCAGGACCTCAGTGCTTCTGGCTGCACAAAGCAGAAGGGAGCTTCTGAAACCCTGGGCTGAGAGGATGGGAAAAGCCAGAGTCCACCCTCCTGGGGTCTCAGGTTCTAGGGCAGAGTTTCCAGACCAGAGCTCAGGTGTGTAGGGTGAGCGGTGGGTGTGGCTCCAACAGCAGAGACTGCCTTACTCCTTACACTGAATGGTTTTAACTGGATGATTATATACCCATGTGCTGTATGCACTCAGGATAACTTCCTGAGACTGTAGTTATTTTTATAATTTTCCCTAGTTAAATGGTTGATTTGCTGAGAGTCCGCCAGGCTCCTCATTCCACTGTTTAGGAAGTCTCAACCCTCTGGGGCATGCTATTATATTAAACTGCAGCCTACACTCCACGCCCTTTGGACTTACTATCTATATCATGTTCTTCTGGTTTAATGGGAAGAGGATGCTCGTAATTCCGGCAACTATCTGTCTTCCTCTGCTTGGGGTCACCTCAGTCTTGTTTTGAGACTGAGCGCTGCACATCACTGGGCTCCACGCCCGTTGCAGTCCACTCACCCTGCTCTGCCTGAGGCTGAGGTCAGAGTGGAGGCCGCTTCCTGCAGAGCTTCCCCCAACACCGAGGGGGTGGCCTTCACTCCTGGCCCCGCACGGAGGACAGACGCTCCCATTTTCACTGGAAAAGCTGAGACAAACATTATCAAGGGCTTTGCAGAGTCATTCTAGAACTTTGTCACTTTTAGTTATTTTCATGTTTCTGTTTATCAGAAAATTATGAAAAATTTGCCCAGAAACATCCATTTGCTCTTTTTACATGGCATAGAAAGTAATTTGAGGCATTGTTATGCTCTGCCATACCTAGGCGGAGCTCTAGGTTGAAGTAACTGATTTTTATATACGTTCACGTTCTCTCAGCTGATAAGGGCAACGGTTGTTAGATAATAAGGGGGTATTGTAGTGCAAAGTTTAGAAAGTGAAATTGTATAATTTTAAATATTGCTTTTCTTTGGAATTGGAATGAAAACTGACCTTTTCCAGTCCTGTGGCCACTGCTGAGTTTTCCAAACTTGCTGGCATATTGAGTGCAGCACTTCCACAGCATCATCTTTCAGCATTTGAAATAGCTCAACTGGAATTCCATCACCTCCACTAGCTTTTTTCGTAGTGATGTTTTCTAAGGCTCACTTAACTTCACTTTCCAAGATGTCTGGCTCTAGATTAGTGATCACATCATCATGACTATCTGGGTCGTGAAGATCTTTTTTGTACAGTTCTTCTGTGTATTCTTGCCACCTCTTCTTAATATCTTCTGCTTCTGTTAGGTCCATACCATTTCTGTCCTTTATCGAGCCCATCTTTGCATGAAATGTTCCCTTGGTATCTCTAATGTTCTTGAAGAGATCTCTAATCTTTCCCATTCTGTTGTTTTCCTCTATTTTTTTGCATTGAGCGCTGAAGAAGGCTTTCTTATCTCTCCTTGCTATTCTTTGGAACTCTGCATTCAGATGCTTATATCTTTCCTTTTCTCCTTTGCTTTTCCCCTCTCTTCTTTTCACAGCTATTTTGTAAGGCCTCCCCAGATAGCCATTTTGCTTTTTTACATTTCTTTTCCATGGGGATGGTCTTCATCCCTGTCTCCTGTACAATGTCACAAACCTCAGTCCCTAGTTCATCAGGCACTCTATCTATCAGATCTAGATCCTTAAAGCTATTTCTCACTTCCACTGTATAATCATAAGGGATTTGATTTAGGTCATACCTGAATGGTCTAGCAGTTTTCCCTACTTTCTTCAATTTAAGTCTGAATTTGGTAATAAGGAGTTCATGATCTGAGCCACAGTCAGCTCCTGGTCTTGTTTTTGTTGACTGTATAGAGCTTCTCCATCTTTGGCTGCAAAGAATATAATCAATCTGATTTCGGTGTTGACCATCTGGTGATGTCCATGTGTAGAGTCTTCTCTTGTGTTGTTGGAAGAGGGTGTTTTCTATGACCAGTGCATTTTCTTGGCAAAACTCTATTAGTCTTTGCCCTGCTTCATTCCGTATTTCAAGGCCAAATTTGCCTGTTACTCCAGTTGTTTCTTGACTTCCTACTTTTGCATTCCAGTCCCCTATAATGAAAAGGACATCTTTTTTGGGTGTTAGTTCTAAAAGATCTTGTACGTCTTCCTAAAACCGTTCAACTTCAGTTTCTTCAGCGTTACTAGTTGGGGCATAGACTTGGATAACTGTGATATTAAATGGGAGAAGGGAATGGCAAGCCACTTCAGTATTCTTGCCTTGAGAACCCCATGAACAGTAGGAAAAGGCAAAATGATAGGATACCAAAAGAGGAACTCCCCAGGTCATTAGGTGCCCAATATGCTACTGGAGATCAGTGGAGAAATAACTCCAGAAAGAATGAAGGGATGGAGCCAAAGCAAAACAATACCCAGCTTTGGATGTGACTGGTGATAGAAGCAAGATCCAATGCTATAAAGAGCAATATTGCATAGGAACCTGGAATGTCAGGTCCATGAATCAAGGCAGATTGGAAGTGGTCAAACAAGAGATGGCAAGGGTGAATGTCGACATTCTAGGAATCAGCGAACTAAAATGGACTGGAATGGGTGAATTTAACTCAGATGACTGTTACATCTACTACTGCGGGCAGGGATCCCTCAGAAGAAATGGAGTAGCTATCATGGTCAACAAAAGAGTCCGAAATGCAGTACTTGGATGCAATCTCAAAAACGACAGAATGATCTCTGTTCGTCTCCAAGGCATACCATTCAATATCACAGCTGCACAAGACTACTGAAAAAAACATAGCTTTGACTATACAGACCTTTGTTGGCAAAGTGAAAAAAATAGAAGCACTAAAATAAACAGGATATACATTCAGCAAAGTAAACCCAAACTTCAGTTACATCCTACAGATAGCTAATTCTGCCTTCAACAGCCTTGACATGGAAACACTGTGATAGATGTGAACAATTTAATGAGTGGTAACACACAGCTCTCACCTTCAGAAATTTCATATTCTGAAAGGGCAGAGAGGAACACACAGTGAAACCTGTCATTAGAGATTCTAAGAAAGTGATAACGTGAGCACATCTTTACTTTCATTAGTCGTAGCTCCAGTCTCTGCTGCTCCCACGTCTAGGACACTAGATGGCTGCGGTGATTTTGTGTGAGCAAAGTCAGGGCTCCTAAGGACCCCAGGCAACCCCACGGCCCTTCAGAGGTAGGACCATCCTGGACAGTGGACACTGTGATGGGGCTTCCTGACCCCCAGAAGCCTAGGTGACGATGAACGAGTGACTGAGTGCATGGAGACCAGAGAGAATGGCTTGGCAAGCCTAACTGGGGGTATATAATCTGGGAGGAAGCTGACTTGTGGGAGTAATGAACAGGCACTTCTCAGGACTTCTTTGGGAAGCCCAGCTGAGCAAGGTTCCTCTGTTTTGGAGTGCATCGCTGTCATCCTCGCAGAGGCCAACTAACTCTCAGGGGCTGCTCCCAGCCAAATATGAATCCCAACAGAGAGATTCCAGCAGGTGGTTCCTGGGAGAGTCTCAGTTAGCGGGAAACTGGCCTGAGGACTGGCAATGGCCTCACCAAACATCCTTACACCTGTGCCGTGGTCTGGACATCGCCCGTCCAGATGGGCATCACTGAGGTTAGCTGCACCTTCCTCTGGTTTGTTCACTACTTCCCCAGGAGCATCTCCCCTGATCACCCTCTTCACATCCAGCGTCTCACCTTGGAATCTGCTTGTCAGGTACCACGATCAACACAAGATTCTTTATCTTCACTTGCGCTTTAGGCTGATGTGGCCCTGGAAGAACTGACTCTCACTGCTGGGGGCAAACAGAAGAGGAAACTGACCGCTTGCATATCTGAGGACACCTGTAAACCAGGCAGAAGATCAAACAGGACACACGCCCACAAAAGGCAATAGAGCTTCCTGAAGGGATGTATCTTGAATGATAAATTTAGAACTTCACTACATGATGAAAGTTCTTGAGATCTAAGCATTCTGTTTATTTTATTTTTTTTTAAATTATGTGTGTGCTCAGTTGCTAAATCATGTCTGACTCCTTGTGATCCCACGGACTATAGGCTCCTCTGCCCATGGGATTTCCCAGGCAGGAATACTAGAATGGGTTATCATTTCCTCCTCCAAGGGACCTTCTCCATCCAGGGATAGAGTCTCTTGTGTTGCCTGATTTGGCGGGCGGATTCTTTACCACTTGAACCATTTGGGAAGCCCTTTTTAAATCATAATGAACTTAAAATTTAATATGTCAAGTTCAGTAGATATGGTTTATTCAATGGTTACTATTTTCATGCAAATTAATGTTCTGGAAGATCAAAAATAAGACATATTTCTAAGCCCAGGGCAAAACCGAAAGAAAAACAGTGAAGATAAGATAATAAATTCAGAATATCTTATATATGCATAATTAGATATCCAGAGTTGTAAAAGGGGTTGACAGAGGAGGGAATACTTAAACCAATGAAATACAATTTTCCTGAGCTAAGGAAGGATATACAATTTTAGATTCAAAGAGTCCAGGCCCTGGGGTAGACTGATTAGAATAGAAATACACAGTGGCATACCACGGACAATTCCTAAATGTCCCCAGGTTTCTATTTTCAGAGAGAAGAATAAAATTCTACAGATAATCTTAGAAAGAACATGCTATCTATTAAGGAAGTAAATTAGACTTGTATCAGTGTTCTCATCGGAAATATTGCAATGACATCATTGGAATATTAAGAATAAAGGACTAAAATTAATAAAATGACATGCACAAGCAAGATATCTTCCCTGTTGGAATAATGAGATATTGGCAGATATGCAGGGATTCAGAGTGTATATCGTCCGTATAACATGTAAGGCAGCTTTTATTGAATTCTGTGTAACTATGATTTTGCTAGGATTTCATGTGCATCATTTCATTTTGTGTTTACAATCCTGTGAGATCAATGGACTTATTGTTTTTATATCAAGATCAATGACTCAAAGAGGTTAACAAATTTTGGCAAAGGACAGAACTGGTATGCTATGTTTGGATGAAAATTAGGTGGTTCTGATCCTATTTACTTTTCAAAAGCATAAATTTTTTTTCCAGATAGCTATCACAGGAACCAAAAGTGTTAGTTTTATATTTATTATACTATTTTTTGCTAAGATTAGAAAATAATGTAAGAAAGAGGGAGTCCTGATAGCCTGATAGCCTCCAGCAGATTGCAGTTTGCAAAAATCTGTTTCTAATTATAAGATCTGTATATGTGTGTGCATCTTTAATATACATATTTAAGGTTATTATGCAAAGTAAATGCCTAAACTCACAGTATTGTAAGTTTATTGTGTTTATACTCATGTCTTTATTTTTGTCAAGTTGCTGGGACTCTTTATGTAAAAAGGGGCTTCCCCGTGGCTCAGACGGTAAAGAATCTGCCTGCAATGCAGGAGACCTGGGTTGAATCTCTAGGTTGGGAAGATCCCCTGGGTGAGGAAAGGGCTACCCACTCCAGTATTCTTGCCTGGAGAATGCCATGGACAAAGGAGCCTGGTGGGCTACAGGCCACGGTATCACAAAGAGTCAGACATGAATGACCGATTAACACTTTCACTTTCCTTATATAAAAAAGGGGAACATAGCAAGCCACTCCAGTACTCTTGCCTAGAAAATCCCATGGACGGAGGAGCCTGGTAGGCCGCAGTCCATGGGGTCGCTATGAGTCGGACACGACTGAGCAACTTCACTTTCACTTTTCACTTTCACACATTGGAGAAGGAAATGGCAAGGCACTCCAGTGTTCTTGCCTGGAGAATCCCAGGGATGGGAGAGCCTGGTGGGCTGCCGTCTGTGGGGTCGCACAGAGTTGGACACGACTGAAGTGACTTAGCAGTAGCAGCAGTGGTTTTACAGATTTTGAAATGCCAAGGCAGACTTCCTAGCGAACAGGAGACATTACTGAGGTATAAATTTTGTCTGCAATGATCTCACTAGTTAGTTATTTCATCATGTGGTGGTGTATCAGCTTTTGAAGGACATATAATAACCATGGTATCACATTACTTTAGTGAAATGTAATAATAGAAAGCACTGTATAATATTAAATAGCTCCCAGAAGCCTGGAAGAGTTAATATACTTCTGACACTTAAGGACTCACTGTCAAGGAGACATCAGACTCTGGTGAGGGGGACTAAGACCCAGCATTTCTTTCTGAGCATGCTCATAACCAAACAACAGCCAAACTATCAGTAGCCAAATTCTAGTTCTCATTTCATACAACCCCTGCTTCTCTGACTGTTTGCTGAGGTCTGTCCCGTGTACAGTGAGGTCTGCATTGTGAAGGATGAACTGATGTGATAGACTTCAGGATGGCTGGGAATCAGAAATTTGTATTATTTTTTTCTATCAAATGTAGAAAAAAAAAGCACATCATAAGAATTCTAAGAAAGTGTCTTTTTTTGATAAGAGTTGCATAAAAAACTATTGATGCAAATCCCCAAATTATTTTGGCAGAGAAAAAGAAATATATTATATAAAAAGTGTAGCCTCATATTATCAGTGAACACTAAAGAGAAAGAAATCTATAAGGGAAAAAATGAGAATCACACATCACAGCTTTAAAGTCAAATGAATATACTTGTAGTTCATGTTTAAATTTATGAGGGAAAGAAAATTATTTCTAATGAGATCACTGGAAGACATATGTTAGGTGCTAAACTTTTTTTCACACTAATTGCTAAATTAATGTGATAAAATTGTTCACAGTATTGCTAGCTTCTTGTTTGTCTGCCTTAAATGATTTTTTTTATTAGCTTTGATTATGGGCTACTGTAAATATGATACTGAAAGACTTTTCTAGTCAGTTATATGCTGAGTGGTTTTTATTATACTCTAGTTGAAATGCTGGCAATGTACCTTTGTTTAAAGGAGATGTAACTTTTATTTGACTTTACTTCTTGGACCCTATGACTTGGCTATAGCCCAAAGCAGTAGATAAACAGTTTTATTAGACACTAAAAATTATTATAATGACTGTGACCTGCCACCTGTTTAACTGGGACTAAAAGTTCAGTAAATCTTCCTCACCTCTGACACCACCTGCTTCTCACCGTGCACTAGGTGATGAACTCTTCCAGAGGTGACTCAGTGAAAACACAGAATTAAAATGATTACTATGTGGTCATCAGTCAGTGCAATACGCTTTATTGCCTGTGGTTTTTAGAAGGGAGCCGAACACCACAGTGGCTAACTATGAACTCAGCACTCAAAGGTTTTATTTCTGCTGCTGTGTAGCGAAGACCCAACAGCAAACTGAGGCAGAACGTAAGAAAGCACATTCTTATCAAAATGAAGAACAGTAGAAGAATGACTCAAATCCGGTATTCATTGTTGCCCCAGCACACATGCACACACACATGCACACACACATGCACACACACATGCACACACACACGCACACACACATACACACACGCACACACACATGTACACACGCACACACACGCACACACGTGCACACACATGCACACACATGTACACACGCGCGCACACACATGCACAAACACATACACGCATGCACCTGCACATCCACATGCGCATGTACACACACATCCACACACACATGTACACACACATCCACACACATGCACACACACATGCACACACATCCACACACACATGTACACACACATCCACACCCACACATGCACACACACATCCACACACACACATGCGCAAACACATACACATGCACCTGCACATCCACATGCACATGTACACACAGACACATCCACACACACATGTACATACACATCCACACACACACATGTACACACACATCCACACACACACATGCACACACACATCCACACACACACATGCACAAACACATACACACATGCACCTGCACATCCACACGCACATGTACACACACATCCACACACACATGCACAAACACATACACACATGCACCTGCATGTCCACACGCACATGTACACACAGACACATGCACACACACAGGCACACACACATCCACACACACGTACACACACATCCACACACACATCCACACACACACATGCACACACACATGCACACACACATGCACACACACATGCACACACACATGCACACACACACGTACACACACATCCACACACACATCCACACACACATGTACACACACATCCACACACACATCCACACACACATCCACACACACATCCACACACACATCCACACACACACATGCGCAAACACATACACACATGCACCTGCACGTCCACACGCACATGTACACACAGACACATCCACACACACACATGCGCAAACACATACACACATGCACCTGCACATCCACATGCACATGTACACACAGACACATGCACACACACACAGACACATGCACACACACACAGACACATCCACACACATACAGACACATGCACACACACACACATGAGCAGCATCTGTAGCAGGTGGTTCTGTCCCAGGTCTGCAGGCTCCCTCTGTCATCCTGCGCTGAGGCCGCTGCAGCCCTCCTGCTTGAAGCGCTTGATGATTAAGGGGTTTCTAGATGGGGGAACATTACATGCCGACACTATCTGACAAAAGTGCTGAGAAAACCTTATAAGGTGCTCATATCACAACTAAAAGATCCTACATGGTGCAACTAAGACTGAGAAGTACGTAAGTAAATAAATAAACTAAAAAAAAAAATGTTGTCATTGTAAGGAATGCCATAGCAGACAGGGTGAAAACATCTTTAAAGTATGTATACATTTTTTTCATGAAACATCATTCTTTAATAAGAAAATTTAATTTTCAGTTTTGTATATATTAAAAAGAGAGAATGTGGTATTCCTGTTGTTTATCATGAAAAAAATCATTGGTTTCTACTTTGAATATGACCACTGTATTTTTAGTACTCCTTGAATTCAAATAGCTTGAATCTCCTACAAGGAGCCTGTAAACGTGCAAACTGGTCAAAGAAGTAAAAACAGGAGAGACATTAAACTCAGGTGTGGTTTGGGATCAGTTCTCTGACTGTATTAAATATATTAGTTGCCACAAGTATTAACTGTTTTTGATAATATAGTCTGTGCTGAATTTATTGATAATTTTAAGGTCAAAGCTGCTGTTGCTGCTAAGTCACATCAGTCATGTCCGACTCTGTGTGACCCCATAGACGGCAGCCCACCAGGCTCTCCCGTCTCTGGGATTCTCCAGGCAAGAACACTGGAGTGGGTTGCCATTTCCTTCTCCAGTGTACGAAAGTGAAAAGTGAAAGTGAAGTCGCTCTGTCCTGTCCGACTCTTTGCTACCCCATGGACTGCAGCCCACAGGCTCCTCCGCCCATGGGATTTCCCAGGCAGGAGTACTGGAGTGGGGTGCCGTTGCCTTCTCCGAGGTCAAAGCTAGAATTTATTTATTTTTATTTTCTTAAGGTTTTTAATTGGAGGATAATTGCTTCACAATGTTGTGTCAGTTTCTGCTGTACAGCAAAGTGAATCAGCCCTATGTCTACATATATCCTCTTTTTCTGATTTCCTTCCCGTTTAGGTCACTGCAGAGCACTGAATAGAGTTCCCTGTGCTACATAGTAGATTCCCATTAATTGTCTATGCAGATAGATAATTATTTATTCCCATTAATTATTTATGCAGATAGATAATTTATGTAGAATCTGCCTGCAATGTGGGAGACCTGGGTTCGATCCATGGGTTGGGAAGATCCTCTGGAGAAGGGAATGGCTACCCACTGCAGCATTCCAGCCTGGAGAATTCCATGAACAGAGGTGCTTACTGGACTATGTCAATTTCAATCCCCCCAATTCATCCCTCAGTCTGTGCAGTCTATGTTGAATTTAATTACTCAACTTTTCTAATAATGTTCAATAACAACTTACTTGTTGTACAGTGTACATCATACTATGCAATCATTGCAGGATACAGGCATTCCACCCTCCTACCCCAGAGACATTTTCTGCTTCAGAAGAAAATATATAAATAAATTTAAATTTGAGTTATCCATGTGTCAGATTTTGGGTAACTTAGTATTTATTTATTAAACCTATCTGAATTATGCCATATGAGAGAAATCACCTGAAGAAAATGGACAGAAGTGAGGAATGATTGCCTTAATGACCTTAAGGAAGACTTAATAGAGACAGTAATATTTCAGCTAAGCCTTTTGTGGTTGATAGAAATCCTGCCATGAACATATAACCTTCAGCACATGGTAGGGTCCAAGATAGACACAGGAAACTCAGGATAATAAAACCAATAACATGACAGAATATTACATTAATGTTATAACATCACTGATGATTTTGCAAAGCAGGTTTGAGGACAGTGTTCAGGACAGACATGAAGGTTGGATGGGACTGTGGTGTGAACGAAAGGAGAAGGCATGGAAGCAGTGAACACAGCCTGGACTTCGAGGAAAAGACCACTCAGAGAGGAGCATGGGGTGAGAAAATTGAAGTTCAAGGACTGAGCCTGTTTCTTTTGTTTGTCTCAGGGCAGAGAGACAAGGTTATAAGTCAACAGGAGAGGAGATTGGTGATATAGGCATAGGGGGTCAGGCGGGTGGTTATGTGACCACAGCCTCTAGCCCACAACAGCTCCTTGGCCATGTCTCAGCATGGATTAATGAACTGGACTTATGGAATTAGGACACAAAAGGAGAGCTGGCCTTGGGTTGGGCACAGATGCAGAATCTGTAATTTAATGTTGTCTTTTATAGTTGCTTTTCATTTGCTTCATTAGAATACAAACAGAACTGCTTTTGTGTTCAAATACTGTCCAAAGATTGTATCACTGATTCAATGAACATGAATCTGAGCAAACTCTGGGAGACAGTGAGGGACAGGGAGGTGTGGCATGTCGCAGTCCATGGGGTCACAAAAAGTCAGACATGACTTGGCAACAGAAAACAAGGTTTGCCCACTCGTGAATTTACAGTTGAGTATTTCTGCCAGCTGGTATTTCAGTTACCACACGATGTGTCCACCAGAGAAGTGGTCTACAGCGTTTTATATACTTGCATAAATATGGTACACATCGTGAGTCTCTCTGAGTTCTTCTTTAAACTGGCTCTTCTTATTTCCTCATAAATTACTGTTATCCTTTCTAGTTTCTATGGTTTCTGTGAAACATACCTCCAACTCTTTTTTCAAAGCAGTGAGGAAGATAAATGGTACCATTTTCTGCCATAATCAAAACTGAAAGCGGTGAGAATGGAAGCCAGCCTCAGCTTGTTCCCTGCTGTTCCGATCTCTACCCTGTTGGGTACCCTGATAAATAATCCTCTCTGTAATTGTCAACTGCAGCATCTCTCACCCAAGACACATCACATTAGCCACTTACTATATTGCATCCTGCAGAGCTGGGAAATTTCCCTTGTCCCCTGTGCATCTCATGTATTAGCAGGCCTTTTTCCTTTCTCCTCTCCTGCAAGATTTCAAAGGAGCAGATGCTTTGTTATTTTCCAAGGGGTCTGTTAGCTAAGTTGGCTTTTAGACATGTTTAGAGCACAGGGGATCTTGGTATTCACGGACTGTCTGTGTCACTTTGCAGGAGGCTTCAAAGATTTAGATGACCTGCTTGATCCGCAGATACATACACACACACACAGATATACACATACATACACACACACAGATATATACAGACACACACACACACACATAAACACACACATGACAGGGACAGAGCTGGAGTCAGGCAAGTGGATTTAAAAAAACCCTAATTTTCTTTTGCTTCTCATATTATTCCTTCCCCTACATTTATTCCAGCAAGTTGTTTGCGTTTCTCCTGTGGGCATGTTATTTTATTTCAATGAAGATCTTGGATTTTTGATGAACTATTTATCCATCATTTCTTTGGTTTTAACTTTTCACCACGAGTAATTGAGATGTTCAAATAAGAGACAGATAAGATTTAGTATAAGGAAAATTACTTCTGTTTTGAATTATTTGGGGAAATAATAAATCAAGATATAAAGCAGTATTGTTGGATCACCGAATGGCCTGGGGACATCTCCTATGGTTATAAAGTTGTTAAAGTAGTGGCCTAGGTTCCTGGACATCCAAGCTTCTGGGTTCTGCCCATCGTTTGTTCCCTTCATGTCGCTTGTCTGGGCCCTAACAGAATTTGCAGTTGGCCCTGAATGCTAGGGGCAGGGAGTTCTTGCCAGATCGTTACACAACCTCATCATAGAGATTAAAGCATCTGCCTGCAATGTGGGAGACCTGGGTTTGATCCCTGGGTCGGGAAGATCCCCCGGAGAAGGCAATGGCACCCTACTCCAGTATTCTTGCCTGGAGAATCCCATGGACGGAGGAGCCTGCTAGGCTATAGTCCACGGGGTCACAAAGAGTCAGACATGACTGAGTGACTTCACTTTCACTCATCATCTCAGAGCGACATGTCCTCACCATTTTGTCATTGTTATTGTTGTTGTTCAGTTGCTCAGTTGTATCTGACTCTTTTGTGACCCCATGGACTGCAGCCCACCAGGCTTCTCTGTCTGGGGGATTCTCCAGGCAAGTATATTGGAGTGGATTGCCATGCTCTTCTCCAGGGGATCTTCCCAACCCAGGGATCAAACCTGCGTCTCCTGTGTCTCCTGCATTGGCAGGCAGGTTCTTTACCACTAGCGCCACCTGGGAAGCCCCACTCAACACTTTGGGTGTTTTCAAATATCAGCTGCGAGAGGCTCTGACCTTGTGTCACCTGTGATCACATCACCATAAATTACCTGACCTCATTTTATCTCTGAATAGGAAGAGAGAACAGATGTTCACCAGGTACACACAGAAAGCTAGCATTTCAGTATAAAAAACACATTCAAAAGCAAACTCTCCATTGCTATTATTTGTCCCATGCTAGAATTTTTCAGGGAGAAATGAGTCATGTAGAACAGTTTTTGGAAAGAGATTCCAAACAACAGTTGGAGGGAAGACCCAAGTGGGGTTGGGAGAGAGAGCCAGCAACTTGTCCATGACGCTGGTTATATTGACTAAGAGGGTATCGGGAGGTGGTCCTGAATTTGAAGAGATGAGTCCTGAGGGGAAGGAGGCAGACAACACTGTGCGGGGCATGCTGAGTGGCCTCTACGTGGCCCAAAGTCTGACCCCAGAGTAGAGAGCAGGAGCCACAGACCCTGCTGGAGCCCCAGGAGCCCCGGCTGCTCCACCACCATGGCTCTGTGCCTGTGATCATCCTCACTGAGGTCGTGGCTTATGCTCATACCGAGGCCACTGTCTCCTGAAATACTCAGGACAGTGCCCACCTAACACAGAAAAGATGACAGGATTCATCCAAGTTTCACGGGCCTGAGGTTGCAAAGTGATGATGTGAGAAGATGCAAGGGCAGACAGATGTTTTCCCAGGCTGTTGTCTTTTTGGCTCGAACCACACAGCCCAGGGAGTCTCATCCATTTGGGAGGAGCTGGACACCATTAGAACAAAGGGTGATATCAAGTCCGTGTGTCTTCAAAGCTTGTCTCCTAAAAAATGCTCATCTCTTACATAGCAACACGATGTCTGGACATCTGTAACTCAACCTTTCCTGCAGGGTGCAATCACAGAGAAGTCAGGATGTGAAAACAAGAAAGCCCACTTGTCTGGAGAAGAGGTAGAGAAGCCTTGCGGCGAGAACAGGAATGAATCAGAGAGAGAGAAAAAACAGGAGCTCAGCCTAGAGGCCCCCACCCCCAGCATCAGTGCCTTTGGTGTAGGACAGAGTGGTAAGCACAGGAATCCTCAGAATCTGAGACAAGAGCAGGGAGGGGCCTGATAGGGGGCAGGACCTCTTCCAGCCGCAACACAAGTACAAGCCAGTTAGAGGCGTGCTGATGCGGACACTATTTGGAAGGAGCTGCTGAACACCTGGGATGCTGAGGCCAGTGCCGTGAGTCTGAAACCTCAAGGACTGCAGATTTCCAGACTGGGTCCCAGTAAATGCTGATAACTGAGCTAGAACGGTGCTCCAGCTAGAATATTTGCTCATTAAAAACAGTAGTGCCCAAAATGTTAGAAGGTAGAACAAACCATTCTCAGTGTTAGTAAATGTTATCATTTTTATAATTAGAAGTGAATATGTGTTTACTATACAAAAACAAAGCATGTGTGGGAACATATGGTTTTATACACTGGGAATTATAAATTGTTTCTCTCTTTCACATCGGAGTGACTGAGATTACACTGTTTTGGAATTAAAATTATAATTCACATCAGCTAGTTTGGAAAAATCCATTAAAATGCATAAACGACTAAATGGAATGAATTCAAAAATCCTAGTTTTAGAGATTAAAATACTAATGTGTTTATATATGTTTCCAGGATTTTTTCTGAATATATTTTCATAAACTAAAACTAAAATTGAGACTAAGATTGCATTCTTAGGTTGTGATGTAAAGATATTTATGTAGTAAGACTTTGTAAATGTATATTAACGGCACTGGATACATTTTTGTTTTGGTATGGCCCACCAGCTAAGAAGGTTTTTTAACATTTAAAATTCACTGAAAAAAATCAAAAGAAGAATATTTTTCATGGTACACAAAAGTTGCATGAAATCCAAATTTTAGGGAACACAAACAATGTGTTTTATTAGAACACGACCAGGCTCATTCATTTGCATATTGTCAGTGTCATACAGCAACAGAGTCACAAGTTGTAACAGAAACAGCCCACAAGCCCTAAACATTTACTAACGACTCGTTGCAGATTCCTTTGATTGACTTTCTGTAAGCTTCTTCTATTTGAGAAAATACTGGGAGCTCTGAGTCATTTTCTCCTCCTCAGTTAGTAGCCTGATGAGTAAGTGTCCACACATTTTAGTAATTTTGACCTTATTCTTACTTCCAATAGAGAAGCCACAAGCATTCAACTCTCCAAACAAGAACACGCATGCATGGCTGCCACGCTGTTTGGTGGTAATTAAAGCTCACAGCTGGAGGATGAGCTGCTCAGCCATTCATCTGGAATGGCCCCCTCAAAGAATGGAAATGAAACTTCACCTCTGATGTCAAGTCTAGGGGAGCTCATGACAAATGGCAGCCTTCAGCAGCATAGCTTTTTGGGTCCAGTGGAATCAAGAAAATTTAGAACATAGCATTTTTTTTTTCTAATTTCTGTTTGTTATTTTCAGGGGAATTAAAATGATACCAGAAGGGTACAGTCTGAGGAGATGTACATAAGACCACATCCCATCTGTAGGGACAGAGATGTCTGCTGGGAATAAACCCTGAACTTTGACCAGAGAACAGAGGGCTTAAGGGGTGAAGTATCGCCTCATAAAGCTTTCCATCATTTGTGTATTTTTGACACAGCAAAATGTGTGTCAAAATCAAGCAATTATATTTTCCATTTTATTTTCATATGTCTTTCAATTTGTAGAAACTTCACCCTGTATTTTAATACTTGTTTAGGAAATCTTGGTTTTCATTCTTATTTTCATCAGAGGAGGTTTTTTTTTCTCGTTTCCCAGAAATGTTTATGTAGGAATTCAAGAGGTCATTTAATACTTTAAAAGGAGTCAATCATTGATAATATAAATTAATATAATAGGTTAGCTTTGGATATCTTGCAGCCATTGAATTTTTTTAGGGAACAGAATTAGTGATTTAAAAATATGAGGGGAAAATACAAAGGGACAAAGAGAATTAAAGAGATCAATTAATACCTTTAATTACTGTTACTAATATTGGTCCTGCTTTGTAAAGGTGACTGAAGTTGTGAGCAGTCCAGATGAGTGATATATAATTAGTGCAAATTTAGTGAGTTTTTTTTTTCTTCCTGTCACTTCTAGCTGACACCTGCTAACCATTTTCAGGACTCTGTAGCCATCCCCAGGTTCACTGATCTTTCCCATAACTCTCTTGTAGAAATCAATGAAAAGTTCCCCTCAAGCAAAGTCAGCCTCAATGAGGAAATTACAGTCTACTCACTGACTAGATTATGGCTTTCAGTTTTAAGTGAGCTCTTCCATTTTCATACTGTCAGATAAATTGATTGAATTTATGTACTAGTCTAGTGCATTAGTCTGGGATTTCTATATGAGACTTTTAAATTATATCCTATTTTACTGGGCACTAGATATAAAATTATGGAAAAGACATGGCCGCTGCCTAGCAGGAGAGAGACAGACATAAACACAGATGATTTTAATAGAGCATTTTTAGATTTTGTGACAGAGCTAACTAAAGATTCTATAAAAGCCTCAAGGATGCATAAGCTTTAATATGTATAATTCATCATTTTTAAATTTTACGCAGATATATTAAAAGAAAAACTTGATAATATTTTTAAACCAAACTACTTATTTGCCTAATGTTAGTGGGATGTTTAGGAGTAACCATCAGCCCAAGGATGTCCAAGTAACACAAGCCACTTTAAAAAGGGCTTCAAATCACCTCTAGCTTGGCAGCCAAAAAGTGTTCCCTGCGAGTCGAACATGACTGAAGCAACTTAGCAGCAGCAGCAGCAGCAGCAGCAGAGAAATCTGAATCCTAATGCTTCCTTTTCTACCGCACAGAACAATGGTATTTTCAGGACTTTTTTAGGTTACCTTCTCTATTTTGCTAAACTCGTTGTTTTACTTCATGTGTTTCTTTGCGCCAACTTGCCACTTCACATGCACTCTAGATTTTCATGGCTACTGATGCTCTATGCACAAACTTCGTATCTCGGAACCACACTGGCTGGGCCAGCATTAGTGAAGTTCTCATGAAAGTAAGGGTAGATTCCCAAGTGGCTCAGTGGTAAAGAATCCACCTGCCAACGCAGGAGACCCGAGTTTGATCCCTGGGGTGGGAAGATCCCCTGGAGGAGGAAATGGCAACCCACTCCATTATTCTTGCCTGGAGAATTTCATGGACAGAGGAGCCTGGCAAACAACAGTCCATGAGGTCACAAAAGAGTTGGACATGACTGACCACACATGCACACGTAAAAGTAAGAATATGGAGTATAAATGCACTTGAATAAGAGCAGCAAGATAATATAAAATACATTTGCAACTACAGAAGAAGCAGAGGCACATGGGGATTGAGGCAACAATTTAGAAAGTGATTTGGGGTGAAGGTTATCCACAATCCAAGCTAATTTTCCTATTTTGAAAATAGAGCAAAGGCAAACAGGAGAGATGATGGGCATGAAGGGTGTTATCTGTAGAGGACAGCAGTAGTGGTGGAATGCTTTTGTGCAATTTCCCTGAATCTCTAATTCAGTAACAAAAAAATTAGATATCCTCCCAGACCCCAAAGTACAAGTGGATGGAGAAAATCCTTAAGAGCTGCAGGCTATCAGCATCTATGTAGAAAGAATCCCAAGGAATAAATAAGGTAAGTCATGCACCTAGAACAAGATAGCCCTCAGTAAAATGGGGCAAGGGTAGCAGCTGAAAATGGGTTGACTATTGCTCAGTCTTAGAGTTGAGACCTGTGGTCTGACGTATCAAGGATTGAGGCACCTGAAGTCTCAAATTTCTGTGATTTCTGTAAACTCATCAGTCAAGGCTGGTCACCTTCAAGACCCACACTGAGGGGCAGGACTCAAGGTGGAAACAAAATTGAGCAAACAAGGATATCAAAGCAAAGGGAAGCAAAATCCTGGCCAAAACTAATGGAAGAAACAGGACTAGGGAACCTTGAAAACCAACAAACAAGAGAACAACAGCAGGGACTTCCCCGATGGTCCAGTTTTTAAGACTTCACATTCCAGTGCAGGGGGTATGGGTTCAATCCCTAGTCGAGGAGCAAAGATCCCACATGCCTCACGGCCAGAAAGCTGAAACATAAAGCAGAAGCAATATTGTAACAAATTCCATAAAAACTTAAAAAAAGTGGTCCACATTAAAAAAAAAAAATCTTAACAGTAGAGAGTACTCACAGAGTAAAAAAGTTATAACGTATGGCCCCAGGTTGACTTCAGAAAAACTGATTTTGCAAAAAGTGTCAAGCCTCAAAAAGTGCCAGCTTGTGATTCCACACAGTGATTAGGAGTGACGGAGAAGCAGCACAGTACCCCAGCGACAATGAGAGGATGCCAGGAAGACACTCCCGTAAAACAGATTGCATGTCACCTACTGCTTCCAAATGTGAAAGAGCACTCTTAGAAAAGGACGGACGAAATTAAAATGACAGCAAAACAGAAAAACTCAGGAATAACATAAAATATGTCGGACAGAATTGGAAATAAAAAACAAAGACGAAGAAAAAAAATTAAAAGGAACACAAAAAACAAATAAACAGAATGGAAAAATGGCTAGAAGGGAAGATAAGATGAATACAGGGTCCACTGTAAAACTTTCTAAGAAGAGAGGTTAAGAGACAACCAGTTCTGAAGATTATGGACTAATGCACTAAACGATTTGACAAAATGTATGAAATATTGACTTTGAGGCGTTAGACAAAAGATAGCGCACCACTGTATCCCCAGGGAAAGGAAAGAGACAAGGTCAGTTCAGCAGTAGCTCCAAGTTCAGGTTTCATCTGCAGGATGGGGAAGAGGGCTCCTGAGGGAGATTTCTGACCTTGCTAACCTCAGAGGCACAGCTCTAATTTCAGGGAGGGCGGGTCACCTGGAACAGAGGGTGGGGCTTCGCAGGGACACAGAGCCCCAGAGATCTGCAGAGGGCTTCCCGCAGTTCTTCAGCTGAGAATTGATCTGTGTTTGCATGAGAGGGAATTGGTTGAGGCTGGGGAGAGAACCACCACCAATTGGTGGAGAGACAACGTCTAGAGTCCTCACAGTGCAGAGTGGATAAACCTTCTAAGGCTATGTTACCTGGGTGAACATGACCAATCTTGAAAACAAACCTAAAAAGAGATCCAATCAATTCAAACTGACTTAACTACTTGCCCAAGCCTGGAGTGCTGCAATCCATGGGGTCACAAAGAGTCAGACATGACTGAGCACGCACCAATCATCAGTGGAAGATATAAAGACAAACTTCTAAATATGAAAAGTATAGTGTCTGAAATTAAAAAAAAAACAAACCCTTGGGTGAGATTAATGGAAGATTTGTTGATACAAAACTAAAGAGCAAAATACTTGAATTCATAGCAATAGAAATTATCAAAGTTTTCCCTCTCCCAAAAAAGAATTTAAAAATTGAACAGAGTGGTACACATGGGCAGAGTTGATTTTCCAGAGACAGGATATATATCCAACAAATTTGATGAACAAGAGTAGAATAAACATAAACAAAACTATACAAAAGCAGGATTAAATTACTGAAAACTTGTGAGAGGCAGCCATAAAGAAAACCAGAGGGAAAAATACTCATTAAATACAGAAGAATAAGGATAGTAGATGATTTCTGTTAAGAAAAACTGTAAGAACAAAATAACTATATATTTTGAATTTACTGAAAAAAAAAAAAAAACGCTAAAATTCTCTGTTCACCAAAGATGATTTTCAAAGGAAAGGCAAAATAAAACATTTTTAGACATATAAAAGCTGGGAGATTTTGTCACCAGGAGACCTACACTGAAAGGCATATTCAGGAAGTCTTTCAGGCTGAAGCAAAATTATATAAGAAGGAAATTAAAATCTTCACCAAGGAATGCAATTGGATAAAGTATAACTAAGTTTAATGACTTTCCTCACTTATTAATCTTGAAACATATTTATTAACTTTTTATATTAAAAAAGACACTCAGTGTAGCATGGGGCTTACAGAATACGTAGAAGTAAACTGTCTAAGAACAGTAGCACGAGAGTGGGATGGATGGATTGAAGCATATTGTTGTAAACTTCTTATATAATATGTGAAGTAGTATAAGATTAATTAGTTAAAGATGGGTTATATTAAAAGTGTAGATCAACCAATAAAAGAGAGAAAAAGAAAAACTGATCAAACTGATAGTAAAGAGAAACTGGAAACAGTTTAAAAAAAGCTTAATCTAAGAGATAATAGATACAGAAGGGGAAAAAAGGGGGAAAGTACACGTAAGACAACTAGAAAAGAATATTGAGATGGTAGATTTGCACTTATTATCAACACTCACATTAACTATAGTTAAAGTGGTGAAATTAGAAACCAGAGGTTGTTGGATTGGCTGGAATGAAGCTCCAAACAATGCTGTGAAACAAATCTAAACAGTGATTCGGAGGTGGGAGGGGGGTTCATGTTTGGGAACGCATGTAAGAATAAAAGATTTTAAAATTTAAAAAATAAAAAATAAAATTAAAAAAATAGATGGAAAGTGGAAGACTAAAAGTACATGAAAAAGAGACACTATGCAAAAACTAAGCCAAAAATATAAATAGATAAAATAGTTGAATGGCTTATATGACCATAAGGAAAATTAGACTTCAGGGAATTGAATATTAAAATGGATAAAAGAAAGTCATTCTGTAATAATGAAAGGATTAACTGGCTGAGAGGATGAGAAGATGTGACCATCCTAAATTGTAGTCACTTTTTAAGCTTGAAGGAGTTTACACAAAATCTGGAAATGTGAAGAGAGAAAAGTCCTCAGATATATTTGGAGATTTCAACATTCTACTCTCAGTAATTGATAGAATGAGTTGTATTTCTATATATTAGCAATAAACAATAGGATGTACTTATTTAAATATTCAGTTTGTGATGCGCTCACAAAAATATAAAAAAGTGAAATATTTAAATAAAAGGAACAAAAGGATAAATTGGGCTTCCTTAAAATTAAAAATCTTTTTATATTCAAAAGACACATCTAAGGAAATGACTTATTTTCTGGGCTGTGCAGTTTGGTTTCCTTTGTAGTTATTGTACAGAGGATATATCTTTTTCTGTTTTCCCTTTCCGACAAATTATCCCAATTAAATTCCTCCCTCACTTTCACACCTTGAGTCTGCTGTTGTCTTTTAGGGCTGGGTCGGCAGACTTACTCTGTAAGGATCCAGAGTGAATATTTCAACCTTGTGAACTAAGTAGGCTTTGCTACTGCTACTCAGCTTCCCTGGTGGCTCAGACAGTAAAACATCTGCCTGCAATGCAGGCAACACGGGTTTGACTCCTGGGTCGGGAAGATCCCATGGAGAAGAGAGTGGTGACCCACTTCAGTATTCTTGCCTGGAGAAGCCCATGGACAGAGGGACCTGGTGAGCTGACAGTCCACGGGGTCGCAAAGAGTGGAACGCAACCGAGTGACTAACACTTTCTTTTTTCATTCAACTCTACCACTGCAGCACAAAAACCTCCTTGGATTACAGGTAAATGAATGGACTTGACAGTGTTTCAATAAAACTTTATTTACCCCAATCTGTCAGCAGGTCTGACTGGACCCACAGCTTCAGTTTGCCAGTCCTGGGCTAGACCAGTCCTGTCCAGTAGAAAGAACATGTTGGCTGTGAAAGCACCCTGCGTGCATACTTTTAAATCTCCTCCTTGCCACCTAAGCTTTAAAAGTGACATTACTTTTGATATATTTTATTCGATCTACATATAAAGATCTTAATATATAGTTGACACAAAGCATTATTAATAAGATATTTGACATCCTTGATTTCATACTAGAACATTCAAATTCCAGTGTATAATTTGTATTATGGCACATCTCAATTGGGCCCAGTTCAGTTCAGTTCAGTTCAGTTCAGTCGTTCAGTCGTGTCTGACTCTTTGCAACCCCATGGATCGCAGCACGCCAGGCCTCCCCGTTCATCACCAACTCCTGGAGTTCACTCAAACTCCATCGAGTCAGTGATGCCATCCAGCTGTCTCATCCTCTATCGTCCCCTTCTCCTCCTGCCCCCAGTCCTTCCCAGCATCAGGGTCTTTTCCAATGAGTCAACTCTTCGCATAAGGTGGCCAAAGTACTGGAGTTTCAGCTTCAGCAGACTCAAGTTAATTGCCCAGTAGCCCCAGGAAGCTACCAGCTTCAGTTGAACAGCATCCCCTTCCTCCCCCGAAACAACAACAACAACAAAAAAATCGAAGTTTTCCACCACTCAGAAAGGAGGGTGCTGCTGAAAGAGACTTGCAGAGTTCCAGAGGAGAGGTGGGGAAAACTGTTTTATCTTTGGCTCATGTTTTTCTTTCCTGGGATTATTTGTTCACTATGTGTGTGCTCAGTTGCTCAGTTGTGTCTGACCCTCTGTGACCCCATGGACTGTAGCCCGCCAGGCTCTTCTGTCCATGGGATTCTCCAAGCAAGAACACTGGAGTGGGTTGCCATTTTCTCCTCCAGGGGATCTTCCCGCCCCAGGGAATCAATTCTAGTCTCTTGTGTCTCCTGCATTGGCAGGCAGACTCTTTTCCATTAGTGCCCCCTGGGACATATGAAGAACATTAGTTTTATTGGTATAGTTTAGTTGTTGATTTTACAAATAATTTAGATTCCTTGTTAACCTTGTTTTCTGAAGGTCTCTTCTGCTTTCTGCTGACAGCTGAATCCATTGAGGTAAAGCCTTTCTCTCTTTTCTGTGCACTTCAAAATGTGAGTTACACATTTAGTCTATTTCAGTACCATTTTGGGGGGAAGTCCACAGAGATTTCAGTGTTCAGTAAGCTAAAAATGAGAAAATAATGGAGTGCTTATTTTTAAAATGCAAGTACAGTAATATATTTGGATATAGCAGAATTACATACAGATATATGTAAAGCAGCAACACAAAATAAAAATAATTTGAGTTTATGCTTTTTTTCTAATTAGGATTTGCAATATCTATTACTTGCAGTTGAGGAAACTTCATTCTGAAATTCATACGGTAATGAGGAGACTTAAGTAGCCTCTATGGGAAAAGGTTAATGAAACAGTTAATACAGGATAGAAAAGACCAGAGGTAAATTAAGTTGTATTCAAGAGCATTGTGTTTGGGGGAAATCGCCCTGTATTTTCACTAAGGATAGAGCTGAGAAGAATTAGCTTAAACTGTAATAGAAGCAATTTAGCCTAGACATTACAAAGAAACTTTTTTCAGCATGAGGGCTGCAAAACGAAGTGTTACCAGGGGAGTCCTTGGCATTTCATTTTCTCAAATATGTATGTTTTAAAGGAAAGAGTAAACAGATAATAATTTGAGAGCATTACTGGGGTATAATTTTTCCCTAAAGTGCAAGGAGGTAATAGACAAACAATAGCTCTCTATTCCTCTCATACCTTTAATCTTCTGTTCATTTAGAGACATAAGCATTCTCTCAAATGAAAAGAAACACAGTGAGGTGCTGAAAAGCTACAAAAATGTGCTGAGATGTGAGGACAGAAGACTTGTGTGGTTATTATCACATTTAGGCTGTTGTATTTTATTTTAATATGTTAATAAGCACAGTGGTAAAGAATCTGCCTGCAATGCAGGAACATGAGTTCCCTGGGTTGGGAAGATCCTCTGGAGGAGGAAACGGCAACTCACTCCAGTATTCTTGCCTGGGAAATACCATGGACCGAGGAGCCTGGCAGGCTACAGGCTGTGGGGTTGCAAAGAGTCAGACATGACTCAGTGATCATAGCACACAGCACAATAAGAAGTATCCCCAAACTCTATTTTGTCATTATTTTTTTTTCAACCTTGAAAGTCTACAAAGCTTCTTTTCAACTCCAAAGGTAATTTTATTTTTCTAAGTGTCCGTTTCTAGTGTTTATTCAAAAATTGAATGGGCCCCTAGCTGATTCTTTTACCTTCCTTTATACGGTTTCCCATTTTTCTACAAATATATCAAAGTGATCAATTTTAAATTTTAAATAATTTAAACATCATTTCTGTTATGTGGACAGTTGTATGGCATGTAGGTGTTGACAGCCACATTGCTTCCTTCAAAGGGGGCCAAGCTGGAAGTGGGTTTGGATAGTGAGAGAGAACCTAGCCTAGGGCTCAAGCCAAGCAGAAGTCACCACTGGCTAAATTCTAGGTTCACCTGCTCTCCTCTCGATTTATCACCCTCCTTGCCATTCTTTCTTCTGCTTTTAAATCTCTCTAGCGAAATTTTCATTTCCGTTATTGTACTTTTGAACTCTAGAATTTGTATTTGGTTCCCTATTATGAATTCTATCTCTATTCATACTCTCAGTTTGCTAAGACATCATTATCTTGGTTTCCGTTGGTTCTTTGTCCATGGTTCCCATAGCTTTTGGTCATATATAAAGCAGTGGATTTAATGTCTTTGTTAGTAAGTCCATGTTGTCCTCTTAAAACATAATTTCTGTTCTTTTCTTTCTTCTGAGTGGGATGTCGTTTACATTTCTTTTAATGTCTCATAATTTTGTGTTGAAACCTGAATATTTTGAATAGTATATGGTAAATCTGGAGATCAAATTGCTAGCCTCCTTCAGTTTTGTTGTTTATTCTTTGCTACAATTGTAGCTGCTTGTGGTTTGACGGCTCTCTACACTATTTTTTTAAAGCTTGTATTCTTTGTAATGTGTGGTCTCTGAAGTCTCTTCTTTAGATTATGGCAAGCTATTGGCTTGACACAGAATCCCTTACATGTTTAGAGCCTCAGAAAGGAAAGAAGAAAGCTGTAGTACCAGGGTTTGCTGATAGGCTCTGTGCTATGGCACTCCTTCAGTGCTTGGCCAGTCTGTTTACTTCCCTTCATTAGCCTGCACTCTGCTTATACCGAGTCTAACAATCAGCGAGAGGGGAAAGCCTCAGCTTCTCCCTTTCCTCCCAAGCAGGACTTTCCCCTGGGTCTGGGGCTGGCTTTCTAGGTACCCTATTGTATGCCAGAGAGTTCTGAAGTCCTTATGCCCTGAATTAACTCTCTCCTTGGCTTTCCCTCCAAGGCTCTTTGGCCTGTCTATTTATGTCCCAACTGTAATCTTTCATCCCAAGCAGCAGTGGCTTGTTAATTACAATGTTGCCAAGCGATGCTATTCACTTAGGGACTCTCACTCCGCAAGAGAATTCAAATTAGGCTAAACAGACACAAATGTTTTGTGTCAATCAGGAAACCATCAGACCAGCTTAAGAGACAACACAGTTCCTTGAGAACAAAGCCCACTTTGCTCCCTCCATGGCCAGACCACCATGGTGGGAACACAGCTACCATCTTTGCCACCACCCAGACAGGGGAAGTGACACAACTAAGTTCAAAGGCCACAGAGCCTTCCTACTGTGCTTAAGTCAGCTTTGTCCTGATGAAATGTTCGTTGCATTCCTATATATTTTTTACTGTTCTCGAGAGTTCTAATCACTTCATGGCAAATAGATGGGGAAACAGTGGAAGCAGTGGCTGACTTTATTTTTCTGGGCTCCAAAATCACTGCAGATGGTAATTGCAGCCATGAAATTAAAAGACACTTGCTCCTTGGAAGGAAAGTTATGACCAAGTTATAGCATATAACTATGTCTAGTTATATGCTAGACAGCATATTAAAAAGCAGAGACATTAGTTTGCCAACAAAGGTCCATCTAATCAGGGCTATGGTTTTCCAGTAGTCATGTATGGATGTAAGAGTTGTACTATAAAGAAAGCTGAATGCCGAAGAATTGATGCTTTTTAACTGTGGTATTGTAGAAGACTCTCAAGAGTCCCTTGGACTGCAAGGAGGTCCAACCAGTCCATCCTAAAGGAGATCAGTCCTGGGTGTTCATTGGAGGGACTGATGTTGAAGCTGAAACTCCAATACTTTGGCCACCTGATGCAAAGAGCTGACTCATTGGAAACACCCCGATGCTGGGAAAGATTGAGGGCAGGAGGTGAAGGGGACGACAGAGGATGAGATGGTTGGATGGCATCACCGACACAATGGACATGGGTTTTGGTGGACTCCGGGAGTTGGTGATGGACAGGGAGGCCTGGCGTGCCGCGGTTCATGGGGTCGTAGATTCAGACACGACTGAGCGACTGAACTGAACTGAACTGAGAGTTCTGATGAACTCGATTCTGACAGATTTAGCTTTTTTTTTTTTTTTTTTTTGCCCCCACAGCATTCTGTCGAGGGCCAGACCCTCAGAGTTCCCTACAACACCGATTTAACTGAAATGACCATTCTTGCCTAGTTTCTCACTTTAGTGGTGCATTAAATAAATAAACACAATGCTGGGTTTTAGGCTAAGAGTATATTTTTTGTGTATTATAATAAAAAAGATACACGGATTCCTATTTCATATACCTTTTAGTTATCTTTTCAGGGTGGTGTTTTGTCAAATGTTTTCTGTACAAGTAAATAGGTTATCACATTATGTATAGATCATCACATTCTTTTCATATTAAGATTTATGCATATAAACATATGAATGTATATCTTAATTAGAATCACCCTTTCGCTCCTAGAATCAATCCCATTTAGTTATTATGTATTACTGTTTTAGTGTACAGTGTAAATATTTACTTAAAAAATTTTTTTTTAATTTCTCTTGGCCATACCACTTGGCATGCAACATCTTAGTTCCCCAACTGGAATCGAACCTGTGCCCCTGCAGTAGGAGTTTGGAGTCTTAACCACTGGGCTGACAGGGAAGTTGCTGTTTGTTTCTATTTTATTTGTGATTTGTATATTGATATTTAAAGTCAACTAGGTTCAGAGTTGTCTTTTGTATGCAATTTTATGATACAGTTATATTTCTGTTTCTTAGAAAGAAGCTGTTATTTTCCCTTTCCTTTCTTTGCTCTGGGGCAGCTTAAATAGCCCTAGCATTATGTGACATGTGCCAGTGCCTTAAAACGTTACTACTGAAGTTTAATGTTATGAGTTCTAGTAGAATTACCTGGAGATATTAAAAAAGCATTTTCTCTTGAAGTTTAATTTTTTTGGGCCACTGCAATAAAATGAAGCCAAATAAACCAAACACATTATTTGGTATTTTGGTGTTAAGAAAGGATTAATCGTCTACCAAAGTTAAGTTTAAAATTATCATTAACATAGTTCTACCTATCCCCATCTTTGCCTACGATGCTCCCTGACATTTTTAAATGGAGAAATAGATAATATAATTTAACTCTTGTCTTTCAGGATGAAAATGGATCACATGCAATGGGTGTACAATTTCATTATCTGAATAAGAACTCCCTTCAATTTACAGGTGTGAACATAAATGTTAATCTTTCATTTATCTTCAATAAGACTGTTAATTAACTATTTTACACTTCTTCAGCTGCTTTTATCAAAATGTCATAGGCTAGAATTCCTGAGGCAGTGTTTCAGACAGTAAGCAAATTATTAGGGAAAGTACTATGTTTGCATTTTATATTTAAAGAGAGAATGTGCTAAAAAATACATAATTTTGGAATATGTAAATTTAAAGGATAAATTCTTAATATTTTTCAGTGGAAGAAAAATTATGTATGAATTATGAATTATTCATAAAAATATGGCCAACTGAGTTGAAAAGGAAAATTGTATACACACTTTTTAAAGAAATAATATGTAGTATAAAATTATTTTAATAAGACTAAACATTTAAATTGTTTAATTTTTCTAGCATAATTTTCTTCCAGATAATGATGGACATGTATTCTTTGAATGGCTGCATTTTACGTACTTCATAAAGAAACAAAATCCCTTTCTCAGGAAAAGTCAGAGCGAGTGATATATTCACATACTTTCAAAATGACCTCTTTTTACTGGAAATGTCATTAGATCTTTCAGGAAGGACTTACAAATTATTGATGTGTGGTGTTAAGTCGCTCTAGTCATGTCTGACTCTTTGCAACCCTATGGACTGTAGTCCACCATGCTCTTCTGTCCATGGGATTCTCCAGGTAAGAATACTGGAGTGGGTTGCCATGCCCTCCCCCAGGGTATCTTCCTGACCCAAGGATCAAATCAGTGTCTCTTATGTCTCTTGCATTGGCAGGCAGGTTCTTTACCAATAGTGCCACCTGGGAAACCCAAAATTATTGATCCAATATCATAAACTAACAGGGCAAATCACTATCACAAACTGTGGAGACAAATGAGCACAGAGAGATAAAGATTAGTTCACCTGGAGCAGACGTCCTTGGAGGTCTAAACTAACAGGGGTGCCGAGGTGGTAGTTTTGATAAACTTCCCCAGAACGAATGTGAACTAGGATGAGAGTGAGAAGCTCCTGAAGACTACCATCTAGGTGAGGGGTCTGCTTCCTGGGTTCTATCTCCAGGATCCCCATCGGGTTCTTCACATGGGGTCCTCTTCATGCCTCTTACATTGCAGAGAAGGGAAAATATAACCGCTAGAAAAACACAGAGGCTTCTCTGAAGACCTACACTGTAGCGGGGGAAGTACCAGAGTCCAACTGTGAAATGTTCTGCCAATTCTGGGAAGGAATCCCTCCTCATCTTGCCCTCCTTTGCCTTCCTGGGTCACATGGAGCAGGGAAGCCTCTAGCCAGCAGAGGTTAATGATTCATAGAAATGTATTAAGAATCCAGTGGGCAGGATAGGGAGTAGAATTCTGAGGGGGTAAAGAGTTACTGGTGAAGCACTCAAGAAGGTCAGAGACCCGTGATATCAGCCAAATTAAACTCGAAGGCTTACCTGGGACATTATACAAAGTCCCCTGCCACAGCCTTACCAAAACATACAGGATGAAAGCCTACATATGCATGCATGCTAAGTTGCTTCAGTCATGTCTGACTTTATGCAGTCCCATGGACTGTAATCTACCAGGCTCCTCTGTCCATGGGATTCTCCAGGCAAGAATGCTAGAGTGGGTTGCCATGCCCTCCTCCAGGGGATCTTCCAGACCCAGGAATCCAACCCATGTCTCCTGCATTGCAGGTGGATTCTTTACCCACTGAGCCACCTGGGAAGCCCACGAAAGCCTACAGTCCAGAACAAAGACAAAAACAAGGATGATAGAAATTTGAAGACTCTTGCAGCTATACCTAAAAAGATAGGTATCGCCCAACTCTTGGCCGAATCAATGAGACTACTTACACTAAGGGCCTGTCTACCTTAATTCTACTACCTATATAACATTGCATATTGATAATGAAAATTATAAGGCAGCCAAAAGGCGAGAGAAAACAGTCTGAAGAAACAAAGCAGTCATCGGAACTAGATTCAAATATAAAACAGATATTGTGAATTATCTAATAGACAATGTAAATAACAATGATTAATATTTTAATGGGATTCTCTGGTGGCTCAGATAGTAAAGAATCTGCCTGCAATACAGGAGACTCAAGTTTAATCCCTGAGTTGGAAAGATCCCCTGGAGAAGGGAATGGCAACCCACTCCAGTATTCTTGTCTGGAGAATCCCCATGGACAGAGGAGCCTGGAGGGCTAAAGAGAAAAGCAGAAACCATAAAGATCAGATAGATAATATAAGTAGATAAATGGAAATGCTAAGAAAAAAGAAAATGGTAGAAAATTAGAATGATAGGATCATAAATGAAGAATATCTTGAGTTAGCTCATTTATAGACTGAACAGCACCAAGGAAGGAGTCAGTGTTCCTGAAGACGTGTTAATTGAAACTGAAATGCAAAGAGAAAAGGAAAGTAAAACAAAAAGGGATATCCAGGGGATACGGGACACTCAGGTCTGTGAAATTACAGTATGAGAAGAATATGAGAACAGAGCAAAAGAAATATTTGAAATAATGGCTGAGAAATATCCAAAATAAATGCCAAGAGATTCTTAGACATGACTGCAAAAGCAGATAAGTCTAACTATCAAAGCTGAAAACTTTGTGTATCAGAAGACATTACCAAGAAAGTGAAAAGACAGCTTACAGAATGGGAGAATATTTGCAGCTCTGATACCTGATAAGGACTTCCCCATGGCTCAGATAGGAAAGAATCTGTGTGCAATGTGGGAGACCTGGGTTTGATCCCTGGGTTGGGAAGATCCTCTGGAGGAGAGCATGGCAACCCACTCCAGTATTCTAGACGGAGAATCCCCATGGACAGAGGAACCTGGTGGGCTACAGTCCATGGAGTCATGACTGAGCGATTAAATACATTAAGTATTTTTACAACAAATAAAAACAAATCAAAAAAATTATAGGAAGATGTGCAAAGGACTTGAAAAATATTTTTTCAAAGAATATATGCAACTGTCTAACATGCACACAAAAGCATACTCAACATCATTATTCCTAAGAGAAATGTGAGTCAAAACCACACTGGGACACCATTCCACATCCTCTGGGATCCTCTAATACCTATTAAAAAAAAAAAAAACAAAACAGGAAATGATAGGTTTGAGTGAGCTAAGGAAAAAGTGGAATCTTCATAAAAAATTGCAGTGAATGTAAAATTTCCAGCCTATGCAGAAATAGTTTGGCAACTCCACAAAAAGTTAAATGTAGAATTAGCACTTGATCCTGTAATTCCACTCTTCAGTATATAACTGAATAGTTGATAAGAGATACTCAAACCAGTGTACAGATACACGCATGTTCACCGCAGGACTATTCACAACAGCCAAAATGTGAAGACAGACCAAATGCCTTTCAGCTGATGGATGGATAAACAAATGTGGGCTGTGAATACAACGGAATATCATTCAGCCAGATGTATGTGACAGCATTTTAGGATGCCTGATGTGAAATTCACATTGTGTTGATTCCATGTATGTGAAATAATCATAACAGACTCTTGGAGACAGAATGGCGATGGTTGTTTGCCAAGGACAGAGGTTGGGAAGGGGAGCAAGGAATCAGAAAAATTGCTTACTGGGTAGGGGGCTTTACTCTGGATTGACAGAAATAGTTTGGAACTAGATGGAAGTGGTACTTGGACAAGATTGTGATGTACTGAACTGTTCCACTGAAACTCGAAAATAAAAATATGAAATAAAAACAAAATATTAAGCAGTTTTTAGATTTATTAGTATCATTCGGGATATTGGGAAGATAAGCATTACATTAGATTCTTAAACTAGAAGTGAGTCTGGTGTCTAACCAGCTCTTGGATGATTAAAGCACGTTTAGACGATGGGAACTTACTGAGATGCTGGTGCTCGCTAGCACTGCCTGAGGGACTGGAAGATTTAAGCCAGAGGCTGGAATCAATTTCAGTGTGTCAATGTCAGAGCTTCTTCTGAAATTTAGTTTTCTGTTAATATAAAAGTAATATTTTGCTATATAGTTTAGACTCATAAACATATGAAAGCAGAGAAAGCCAAGGGGAAAAAGGCTTTAAACTTTAAAGAAGATATGAATACCATCCAAACATTATGCCTGCTTCACATAATGAAAATAGCATTATTTGAAGTTATGTCCCTGCTAGACAGAATGCATTTGCTATTCATATATTTTAAAAACTGTAATTAAAGTCATCTAATGAGGTGTGGTGCTTGAAGCTGTTTTTGAAGCACTTAAAATCAGATGCAAAAACAAGAATTTAAATTGAATCTGCAGTTGGACTCTTTAAAAAGTAAAAATAGATTTTACTGATATAAAAGAATATTCTTAATGCTCTTTCACCAGGCCAGGTGGTGTGTTCAGAATGCTTTATTACCTTTTCTTCACAATTAGCAGAAAAAAAATTAAAGTCAAGGCACTATTGTCAGGACCTAAAACTATTTGCCTGACTTACATTTTAAAATTAAAGTGCTATTGAATCCTATAGGAAGTCTTATTAGAAGGCAAATAAGAGAGGGGTTATATCTTAATACAGAGATGTGAGAAATAGATGCATAGAGGTGGTAAACAGGGTCACTAGAGATGTAAATAGCGAATAATAGCTACAAAGAGCAGCAATTCAAAGTCCATACAACCATCTGCAAGTGAAGAGACGAAGAGTAACAGCCAGGGTCTAAACAGTTCCAGAAAGATTCATGCGCTCAAGGACAATGAAAGCCCAGGAGCCCATCTTTCTCCACTGATGGCAGAGATGAGTTCTCTACTCACCTGTATTCTCCACCATTTTCCATCCATTAAGGCCTACAGCTACTCGTGTTCCTTTGCGTTACTCGGTCAATGTAATAAATCCTTCACTGAATAAGTGACTTTGGATACTCTTTTCTTCATGATTGCTTGTCATTTAAGTTCTCCACTGAAAAGTAATTTCTTAGAGCAACATTTCCTGCCCTTCAGCCTGATACAGATCTCATCTTTTGTGGCAACCATTATTCTCTGTAGTTTTTTATGGTATTTGATCAGCTGTGAACAAGGTTGTTGTTTTTAGCCGCTAAGTCGTGTCTGATTCCTTTGCTACTCCATGGACTGTGGCCCACCAGGCTCCTCTGTCCATGGAATTTTCCAGACAGGAATACTGGAGTGGGTTTCCATTTCTTCTCCAGGGGATCCTCCCAACTTAGGGATTGAACCCATGTCTCCTGCCTTGGCAGGGGGATTCTTTACCACTGAGCTACCTGGGAAGCCTGTGAGAAAAGTTGGAAAATGTTAAATCTTAAGGAGAGATGAGCATTGAATAGGTGTGGGAAAAGTGATGTGAAGAAGGCGACTTCTTCAGGGAAGAATATCAGAATATTAGCATAGATGGTGAAAAACCCATCATAGCCTCAGTTTTGCTGAGGTCATTTTCCTGAAATCAAGAACGGGCAAAGATGAAAACCAAGACTGTGCCAGTTTCCTACCAAATACCAGACAGTGGGCTATAACTGAGTCCAGCAAGGTAATGAGAAGGCCAGCGGATTGATACCAGGGCTTCTGAGGTACCAACCGGGCAGTATCAAACACTGGCGCTCAGGGATCTGAGTCTTTCAGATCCTACAGCGCAGGTGGGCACCTTAGGAGTCCTGTAAACCAGGGCTCCCCACCCTGTGAGACCTTATGCCTGATGACCTGAGGGAGAGCTGATGCAATAATAATAGAAATAAAGTGCACCATGAATGCACTTGAATCATCACTTGAAACCATTCCACCACTCCAATCTGCGGAAAAATGCTGTTCTACAAAACCAGTCCCTGGTGCCAAAATGTTGGGGACTGTTGCATAGACCATTCCACCTGTTCCAGGTAGGGAAGTCCTGTGATGGAAGGAGGGGTGGTGAGCAAAGTGGCTCAGATAAATCCCGTAGGACAGTCCTGAGCTCTGATGCCAGCATCCCTAACTTTAGCAATGCTGGGTCAGCAGGAGTCAGATACACAGCTTAGAGTAAAGGTGATGTGACCACCACCAAGGGTGGTTGCAGAAATATGCAGCCTGCTCTTCTGGACCAGATCCTGCCGGCTTTGGGGTCTCACTGCCAGGTTCCAGGTGGAGTCTCCACAGCTCTGGTCACCATATCTGGTTCATTGCAGGGCATCTTCCCTTAGAAAGAACAGCAGATGCTGTGGTACCAAGGAACAGGGAAGCAAAGAAATACATAGTCTCCAATGATAGATGGTATAGGCTGGACAAGCAAGGCCGAAGGTCGATGTATGACCTGCATTCTCCCTTCTGCGCCCTGTCATCAAGCCCCATCATGCAGTGTTTCCTCCAAGAGCTGAGCTTGAGCCTTTGAGGTGTTCTGAACCAGGAGGGCTCGCTGGATCTCGAGGCCTTTACTGAGGGCTTTTCTGACTGAAATGTGCTTTAGACTCTTGAGTGAGGTTGAGGAATTCTAGTTAGAGGTTAATGTTCTATTCATGTCACCAAGGCAGCAGATAAAACCCAAGCAAAGGTGGCTTCCCTGATGGCTCAGTGGCTAAGAATCTGCCTAACAATGCAGGGGACACGGGTTTGATCCCAGATCCAGGAACATCCCACATGCTGTGGAGCAGCTAAGCCCATGAGCCACAAGCACAGAGCCCACACACCCTAGAGCCCGTGCTCTGCAGCAAGAGAAGCCACTGCAATGAGAAGTCTGCAGCACAGCTAGAGAGTAGCCCCCACTCGCCACAACTGGAGAAGGCCCCGCACGCGGCAGCGGAGACCCAGTGCAGCCATGAATAAGTACAATTATTAAATCTTAAAAAAACAAGCAAAGTATATATTTGGAAGGAAAACACTGTGTGAGGCGTGTTCTAATTTTGTTGTTTATTTCCTTTGTTTGATTTCTGTTGGAATTCTGCAGTTATGAGCAAGGTGAGTTCTACGAGTAGGTATAGATATATAGAGGCTGTTACAGTCATTATAAGGTGTGTGGAGAGGTTGGAGAGGGGGCAATTTAGAGAAGGAAAAATAGGTGTACAAAGAAAGCCAAGGAAGGGAGCATGCACCTCAATGTGGGGCTGCCACAAAGCAGCAGAAAATACATGACCAGGTGGTATTCCTCATGTTACTTGGACTAAGTATATTATGTAGTATTAAATATAATACAGTATTAAATATAAAAATAAATTTTTTGCTTCATAGTTATTTATAGCTTTTTTTAATAATACTAAGGGAGTATAACATTTACCTTTTTAATGTATAAATGACCTTATTATGCTCTAAGTATTTATAGAAAATAGCATTCATAAATATTAAGTTACAAAATTTTCTACATCTGTTGAGTTTTTATATAAACAAAATTGTAATACTCAGCACTAGAGCTAGCCATTAAACGTCAAAAACTAAAATCAGTTAGTCAGCTCAGTCGCTCAGTCATGTCCAACTCTCTGCGACCCCATGGACTGCAGCACGCCAGGCCTCCCTGTCCATCACCAACTCCCTGAGTTCACTCAAACTCATGTCCATCAAGTTGGTGATGCCATTCAATCATTTCATTCTCTCTCGTCCCCTTCTCCTGCCTTCAATCTTTCCCAGCATCAGGGTCTTTTCCAATGAATCAGCTCTTCACATCAGATGGCCAAAGTATTGGAGCTTCATCTTCAGCATCAGTCCTTCCAATGAATATTCAGGATCTCTACTAGCCACTATATGCTTTTAATGTGTGCATTTACCATTATTACATCTTTGCATTCTAGTCCCCTGTAATGAAAAGGACATCTTTTTGGGGAGTTAGTTCTAGAAGGTCTTGTAGGTCTTCATAGAACTATTCAACTTTAGCTTCTTCAGCATTACTGGTCAGGGCATAGACTTGGATTACTGTGATATTGAATGATTTGCCTTGGAAATAAACAGAGATCATTCTGTCTTTTTTTTTTTTTTTGAAATTGCACCCAAGTACTGCATTTTGGACTCTTTTGTTGACTATGATGGCTATTCCATCCCAATTCTAAGGGATTCTTGCCCACGGTAGTGGATATAATGGTCATCTGAGTTAAATTCACTCATTCCAGTCCATTTTAGTTCACTGATTCCTAAAATGTCAGTGTTCACTTTTGACATCTTCTGTTTGACTTCCAATTTGCCTGGATACATGGACCTAACATTCCAGGTTCTTATGCAATATTTCTCTTTACAGCCTCAGACTTTATTTCTATCACTGGTCACAACCACAACTGGGTGTTGTTTTAGCTTTGGCTCCATCTCTTCATTCTTTCTGGAGTTATTTCTCCTTCTGATCTCCAGTAGTATATTTGGCACCTACTGACCTGGGGAGTTCATCTTTCAGTGTCCTATCTTTACTGTTCATGATGTTCTCAAGGCAAGAATAGTGAAATAGTTTGCCACTCCCTTCTCCAATGGACCATGTTTTGTCAGAACTCTCCACCATGCCCTACATGGCATGAATTATAGTTTCCTTGAGTTAGACAAGGCTGTGGTCCATGTGATCAGATTGGTTAGTTTTCTGTGATTGTGGTTTTCAATCTGTCTGCCTTCTGATGGAGAAGGATAAGAGGCTTATGGAAGCTTCCTGATGGGAGAGACTGACTGAGGGGGAAACTGGGTCTTGCTCTGATGGGCGGGACAATGCTCAGTTCAGTTCAGTTCAGTTGCTCAGTCATGTCCGACTCTTTGCGACCCCAGGAATCGCAGCACTCCAGGCCTCCCTGTCCATCACCAACTCTTGGAGTTTAGCCAAACTCATGTCCATCGAGTCAGTGATGCCATCCAGCCATCTCATCCTCTGTCATCCCCTTCTCCTCCTGCCCCCAATCCCTCCCAGCATCAGGGTCTTTTCCAATGAGTCAACTCTTCGCATGAGGTGGCCAAAGTATTGGAGTTTCGGCTTCAGCATCAGTCCTTCCAATGAACACCCAGGACTGATCTCCTTTAGGATGGACTGATTGGATCTCCTTGCAGTCCAAAGGACTCTCAAGAGTCTTCTCCAACACCACAGTTTAAAAGCATCAATTCTTCAGTGCTCAGCTTTCTTCACAGTCCAACTCTCACATCCATACATGACTACTGGAAAAACCATAGCCTTGACTAGACGGACCTTTGTTGGCAGAGTAATGTCTCTGCTTTTCAATATGCTATCTAGGTTGGTCATAACTTTTCTTCCAAGGAGTGTCTTTTAATTTCATAGATGCAGTCACCATCTGTAGTGATTTTGGAGCCCAAAAAAGTAAAGTCTGACACTGTTTCTGCTGTTTCCCCATCTATTTCCCATGAAGTGATGGGACCCGATGCCATGATCTTTGTTTTCTGAACGTTGAGCTTTAAGCCAACTTTTTCCCTCTCCTCTTTCACTTTCATCAAGAGGCTTTTGAGTTCCTCTTCACTTTCTGCCATAAGGGTGGTGTCATCTGCATATCTGAGGTTATTGACATTTCTCCTGGCAATCTTGATTCCAGCTTGTGTTTCTTCCAGTCCAGCATTTCTCATGATGTACTCTGCATATAAGTTAAATAAGCAGGGTGACATATAGCCTTGACGTACTCCTTTTCCTATTTGGAACCAGTCTGTTGTTCCATGTCCAGTTCTAACTGTTGTTTCCTGACCTGCATATAGGTTTCTCAAGAGGCAGGTCAGGTGGTTTGGTATTCCCATCTCCTTCAGAATTTTCCTCAGTTTATTGTGATCCACACAGTCAAAGGCTTTGGCATAGTCAAGAAAGCAGAAATAGATGTTTTTCTGGAACTCTTGCTTTTTCAATGATCCAGCGGATGTTGGCAATTTGATCTCTGGTTCCTCTGACTTTTCTAAAACCATCTTGAACATCTGGAAGTTCATGGTTCATGTACTGCTGAAGCCTGGCTTGCAGAATTTTGAGCACTTTACTAGCGTGTGAGATGAGTGCAATTGTGTGGTAGTTTGGGCATTCTTTGGCATTGCCTTTCTTTGGAATTGGAATGAAAACTGACCTTTTCCAGTCCTGTGGCCACTGCTGAGTTCTCCAAATTTGCTGGCAAATTGAGTGCAGCACTTTCACAGCATCATCTTTCAGGATTTGAAATAGCTCAACTGGAATTCCATCACCTCCACTAGCTTTGTTCGTAGCGATGCTTTCTAAGGCCCACTTGACTTCACATCCCAGGATGTCTGGCTCTAGGTGAGTGATTACACCATCATGGTTATCTTGGTCATGAAGATCTTTTTTGTACAGTTCTTCTGTGTATTCCTGCCACCTCTTCTTAATATCTTCTGTTTCTGTTAGCAGAAGCTCAGTAAATCATGCTCAGTAATCAGACCATGTTCAATAAATCTTTAATCCAATTTTCTGTTGATGGGTTGAACTGTGTTCCCTCCCTGTTATTCACCTGGGGCCAAACAATGGTGGAGATAAGGCAACTTCTTTCAAAAGGTCCCAAGCAGGCATTGCTACTCTCAGTGCACCCTGAGTGCACACCCCAACCCTGCAGCAGGCCACCACCAACCCACGCCTCTGCCAGAGACTCTTGCACACTCATGGGGAAGTCTGGGTCAGCCTCTTGTGGGGGTCAGTGCTCCTTCCTCCTGGGTCCTAGTACACACAAGCTTCTGTTTGTGCCCTCCAAGAGTCTGTTTCCCCAATCCTGTGTAAATTCTGGCATGGTGGGGTTAATGGCGACCTCCTCCAAGAGGGCTTATGCCATACCCAGGTCTGCTGTACCCAGAGCCCCTGCCCCTGCAGCAGTCCATTGCTTACCTGTACCTCTGCAGGAGACACTCAAACACAGTTCTGTCTCAGTCTCTGTGGGGTCTCTGGGTCCTGGGGCACAAAAGGTTTGTTTGAGTCCTCTGAGCATCTCTGGTGGGTATGGGGTTTGATTTGAAACATGATTTTGACCCTCCCACCATCTTGCTGGGGTTTCTCCTTTGCCCTTGGACGTGGGGTATTCTCCTCAAAGTCACTCCAGCGCTGCACAGCTGCAGCTCCAGCGCCTACTGTCTTGCTGGGCTTCTCTGCCCTTGGGCACGGGTTATCTCCTCACAGCTGCTCCAGCACCATGCAGCTGCTGCTCCAGCACTGTGCAGCAGTCCACCTAAGTAAACAGAGCATAGACTGAACGCTAAAACTGAAAACTAAAATAATCCAAGAGAATGTTAATTTTCACTGTACTTGGAATACCAAAGAGCTTACTCACTCATGTGTTTTTTTCCTGCCCTGGTTTTCCCATGAATGTTTCAGTACAAGTTATGAATAAGCTGGCTGAAATTTAAAGATTCAATTAAAAATGTCATTTTTACTGAATATTTCAATGTGTTGTGCCATCTGATAAACATATAATGCATATCTTATTTTTTAACATTGAAGTGTTTGCTATTAAAGACTCAACCTGGTTAAAAGATAATAAAAGTGAAAGTGAGATTAAGAACAAGTAGCCCACAGAGCTACTCCAGGCACGGTGGCTCTAACATTTATCTGACCCCGATGTGGATGTGAATTACTGATTCAGTATGTCTGAGGTGGAGCCTGAGATCCTGAATCTCCCATGAACCCTCAGTGGTACTGATGCTGCTCATCCAAGAAACAAACTTTGCAAAACAAGATTTCCCTCTAGACTTCCTTTGTTCAAAGATGACAGTGACTACACCTGTGAGACCATGGCATTCCTTAAGTGAGTCACTGTAGTTCTTAAAATAAGAGAAAGAAGGACAATTACATTAACTGTTTAAAACAAAATCATGTAGCATTTGTCCTGTAGGTAGATGCTTATGTTTTCTTTGGGCCCACAGTTTCTATTTGGTCATTGTTCTGCATTTTTATTCTTTTATGGTTCTTTAAAGATTCTCGTATAACTTGTTGTATAACCAAGATCGTCATATAACTTGGACATTGCAAAGCTATATGTGGCATACTTTCTACATTTCTTTTGGGGACTATCCCCCTTTGTTGCATTGTCTGGTTGTGATAGGCCTTCCGATAGTCACACCTCATTAGCTTGTTTAGTTGTTTATCCTTGGGTGTGCTTTTGACTCACTCAGAGAGGATAAAACCTAGAGAACAAAAGCACTCTTGATCAGGGATCACTAATCGATGGTGATGCAATCCTGAAGCAGGCTGTGGTCATTCTCTCGCTCTATACCTCCCCACCTCCTCACATGCCCCCACTCCACCCTGGGAGGAATTGTATGGATAGTAGGGGAACATATGACTGACAGAAAGGGACAATTTCGAACCAAGGATTCAGGTGAGGTGAGAGTTAGTTGATACCCCTTTAAATCTCTGAATTCTCTGAAGATGACGTATTCTCAGATCTCGTAGAACCAGTGCATTTTATTGTCTGCTTACTAAAGAATGATTTGGTGTTCCATTGTAGACAAGTGAAAACCCACTGGAGTCATTATGTCTATCTGCATCTTAGTTTTAACAACGTCGCACTTTTTTGACCCTGAAAAAGTTGGTTTATTACCAAAAAGAGCAACTCTATCTTAAATAGTTTGAGGATCAAAAGACAGTGTACGCTTGCAAAATGAGCACTTAATAGACATAAAACCACACCATGCAAAACAAGAGTCTGTCCAGGAGTCACTTTGGTAGAAAAAAATAAGTAAGGAGATGAAGAGAAAGACAAAGATAACTTCCACACGTCTCTGACCTTCTCTGCTTATTTCTCTCGTCAGTCGCACTTCTCACCTTTGATCATACCAAGCAATTTATTTTGTTGCTTATTATTTTTACTTAATTTTCTGTCTCTCATACAGGATGTAAAGTTCCACAGAGGCAGAGAAGTTTCTCTGTTTTGTTTACATCAAACAAATGCACCAAAAAAGATGCATCAAGGAACTTAGAACAGGGCTCCACACAATCAGAGACTGAGACCAGAAGCTCAATAAATATGTGTTGAATAAATTCATAAATTTAAAAAGGTCTGCTCTGCTGAGAGAGCATTGCAAGGGACTGTTCACGGTTCTCACTCAGGCTGGTGGAAAGAATATAAAAATATCCCTCTGAGAATTTGCAACCAAAATCCAGGCTTCACTTGAATTTGAAGCTTGAGTTCAAACTCCCTGGGTTTCTGAAAACCTCAGCAGAATTTATTTAGGATTAGACAGGTCTATAGTGCCACTACACCTGGCAGGAACCAATGCTCGTTTTCTTCCAAGGAACTTGGAAGCTCAGGACTCACAAATTTCAAATATTCTTCAAAAATATGAGCTCGAAGTAAGCAAAACAAAACATAACCAAAATACAAAAGACAAAAAACAAAAATAAAATAAAGCCCCACTGAAACAAAACTAGATACCTTAAAAGCCAGAAGGAACATAGACATCACAGTCACAGCTTCAAAGCTTTCATTTATGGAAGGCTCAGACTGGGAAATGAATCAAGAGAAATGGCAGAAAGCAGAGAAGGAGAAACCCAGACAGAAATTCCCTAAACAAGAAGGTAGAAATAAATCCAAATATATGACTAATCACTATGAATGTAGGGCTCAACTATCCATGAGAAATTATAGAGTGTCTAATTAGCTTTTTAAAAATATGGCATGACACAGTTATGAAGCAGAAAATGAAAAGTAGAATATAATAAGCGTCATTAAATAAGGTTGTAAAGCCATATTAATATCAGAAAAAAATAAACTTTAAGAAAAGAAAGCATTACCAAAGGTAAAAGTGACTGCTACATAAGGACACAAAATAATCGAGAAGATATAATTTGCTATTTGTATCCAATGAATAACTTATCCTTAAAATATAGTTTGCATGTTAACAGACCTACAAAGAGAAACTAACCTGTCTATAAGAATAGAGAAAGATTTTATCACTATTTCCCAATTATGATTATCATTAAAGTTTGTGACATAGTTAAGAAAAATTATTTTTAAAATGTTCATAGGAAAAAATGTGATAGTAAAAAACTGTAAGCTATACAAATATCTATTAATATCAAAAGGAAAGCTAATTTGCTATGATAAATATCGAACTTTTGGGTATCTGAGAGAAATAAAAATTGTACATGAATTTTCATAGCAGGTTTATTTATAATAGTAATAGGAAGCAATCCAGATGTCCATCAACAAATGGTAGTTAAATAAACTATGGTACATCAATATTATGGGATACTATGAAGTAGTAAAAAGTTCAAAATATTGATACTTAACAACTTGCATGGGTCTAGAGGGAACACTGCTGATGAAAAATACCAGTCTCAGAAGATTCACTGGTATTTGATTGCATTTACATGACGTCTTGCAATGACAAAATTATAGACATGGGAAAAAGTTAATGATTACAGTTCAGTTCAGTTGCTCAGTTGTGTCCAACTCTTTGTGACCCCAGGAATCGCAGCACACCAGGCGTCCCTGTCCATCACCAACTCTTGGAGTTCATTCAAACTCATGTCCATCGAGTCAGTGATGCCATCCAGCCATCTCATCCTCTGTTGTCCCTTTCTCCTCCTGCCCCCAATCCCTCCCAGCATCAAAGTCCTTTCCAATGAGTCAACTCTTCGCACGAGGTGCCCAAAGTACTGGAGTTTCAGCTTTAGCATTAGTCCTTCCAATGAACACTCAGGACTGATCTCCTTTGGAATGGACTGGTTGGATCTCCTTGCAGTCCAAGGAACTCTCAGGAGTCTTCTCCAACACCACAGTTCAAAAGCATCAATTCTTCGGCACTCAGCTTTCTTCACAGTCCAACTCTCACATCCATACATGACTACTGGAAAAACCATAGCCTTGACTAGATGGACCTTTGTTGGCAGAGTAATGTCTCTGCTTTTGAATATGCTATCTAGGTTGGTCATAACTTTTCTTCCAAGGAGTAAGCGTCTTTTAATTTCATGGTTGCAATCACCATCTGCAGTGATTTTGGAGCCCAAAAAAGTAAAGTCTGACTCTGTTTCTACTGTTTCCCCATCTATTTGCCATGAAGTGATGGGACCGGATGCCATGATCTTCGTTTTCTGAATGTTGAGCTTTAAGCCAACTTTTTCCCTCTCCTCTTTCACTTTCATCAAGAGGCTTTTGAGTTCCTCTTCACTTTCTGCCATAAAGGTGGTATCATCCGCATATATGAGGTTATTGATATTTCTCCTGGCAATCTTGATTCCAGCTTGTGCTTCTTCCAGCCCAGTGTTCCTCATGATGTACTCTGCATAGAAGTTAAATAAGCAGGGTGACAATATACAGCCTGACGTACTCCTTTTCCTATTTGGAACCAGTCTGTTGTTCCATGTCCAATTCTAACTGTTGCTTCCTGACCTGCATATAGGTTTTTCAAGAGGCAGGTCATGTGGTCTGGGATTCCCATCTCTTTCAGAATTTTCCACAGTTGATTGTGATCCACACAGTCAAAGGCTTTGGCATAGTCAATAAAGCAGAAATAGATTTTTTTTGGAACTCTCTTGCTTTTTTGATGATCCAGTGGATGTTGGCAATTTGATCTCTGGTTCCTCTGCCTTTTCAAAAAATAGCTTGAACATCTGGAATTTCATGGTTCACATACTGCTGAAGCCTGGCTTGCAGAATTTTGAGCATTACTTTACTAGCATGTGAGATGAGTGAAATTGTGCGGTAGTTTGAGCATTCTTTGGCATTGCCTTTCTTTGGAATTGGAATAAAAACTGACCTTTTCCAGTCCTGTGGCCACTGCTGAGTTTTCCAAATTTGCCGACATATTGAGTGCAGCACTTTCACAGCATCATCTTTCAGGATTTGCAATAGCACAACTGGAATTTCATTTCCTCCACTAGCTTTGTTCATAGTGATGCTTTCTAAGGCCCACTTGACTTCTCATTCCAGGATGTCTGGCTCTAGGTGAGTGATCACAGCATCGTGATTATCTTGGTTTTAAAGATCTTTTTTGTATAATTCTTCTGTGTATTCTTGCCACCTCTTCTTAATATCTTCTGCTTCTGTTAGGTCCATATCATTTCTGTCCTTTATCGAGCCCATCTTTGTGTGAAATGTTCCCTTGGTGTCTCTAATTTTCTTGAAGAGACCTCTAGTCTTTCCCATTCTGATTACAGTAGTGAGTCAATTACTTGTGCCGGGGTCCAGCCCCGGTGGATCCAGGGAATTTGAAGGTGGGGACAGCGTTGGTGTCTTTGGAAATAACTTATTTAATTACAGATAGAGAGGGATTAGAAAATTAGCAGAGAAAAAGAGGCTGAATAACTTGGTTCACATGGAATACCAATCACCACCTGTGTAGGCTGCAGGCGTCTTCCTGTTCTCCCGAAGGAGAGGAGGCACTGAGGCCCCCCCCGCCCCACCCCGGTCCGATCTTAGAAGCCCAGGCAAAATTAATAGGCTTGGTGGGTACCCATGCACCAGATGGGAATTCAGCGAGAAAACAGCAGGAGAGAAAAAGGGGCTGAATAACTTGGTTTACATGGGATACCAATAAAATTCCAAGACAAGGAATTTGCACCATCTACGTTGGGCCACCGATGCCACTTGAATATCGGAAGGTGCCCCTCCTTGGGATCCTTCTCGCGTGGGCTTGAAAACCGGGGCAAACAAGTAGACTTGGAGGGCACCCATGCTCCAGATAGGAATTTAGCCAGAAAAACGGGGAGCAGAAAAGAACAACATGAGGGAATCAGTCTTTCCGGAAACTGATCCAATTTCTTTATTTTTGGCTTTGCTTATATACCTTTTGTTACATATAGAGATGAATACAGAGTCACACGGGGGTCAGCAGTCCTGACCTTTATCAAAATCAGGTGCTTCACATAAAAAGGTCTTAGGGATTTTATGATCCTTTCTTTCTGATAACCAAAAAACTTATTTCTTCCAAGGGTGTTTTTTCTTAAATCAGGCATCACCCTCCAAATAAAGTTGCATTCCTATAGGGTGAGGGTGTAGTGAGTTACAATCAAGAAAGGAATTTATTTAACCCAAGGTTAACATGATTAATCTTAAAGGTTAATACTTATTTCTCCTATATTCGAGTTATATTCATTATAAGGGCAGGGAACATGGAGATTTAGCAGCAAACGTCAGCCCAACAAATGAAAATCCTTTCACCAATGTTCCCCTTAAGATCTATTTAGTCTTAAGATAGTGATAAAGTTACATTTTTACATAGCAAGGACACAGTGATTTATAACAAAGTACAGTGATCTATTAAAAAAGAGAAAATTCATTAACTCAAAAAGTCTAGTATTGCTAACCTTAAAAACTATATTTCATTTTCTATATTCCAAATACATTGATTAATATATTCCCAGGTGCCTAAGGATAAGGAGGCTTGGCGGCAATCGACTCAACAATGAGAAAAGCCCTATGCTAATTAAGACTTTCAAAATACTCCAAAACTCTCTGTGCCGTGTATGGTTGAGAGGTAGTAAACAATCATGTGCTAGTGGCAGGAGTATGGATAATCCTGTCACGCAAGCTAGTCTGTCAGCAGAGAGGTTTGACCTAAGACACCCTTGTCACACCCAGGGCAGGGAATTAGCAGCAATTATTGGCACAACAAATGAAAAACTCCTCACCAATATAATTCCTAACCAGCCCACTATACTAATAATTTCCAACTCCCCAAAAGAATTTGCCTTTAGTAAGTCTAAAACATCTCGTGCCTCTCAGATTGGGAGGCTGTAAACAATCACATGTGGCCGGACGAACCTATACAGGTGGGCTAGATAACCTTCAGAGGAGTCCGTAAGCTGAAACACTCTTGTCACGCCCAGGAATTTTTATTGACTTGGAGCTGCAAGTTAACTCCTTCTCCGAGAGAAATGGTGATGGGGGAGAGCCCCCCGTAAAGTCAGAGGTGTACGTGAGAGCATAAAACAGACTCTGGTTTTGGGGTAGATGCTCGGGAACAGGGGGTTTCCTGAGGCTTGATCACGCCTTTGCGTATGCCAAGCTTCCTTCCTCATGACCTTTGCCACGGGCGGAGTTCCTCACACTGGCCCCCGGCATACCTGGAAACAAAATAATCCTTATTTATCTTTTGGGTCCAGTGGACCCTTTTAAATTCTTTATATTTTAAGTCCTTTATTCATTTTATATGAGTAAGAATAAAGGAATAAAGAAAAGCAACTTATCAGAAATTGTGATAAAATTAAACCATAGCAAACCCAAAACTGATTTCTCATTTCCCTGGTTTTCAATTTATAAGTACCCAAAATGGACAATACTTTGGCCACCTGATGCGAAAAGCTGACTCATTTGAAAAGACCCTGATGCTGGGAAAGATTGAAGGCAGGAGGAGAAGGGGACAACAGAGGATGAGATGGTGGGATGGCATCGGTGACTCAATGGACATGAGTTTGAGCAAGCTCTGGGAGTTGGTGATGGACAGGGCAGCTTGGCATGCTGCAGTCCACAGGGTCTCAAATAGCCGAAAAAATATCCATCTCAGAAATGCTAGTACTAGATTCCAAATATGTCAATTCCAGCTCATCACTAGTGATTCCTCCTGCATTTCCACCAGCAAAATACAATACTTGAACAATTTTTGAAACCTCTGATGGCTCACAATGATCTTGAAGAGAAGATGGCCATCTTCTTGATATATTATCTCATATCTTTTTGATATATTACTATATGTCTTTCATTTTTATTTATAAACATCACTCAGAATGATCTACCCAGTACTTTTAAAATATCTACACCATCTATTCCCTTCCAATGACTTTCGTTTATTCACTTGCTTCATCATTTGTTAACTTCTGAAGAGCGTCAGGTGAATTTTAGCACCTAAACATAATGAAGAATGAAAAATGTAAATTGGGATTGGCCAGAATCTTGTCACAAGATACTGCATAGTGAAATCCTTTCTGTTGAATGGCTAAACTAATATAACATCATATTTCCCTTTTAACTTAGACATATGTTGTCTATCCATACATTTCTAAGTTTGAGAAAATCTGTCTCAGATATTGTCATTTGAGTATCTGATGTTACATTATATAAACAAATTCATTCAGCTTGAGTTGCAGTATCAAGTGCGGCTATCTATTTACTCTCCTTTCTGATTTTTTAAAATAATTATGTCTTTCACTGCCAATTTTTTTTCTTTTTGACATTTTTAGTGAAAGATAAAAAACTGTTTTCAATAAATTAAAAAAAAGTCTATGAAGATGGTATCTCCAGCCTTCTATACATTTTTGAAAATGCTGAACTCTGGACAATACAGTAAAAAAACCTGAGTGATAATGCAATAGTGATAAATTACTGTACATTTACAACATCCTTTGAACCAGCTGTAGGCAAATTTTTGCTGTAAAGAGCCAACTAGTAAATATTTAGCTTTGGGGGCTATGCAGTCTGTGGCATCTTGTCTCAATTTTGTTTTTGTAGCATGAAAGGAGATGTAGGCAATGCAGACTGCATACACTTGGAGGTGATCTCATGAATCTTTATTTATAAAATTGGGAGGAATACTGGATGTGATCCATAGCTGCAGTATGGCCAGACCTGTTTAAGGAGGTCTGTTTAATTCTTTTGGTTTCTTATTATTTCAGTATATATACATATTAGCCTCCTTGGAAATAATTTCTGTGGGTCAATGAATATCTACTATAACATGATTAGAAAGCAAAATGATATATCCGTCAGCTCAGTCTCTCAGTTGTGTCCGACTCTTTGCAACCCCATGGACTGCAGCACACCAGGCTTCCCTGTCTATCACCAACTGCCAGAGCTTTCTCAAACTCATGTCCATTGAGTCAGTGATGCCTTCCAACCATTGCATCCTCTGTCATCCACTTCTCCTCCTGCCTTCATTCTTTCCCAACATCAGGATCTTTTCCAGTGAGTCAGTTCTTTGCATCAGGTGGCTGAAATATTGGTGTTTCAGCTTCAGCATCAGTCCTTCCAATGAATATTCAGAACTGATTTCCTTTCGGATGGATTGGTTGGATCTCCTTGCAGTCCAAGAGAGTCTCAAGAGTCTTCTCCAACACCACAGTTCAAAAGCATCAATTCTGTGCTCAGCTTTCTATATAGTCCAACTCTCACATCCGTACCTGACCACTGGAAAAACCATAGCTTCAGCTAGATGGATCTTTGTCTTCAAAGTAATATTTCTGCTTTTTAATGATATATAGAATATTGAAAAATAAGCCTCTAAGCTTTCCTAATGTTATTGAGATTTATAAAAGGGTCCCATGATTCAATATAAAAGTTGCAAAGTAGAATTTTTCTATCAAAAGTTAGTACATTTTAGTTTTGGGTTTTGAATGATATCGAAATAAGAATAAAATAACGAAACACCAATTATTGCAAATACTTCTAACAGCACAAAAAACTCAAATTAAAAGTTCAGTAGATGCTGGTGGACTTTTATCTGGAGATAAGGAAAGTCCTACATTGGGGTGAAACAATGGACACTCTCATCTAACTTTCTCTCCAGAATTGTTACCTGATAACAAGTCCTAGTGACAGTAACCCACAGAGGATGCAGAGGCTCACCTGGAGGTGAGCACCCAGAGCCACTCTACTATCCAGCAATAAAACTTCACAGTAGCAACCAGGTGAGAAAAATGGACCTTTTTATAAATCTAAGATACATTATGACAAAAGGAATCTGGAATAGTAAGCCTAGGAATCTTGAGTGACACTGAATTGATCCAGTTTTATTGGTGACCCTTGCTTCCCATCAAAAGCATGTGCATTCCTTCTGAAGAAATCTAGGAGAATTTAAGCCCTCACAGAAAATCTAAGATTGAGCACAAACTAACACACAAGCAAAATCTAGTGTAGGAAAAAGCCCCAGTGTATGAGAGACAGTAGAAACAGAATAGAAATATCATCCCTACAACTTTAGATCAAACCAGTCAATCCTAAAGAAGTCAGTCCTGAATACTCATTGGAAGGACTGTTGCTGAAACTGGGACTCCAAATCTTTAGCCACCTGATGTGAAGAACCGACTCACTGGAAAAGACCCTGATGCTGGGAAAGACTGAAGGCAGGAAGAGAAGGGGATGACAGAGGATGAGATGGTTGGATGGCATCACCGACTCAATGGACATGAGTTTGAGCAAGCTCCAGGAGCTGGTGATGGACAGGGAAGCCTGGCATGCCACAGTCTATGGGGTTGCAAAGAGTCGGACACAATTGAGCAACTGAACTGACTGACTGACACTTTTAGATCCTTGAGAACTTTAGGTGTTATATTTACTATATAAAAATATAAAGTGCTTGTAAATTAAAAGGACACATCACAAAAGCACAAATAATCAAATAATAGAACATCAGACTGATCAGAAAGATTTGAAAAGATATCTTTCTCTCATATTTGTCATCCCCTAATCTTGATCACCCACTCTAGCTGGTTTTTTAACCTAAATTCTTCTGTCTGAAAGCATCTCTTTCCTCCATGGTACCACCATACCCTGTCCCAAGTGGCCATTGGCTCTCTTCTGGATTCTGCAGTATCTTCAAAACTTACTTCCTTACATCAGCTCTCAACTCCTCACCCTCACTTGCTGTAACTAGAGGAATTTTATTTTTCAAATATATATCTAGTTATGTCACCAACTCTCTCCTATCACAATTACCCAGCACAGCCTTCTCAGAATGTGGGTGCTACTCTGGGGAGAAGATCCAGCTGGTGTGGGGGTGCCAGGTGTTGCCACCCCACCCTCAGGTCCCGTCTTCCATCCCTTCTCAGGTCTTCTGTACTTGCTGGGATGTTCTGGTGTATCTTCCCACTCTTTCTCCCGGTCATCCCACTCCTCTTCCCTATGTAGCTCATCATCACATTCTTGTGGGAGAATCCTGTACTTTCCTCCTTGGGATGCTCCCTTGGTAATATAAAATTACAGCACTTTGTACTCCTGTTTGATGCTTATTTGAAAGAGTGTAACTGTATTTATCTGAGTGGCTCTTTTATTAGTGTCCTTCCAGCCTACCAACTGCAAAATCCCAGGAGAGGAGGAGACAAAGAGCTTTTGGCTAACATAAGGCCTGTCATACTGTGGGCTTAAAAATATATTTACCAAGGAAAATGATTGAATAATTAGCATTTATGTGAGGAAAACATAATTGGGCCAAGAAAATGCTACTATAGTTACTGTCACATGAATATCAGTTTGTTAAATGAAGAGATCAGTGTGCTGTGCCTTCAACATAAAAATAAACAAAACAGAACAGAGTAAATGGATTCCAGATTCATTATTTTTTATTATGTATGACATAGGGAGCATCGCTTGTCATTGAGAATTAAATGGGTATTAAATAAACTGATATTTACATAACTGATTTGCATTTAAAAAATGAGTACATTTAATTCCCATATATATGGCTGTAAAAGAGAAACAGAATACTCATTACTCTGGACAATAATTCAGTTCTGAAAAAGTTATCCTAAATGGTCTCAACTTTCCCTGTGATGACTTTGACCTTGGGGGGCTGAATGTCCTAGGCTGTCACTTGCTGGTTATAATAGTCCAGCATCTATTTTCAGTTCACTGTAAACCCCATCCTGCCTCTGATTCTGATTTCAGAGCTGCTTGTCTTTTAAACATTTATTTTTTATGAACAGCTTGAGAGTTACCATAACACTGAAAGGAGAGTACAAGGATTTCCCACATAACCCCTGACCTTTTTCATCCATAGGCTCCCACACCAACACCACTCTTCAGGATGGATGGTATTTTCCTTCTTTCTTTCCTTTCTTTTTTTTTTTTTAAACCAAAGATGAACCTGCACTGACACCTCATGATGCTCAAGAGTCCACCATGATATGCCTGCTGTGAGTTTGGACAAATGTTAACATCACACAGTATATTCACTGCCCTAAAGTTCTCCATCTCCCACTGACTACCTCAACCGCTGCTTCCCTGGGGCTTTCCTGGGGCTTCCATGGTGGCTCAATTGGTAAAGAATCTGCCTGCAATGCAGGAGACCAGGGTTCAATCCCTGGGTCAGGAAGATCCCCTGGGCATGGCAACTCACTCCAGAATTCTTGCCTGGGGAATCCCATGGACAGAGGAGCCTGGTGGGCTACAGTCCACGAGGTCACACAGAGTCGGATATGGCTGAGTGACTAGACTTCAACTTTAACTGCTGCTTCACCCTGCAAACGCTAAAACTTTCTACTGTCTTCATAGTTCCATCTTTTCCAAAAGGCCATGCAGTTGGAGTCATACAGCCTTTAGCCTTCTCAGGAAGCTTCTTTCACTTAGGAACGTGCATTTAAGTTTCTTTCCATGGCCGGGTAGCACATTTCCTTTAAGCACCAGATCATAGATGCTTTTCCAGTGGCCTGAAATATTGTTGATCCTTTATTTTCTTTCCATGTTCTTTCTCCTCCTAACCTAACACTTACTCATTCTTCAATCAGTTCAGTCGCTCAGTCATCCAACTCTTTGTGACCCCATGGACTGCAGCACCCCAGGCTTCCCTATCCATCACCAACTCCTGGAGCTTGCTCAAACTCATGTCCATTGAGTTGGTGATGCCATCCAACCATCTCATCTTCTGTCATCCGCTTCTCCTCCCTTCGATCTTTCCTAGTATCAGGGTATTTTCAAAGGAGTCTGTTCTTTGCATCAGGTAGCCAAAGTATTGGAGTTTCAGCTTCAGTATCAGTCCTTTCAATGAATATTCAGGACTGATTTCCTTTAGGATTGGCTGGTTTGATCTCCTTGCAGTCCAAGGGACTCTCAAGAGTCTTCTCCAACACCACAGTTCAAAAGCATCAATTCTTCAGCATTCAGCTTTCTTTATGGTCCAACTCTCACATCCGTACATGACTACTGGAAAAACCATAGATTTGACTAAACAAACATTCAATACTTATGACATATTTTTCTCTCTTTTAAACTATCAATCTCTTCTTGTAAGCTGAAAATTCCCTCAGTGCCTTTTGCAGAGCCTGACAAACAGTAACACCTAGTATATAAGGTACTGAACGGAGCCTTGCGGTCCAGTAAGAGCAGAGTCCAGACAGCCTGCACGCTCCCAGCATGAAGACACAGGTTCATCCACACCAGGATGAGTGCAGCAGGGACTGTCAATCTTGGTTAGGTCTTTGGAATAACTGCTTTCATAGCACAGGTAATCAGAAAAAGTTAAACAGAAAGGTTTTTAAAGTTTTTTAAAAAATGTATTTATTTTTAATTGAAGGATAATTTCTGTGGAGTGTGTTGGTTTCTGTCAAAATCTACATGAATCAGACATAGATGTACCTATGTCCCCTCCCTCTTCAAACTCCTTCCCACCTCACTCCCCATCCCACCCCTCTGGATTGTTACAGAGCCCTGGTTTGAGTTCCCCGGGTCATACAGCAAATTCCCATGTTACTCTTTACATACATCTCACCCTCTCCTTCCCCTGCCCCATGTCCAAAAGTTTGTTCTCTATATCTTAAACAGAAAGATAAGCTGATAATTAAGCATTGCTAAATTTGTTAGATCATTTTGTATCAAAAGGTCAAGTATGAAATGTCTGGAGTTTTTCAACTAAAGGAATATACTGTTTGAGTTTTGCTATTTGCCCAACAGTGTTAACTTTTTAACTTTTTAAATTCTGTTGTAGGTTTTGATTTTTTTCTTCAGAAATTGGTTTTATTTGATGTACTGAGTCTTAAGTTTATCAGTAAGGAAAAAAAATCTCAGTTAAAGAGAGAACAAACTAATGACCAGTAATGCAAATGTATCTTGAATAAAACTCAAAAATATTGATAGAAGTAATAAAATATCCAGGACCTCACGAGACACAATTCAGAATATCTAGAATTGTATCAATAATTTCAAGGGAGGAAAAATTGCAAAGTATGTGCTATACTAAAGAGGAAACATATCACAATTTGTCCAGAATTGACAGGAATTAACAGACAAAGATATTAGATCAATTATTAGAGCTCTACTGCATGTGTCCAAAAAATTTAAGTAGAGCCATCAGTCCAGTTCAGTTCAGTCGCTCAGTCGTGTCCGACTCTTTGAGACCCCATGAACCGCAGCATGCCAGGCCTCCCTGTCCATCACCATCTCCCGGAGTTCACTCAGACTCACGTCCATCAAGTCAGTGATGCCATCCAGCCATCTCATCCTCAGTCATCCTCTTCTTTTCCTGCCCCCAATCCCTCCCAGCATCAAAGTCTTTTCCAATGAGTCTACACTTCTCATGAGGTGGCCAAAGTACTGGAGTTTCAGCTTTAGCATCATTCCTTCCAAAGAAATCCCAGGGCTGATCTCCTTCAGAATGGACTGGTTGGATCTCCTTGCAGTCCAAGGGACTCTCAAGAGTCTTCTCCAACACCACAGTTCAAAAGCATCAATTCTTTGGTGCTCAGCCTTCTTCACAGTCCAACTCTCACATCCATACATGACTACTAGAAAAACCATAGCCTTGACTAGATGGACCTTAGTCGGCAAAGTAATGTCCCTGCTTTTGAATATGCTATCTAGGTTGGTCATAACTTTTCTTCCAAGGAGTAAGCGTCTTTTAATTTCATGGCCGCAGTCACCATCTGCAGTGATTTTGGAGCCCCCCAAAATAAAGTCTGATACTGTTTCCACTGTTTCCCCATCTATTTCCCATGAAGTGATGGGACTGGATGCCATGATCTTTGTTTTCTGAATGTTGAGCTTTAAGCCAACTTTTTCCCCCTCCTCTTTTACTTTCATTAAGAGGCTTTTTAGTTCCTCTTCACTTTCTGCCATAAGGGTGGTGTCATCTGCAAAAAGACAAAATCAAACTTCTAAAGTTGAAACTATAATGTTTCTGGATGGATTAACATCAGATTAGATATGCAGAAGGTAAAATTAGTGAACTGAAAGATAAAGCAATAAAAATTATCAAATTGAAACATGGGGAGAAAAAATTAACAGAGCATTCTTGACCTGAGGCATAATTTCAACCAACATACATATAATTAGGCTCTATGAAGTTGAAACAAACAGATTTTAAATATAATTGCTTGAAATGTTCTAATGTTGTTGTTGTTGTTCAGTTGCTAAATCGTGTCTGACTCTTTGTGAATGCATGGACTGCAGCACACCAGGCCTCCCTGTCCTTCACTGCCTCCTAGAGTTTGCCCAAGTTTGTGTCCATTGAGTTGGTGATGCTATCTGACCATCTCCTCCTCTGCCGCCCTCTTCTGCTTTTGTCTTCAGTCTTTCTAATTATGAAAACTATAAACTTCACAGATCCAAGAAGCTCAATGAAGCCAAAACACAATAAATATGGAGGAAGCAAATAAGATATAAAGGAAAGCATACTAAGTCATATTATAATCAAATTTTTCAAAATCTGTGATCAATGAGAATTTTTATAAACAGTAAAGGGACAAAGACAATAGGAGATGGACCAAACACCCTCAGAATACAGCCCCGGTGATACCCCCACCACCCCGCTTCTGTAAGTGTTCCTCCCACGTCAGGGCCTCACACCTCCAGGGCATTATCATGTTATGGCTTTGCCACCTGTGTTGGGCACACAGTTTAATGGATCACCGAGATCCTCAGTAGTCAAGGTACATGGTATTTTAAAGCAGTATTCTTACAAATGGAAACTTATACCAAAACCCCTGTTTAATAATTTATCAAAAGTTTAAATAAAAGAAGAGAGGACTACCATCACCTTCATCCAACATTACCATTCTGCTCATTTTTGGTTTTGATCTTCCCTCTGTCTCCTCCCCTGAACCAGTCCAGCCAGACACCTTCAGGCTCCTCACCAAGGCAAGGCGGCTCTGGAACTGCCCTCATCCAGGCCTTTCTGAGATTAGCAGATCTAACCAACGTTCTAGAAAGACTTGCTACAACCAAACTGAATTACCCACAATCTTCCTTTTTGGTGTAACATACAAGCACAAGTTTTTGCTTTGTTTTGTTTTATAACAAATTCTACCAACAGCGATTTCCTCCTAAAGAAATATTATAAATTATAGCTCTGACAGTTTAAAACATAGTAAGGGAATTTTATGTGAGCTAGAAGAATTTCTCTCAGTCAAAACTGCTAAAACACAGACATGGTTTACACAGGAATTTTCATTACTGAGGGCTATATATATTTTAAAGGCAAATACATTTTGTGCAAAGGGTTATCAATATATTAGGAATCCCAAGTATTTTATTTTTCCAGCCTTCAAATAAACATTTATCATTTATATTTTTTCCTCAGAGGAATTTACTTCTCAGTATACATTTTCTTTTAATAGAGCATAATTTGTAAGAAACTTCCTTGTCCTTTAAATAATAAAAGTGAGACTATTAAGAAACTTGATAAAATAATGCAACTGTTTATTATACAGAGAGAAAATACAGTTTTGAACCTGGGTCTGGCATGTTCATTCTCTTCCTGGATTTCTCCTGGTCATTTTCCAACTGTTAATAACATGTTCACACTTCCCTCATGGGCTTGTGCCAAGTAATGTAATTGAGGTTGTTGCTGTTGTTGTTCCATCTCTCAGTCATGTTTGACTCTTTGTGACCCTATGAACTGTGGCCTGCCAGGCTCCTCTGTCCATGGGATTTTCCAGGCAAGAATACTGGAGCGGGTTTCCATTTCCTTCTCCAAGGGATCTTCCCGATCTAGGGATCACACCCAAGTCTCCTGCACTGCAGGCAGATTCTTTACCACTGAACCACCAGGGAAGCCATTTTAAAAGGACAAATTGTCTTAAAGTGCGGTTTGGTGCTGTGTAAGAACCCGTGATCACAGCCCCGTGTGAGAGCCACTGGCTCGTGCGCTTCATGTTCTGTTTCTACCTTCATGCTGATGATAATGTCCTATGTAAGGTAAAGACAGGTGACTGAGACAAAGTGTATTAGGGATAATACACCACTGGACTTGAACCTTTTATTCTGTGTAGAATATTTCAAACAACTTGATTTACCATCTATGTAGCTTGGATTTCTGACCCATGAAGCAAAAATATTGAGTGAAGCAATCTTCATGCTTCTATGCAGTTCTTACATTCTCTATGTGTAGCATATAAAAAATAGCACATTTTTTTAACATTTTGCTTATTCCTTATCCTTAAATATTTAATGTATTTTGGAATCAATTTAGCTTCCTCTTACTGTAGTTATGTTTGTTTAAGACTGTGTTAAGTTAATAAAGTGAATGACATCTGAGTACTTAAATTGTATGTAACTCAAATGAGAGCAACTTAAAGTAGTTGTTTGGATTAAAATTGCTAAAATACGTCCTGCTGCTGTTCGAATTGCTAATAATTGGGGATTAAAAGATGAGAAAAGATAAGAAAAATGAGACATAATTAAAACAACTCTGCTCGATATATAGTCTCACATTTTATGTTGAAATAAATTTAATCTACTTCAACATTTCTCAAAAGAACATTATATGACACTTCTAGTCATTTCCTCTGCCCTCTATCTGCCATTCCTAGAAGATTACATAGAAAAAATTATTTTCTTCTCTCTGACTAAATGCACTATTGTTGCTAGGATACAACCGATTTCAGTCTTTTAAAAGTTGTTTCATGAAATAATAAGTAAAGTGTCTTTTTCTCAGCACAAGAATATAGGTGGGACCTCTCAAATCAGTCACTGCACTCTCTTTACAGAAGTAGACATTTTTTACTTGAATGTGCATAATGATTAATATAATTCTATTCCTGGAAGAGAAAGAGCTTAAGAATTTTGACTGTGAATGTCCTTTTAAAAATTCATTAATTTTAATATTTCTTTTACAAAATTACAAAAGCACATGTGTTTAATTTGTTCTACAGAAGAAAAATATCTAGACAGAATGTTTTTCTCCCTGGGTTCAGAGATTTACTGCCTGAATATGCTTAAATATTTAGTAGATTGCATAATTAAAATTACTTTTTATGCTATAAAATATTCTCATTTGAATATTAAACTCATTTGTTGCCACTTCTTGATGGAAATTTGTATAACTAATAGAGTCACTTCTCATAATACTCAAGTACGTTACTAATTACTATTCGTAAATCCTTATATTGAAGGGTGTTTTTCAGGATATTTCTTGAGGATAGATTTTGAAAGGAAATATTTTCTTAGCATGTAAAATTGAGTACACACTCTTAAAGTTGTATGTTTTCCTGGAAGATCACTGATCTGGTAAAAGTAATGAAGACACAGATTATTTTTAACGCTACAACACATCAGTTCCTTACAAGGTATGCACCATAGCCCATGACTGCTATGATACTTTAGTGGATGTTTTAGTATTATCTTTGTATTTCATATAATTATTCAATGAAAGAATACTAAATAAACAATTTCATTTTTCTTGTTAGTGTACGTGTATGTGTGTGCATACGACATATCTTCTTTATCCAATCATCTGTTGATGGGCACTTGGGTTTGTTCCATGTCTTGGCTATTGTAAATAGTGCTGCAAGGAACCCTGGGGTGCATGAATACTTTTGAATTATGGTTTTCTCCAGATACATGCCCAGATACATGTGATACATTTTCTCCAGCTACATGTGAGATCATTGGATCATGTTAGTTCTCTTCTCACTACTTGTTAAAAACAATTGTTTCTAGTCTTCTTTCTCCCTTTCACCAAAGTATTAAAGTGTTTCATAAACACCCATTCTACAGATTTAGGGGAGCACATTTTAAATTGTGAAACATTACAACATCATTGGGAATTTTGGTAGATTGATAAGCTGCCAATTTTAGCCTGAATGTGGGACCCTGATTCTGTGCCCTGGTTCCCATTTACTAGCAGCTTTACTGATTAGATACCTTAATGCTGCTTCATGTTTCCAAAGCCCATGTTTATCTTTATCATTTTCAATGTGGATTCAGTTCACAGAGGCATTTCCTGTTATTTATGAAATTTTCAAGGAGTGTGTTAGTTTCCTTAATGATCAAGTAAGAACATTTATAGTTTGGAAGCCCCTCAGGAACAAATGTGGGTGTGTGTGTGTCCTGACATAAGCTGGCTAAATGTTCTTGCATGCCTGCTGCCTGAGTGAAAGATGGCTGCGCTAATGATGAGGTCCTTTCAATAAGAAAAAGTAATTTGCTTTTGTAAAAGCATCCTTCCCTTCCATGATTATATATCTATATTATTAATATAATGCCGACAATGTCTGGTACTCTTGCACTTACTGTCATCGTCATTGCAGCCACTGTGCAAGGACTATGTTGCCATGGTAATTACTTCTTGCTCCCAAATAGGACTTGCTGTGGTAATAACATCCCAGGCAGATCTCAGGCAATCAAGTTAGAGCTGCCTGTATACGATTGTGCATCTATACGAGACACAGGTATTTAAAACTCCTTAATGTTGCTTTGAAAAAATCAAATGTATTCAGTGTACTGAGAGGTCCAGCTTGGTCTCCACATTTCACCTGCTGTTGCATTCTCCTTTCTCATGTGTCCCAGACTGGATGTGCCTTTTGGAGTAAAATAGTCATCAACATGCTGCTGTCACCTGGCAGTGAAATGTTATGAAAACTGTGAGAAACAAGATGTATACTTTTGAATAATCGCGTCCTCTCATTTTTCAGTATGTTAAGTGGGCATTAGTGCTGGCTTATTCTTCTTCCCTCCCTCCTTTCTCCTTCTTTTTCTTCCTTCCTTCCTTTCTATCAAGTACGGAGGGGAAGTAATATGCAGATACCTACATCAGGAGGAAGAACACGGTAACCACGCTAGCGGAGGTGTTGAGTTGTCAGCAAGTTCAAAGCCCGGGGAGACTACACATGTGGAAGGATTTGGGAGTGTTTTTCAGAGGTTGGTGGCTTTAGCATTAGGCTGTGATGTGTAGAGGAAATGGTGTGAACAGTAGTGAAAAGGGCACTTTGCAGGGTAGTGTTGGCAGGAGAGCACACACACTCATATTAAGAGACACAGGAGAAGGCTGGAGAGATGTCTGAGAATACGGTCAGTCCCTGCCCCCGGCGGAGCTTGACCATGTGGTCAGGGAATTTGGAGTCTGATCTCAGGGCATCATTGTGGAAGAGACCCACAGAGCCCCTAAGATCCTGCAGCCGTGGCTGAAAAATGATTATGTGGCAGGACTGTAGCCCAGGCCTTCCCAGTGCCTCTAGGGAAGCAGTGAGCATGTTTCCCTGGAGGACGCTGAGGTTTTTCAGGCAACTTAGGGCAGGTAAAGGGTCCAGTTCTGCTCGGAGGCTTGAAGAGGCAGTGGGTATTTCTTCCCATCTCTCTCTCACGTGTGCTGCAAGAAAACCAAGTCCCAGAAAGCTTCTACTCTTTAGTGTCTTGGAAAGAGAAAAATGAGAAATGATGTGTTCGAAGACACTGATGTTCTGGGACTGTTAGTTGTTCCAATGAAGATGACTAACAAACACGGTCTTTTTCTGCAGGGGACATAATCCAGTCCCTAAAACTATTATGTGGATTGACACTCTTAATTGTTTTAATTGGAAATCATGATTTCACCAACATAGTTCTAAATATTCTTGGTGCTACAGATCCTCAAAATGTGTGAGTAAATTTAAGTGCATTTCAGGGTCCCGCATGGTCACCGGATCAAGAGCTCCTTTAATTTCTTTTTTAATGCTTCTTGCCAAAACCTGAAGATTCGGTATCACTGTGTTATATGAATATGTTTTTTACTGAAATGAAATTGATACTCTGAAGTGCCTTCCAATCCCACATCTTTAAAATTCTGTGGCTATACTAATAAAATTTTCTGACTCATGTTACATATATTCATAATGCTTCTCGGTCTCTGTTTATTTCAGAAATGACTAAATCCACATTATTCTAAAGCCCATGCTAAATAATTCCAGTTTTGAAAATTAGGGAGTGACATGGTGATTGATGTTACTATTTAAGCTTATGTTTAAAGCAGCTTATTTAAACACAAGGAGAGAAATCAAAAGAAGAATTAGATTTTCTTTTGGAAGAACTGTATCTTTGTCTTTGGAAAGGTTATGTTAAATCTTATTTTTGATTGATCTGCTTTGCACCTTTCTTGCAACAAGAATATTTGAATACTGTCTGTTGTCTTGGGCTTAACAGTGTGTTGAGACCACAGTGCATTTGGCAGGTACCTAGCTGGTTTTCTGCAGTGAGAGATGTGCTATTTCATTGGACTGTTTTCAGTTTCTCCTGGCTCTGCTATTTAGACAAGAGATCTTTGGATGAACTCACTCATGCCCAGTAACCTGCTGCCAGTTTTTCAACAGGGCTGTGGAACCAAGTGAGGGAGGTAAATTTTACTCTACAAAATACCTGAATGTTGAGAAGAGGGTGATTAGAAATACAGGAGGGAGGTGGTGTGTCCTAGGTGGCTGTATACTAGCTGTTGCTCACCATCCAAAATTGTCTTGCCATTGTTAAAGTATATTTATTTGATTCTCTGAGATACTCAGATGTCCATGCAGTAAACCCTTCTGACATTAATCAGAATCTATTGAATTACTTGCAGTAAAAAATGTTGTCATAAAATGCTGTGACAGTTGTGCCCACGCATCTCGGCAGGCCCCTTTGTGACTGTGTGAAACAGTAGAAAGCATCGGTTCAATTCAGTCGCTCAGTCGTGTTCGACTCTTTGCTACCCCATGAATCGCAGCACGCCAGGCCTCCCTGTCCATCACCAACTCCCGGAGTTCACTCAGAGTTGTGTCCATCGAGTCGGTGATGCCATCCAGCCATCTCATCCTTGGTCATCCCCTTCTCCTCCTGCCCCCAATCCCTCCCAGCATCAGAGTCTTTTCCAATGAGTCAACTCTTTGCATGAGGTGGCCAAAGTACTGGAGTTTCAGCTTTAGCGTCATTCCTTCCAAAGAAATCCCAGGGTTAGTCTCCTTCAGAATGGACTGGTTGGATCTTTGGGTCAAAAATCAAGCTAGTTTCCCAATAATTACCTTAATTTTATTTCAGTAACAGCTACAGAAAGCCAGACTTTCCTTACTGATTATCAGAAATAGTGCGATAAAGAGCTGATTTGTCTTCCCCTGCCTCCTTTACCTACTCCAGTGTTCTTGCCTGGAGAATCCCAGGGACAGAGGAGCCTGGTGGGCTGCCGTCTATGGGGTCGCACAGAGTTGGACACGACTGAAGCGACTTAGCAGCAGTAGCAGCAGCCTCCTTTTACCTTATTGTCATAGAAACAGTTTAAAATCAAGACTGATAGCATCACTCCCTTATTCAAAAACCTTTCGAAGCCTCCTCATGACCTACTGAATGCTCTTTATAATTCTCAGACCAGCATTCACAATATGATTGGAGCTTTATGTTTTAGCTATAAATTCTAAGCTCACCTCTCATGTGTTCTAAACACCTGAAAACAAAACAGTAACTACTCCATAAACATGCCCCTTTATGTTACAAGCCCATGCTTTTGCTCATGTTAAGTTTTCTGTATCTAAAACACGCATCCAACTATACCTGACAAAATCGGACCCAGACACTAGACTCATATACAAGTTCTGCCTCAGCATGAAAACCTTGACCCTAAGACAGCTCATCCAGTATTACTTGTTCAGTTTTTTCCGTAAGATGGCTCTAGTAGCACTTGGTTGTCTTTAACTTTATTCAAACAATTTTGTTAGATTGAATTGTGACAGCTGTCATAACAGCATGCATTTAAAAAAATCAAAATTGGTGAATTTTTGTGTAGCCATTTTAATATTGAAAATGGAAAGAGAAAAGCAACATTTTAAGTACTTATGTTATATTATTTCAAGAAAGGTACAAACATATTGAAATGTGAAAAAGAAAAAATGATTTGTGCAGTGTATGGAAAAGGTGCTGTGACTGATTGAACGTGACAAAAATGGTTTGTGATATTTTGTTTTGCAGATTTTTCACTGGAAGGTGCTCCATGGTTGGGTAGGCCAGTTGAAGTTGTTGCTGTTGTTATTGTTTAGCCACTCAGTTCTGTCTGACTCTTTGTGACCCCATGGACTGTAGCCCACCAGGCTCCTCTGTCGTGGGATTTTTCAGGCAAGAATACTGCAGTATGTTGCCATTTCCTTCTCCAGAGGATCTTCCCTGACCCAGGGATCAAACCCACGTCTCCTGCATTGGCAGGCAGATCCTGTACAATTGAGCTACCAGGGAAGCCCTTAGTTGAAGTTGACAACAATCAAACTGAGACATTAATTGAGAACAATCAATGTTATACCTCATGGGAGATAAATCAAAATATCCAAATCACTCATTGAAAATCATTTGTACAAGTTAATGGCTTTGATGTTTAGATTCCACATAAGGTAAAGAAAGCCCCCTTTTGACTGTATTTCTGCAAGTGAAATGAACCACCACCAACCACACCAAAGGCTGGCCTTCATCTGAAGAAAGTGATATGAGAAAACATACAGTCTTCCATCAGGATAATGCAAGACTGCATGTTTATTTGATGACCAGGCAAAAACTGGTCAGCTTGGCTGGGAACTTCTGATTCATTCACCATATTTACCAGAGAATGAACCTTCAGATTTCCACGCATTTCTGTCTTTACCATATTCTCTTAACAGAAACGATTTTAGTTCCCTGGAAGACTGTGAAAGGCACTTGGAGCAGTTCTTTGCTCAATAAGATAAAATGTTTTGGGAAGATGGAATTAGGAAGTTGCCTGAAAATGGCAGAAGGTAGGGGAACAAAACAGTGAATATGTTGTTCAATAAAGTTCCTGGTAAAAGTGAAAAATGTGTCTTATCTTTACTTAAAAACTGAAGGAAACTTTTGGCCAACCCCAATTTTTAAAATTTGATAATTAAATCATACTTTTACGTACAGACCACAGTAAAATCATAGAAAAAATATGAGGTTCTTTTGATCCTTCTACCACTTGTTTAGCACTTAATATGATAGGTTCTCAGCAAATATTTTTAGATTGAACAGAAACTTGAATTATTCATACCCATGTTAGTTCCTACTTGCACCAGTCAATTTATCAGATGGTTGTGTTAAGCTACAAGCAATAGAAAATCCAAAACGACTTAGGACATAAAAATGATATATTGGCTAGTGAACCTGATGAACTCTTAAGTGCAGGACTAAGAAGAGGCCAGATTTACAATGTCCCCGCCCCATTTCTCATGCCATGCCCTCTCTCTGCCTGGCTCCGAAAGTAGTTTTAGTCTCAGGCTGTGACAAGTCCTGGATTGATGCATGCATCTGGATACACGCAGAAGAATAGAGACCGCCCTTTATGAGAGATTATTCCTCAAAGCAGAGGGAACTTCTAATATGAAATCTTGCTTGGAATTTATTGACTGAAATTGGGTCAAACATCTACGCTGATTCTAATCCTTATCACAAATGGATCGCCATGTGGGCAGTGGTTTTCGTGGGTTATGGAACCTGGATGGGGGAGAAATGCACTTAGACCACCAAGCACACCCAAGGGATAGGAAAGGGGCCAAGTTCCCTTGATGTAAATGATCTGCAGGAAAAAGACAGAAGTGTTGCCAAAAAAGAGATTGCCCAGGTTGGTCCTGCCACACAAAATCCACCCCTTCTTCCCTGACTGTTCCAGGTGCTGGAAATTCTGACTGCCCCCTGTGCCCTCCCAGTCCAGTTCTCTGTGAGATACAAACAGAAACTTTTAGTGTTGGACCATTTTCCTTATTAACCCTGCCGTAAAGGGCGTGTGACAGCTGCCTGCAAATCATCCTGTGACCAAGAGGGAAATACCAGCTTCAGCATGGAGATGCCTGCTGGTGTCATGGGCCCTGACACTGCTAACTCCATGGGCATCTTCAGGTTCTTCCTTGTGTGAGAAAAATAAAACCATTCAAGTCAGCATAGCTGGGTTTTCCATAGCGACAGGTGAAAGTATAGCTAAAGCTCATGGTGGGAAAACAACCATTGTCACTTCAATATCACAGGAAGGTGTGAACCCCCAAACCTGAAGGGAGTGTTAGATGTGGTTCTGCCTTCGACAGATTCCAGGAAGAGAAGGTCACTGAACCTTGATCTCATCACCAGTAAACTTGCTGTTAGTAAAATGCATGGTGCCGAAATACAAGGTGTCTGATAACTAAAACCCCTCGTTGCTCAGATCTTAGGAGTGTCTAGTTCTATGCGCTCAGTCACTCAGTCGTGTCTGACTCTCTGTGACCCCACGGACTGTAGCCCACCAGGCTCCTCTGTCCATGGGATTCTCCAGGCAAGAGTGAGTTGCCATGCCCTTTCCAGGGGCTCTTCCCAAATCAGGGATTGAACCCATGTCTCTTATGTCTCCTTCATTGGCAGACGGGTTCTTTATCACTAGTGCCACCTGGGAAGCCCATAAAGCTGGTGGCTGAAACCACACTATATGATCATTTCTTATAGTTGTGGGTATGTGTTAGTCACACAGTTGTGTCTGACTCTTTGCAATCTCATGGACTGTAGCCCACCAGGCTTCCCTGTCCATGGGATTCTCCAGGCAAGAATACTGGAGTGGGTTGCCATGCCCTCCTCCAGGGGATCTTCCTGACTCAGGGATTGAACCCACATCTCTTACAGGCAGGTTCTTTAACACTAGCACCACCTAGGAAGCCCAGTTGTTGAGTTGCTGAATAGGTAGTATTCAAGCAGAAGGACCACAATTGTCTAAAAATACTAGTGAAATAAGCCTCTCTCTGCAAACTGTTTATCTGTGTGAGGTAAGATTGCTATTATATATTTTAATTCAAACAACATAAGTTCAGAGAGTGAATTCAGAACCCAGCTTCATTCTTTATGTTGCACGTTAAGTATTGATAAATCTAACCAAGGCCACAATTCAGCTCACTGTTTTTGAAAACAGTTTTATCTTCAAAGACATTTTGTTCATATATTTCATTCTTGACATATTTTATAAAAAAATATAAGATTAAAGTATTTCAAATATGTGAGTTATTTACATTATGCAATAAGTTCACTATTGCTATTTTCACTGAATTAACCTATAACATTTAAATTGTTTTATTTTTAACTTCTATGAGAAATAGTGATACATATAACCCACTTTAGGAAAAAAGCTCTTTAGTCCCCCAATAATTTTTAATGGATGTTAGGATTTCTGAGAAGCATTCTCACATGGAACACCTTTTGTCTTTTTCCTTTCTAACTCATCCAAAACTGAGTACTAATTACCTTTGGCTGTGAAAAGTAAAGTAATAATTATGTTTGGTAGTAGGACAAAGATGTTTCCCTTCAGAATATATTAACCAACATTTATAAAATGATTATCCCAATTGAAATCTCATGAAATTATTTAACTTTAAAGCATATATAAAAATGTCTATATATATAAATGATGAACACAGATACATGTGTACATTTGTGCGCATGTTGTATATATATATAAACAATAATTTATTTATAAATATTTATGCACAACATAAATAACTAATGTGTAACTGTGAATGTTCATAGAGGGCAAATATATGGATGAAATAAAAAGATATTCAGTTGCAATAAACACATTTTATTTTAAATTCATTCAAAAATTATTTTATTCACATACAAAAATAAGCAAGATATTGTAAACAATCTCATAGGCATACAGACATGTTTCTTACACTCAGCCAAGTGACACATGGTCTAATTAGAGTGACAACCTGAAAACAATGCAATCTTACTGCTAGATGAACCTGTAAAGACTGTGTATTTTATGCTCTTGCTTGTTAAAAGATTTAAGTGGAAAATCTACAGTGTATATATGTTATACAATGATTTCATGTTATTCACTGTAACTAACTAAATGAACCTCAGTGTTGTGCAGTTTGATGAGTATACATCCACTTATCTCCCACTTTTGTTGTTTTATAGCATGCTTTCCATCCAAACACTTGAAAACAATAATTTAATGACACAGTTAGTGAAGAACTTGATGGTAGTGAGATTATCCAGTGAGGCAGAGGATTTCATGTCCTAGATGCCTCCATCCTTCAGCTTATCATTTCCAGTTTTTATTACCATCCTAATCCAGTTTTATTGGTTACACTGTTACACCTTTTAAAAAGAAAATTGGAAGAAATGATCTAAAAGAAGAGAATTAAAGTGATTTATGAATTAGGGAAATGAGATACGCATGTGTGACTCTTGTAAAACCCAAGGGAAAAGTAAAATAATTGGGATTCCTCCAGTGAGCAGAAGGCAGACTGCATGTTGCCCTATTAGACATCACTCAGTAGAATGTGTTAGTACCACGGAGACGACTCCACTCTTTTCCATCCATAATAAGGACAAGACAAGGACAAATCTGCCTTATTCCCAGAAATAGGGACATTTGGTTTGCTAGATACATGGAAGTTTTATGAAGATTTTAAACCTGTAAGAACTCCTTGAAGGTTTAGTGTCGTAGAAGATAACCTCATTCTAGAGTGTGTGAAATTAAGAGTCCATTGAGTGAACTGTATAACTAAACAGCACAAAGTGGGGACCTTGGTAGCTCAGGAGGGGCGTAGTGTTTCTCAGACGGCTTTTCCTGAACAAGGTCTCAAGCTCAGTCACTCTGGAGAAGTCTTCCGAGCTCTTCCAGCTAATCCCAGCCCGGGAAGTGGCTTTCTAATGGTGCATATGAAAACAAACTGACTGATGTGTGCTTCTATATGTCACCTGCTGTATCGCCTTGACTGTTTACCTTGTTATATGAAATTCTGTTCTCTGCTAAGGGAGAGAACTTGTGTAGGCTGAATATCATGTTATCTTAGAGTATAAAGTTGGGGGATATATTATATAGAGCAGGAAGAATTGTTCTGCAGAGGGAAGAGGGGCCAGAGGGTTGGGGGCGTACCTCTGATTTTACCGGGAGAGCAAGGAGACTCAAGAGTGTTTGTTTTGCTCCCTTGTATTCTGTCTCTGGGTACCAGAAGAAGGAGTTAAAAACCCTGAGTTTGGCAGTACAGGCCCCACCCAGCAAAAAGGAACACAAACAACAGTTGTTTTTTTTTTTAAATAAAACTTCTGTGAAATGTGCAAAGGTAATACTCAGTCTTCCTCCTTACTTATGGAAGGAATGAAGTTTTTCATTATCCAGTCAAAATGGAGAAGTGAAGAACTACATATAAAGGATAAATGCAAAATTCACACAACCACTTTCCCTACGAGGCAGTTCTGTATGAAGCTTAAAGGATAGGAAATAAAAAGTTTTGAATAAACAAAAATAATTATATAACATGTAGGTCATTATTACTAGAAACATGTTACTTCTCAGCCATATACTCAATTTCCAAAGAAAATCTTACATTTAAGCTCTATTTATAATTAAGAAATAAGCCATTATATAATGGATAATTAAAACATGTGAATAAGATTCTCCTTTTATCTGGAACTGTGGATATAAAAATGAAAAGGCATCTAATTTTAAGTGATAATTGAATATGATAAATGTCATTAAATGACTTCTTCCCAAAGTCTTAATATATTAACTCATTCTGCTGGTGCAGCCAGCCAGAGCCAAACACACAGCGAGATCAATTAAGATATTATTACAAGCCAGGGAGGAATTTTATTTTCTGTATGAAGCCTAGGACGTCTAAGATTTGAATAACCTTTATATGTATTTCTAGCAAGTCAAAGAAAGGGAGCTAAAATGATCAAGAATAATATAAAGGTTTTTTTGAGATAAGATTGAAAGATGAAAACTCTGGTAAAAGCTGAGAGTTTTAATCATGGCCTGAGCATGATGAATGCCAGAAAAGTCTTAATTTATTTTCTAAAACCTTCAAAGACTTTAAATAGTCAGGAATTTTAAACTAAGACAATGATTGTCATCAAACATGACTACTCCCCTGAGGATAAGACTTCCCTTGTAGCTCAGGTGGTAAAGAATCCGCCTGCAATATGGGAGACCTGAGTTTGATCCCTGGGTTGGGAAGATCCCCTGGGGAAGGGAAAGGCTACCCACTCCAGTATTCTGGCCTGAAGAATTCCGTGGACTATAGAGTCCACGGGATTGCAAAGAGTCAGACATGACTGAGAGACTTTCACTTTCACTTTCACCGTGAGGATAGGGGGTGAGGCTGGCTCCATCCAGGGAAGGAAATAAGACCACAGCTTCCTAGGTCTCTAGTCAAAGCCATATTCAATTTTATTGGTATAAAATTGACCTTGTTACTTCTGCATGTCCGGGAAAAATTAAGTGAGATGGAACTCAAGCTGTTTTTGTTTTGGTGCCTCTTGACACTTGAGGGGATAGACAAAGAGGAGCTGGGCTGAGGTAACGCCCCATGCCTCAAGTACCCCTAAGAGGGTAGGGTCAAGGTCTCTTTACAGATGGGACTGCAGCTGCTGCTTAGACAACAAATGCAGTGAAGTTTCTCTAAGAGCGTGAGGTAGTGGATGTGGGTTTGATGAACTTGCCCATGACCTCAGCAGTGTAATTTACTCAAGAAGAATAAAGAATATATATGAATGATTTTAAGTGGTCTGATCACCCTCAAGCTGAGTGTTTGGGTTACTAAACATAGACTTTTCTAAGACAGATATTGCTTCTTTAGTATTTTATAAATATAGACTTATTGTAAAATATTTACCTTTATCTTTTAATATGGCACCATTCAAAAAAGTGGAAGTATTAACTAGGTGAGTGACTCAGACAGGGAAGAATTCACCTGCAATGTGGGAGGCCTGGGTTCTAACCCTGGGATGGGAAGATCCCATGGAGGAGAGAATGGCAACCTACTCTAGCATTTCTGCCTGGAGAATTCCATGGACAGAGGAACCTGGCAGGCTACAGTCCATGGGGTTGCAAAGAGTCTGACATGACTGAGTGACACAGGCCCCGGAATACTAACAGTGAGTGAATGAAACATATACACACAGTACAAAAGAGCAAAAACAGTGGTTCTGATTAGTTACTAACATTGTAAATGAAGTAAAAATGATTAAAACCCAAATAATCAGCCTGTGATGTTTGTCTATTTGCATTATTCTCCTAAATGGAGATTTACTGTGCATTTGACACTCCAAATTTGCATATGGATAGTATTAGTATCATCTTTTGAATTTACATATGAGTCAGTTTCTCCCCTGTCACTCATGAACATATAAAATGTGGAGTGGACAGCATACAGAACAGAAATAAATATTAAATTGTGTTCATACTTGTGAAATACAATTAGCAAATTCCATCTAGCACTGTCTTTGAAATCGGGATTAGTAATTTGAAGCCAGATTATTTGCTTTTGGGCTAGGTGTTCTCAGGGTTATTTGTATGTTTGAGAAATTTCTGTAACTCTGTTTAATCACATGCTACACTTTGAAAATGCAGAACTCAGAAAAAAATTATAAATGAATTTATTTCTTTTAACATGTATTCTTGACCTGATACATCTAATTTAGTGGCTACCTAAACCATTGTATGTTAAAAAATAATTGAAATAAAGATATTTTAGAAATAATCTTTCACTTTAAAATGCTTAAGGCAATCTGCAAAATACCGAGCATTGACACAAAATATATTTTAAGTGAGAGCTTCAAACAGGTATAATTTAAAAGGAGGGGATGTAAGGAATTCAGTTATGGGATAATGAGCCGATTTTTCGGTTCCCTGACTATAATATGGGATGATCAGGGAGGATCAGAATGAGCATTGCCTTGGATTACTGGTAATGTTATTTTACAACTCTGACATTTATTCTTTATTCTGACAAAATTCTTAGGCATTAAGAGACTCTTGTCAGTTAGTCATATTCACCTGAAGAAATGAAGAAAATGGTGAGGGTGAAACTCACTTGCAAAAATCACAGAGGATGAGATGGGACATCCAGGGAAGTAACATGGGTCCCAGTGACCTAGATGCCCCAACTGACTCTGCGGAAGACTAGAAGTAAGAAACTGCTTTACTGTGTTGTCCAAACATGGAAATCAATCAGCGCTATACACCAGACCTTCCTCAGCTTCTTCTACCACTAGCTAGAATTAAGACTTTGAGTTTTAAATAATTACTCTAAATAGCATCATAAAAATGAGAATTTAATGATTATATTAACTGGCTTTTGCCATTGTGAACAGTAATAATTGTTACCTTGAATTGGCAATGTGTCTATGAGGATAACTTTCAAATGCTTGCCTACACTAGCCTAATATCATTTTATGCTTATTGTCCTTGGAATAACATTTAAATTGCGTATCTTTAATTAAAAGACAAATGAAAGTGATAACATAGCTTTACTTACATCAAGACAACTTTTCCCTTGATCTTTAACCTAAACCTATGAGTTCATATGTACCACCTCAATCATAACAAATGTTTCCATCCTATGAAATGTCACACAATTCCTACTTGAGAGCTTTTCTACATTCTTATTCCCTTCACCTGATATAGCATTCATTCCTTTACTAAGTTCCACCCAATTTTTTATTCTGGCTCTGTCCTGCCACTCTGCCCCATGAAACTTATCCCTGACTAGTCTGACTTTGTTCATTTTCTTGTTTCACCTACTAAAATTTGCAGTTTATACAATTTAATTTGGTGCACATATTTTGTTCATGAAATAGATTATTTCCAAAGTCATTGTCACAATAAAAAAAGGGATTTTTTTTTTAATCTGAGAAGTCAGTGTGAAAGAAAAGTAGGTTAGGAGAAATTTAGGAAGGCAGTAGATTGATAATACTTACTGATTGCTCACTCGGAAATTTCTTTGTGTATAGTGTCTGTTTTATATACTATATGTGGAACTTCTGGGCTTGTCTCCAACAACCTTGGATGCTCATCGCTCCTATTCTCGTTACATAAAGTTCTTAAGAAATGAATAATCTGTGACTTTTTTGCAGCCATCAGAATCCTGAGGCTCCATGGTAGACTGCCACCTTAGATCAGGCTGAACAGGTGAGCCCTGAGGGTCATGGACAGGACTGGAAGCCGCTGGAGATAAGTAATATACAGGAATACATGTATAATGTACACAGAGAGGTGAAAACTCAAAGCATCAAAAGAAAATCCTAGATATTAAAAAAAACTCTACCATGATGAAATTTAAAAAAAAATGCCTTGATAGTCTCATCCACAGTATGGGCAGAGCCAAGGGAGAGTCAGTGAGCTTAGAAGGTCATGCATCGCCGACACATTGGACATAGGTTTGGGTGGACTCCAGGAGTTGGTGATGGACAGGGAGGCCTGGCGTGCTGTGGTTCATGGAGTTGCAAAGAGTCAGACACAACTGAGCGGCTAAACCAAACTGAACTGAACAAAAATCACTTATCCAGATAAGTCCACGCTTTGTGACAATCTCCTTTCTAGAGGCTGCTGAAAGGCTAGAGAATAGATGTATGATCTCTAAAATGTTCTCTTTCTGACTCTTTCTCTCTGGTTGTTTCACATGCCAATAGCTATTGCAAAGGCTCTTCCTTCTCTCCCCTGTTTGAAATCCCTCTACCCCAGTGCGGTCTCCCTAACCCAGGACCCATGAGATTTGGCACACTGGCGTCTTCTTAAAAGGAAATGTAGGACATAGTTATGTTTCCGGCTACATATCTCTCCCTCTGTGTCTCGTTTCTACCTGTGGTTGCTTATCCCCATCAGTCTGGAAATCTCACAGGAATCAGCCCAAGAAAAGTCACCAAAACCTACTGCCACACAGGGAGCAAGTGAGCTAAAACTGTAAATACACTCAGCTAATGTATCTTGGATGATATTTATCTGATTCACTTTAAAAATATACTTCTTCATGGCTCAAAGTCAGTTTTCTATTTTCTAATTCGTGGGCTTCCCTGGTGGCTCAGAGGTTAAAGCATCTGCCTGCAATGCGGGAGACCTGGGTTCGATCCCTGGGTCAGATCCCTGGGTCGGGAAGTTCCCCTGGAGAAGGAAATGGCAACCCACTCCAGTATTCTTGCCTGGAGAATCCCAAGGATGGAGGTGCCTGGTGGGTACAGTTCACGGGGTTGCAAAGGGTCGGACACGACTGAGCGACAGGAGTATTATTTGAGAGCAGATGGACTGTATTGAGTCAATAGCCAGTGAATCAGAAAGGAAGTGCTAATGTTTGTCCTGTCTTCTGAGTGCATCAGATGCCACAGAAAGGGCAAAGGTGACTCTCACAACACGGTCAGGTGCTCTCTCAAGGCCTGCTTCTGTTTGTTGCACATCAAGTCATGGAATCCTAAAGGAACGCTTTGACTCTCTGTACTTGGTGTTCATAACTGAACAAAAAATTCCTTTGACCTTTCTATCAGAGGTAAAACTTTTTCCATACTTCAGAAATTCTGCTTTTAAATCCACCTCAGTTTCACAAAAAGAATAATTTACAAACCTCTGAAATAAAATGAAACTAGGTAGAAACTTAAGTCAGGAAGAGGACAGGGTGTGAATAGATGATGCAAGGCAGACATTTCTAGAGAGACGAGCTGGTGCTGGAGGTTATGATGAAGGCTTTCTAAAGAAAATATAAAGGGATACAGACTTTACACAGAATATATTTAAACTGCATTTTTTATAGTTATTGCTAATGATCTTTGTATTTTTGAAAGCTAATGAATTGTCTCTCTGTGCCTTTATACATACCATGGCAACTAAAAAATCAAAGAGTGGAACAATTAATAAAAATTCTCATCCTAGGAGAATATTGATTATTAGCAAGTGAACAACAATAACAATAACAGCAACAATCTCCTTCCCTCTGTCAACCACTAATCTGATTGCTTATCTATGCGTTTTGTTTTGTTTTATTTTTCTTTTTAAATTCCGTATACACATGAAGTTTTATGGTATTTATCTTTCTCCATCTGACTTGTTTCACTTTGCATAATCCTTCAAGTTTCATCCATGTTGTTACAAATGATTGGGTCTCATTCTTTTTTATGGCTGAGTAACATTTTATTTAATACATACACCACATCTTCATCAATTCAGCTATTGATGGACATTTATAGGTTGTTTCTGTAGCTTGGTAATGCTGCAACAAACATAGGGGTGTGCATGTTTTTTCAAATTAGTGTTCTCATGTTCTCTGGATAAAAACCCAGAAGTGGAATAGTTGGGCTCTATGTTAGTTAGTTCTAGTCTAAATTTTTTGAGGAATCTCCATAACTTTGTTCCACAGTGGCTGCACCAACATACATTTCTGCCAATAGTGCCGAAGGGCTCCATTTTCTCTGCACCCTCTCCAACATTTGTTATTTCTTGTCTTTTCAGTAATGATCATCCTAACAGGTGTGAGGTGATGTCTTGTTACAGCTTTTACTTACAACTCCATAATACTTAGAGACATTGAACATCTTTCATGTGCTTGTTGGACATTTGTATGTCTTCTTTGGAAAAATGTTTATTTAGGTCCTCTGCTCATTTTTTAATCAGATTATTTGTTATATTCTTACAAATAGTGTGCATGTAAGGAAAAGTGTATTCTTCATCTAACATACGACATGAAAATATTTTATCTTTTCCTCTTGCTTTAAATTTGACTTATGGTAACTTTTACTTTATAAGTGTTTGTAATTATTAGTAGCTGTGTTTGTCTGATTTTTCCCTTATGGTTGCATGTATTTCCAGGGAAGAATATTCTTGCCCCAATATTATAGTAAAAATATTTTCTATGATTTTTCCTAATGATTCCATTGTTTCTAGAGGCTTTTTTTTTGGATCTATATTTGATCATTTACAATCTCAGGAAAAATGTTCTGCACAAAGAACTGCATAAATAGGATCATTTGCAGCACTTCCTGGTGGTCTAGTGTTAAAGGCTTCCCCTTTCAGTGAAGGGGGTGTGGGTTCAATACATGGTCGGGGAATTAGGATCCCACATGCCATGGGGCCAAATAACCAAAACATAAAACAGAAGCATTATTTAACAAAGTTAATAAAAACTTAAAAAATAATAGGACTGTTTATCACCCGATCACCCAAGGGTTGTTCATTCTGTCCACTGGAAAGCCGCTTGGGGGGCCAGCCCTTGAAGGGTGTTTGTTCGCCAGTTCCTAGACTCGAGGGAGAGGTGTGCAGACACGCTTGCCATAAAGTGAGTGCAGTTACCCGGTGTGCAAGCGCCTGAGGCTGGCTTGGCAGACACAGTCATTCTGTAGCATGGGGCAGCTACCGGCTCCTTCAGCACACATGGCCTACAGAACAGCTGTGCTCTGTCACCTGGAGACATGATGTCCATCCTGTGAGGATGGACAGAGATGGAGCCAATGACACTCCCCCTTGTAAGGGTGAATGGTGCTTCTGTGCAGTGGTTGAAGCCAGGTGTGGGTGCTGCTTTCTGCTCTGCTAATACAGTTCATCCATCACAGCATCAGACTCCCCCAAATCCACTCCTTTTTTCCTTCTAAGAAGTCAGGGCACGTGCATTTTGGGCGACTGGGAACCAAGGTCGTCAGCATACATCACTGTCTCATGCTCCAAGCTCCTAAGATGTTGAGTAGCCTCTCAAACGTAAGGAGGGTTTTCCTTAAAATCTCTGCTCTCACTGTGATTTTACTAAAACTTACAAGTGTGCAAAAACTTTGTTTTAAGTGAGCATACTTTAAAGCTTCTTTATCAGCAGCTGAATTAATGTTTTAAAATTTAACTTTCAGTCCTTGGAAAATAAAATCTAGGTGTCCAGAGAGAAAGGTCTGTCTAGAAGGAGTTTATTTATTTATTCTTTCATTAACAACCTTTTATTCTTTCTTATTTTTGTCTATAGTTCAGGAACCAGGCATAGTTTGCAAAGGTGATCTATACTGAAGTATTGAAGATTTGTAATACTGTAAGTTAAAAATTGAAAAATTAGCAGATTCTCTGAAGGCAAAGTGCGCCTTGAGAAAAAACGACTGTGTTGGACTTTAGCTAGTTGCTAGTACTCTGAGTGTCACAAAAACAATAATCTAATACGTGGATGTGTGGTGCTATAGGTTCAATAAATATCTCCCCAGTTGAAATCAAGCAATTTTATTTGCCATAAGTATTTACTTTTTGAAATCAGATTTGTTGTTTCTGGAGTTATTATGTGCAGTTAGTTCCACGGGGAATCGAAATGCTTGTAAAATGCAAATCGAGAAGGTCATCCAAGCCCTCTACCATTTCACTAGATTCCCTAATGCCCTGGCCCGAACATCTCCTGTATTGTTCCTGGGATTGGCAAATTCAGAAGGGAAAATAGCTCAGTATAAATGGGGCAGTCCATGGTTATTAACACATTTAAAATCAAGGGCAAAGAATAAAATGGATGCTCAGCTCATGCTATACCATATGATTTTAGTTCCAGCTGCTGACACCAGGCAATTAAAGACACGTTTGTTTTCAACAGCATGGGTTACAGTAAAGACAAAAGCACTTTGGGTAGATAAAACTAAGAAGAATAAGATGACCTCCACAGTGCCTCTCAAGAAATTTTATCTAATTTGTGCTGGAGGCTCTCTTGGGCCATTGGTGGGAGAAGAAAATTAAGAGAACAGTGTCATAGCCCCTAAAGAGCTTATTAGAGGAGCCAAACAAACATATTTGGAAAATGATCATAAAAATGTAATAAAAAATTATCACAGGAAGCAGTGGTGCTGAGAGATGGACACAGTGACCATGTAGGACAGAGAAAAGAGATGGTCCTTCATTTCCCAGAATGCAATGGGCAGTATCTTCACCTGTGACCCCAGTAACAGATGGACATTTCTATAAAGGGGTCAACTCCTACAGATACACACAAAGCTATCAGGAAACAGAAATGATGAATGAAAGGGTTGATATTTCTTTCAAACACACATGTTTGTGCTCATAATTATTTAAAATTAAATACCTCTTCACAAGCACTTTACATTAAATACTCATTTCCATTTTTCTTCAAATATCAATAAAATCAGGTTCTTCTTCATATAATTTTTAATGCATATACTTAAACTTAATTAACAACTATACACATGTATTAAGGAGTATTAAGCATCTATATATGCAAACAAAATATTTTTTCTTAAGTTAATTGTGCCTAGAACCTAAATTTGAGTGAACTTATTTTCCACGATAAGTCTTAAAAGTTAAATCACAAAGAGCAAGATAAAAGTGCTGCATGCTCCTGGCTTAAATTCACACCAAACATTTATGTATCAGAACCTATGACTAGGAGAGGAGGGCATTAAAAAAGAAAGAAAAATATCTTCAATGGTTTTCTAATTTTTCAAACTTTTCTGAGGGAAAAGTAGTCAAAAATAAGAAGTAAAAACCCAGATAATGACATTTTATAGACTCCATTGACAAATCCTCCCAGTCTTTGTTTCATTCGCCACACCTCCAGAGTTGCTCCATGAAGTTTACCTTTGACAAGATGTGGCCATGGGATTCTGTTTTTGGTAATGAAATGAGAACAGAGGTATTTGTGCAGATTCTAACATCTTTTCAGTTGAAAGTCAAACCAATTCTCCTGAAACTGTCTCTTTTTCCTTCCATCCTCTGGGAGTGGAATCTGGATGTCCATCTGAGCATCTTGGATCCCAACCAGGAAGTCATCTAAAAAGCATTGAAAGAAAAGATGTAAAGAACCTGACCAGGCATGATCCCTGTCTGTCTGCTCTGGGGTGTGTCCTAACGTCACACTCTTTCATCTTTTTAAAGACATTCTTGTGCTCCCTTTGTTTTAGCAACTAACTATAACCTTGTCAGTGAACCTTCCTGTCAGCAATAACATTTTACTTATCATATTTTACATCTACTTCAGTAGATTAAATCTCTTATCTTCAGTCTTCAGGACACGGATAACTTTCCCAAGCGCTTATTCCTGGTTCCTAAAATTAGGTTGTGGTTTATGAACTTCAGGGTACTTTATTACAGAATTTTTAAATCTTTAATAGAGTAATAGACAAATTTTCTTATTATTCTTTTCCAGGTTGATTCATTATTTTAAAAAAAAAACATGTTAACTGTTTGGTGAATATCACCAAATATTTTTCAATAGATTATCTCACAACACATCATATTCAGGATAAAGTGTCAGATGCAAACACCAATATTTACAACCGTTTTAAAGAATATTCGCTCAGTGGTAAAGGATCTGCCTGCCAATGTCAGTTGGAGTCTTAGAGAATTTGTTTGTGCCTTTTCATTTAGGTCCTGGAATTCTGGCTCTGGTAGTTCAATTATATACTTTTCTACGTCACCAGCTACTGTACACAGAGAGATTCTGTGAAGACAATTTCCACACTTTTTTCCCCCTCAATTTTCATAAGTGATGTCTTGTCTGAGACCAGAGTTCTCTTTCTCAGCCTAAGGAGAGCTACCCTCAGTTGGCTAAGCTTCAGACACATCAACTTTGGAAGAGATGTAAGTCACTGGGCGGGAACACGGATGCCTGCCCCCTCCAGCTGCACCTACTCCCTGAACTTCAGTGTATTAGCTAACTTGGAAGTTTTTACAAGATTGAAAAAAAAGAAGAAGAAAGACAGCAGAAGAGATGTACCTAAATTTTCACTGAGAAGAAACTGACAGTCTTAAACGTATGTGCTATAATACAGGGGAGATCAGCTGGGAAAGCAAAGCTAGTTCCATATTTGACAATCCATTCGTGTAATTCACATATTAACCAATTAAATAAGGAAAAACATTTGTGGAAACTGTCTTTTCATGGTGTGATAGCTCTTTATTTTAGGGTTGATGATAGAATGACATGGTCTGCACCATACTATATTTATCCATTTACCTACTAAGAAACATCATAGTAGTAGTAGTAGGGCTAAGTAGATTTAGTCGTGTCCAACTCTTTGTGACCCTGTGGACTGTAGCCTGCCAGACTCCTCTGTCCATGGGATTTTCCAGGCAAGAATACTGGAGTCGGTTGTCATTTCCTCCTCCAGGGGATCTTCCGGACCCAGGGATCAAACCCACGTCTCTTGCATCTCCTGTATTGCAAGTGGATTCTTTACCTGGGAAGTCACCTGGGAAGCCAGGGGACATTAAAGTTGCTTCCACATTTTGGCGGTTATGAATAAAGCTTATATGGGTGGAGACTGTAGAATTCTTAAGAGCCGAGACTATGGAGCCGGACCACCTGGGAAAAATGCCTTTGGGATCTATATATATACATTTTTTTTTTACAGTTCTGATTAATCTATGATCATTCCAAAATAAAAAGTTAAAAAATCTTGGTCGTTAGCCAGAGGAGTTGAAAACTTACATTTGCACACAAAAAAATGGGTGCATGATTTTGTGCAAATGTAAGTTTTCAACTCTTCTGGCTAACTACCAAGATTTTTTAACTTTTTATTTTGGAATGATCATAGATTAATCAGAACTGTAAAAAAAATGTATATATATAGATCCCAAGGGCACTTTTCCCAAGTGGTCTGGCTCCATAGTCTCGGCTCATAAGAATTCTACTGTCTCCAGTATGCAGTCTAGAAATGCCTAAACTACTTAAATGTTAAATAAATAAATAATTGAATGAAATAGAAAATGAACCAGGAAAATATTGGGAGATATTATATATGATTGTCAAGAGCTGTGAAGGCTCTGAGATTTACCTGCTCACTAGCTGTTAATCCCATGGCTGTTGGCAGATGACATGAGGCTCCCAGGTACAAGCTGAAGGTAAGTTTATTAGCTGCTGTGATGGCAATAGGCAGAGAGCTTCGTTAATTTTTGTGCTGGTTTTCTGACCCTTGGTCCCATGGAGCAGTGAAAAGAGGACTGGATAATTCATGAATGGGGCTGCAACACCACTGAGAAGCCCAGAGTTACATGGACAATAAGGACTCCTGAACCAGCTACAGTGGACACTGTTATCTTATTACACTGAGCAGCTCGCCTGCCTGACCTCCACTCCAGGGGGAGACATTATCTCTGCTTCCCAAGACTGAAAACAAACATGCTATTTGCTATTTAGGGAGCTACCAGTTCTATCATCCAAGACACTGGACTATAAAAGCACCCTTGCTAATGTCTTTCAGAAGAGGGACAGTCAGTGTTTTCCATGGAAGTCGTTTGAGTCATGAGATGCACAGGTGAAAACTGTCTCCAAAAACTGATCTGTGCACTAGGGGAGCATTTTATAACTAAAAATACACAAAGTTATCAAGAAAAACAGTATGTGTGATTAGGAAATAATTTGAGACATACACATGTCAAACACCAGGCAGATATCATCTTAAATAACAGACAAACGTTAAATTGGAAAGCGATGTAAAATAATTACAAAGAGTATAAAATAAATTTGAATATTGTGTATTAATGTATAGAAAACATGCAAGACCATATGTAATAAATTAATGGACAAATGACAAAAAAAATGCTAGAGGCATAAATGGACTCAAAAAATGCTCAGTAAGTATTTGAAAATAAATTTCAATATTGCTAGAAATTAAATAAATAAGCTAATAATACCAACCTCAGTCAGCTCTCACTTCATGGATATATATTGTTACAATTCATGTAAACTGATAGAATATTGCTGTGAAACATTCATTAAATGTGTATGAAACATTTCAAATTAAACCTTTGATCTTATTAATATAATTCTACTGTTAGGAATTTTTCCAACTTTGTTATAAGAGATTGGCATTTAAATTGATACCAATCTTGATGGTAATAGGATAATTGTTTCAAAATAACAAACAAACTTAAAAGGATACGCCAGCCATCAAGATATTGATATAAGAAGTATGAAATGAGAAGGAAAAAAATGTCCTCAGTATATTTTCAAGTGTTAAAAGTACATTAGAAAACAGTACAATGACATGTTTCTCTTCGACAACTACATGCATATACATACACATACACAAGCTTGTAAAGACAATCATAAGGTTAAATACAGGTTTATTCTGAATTTATAATTTCTCTATTTTCCAATGTTCTTGGTAGATCACTTTTCAATTTGACTTTCAGGCTCACAGGAAGTTGCAAAGATGCTTCAGAGTGCAGCCTGGCTCTGTTCCCATCAATGCCACAGGTCACACGACTAGGGTACAGTAACAAAGTCAGGACATCTGTATGCACACGGCGTGTGCAGATGTGTGTAAGCAGCATGGCGGTCAGGATGCAGGGCTGTCCCCCGCCACAGAGACCTCACTCCTGTCACCGTCTGCTTACCTCCACCCCAAGCTCTTCGTTAGAAGTTCCTGTTTTCCCAGTGCTGTGTAAGGGGATTTGAGACCTGCCTCTTTCATTTCCCAGAACACCTTTGACATTCATCCTTGCTGTTGCGTGTCAGCAGTCTGGTCCTTTTTCACGGCTGAGTGGTGTCCCACTGTTGAATACTTGACCTTTCACCCATTAACGGGCATTGCTTTTGTTTCCAGTTTGGGGCACTGCTAGGGCAGCTGCTCTGAACACTCTGCAAGGTCTTTGTGTGAAAACAGCTTAAAATCCTGGGGTATGGGGCTTCCTGGGTGGTCTAGTACTTAAGATTCCGAGCTTCCGCTGCAGGGGATGCAGGTTTGATCCCTGGTTGGGAAACTGAAATCCTGTTTGGCCAGCCAAAAAAAAAAAAAAAAATTCCTGGGCAATAAATGTCCAGAGGGTCAATTGCTGGGTGGAGTGTGAGCTCATGCTTATTTATTTATTTTAAAGAAACTGCCAAATTGTTTTCCCATGTGGCTTTAAAACTTTCCATTCCCATAACTAATGTAAGGGAGATCCAATTCCTCTACATCTTCATCAAGATATGATCGCCAATATATTTTCTATAGCTGTTGATATACTTGGAGAGATATCTCCTTGTGGTCTCAGTTTGCATTCCTTCTTGCCTGCTGATGCTGAACATATTTTCATACACTTATTTGCACCTGTGTATTTTCTATGCTGAAATGTCTGTTCATATCTTTTGCCCATTTTCTAATTATTGGCAAAGATATATATGGAATTTAGGAAGATGGCAATGACGACCCTGTATGCAAGACAGGAAAAAAGACACAGATGTGTATAACGGACTTTTGGACTCAGAGGGAGAGGGAGAGGGTGGGATGATTTGGGAGAATGGGAATTCTAACATGTATACTGTCATGTAAGAATTGAATCGCCAGTCCATGTCTGACGTAGGGTGCAGCATGCTTGGTGCTGGTGCATGGGGATGACCCAGAGAGATGTTGTGGGGAGGGAGGTGGGAGGGGGGTTCATGTTTGGGAACGCATGTAAGAATTAAAGATTTTAAAATTTAAAAAATAAAAGAAAAGAAAAAAAGAAAAAAAAAAGAAAAAAAAAGAAATAAAATAACTTTTACTCACAAAAAAAAAAAAAGAAAAAAGCAATTCAGTAAAAGAAAGATAGTCTTCTAAACAAATGGTGCTTGAGCAATTGATACATATATCTATATATATCTCTAATATATATTGGGTCTTTTCAACCCAGGGATTAAGCCCAGGTCTCCTGCATTGCAGGTGAATTCTTTACCAGTTGAGCCACCAGGGAAGCCCAAGGATACTAGAGTGGGTAGCCTATCCGTTTCTCCAGGGAATCTTCATGACCAAGGAATCAAACTGGGGTCTCCTGTGCTGCAGGCAGATTCTTTACCAGCTGAACTACCAAGGAAGGCCATACTATCTCTAATATATAATAAATAAAACTCCAATATATAATAAATAAAACTCTAATTTATTTGTGTATATTTAATTAAAAAGTTAAATGCAACCTAATCCTTACACTTTATACAAAAATTAAGTCTAAATGGTTCCCAGATATAAACTTAAAACATAGGGAAAAGTCTTGAGGTCCTCAGGCATGGTGAGATGTTCTTAGACATAGCACCAAAAACATGAGGCATAAAACAAAACAAAAAATAATGAACTGCAGATCATCAAAATGAAAATATTTGCCCTGCTAGTTGAGTTTTACATTTTCCTTTTTACCTGCCACACTGAATTGCTAAGTCATTTGAGGAGAAATTTTATGCCTGTTTATATTAAGTGTGTCTAGCATAGGTGCCAGAAAATGATTAATTGTGATTGAACAAGCAAATGCTTCTGTATATTAGAATATTTAGCGTATGTTCAGGAATTAATGCTTATTGAATATTTATATAGTGATGAGCTAAATCTGCACTGTGGAAATTCTCCAGCACTCAACAAGTATATAATGAGTAATCATAATATTAACATATTCACCAACCTAAAGGGCTGAGCTTCCCTGGTGGCTCAGATGGTAAAGAATCCTTCTGCAATGTGTGAGACCTGGGTTCGATCCTGTTGGGAAGATCCCCTGGAGGAGTGCATGGCAACCCACTCCAGTATCCTTGCCTGGAAAATCCCCATGAACAGAGGAGCCTGGTAGGCTACTGGGGTTGGAAAGAGTGGGGTTAGAAAGAGTCAGACAGTACTGAGCAACTAAGCACAGCAAAAGATGGATACTCAGAAGGAAAGAATAAAGGTTAGTTCACTTTCCAAAAAAAGTAAACAGTGTTCAAAGGGACAGTCTTTACCAACATAGAAAAAATATGCCAAGAAGTCAAAATAAAAATTATTAGAGAAGGAAAAAGATGAGTGGGGGTCAGAGAGGGCCCAACAGAAGCTTAGGGGGAAGAGAAGAAAGACATTGAGAAACTAAAGAGAAGGTGCTGGTCTTTGGGGACTAACTCTGGTCACTCCTTTTATACAGACGGTGACAGTCATGTTCTATCAACTAGGAATCAGTAAAACAAAGTCTAAACTGAAAGCATGGACATGATATGGACTCAGTGAAATAATTCAAAATATATTTTCAAACATTTTACAGGGCAAAAACTCCATTAACAATTCCCTGTTCCTTCCTTGATTATTTTTATTTTTCTGAAGGAGACAAGATGCCCTCCTCTTTCTAAACTCTGAGCCTACCATTCTTTCTGCTTCTCTTCACTTTCCTTGGAAAATAAAACTTCAGGACAGGAGGAAGCTCATCTAGAACTCAGAGCATATACTTCTGATGAGCCAGTCCTCCATGAAGAAAAGAGAATACTAGAAAAATGGTCAAAATACACTTATTCAGAACACTAGAAATTAACCAAAATCTTGCACACAAGCACCCAAAAGTGTTGATTAAGAAAGAGAAAAAGGCATCCTGTGAAGACCGCAAGGTTTGTGGGATTTAACCTTGTCCTGTGCCCAGTGCCATGGCATATATGAATTGCAACAGCCTTTTAATGTTATTCTAACTGAAAGAAGCCAGACAAAGGAAATCACATGTTGTCTGATTCTATTAATAACTTGGTAAGTAATTGACCCACGTGTTGTGAAAGATTGAGAGCAGGAGGAGAAGGGGGCAGCAGAGGATGAAATGGTTAGATGGCATTACAGACTCAGTGGACATGAGTCTGAGCAAGCTCCAGGAGATGGTGAAGGACAGGGAAACCAGGCATGCTGTACTGGTTTCACAAAGAGTCAGACAGGGCTTAGTGGCTAAACTACAAGTAGTCATCAGAATTTTGGGAAATGGGTAATTTGGTAGGGATGTTAATGGGTTAGAATTTCTTTCTGTGGTGATGAAAATATTTTGGAATTTGACAGTGGTCATGATTACACAACTCTCTGCGTAAATTTAAAAAGCCAGTGTGTTATACGTTTCAGAAGGGTGATTTCTGTAGTCTTTAAATTATGCTAAATAAATCTGTTGTTTAAAAAATGACCTTCATAATACTTAAAAGCAAATATATGTGTGAAATCAAGCTAACAATTGTTTAACTAACATAAATGTACACAATTGTTAAAATATCACCTATTTTATTAGCAATGCTGTTTATTGCTTGCCATTAAAAGTCTGCACAGTAGCATTTATGTGGTAGTAAGTTAGGAGTTAGGTTGCTATATATATAATAAACAGAGACAATGAAAAATTTATAAAAAATGTTCTGTATGGTTTATAGCAAAATAAAAAGTAATATCACTGGATATAGCTGTTAAGTTTATCACTAAGCTTGCAAAATAAGTTCTGTGAACTGTATATCTGTCTGTGAGGGGTGAGTTTATGCTCAATTCAATGATCTTCATACATGACAAAAATGTCCATCCATGTAGCACAGTGGTAAAGAATTTGCTTGCAAAGCAGAAGACGCAGGCTTCATCCCTGGGTTGGGAAGATCCTCTGGAGAAGGAATAGGCAATCCATTCCAGTATTTTTGTCTGAAAAATCCCATGGACAGAGGAGCCTGGTGTACTTTAGTCAATGGGATCACAAAGAACTGGACACGACTTAGTGGCTGAACAAGAAGACAATTTTAGGGTAACAGAATTGACTGCTTCAAAAATCTGATGTGTGTTTGGAGTTAAAGATGGAATATTAAAAGTTTATGTTAAAACTTTTCCAATTCCTATATTAAAATCACCACCAATAATATCAAATATAATTTTATATTTCAATTTATTTTAGAAAACGTCATTAATATTTTTATTTTTTTATTATTTTTTTATTTTTTTATTTTTTAAATTTTAAAATCTTTAATTCTTACATGCATTCCCAAACATGAACCCCCCTCCCACCTCCCTCCCCACAACATCTCTCTGGGTCATCCCCATGCACCTGCCCCCAGCATGCTGCACCCTGCGTCAGACATAGACTGGCGATTCAATTCTTACATGATAGTATACATGTTAGAATGCCATTCTCCCAAATCATCCCACCCTCTCCCTCTCCCTCTGAGTCCAAAAGTCCGTTATACACATCTGTGTCTTTTTTCCTGTCTTGCATACAGGGTCATCATTGCCATCTTCCTAAATTCCATATATATGTGTTAGTATACTGTATTGGTGTTTTTCTTTCTGGCTTACTTCACTCTGTATAATTGGCTTCCAGTTTCATCCATCTCATCAGAACTGATTCAAATGAATTCTTTTTAACGGCTGAGTAATACTCCATTGTGTATATGTACCACTGCTTTCTTATCCATTCATCTGCTGATGGACATCTAGGTTGTTTCCATGTCCTGGCTATTATAAACAGTGCTGCGATGAACATTGGGGTACATGTGCCTCTTTCAATTCTGGTTTCCTCGGTGTGTATGCCCAGCAGTGGGATTGCTGGGTCATAAGGTAGTTCTATTTGCAATTTTTTAAGGAAACTCCACACTGTTCTCCATAGTGGCTGTACTAGTTTGCATTCCCACCAACAGTGTAGGAGGGTTCCCTTTTCTCCACACCCTCTCCAGCATTTATTGCTTGCAGATTTTTGGATCGCAGCCATTCTGACTGGTGTGAAGTGGTACCTCATTGTGGTTTTGATTTGCATTTCTCTAATAATGAGTGATGTTGAGCATCTTTTCATGTGTTTGTTAGCCATCCGTATGTCTTCTTTGGAGAAATGTCTATTTAGTTCTTTGGCCCATTTTTTGATTGGGTCGTTTATTTTTCTGGAATTGAGCTGCATAAGTTGCTTGTATATTTTTGAGATTAGTTGTTTGTCAGTTGCTTCATAAACTTAGACAACATATTCCATTTCAATGCAAAGTTAACTTATAAGGAAAACTTTAAAATTTTATTTTATATATCTTTATGAAAGTGAAAGTGTTAGATGATCAGTTGTATCTAAGTCTTTGCAACTCCATGAACGGTAGCCCTTCAGGCTCCTCTGTCCATGGAATTCTCCAGGCAAGACTATTAGAGTGGGTTGCCATTTCCTTCTCCAGGGTATCTTCCTGACCCAGGGATTTGACCTGGATTTCACACATTGCAGGCAGATTCTTTACCCTCTGAGCCAGGGAAGTCCCTATATATCTTTATATATAACTGTTAAAATAACAAAATTCTAGTTGCATGTTAAATGTTTTTCATAATTGCTTTTTTCATGAGAAAGCTTCTTGTGAGTGAAAGAAAAATAGCTTGCAATGGTACCTTTGGGCTTTTCATTGTTCTTTTCTGCCATCTTCAATATATTTATTTTATCCACTCTGAACAAACTTATCTCTGCATTTAATAAAAAGGCTGTTTCTAGAAGTATTTTTATTTGTTTGTTAGTTTATCTATGTCTTTTATAGGAGAAATAAAACAGGGTATTTTTTCTGACCTCATTACCAAAAACAGTTGATAATTATATGAGCAATTGAAAAAATGATCTTGTAGACACTGTTGATCAATAATAACTCTTCATGTTAACGACTGGAAAGCTCATAGCAAAATCAGTGGAATGGGAAAAATGAGCGCATATACTTATACGAAGAAAGGAAAAGATCTTTGGGGTCATTGACTGGGTAATGTAATTGATTAGGCCTATGATTAGAAATTCAACATCCAAAAAACAAAGATTATGGTATCCGGTCCCATCTCTTCATGGCAAACAGATAGGGAAACAATGGAAACAGTGAGAGACTTTATTTTCTTGGGCCCCATCACAGCAGATGGTGACTACAGTTGTGAAATTTAAAGACACTTGCTCTTTGGAAGAAAAATTATGATCAATCTAGATAGCATATTAAAAAGCAGAGACATGACTTGGCTGACAACGACCTATCTTATCAAAGCAATGGTTTTCCCTGTAGTCATGCATTTGAGAAGGAAATGGCAACCCACTCCAATGTTCTTGCCTGGAGGATCCCAGGGACAGAGGAGCCTAATGGGCTGCAGTCTGTGGGGTCGCACAGAGTCAGACACGACTGAAGCAACTTAGCAGCAGCAGTAGCAGCAGTAGTCATGTATGGATGTGAGAGTTGGACTATAAAGAAAGCTGAGCACCAAAGAATCGGTGCTTTTGAACTGTGGTGTTGGCGAAGTCTCTTGTGAGTACCTTGGACTGCAAGGAGATCCCACCTGTCCATCCTAAAGGAGATCAGTCCTGAATCTTCATTGGAAGGACTGATGCTGAAGCTGAAATTCCAATACTTTGGCCACCTGATGCAAAAAGGCAGCTCATTGGAAAAGACTCTGATGCTGGGAAAGATTGAAGGTGGAAAGAGAAGGGAACGACAGAGGTTGGGATGGTTGGATGGCATTACTGACTCATTGGACACGAGTCTGAGCAAGCTTTGGGAGTTGGTGATGGACAGGGAGGCCTGGTGTGCTGCAGTCCATAGGGTCACAAAGAGTTGGACACGACTGAGTGACTGAACTGATGATTAGAACATAAATAAAAATAAGTAGAATTTAGACATGGCTTTTAGGAAAAAAGAAGTTTAAACTTCACTTTTGGGTAAAGAAAGCATAGATAATTAACCTTTTATTTACATATGATAGATACATGTTTCCTTATAATAAATCTAAAGAACCATCTCAACTCTTCATATCATCAAAATTTTAAAAATGGAGCATTTCCTGGTGGCTCAGTGATAGAAAAAATCTGCCTGCCAATGCAGGAGACATGGGTTTGATCCCTGATCCAGAAATATCCCACATGCCTCAGACAGAGCCACTAACCCCAGGAGTTGCTACTACTGAACCCACGACCTGCAACTGCTGAATGCTGTGTGCCCGAGAGCCTGTGCTTCACAGCAAGAGAAGGCACGGCAATGAGAAGTACATGTACCATAACTAGAGAGTAGCCCCCAGGTGCAACAACTAGAGAAAAGCCTGCACAGCCAGAAATTTAAATGAATAAAAATTTAAAAATGGGTTTCTAATTTGTATTATGCATAAACTAAGGAATCAAAATAGGTTTGACTTGGTCAGGCTGAAAAAGTGAGCAGTAGAATTTGGAGATCTTACATATTAATATTTCAGATGGGTAGAAAATTAGAACATACTAATGATTAAGCTATCTTCATCAGGAAAGACATGAACTGAATCTAAATTATAGAAATTAAATGAAAAGAAGCAATAATTCTACACAAACTCATAATAACTCACACCCACAGAATTAAACAGTAATTCTCAAAATTTTTCACTTAAATGTTGCCATAATAACATTAGGAATTCCAAAAATTTAGATTTGAACATACCATCTGCTGAAAATATTAATGTCTGAACAAGTACAGCTGTGAGCTCAATTAGTCACACAGTCATTAAAATGAAGCATGCATAAAAAATGTACCCTTTCACAAATAAAAGCTAGTCTACTTAATTCATAGCAATGTTCTCTGCTGTGGATGCCGTTGTCCTAAGAGAAGGAGATGACCAAAAAATTGCCTGAGTCCAAGCATGCAGGCGGCAAGTATCACCCCAAAACTGCTTTCTCTGGCTATTTTCTTGAGAATCTTGAAAACCACAGCCTTCTGCCCAGAAGCTGCATGGAAGTATACTTCATCTAAATATTGCTTCACAGAAACAAGGAAACATCTGTAAAATTAATAAGGCAGAGCAGACCTCTTGCTTCTGTTGACTTCTAAGATGTTCTATTTCCTTATAAACCTTTTAGATCTCATATATATTCTGGTAAATACTAAACACTGAAAAAAGCTTGTTAGTGGAAATTGCTTTTATCTGTTTCTCAGAGATCAGATCGGGTTGCTGAAGTTGAGTGCATACATGAGTTTGAAGTATATTTGAGTGTGTCATTCAATGAGAGCAACTTCAAAGAGTCTTCACACTTGTTTCAGGTGCTATCATAGTGTTAAATATTTCTTTCCCTTGAAAAAAGGTGTTTGTTGAGCTTGATATATTAAAAAAGTATTGCTGAGAATCCCTTCTTTGTGTTTTTTATATTTAGAATTGAATCATACTTGAATGATGTTTTGATAGCATCTATCCTCAATGAAATGAATAAGTTATTTCTTACTGCTCACATTTATCAAAATTTTATAATGCTGAAGGGTTACAAATAACAGCTTGTCATAAGCAACTTTTATAAAATTTGTGTAGGGTGGCAACTATTCATGTGAAGGAGGTTATATTAGAAAAAGTGATATGAAGGATTTTATGTCCTCATTCCCACATTTGATTCTTAATTTTTAATTAGCATAGAGTATGCATTAAATTACTATTATGCATCGAGCATTGTTCTTACACAGAGGATATGTTGATGAATAGGAAGCAGCCCCAGTATTCAAGCATTCGTCATCTCTGTGGGTATCAATAAATGGGAATGACAACTATATTCTATAATCTTCTGAGACATTTCAGACACTATTCTGGAAAGACAAAAACAGGGCACATAAAGGAAATTTGGCTGGAGTTTCAGGGTAGGAAGGTCAGAAGAGAGAGACTCTTTGCTATTCGCAAGAGCAGAATTAATTCTAAAGGAGGAGGAAGGTATGGGGGTTGGGTGGAGCATCCAGGGAAAGAAGATTAAGTTAAAGCCCTGTATAAACAGATTTGACACTGTTTGGCTTCTGCTATAGTTCTGTGTGATCCACACTGTACTTGGAAGAAGTGAGGAAGTGGGAGGATCCAGGGCATACTCTTTCCTTTGTGTCATATTAACGGATTGAAATTTCCAGTTAAGTTGCAGGAGATTTTTGTTAAGTATGGAGTAGGTGACATAGTCAGCTCTCTGTTTCTTAAGGGACTCCATGGCTGAATCACAGTGGATTTTTAGAACAGGTAGGTCAAACTGCTAGCCCCGAGACCAAACAGGAAGGAGATAAGTATTCTCCATAGGTGATGGGAGCCTGAATGTGGTGACTGATAGGAATTACAACAGATGGTCCTTGACTCGGCCCCGCCATGTATATTGGATCACTTAATTTGCAATGCCATTCGTTTTCAGTTCAATTCAGTTGTTTAGTCGTGTCTGACTCTTTGAGACCACATGGACTGCAGCATGCCAGGCTTCCCTGTCCATCACCAACTCCCAACTCATGTCCATCATGTCAGTGTTGCCATCCAACCATCTCATCCTCTGTCACCCCCTTCTCCTCTTGCCTTCAATCTTTCCCAGCATCAGAGTCTTTTCCAGTGAGGCAGCTCTTTACATCAGGTGGCCAAAGTATTGGAGTTTCAGCTTTGGCATCAGTCCTTCCAATGAATATTCAGGACTGATTTCCTTTTGGATTGACTTGTTTGATCTTGCAGTCCAAGGGACTCTCAATAATCTTCTCCAACACCACAGCTCAAAAGCATTAATTCTTCATTCCCTTTAATTCTGAACAAAGCTTCACTTTTAATTAGTACTTCTATTGAAATCATTTAGCAGTAAGCTTTTTCATTAAGCCCCTTCTGTGTTCCAGGCTCAGCTCAGTGGTGAAGATACACAGCTAAGCTCTGTAGCCACAGTCATGGCCTTTGTAGAAACTAAGGCTTGAGAGCGATGGTAATTTCAGCCAGAGCAGTAAAGGTGGCCAAGTGCTGTGAATGTGTCAGAAAAATTCAGCTTAAAAAAAAATTTATTTATTTATTTATTTTTGATGGTACTGGCTCTTTATTGCTGTGCAGGTTACTCTCTGCAGCTTTGATGTGCAGACCTCTCACTATGTTGGCATATCTTGTTGTGGAGCAGTAGCCGTGGCCCCCTGGCTCTAGAGCACAGACTCAGTAGTTATGATGCTTGGGCTTAGTTGCTCCACAACATGCGGGATCTTCTTGGATCAGATATATATGTAAAGTTCATCTAAGAGGAATTGTGCTTGTTTTTGGTGGTGGGAGACTTAATATGGTATCTATTTGGAGGTTTTGTGTTCTTTTTGATTGGTTTAATTATTTACCATGAACAAGTATTAATTTTCCAGCAAATTTTTTTCAAAAAATGATAAAATGAGAGCAAATCATTAAAAAACTAAAATAACATAGATATCAGAATTGTTTCAAAACTATTTCTACAATTGTTCACTCTTTGGCACTGTAATTACCTGAAAGAAAACTGGAGTCTCTTATGACACAGAAATGAGCAGCTTCTCAGTTACGAATGACCAGAGAGTGATGTCCCATCAGACCAGTCTTCTTAGTATAGATTCAGCTCTTAATGGACCATGGTGAAGCCATAACTCTGACGGCTTCACAATGGTGAAGCCATTCACAACTCTAGTCTTGCTTTCAGTAATTCTGGTTGCTGAAACAATTGGACAAATATCATCTTTATTCCATCTCTAGGGCCTTTAGGGGCCAGATAACTAATCTTCATAAACATTAATACTTGTTACTAAAAGCTGCTCAAAAGCCAATAAACAGTACAGGTTGGTGGAAAGGAAAGTTTTCTTTATTTTGGATGATGGCAACCGGTGGGGAGTGTAGATTCCTGTCCAAAGGCCAACTCCTCCCCTCTCGCCCTTGACAATCGGGGGCAGGGGCTTCATAGATGGAGGCAGGAGGCTACATGCAGAAACAGCAGTCAGCTCTAACAGTTATCTTAAAATTGGCCATCAGTGGTCTGACCAACATCGTCTTGATTGCTTTAGATGCAGTTAATCTTCAGTTCTAGGGTCAGTTGGTTTCCATTTCCCTGAGGCCATTTCTTGAAACTGTAGCAGCGTATGTCAGTCTGGTCATCTTGTAGTTAACTTCTTCCACTTGGTGGGGGTTTCAGTATCTATAAGACAGTTCATAGGATACGGCTCAGAATATGATCTATAACCCTTGAGAAGGAACTAAATAAAGGTCCTTGACTGTGCTGAATGACTACATTATTATTATTTGATCTCCTTTGACCGTTTTCCTTTGTTTCTGCATGTTCTCACTTCTCTGATTAAACTTATTCTTTGCCTAAAGTTTTTCCACAGATGAAAGGCAGGCAAAAGACATGGAGGGAAGGACCATAGGGTTCTGCTCCATTTCATACTGGTGGGCCAGAAATTGTGTCCTTAGGGTTATGCACCCAAGGTAAGCAGCTCATCACTGCCCCTGTTCATGGTAGCTAAGTCTTCTAAGGACATGCTCTAAACATCTGTGAACTCTACAAATCAAACCCAGGAAGTGAAAACACAGATGTAGTAAAAAGTATCTGTTTTTATTTTCCTGTATGCGTCATTAAAAAAGGTACAGTTTTATTAGTAGTACATTAATGAACTTAAAGAACAAAGTGACAATTTGTTGTCACAGATATTAATTTACATTTTACAAACATCCACCAAAACAATTAAAAATGAAATAAATATATTTACATTTCATACTTCTGGTATTCTCATTGCATTTTAATATGTATAAAATATATAACATTTATAGTATTCTATTCATCTTTAAAAGCAACTTCAAATGTGCAAAGAAGTGAATTATAATTTTAAAGTATTAGGCAATAAAAGTAAATCATAAGCAAGAGTTTTAGAGGAATGAATAAAGTAATTCCTTATGGAGAGTCATCAGGACAGCAGTGTTAAGCGTGTGTTAATATTATAGAACATTAACACTTACCTTAAAGAGCTACGCACAAGATCTTCCTTGTGCTTTTAAAGCTTCTCCACATTGCTGATTTCTAGCAGCAATTCTACATCTGTGTTAGGATGAATACTTTTTCACAGTAATAAATCAAGCATTTCTCAAACCCAGCATTCCATGTAAACAAAGTTTATGACAAGTTTTGTTTTTGAAAATGAGGGAAACCTCTAACTTTAATGTTCCCAAAGGAAAGTCTCTCTGCTGACATAGTAAATATGGGGTTGGCATTTATTTTCAAAGACTTGTTTCTTCTTGCTGAATGGGTTTTGTGATCAAAGGCTTTAAAACTCTAGGTTGGTGCATGCCTGAAAAATGGGCAAGAATGACACTCTTATTATTTTCCCTTAAAAATAGTTTTGGATGGTAAATGCTGGGGTACACATTACACTTACATTATCTATTAAAGTAGCTTTGAAATAAACACTTGTTGCAATATAACAAATTACAAATGTCCCTGCTTTAATATACTTCAGCTTAAATGCACTGTGATTCTTTATCAGGCAATATACATTGTTATAGTAGTTAGCAAAGAGGTCAAATGATATTTGAACTCCTTTCTCTGACCCAAGTATATATAATGTAATGTTGCCTTGAGCTTATACAATGTATACCATCATGAACTTTAGCATGTATTTATATACATACATATGTATACATATACGTATATATATATGTATATTGTGTATGTACACACACACACACATACACACATATACCAAGGCACTGGAGAGATTAACACATAATTAAGCATTCTGCTGTTAAAATGGCTCTAGTATAAACTAGGATTTAAGGAGAAAATCTCATGCATCTAAACCTAAATTACATGAGAAGTAGAGATTAATCTGAATATTTTTGTTTATTTCTAAGCTTTCTCATTCAAGTAGTCCAAGTTATAACAAATTTCAGTGTCTAATCATTGCACAGTGAAAAAATATGTTAAATGTTATTTGCTAACTGAGGAAAATCAAAGTAATATTTTTGTAATAGGTGGCTTCTCTACTAGTCATGTTAAGTAGCAATTTAGGCCTGTGGGTTTTGTTTTTCAGTAGTATCAAAAATAAACTCAACATGGTTTTATCATAAATTTTAATTTAGCCTATAATTTACAATGTAAATTTAAAGTATATTAATATATTTATTTGAAATATATTCTTCTATAGAATTTGTGATTAGCATTTTATTATATATACACGTGTGTGTGTGTGTGCGTGTGTCATACAAGGAGACATATACCCACACGTATCTCATTGTGCACCTTTTCCTTTACATACACATAAGCACAGCTTAGAAGAACTTTATGACATACAAAAAGGGTATTTAATTAAATTGCTTTTTTTTTGTATTTTTTTGAATGGAGTTTTTACAAAATCTGACATTTTTAAATGATTATGTTATACTTGTAGAAAGCTTCAAAACTTTCTCTTTCTTTAGGTTGAGTAGCCCATTTCTTATTGCCTGAGGCCCGACTGATCATAACATTATGGACACACGGACGTCACCCCAATATGGGGCAGGCTAACACACACTCGAGGTGGTGACAGAGGTCTTGTGGTGAGCTGGCTGCTCTGCTCAGATCCTGATGCAGGGGCCCATCTCTCCACACCCCGCCCCCTTGGGCTGGTGGCCTCCTGAAGTCTGTCTTTGGTGGCTTCTGATTTTAGAATGACTGTTGTATCTGATCAAAAAACAGTGAGCCATAATGCCATAGTCATATCCCCATTATGCTATGTTAGTCACTCAGTTATATCTGACTTTTTTGCAACCCTCTG